>NC_135237.1:157600193-158313527 GCF_051348905.1 Ranitomeya variabilis | reverse complement strand
ATTAGCTCACACATACACATAATAGACTGGTCATGTGACTGACAGCTGCCGGATTCCTATATGGTACATTTGTTGCTCTTGTAGTTTGTCTGCTTATTAATCAGATTTTTATTTTTGAAGGATACCAGACTTGTGTGTGTTTTAGGGCGAGTTTCGTGTGTCAAGTTGTGTGTGTTGAGTTGCGTGTGGCGACATGCATGTAGGGACTTTTGTGAGATGAGTTTTGTGTGGCGACATGCGTGTAGCAACTTTTTGTGTGTCGAGTTGCATGTGACAGGTTAGTGTAGCAAGTTGTGTGCAGCAAGTTTTGCGCATGGCGAGTTTTGCGCGTGGCGAGTTTTATGTGTGGTGCCTTTTGAGTATGTGCAAGTTTTGTGTGAGGCAACTTTTGCATGTGTTGCAACTTTTGTGCATGTGGCAATTTTTCTGCGTGTGGCAATTTTTCTGCGTGTGCAAGTTTTGCGTGTGGCGAGTTTTGCACGTGTGGCGAGTTTTGCATGTGGAGAGTTTTGCGCGTGGCGAGTTTTGAGCGGCGACTTTTGTGTTTCTACTTTTATGTGGCGAGGTTGGTGTATGTGTGGTGAAATGTGCACTGAGGGTGGTATATGTGTTCGAGCACGTGGTAGTGTGTGGCGCATTTTGTGTGTGTGTTCATATCCCCGTGGTGGTGTGATTATCCCATGTTGGGGCCCCACCTTAGCAACTGTACAGTATATACTCTTTGGTGCCATCGCTGTCATTCTTTAAGTCCCCCTTGTTCACATCTGGCAGCTGTTAATTTGCCTCCAACACTTTTCCTTTCATTTTTTCCCCATTATGTAGATAGGGGCAAAATTGTTTGGTGAATTGGAAAGCGCGGGGTTAAAATTTCACCTCACAATATAGCTTTGACGCTCTCAGGGTCCAGACGTGTGACTGTGCAAAATTTTGTGCCTGTAGCTGCGACGCCTCCAACACTTTTCCTTTCACTTTTTCCCCATTATGTAGATAGGGGCAAAATTGTTTGGTGAATTGGAAAGCGCGGGGTTAAAATTTCACCTCACAACATAGCCTATGACGCTCTCGGGGTCCAGACGTGTGACTGTGCAAAATTTTGTGGCTGTAGCTGCTACGGTTCAGATGCCAATCCCGGACATACATACATACATACACACACACACACATTCAGCTTTATATATTAGATATACTGTAGATAGATATATAGATGTGTCTATCTATATTGCATACATTAAGTCATTCATTCATTTTCCAGATATAATTTTCCCCCTTGTTTTGTAATGGGAGTTTTCTGATGCCTGAAAACCTCTTTAATAGAGAGAATGTTGAGAGATTTTATTTTTTGTGCATTTTCAGAGCTTGGTGTTTCTTAAAGATGGGTGTAAATGATGTGAGGGACAACATCCCTGTGTAATGCTTTCTAACACAGCCAGATGTCTGGCCAGAGGGCTCTCCCGGGACCCAATGTTTCGGTGGCAGTAGAGCAGCCTGATAATTCCTTGATTCCATTAATTGCATATTCCGAATAATCCAGTATGGGACTACTCATTCTGCTGCTGGTGTCTAGGACAGGCCTAAATGACATTTCTCTTGCATTTCAGAGGTCGAGCGACAGCGGAGGATTGTCTTCAGCACGCTTGGCTAGCTGAGGGCGATCTCCCGGATCTTTACTGCAGTGCTATGAATACTGTGCAAGAAGGCAAACCAATCCTGCCAGCAGCAGAAGAGGATGAGCTGAAAGCAGACCCTTCCATTGGAGACAGTCCATCCCAGCCAGATACCGATGGACAGACTGTGACAGAGGAGTTGTTATTAATGGCTTCTTACACGTTGGGACAGTGCAGACAGACAGAGATGGAGAAACAGACTGAATCTACAGCCATTACAAAGAGATTTAAGTTTGAGGAGCCAATGCTGCAAGAGATACCGGGAGAGTTTATCTACTGAGCTCCAGCACCTGGAAACGTGTCTTTTAGAGATCGGACTTGCTTTTCTTCCGAGAGTCCTGGAGCTTGTTGGTAAAGATGAATTCCTCGTTCCAGTAATCGGCTGGTCATCATGGCGATACGAATCCAATTCACAGTGCCATGTTAAATCTGAGTGAGCAGGCTCTGTCTGCGTGGTTCATATATAGATTTTTTTTATTTTATTTATTTTTAGAGGTTTTTTTTTTTGACTTGTGCCTAATTCACCACTATAATATCCCACTCTACTGGATGTCTTGAATTGGCAACAAGATGTCTTATCTAATGAGGTCCATTTTGGAACTTCTCACCAGAGTATGATCAAAATTGGTCTGTGTTCTGAGATTTATTTTTTTGTGGGGGTAAAGGGGGCAGCTTTGCAGAAATCTGGTTGATTTATAATAAATGAAAAGTAAAAGAATTAATTATGTCTGTTGTTCTGCAAAGCTGAAAAGTATCTGTCATGTATTGACGTGGAGGCCACTGTGAGGTCTCGATTTCCCTCTGTAAATTGAATCTTTCTTCAAGGAAATGTGGTCTATGCTGCAAATATGGAACTCATGAGCATGAGTTTGCAAAGTAGTGAGGCTTTAATATGGCGGTCTCCTCTGCATACATCCATCAGCAGCTTTAGGATGTTTGTGCCACTCCTTTCTAGCAAAAATATCAACAGCACCACTGTATGTAATAATAATAAAAAATATATGTGTATATATAAGAAGAGGCAAAAAACATAATTAAGAAATGGAAAATACAATAATAAAAAAAAAAAGTGCTGGAAATGTAAAGATGTACTGTCAGATTGAGGCTTGTTTTGTCGCTTCAGTCACAGATTGGCCACAATACCATTTCAGTATAACCTTGCACATTCAATGCCATTTGGGCAGGTGCCAAAATGTGCTGTAACTACTTTTTGCCCTACAGTACCACTCCAATATAGAGCGATGCTCCAGACTGTAACCTCTATAAGCATCAGGCTACTTACCGGTAAACCTAAAGAAAAATGGTGCTACGAAATAGCCCACAAATGTATCCACTTTATTTAGGATAAAATGTTATAATGGATTTTGTTAGAGTAGCTCAATGGAAGGCTAGCAACAAACCTCTGAAGACTATAGCAGTATATAGTATATCTATTGCAGTATATACCCTAGTGGTTCACATATACATCAAATAGAGTATAGGATGCAAACTTGCATAGTAATGCGTAGACTTGTGCCGTAGCACGTGTTTCCCCCAGCTACATCAGGGTGCCGCCTGATGAAGCTGGGTGAAACGTTCTTTGGGGCATATTTAACTATGTACTGGTTAATGCCTTAGGTTGGCTGCTAGCTTTCCATTGCGCTACTCTTATTTTAATAAAAAATCAATTATAATGTTTTATACTTGATATATTTTGTGAGAGATTTTGTAGTGCCATTTTTCTTTGTTTATCTCATGATATTCAGGTGCATCTCTCATGTTCAGCCAGATACTTTTGGTTATGGGAATATTAGTGGGTCCAACTTCCCTTTAAATGCCAGTGTGGGACGCACTTCTGAAAGTGATACATTAAACCCAAGAAGTGTCTGATAAAACAGCAGTGTGAACACGATCCTGGTGCAAATCACTGACTGTAGCAGAGTGCCTGTCACGTTTGACTGCATTTCTTCCATCTAAGTGACGGAGCCCTGGCGTACCCATTATAAATCTGTGGGGTTGGTCGGGCGACATTGGTATTCTTGGTACGCAATGAATTGTGGCCTCTTTAATGAAAGGAAACCACGACACAAGTGTAAACAGAACATGTGCCCAATGTATGGATGGTATTCTACACTTCATTGTTTGTGTGATGATTGCAGCTCTTACTGTAGCAGCTGGGGGAGCGAGCATACGAGTGTCAGCTATTTGGCCTACATTTATATTGTAAGACACTTTAGCAGTATATTTCACCCTTGTGAACAGCAAATGGCAATCTTTTGGAAGGCAGGAGCCATGACTATGTATAATGACCTTCCTCAACAGTTCTTAAGTGCCTCCTAACTCCATGTGCTATGAAACGGAGACCTGATCTTTCAAGGGTCTATGCAGACCCCCACACATCTCATCATGAGGTTCATCCATTAGAATGAATATGTTGGCTGTATTCAGAGTTCATCTCCCCCATGCTTTGCTATCTTCTGCCATGCTAAGTATTTAAGGATACGCAAGTCGGGTGCACATGAAGCACACATGTATCTTCCACGTGTTGGGTCACGAGCTGTTTTATATTCTTGGCACTAGGTGTGGAAACAGACGCCTTGTAGGTGAACCTATTCCTAGAAATGATTGTGCTGCCGGTACGTACAAGTACATCACAAATGTGAGATGCCTCAGTGATGGTCTTGTGCTATGCACCTCTTGTAGCCCCCAATCTGGGCTGGCACTGGCTTTTCCACCACTGTAATGGCTACTCGTTATCACATGCTTTTGGAGTGTTTCCTAGTGAGTGTGTTGTGAGCTTGAGGCTTCAGTTGTTGAGACGGGAGCAGTATGCACTTTAGGTCGTCCATTACGTTCACTAGCGGTTACCTGTTTATTATGTAATGGGTGTCAGCAAGCAGATTGCAGCGAAGATTACCCATAGGTAAAGCTGCTTTCAATCACTTCTGTCTGAACCATCATCCTTTAAGTTGTAGTCCTTCAAGTGGAGCTGCATTGTCCTGTGTGTACACGATTTCTGGCCATTATATGACTTGGCTCCTGCGTTTTTTGCTGTTTTTCCCCTGTGCATTATAAGCCTCAGCATTTTCTGTTTGCTCTGACTTTTCTCCTCCAGCTTCCCCTCTCCATAGGCTTTTCTGGGCAATGCCGACAGATAAGCTCTTTAGAAAATGATCAGTGCAGGAGATTAATCAAATGACAAGAAAGGGGCAGGTTGCTCTGATAACCTACATTACAAAGTTTCTGATCTTCAGTTGTACCATTAATTTATGAAACAGGTGTACTTACTATTTATTTTCTTATGGCCAGATACAGTTGCCATTAGTAATTTGGAGAGTAATGATAAGCTTTTGCACTAGTGATGAGTGAATGTGCTGAGAAGGTGTTATCTGAGCATGCTCGGGGGTAACAGTGTCTTCGGCGTGCTCGAAAAATATGTACAAGTCCTTACGGTTGCATGTCTCCCGGCTGTTACAGCCACAACACATGCAGGGGTTGCCTAACAAACAGGAAATCCCTGCATGTGTTGTGGCTGTTGAGCAGCCGCGGGACACGAACATATTTTTCGAGCATGCCGAAGACACTCTGTTGGCACACAAGCCTGCTCCGACGGCGCCTTATCCCAGCACGTTCCCTCATCACGAATTGACAATTCTACATCTCCCATCTCGTGGGCTGGATAGATGATCCTTATTATACTAGAACAGCTGCAATGGGAATATCCTTTGGCTAGTGCATATTGGCTGATCAGTACAAATCATTAACCCATTACACCTCAATGCATGAAAAACCGGATTCCTTGTAATTCTGACTTCTCTTCATATAGACTCCACATGCCAACACTATGCTGCCACAATTGTAGCTAGCACTTTTGGTAGGTGTAATGAATGCAGTGCACATGGCGATTGATTCCTCTGCTTATGTCTAGGTGCGGGTAGAAACCGCAGTGTCTACAGTAGAGTTTACATGTAACACATGCCACACAGTCTCCTCCGGAAAAGCTTGTGGACACGGGAAACGGCGGCCTACAGAAACCCCAGTATTAAAGCCTCCTTTTATCCTAGTGTACACTAGTAATACCAGACCAAGTCGTGGTTTCCATGCCTGATTACTCCTTGCTTTGCAGGAGAGGTGGTGTAGTGCTCATCCCTTAATGCAAGGTATCACAAGTAGTGATGAGCGAGTGTACTCGTTGCTCGGGTTTTCCGGAGCACGCTCGGGTGACCTCCGAGTATTTGACTGCTCAGAGATTTATTTTTCATCAAGGCAGCTGAATGATTTACAGCTACTAGCCAGCTTGATTACATGTGGGGATTCCCTAGCAACCAGGCAACCCCCACATGTACTAAGCCTGGCTAATAGCTGTAAATCATTCAGCTGAGGCGATGAAAACTAAATCTCTAAGCAGTTATAAACACTCGGAGGACCCCCCAGCGTGCTCGGGAAAACCCGAGCAATGAGTACACTCGCTCATCACTAATCACAAGGCTAAGTTCATCCATCTGGCTGCTCGATCTGCAGTGTGTCCATTTTTATGTGTCTGTCGTGCCTTTTTGTACAGTCATTTTAAATAAATCAGAGCTGTTTTGTATAGTTCTATTAAAGTTTGTAAGTTATAAGCAGCCTGTTAATAATACTGTTATCTTTATTACGGAAAAATACAATGTGTTTCTACTGATGGATTTTTCAGGCTGGAAAGGCCAATCCATGCATTTGAAGCTGTTTATAATAAAGAGATCCTCCACTCTGTGGATGTTCAGTAACCTGTGTCGTCTCTTCTGTCAATGATGTGATGTGACTTGTATAGTTTCTACAGTTTGGCCGAGCACAGGTAAGTGTCAGCTGCAGACTATAGTAGTCTGTACGCAGTATTCCCGCCTTCCTGCGACCCTTGCAGTCAGGGGAACTATGTTGTTGTCCGCAGCTAGTTTGTAGGCCGATTTAGGCAACTGTAAGCTAATCTTTGTGTCCAGTGTAATGGGTGTCTGAGCAAGAAGCAGACACATACAGAAGACGGCCTCTGTAAGAACAATAGTTCATCATAATATCCAATTTCCACCGCTTTGGAGGTGAAAGTAGGCCCTTTACCTCTTTTGCCCCTGTATGGTTGCACCCAGGGGCGTAATTATTGCGGTCGCCACTGCGACCGAGCCCGGCGGACCAGGGGCCCGGTGGGTCAGATGCATGCCAAAATCTGTTGCCGTGCAGGAGATTCCTCCCGCACGACAACAGACAGACCCACTCTCCAAGCAGTAGTGTAGCTACCGGGGGGGGGGGGGGGCTGTGGCAGATGGGGCGGTGGCCCAGGGCCCCGTGCTCTGAGGGGGCCACCCAGAGCTTATGCTACTATATCGGCGTGCACAGCACACTGATACAGTTACATTCTGCGGCAGAGCAGGGAGACCCGATCTCCCTGCTCTGCCACTGTGTGGCCTGAGGCGGTTGGGGGGCCCTGTGCCAGCAGTGGGCCCCCCGCCTGTCATCGCAGGGTCAGCTTGAGAGAGGGGTAGCGTTACGCTCCTCCCATCATCCCCCGTCAGCGTCTGACGTCGCTGACACTGACTGGTTAGCGATGACTTCAATACCCGGCGCCCACTATCAGGAGATGAGCGGGCGCTCGGAGCACCGCGGGAACAAGGAGGAAGAAAGAAGCGTATTGCTTTTTGGTTTTTTTTTATCGGGTGCATTATACTTTACAGTCTGCCTAATGGGGGGTGCAATATACTATACAGACTGCATATGGGGGTGCATTATACTATACAGACTGCATATGGGGGTGCATTATACTATACAGAAGGCCTAATGGGGGTGCATTATATTGTACTGGCTGCCTAATGGGGGTGCATTATACTGTACTGGCTGCATAGGGGGTGCATTATGCTATACAGACTGTCTAATAGGGGTGTATTTTTCTGTACTGGCTGCCTATGGGGAGTGCATTATAAAGCTATAGTGTGCAAAATGAATAGGGAAAATGTGAATTTGGGTGGAAAATATTTTGGCATGGTGGGGCGGGGCCCCATTTGAAAGTTCGCACTGGGGCCTGTAACTTTGTAGTTACGCCACTGGTTGCACCAGTGGTATGTCTGCACCTGGTCTGAGAACAAGCATGGGGGACATCAAAGGATAGCTCCTGAATGTTTAGATACCAGAATACCTTCTTAAAAGCATTGTGACTTTCTGCTATTTTAAAAGGGACAAAGTTTGGAAGTTATTCCCTATCCATAAACCACCAATCGCAGGAACTGGGTCTCTGTCACATGTGAATGGAGCGGTCTACCTCCCCTTGATTCTCAGCATCATCAGTTTCCAGGGCAGTTCTCGTAATCATTGCTCTTACGTTCCAGAGCCGTGTGCTTGCTTAAAGGGACTCTGTCACCTGAATTTGGAGGGAACAATTTTCAGTCATATGGGCGGGGTTTTCGGGTGTTTGATTCACCCTTTCCTTACCCGCTGGCTGCAATATTGGATTGAAGTTCATTCTCTGTCCTCCGTAGTAGATGCCTGCACAAGGCAATGCCTTGCGCAGGCGTGTACTATGGAGGACAGACGGAGGACAGAGAATGAACTTCAATCCAATATTGCAGCCAGCGGGTAAGGAAAGGGTGAATCAAACACCCGAAAACCCCGCCCATATGACTGAAAATTGTTCCCTCCAAATTCAGGTGACAGAATCCTTTTAAAGTCCCTGTTGTTTCTATATGTAATTAGAGTGATAATAGTGTAGACATAGAACAAACAATGATAAACCGATAATGTGCAGTAGCAGAATGAAGCTACTCATCAGAACTTTCACTCGAGGAGGAGCACTCGCCCGCATGCACCCAAGCAACCAGGAAGTTGGGGGACTGCAGAGCTATAAGCAGCTCAAGAGACAATTTAAGAATACCCCTTTAAAGACACTTTGCGGCAGCAAATTGCTATATCAAGGTTATTGGTTAGAAAGTTGCATTTAGTCAGTAAATGAACAATAAAAACTGCAAAGATGTGCATAGGCTTTACACATAAAGCAATTATTTTTTTAAAGATGACAGTGAGGCAACTGCCCATCTTCTGAATCTTAGGGCCACTTGCAGTATCTACCACCAGTGAATGCCATCTTCATACCAACCACAATATATGGGAAGAAAAGAGTTTAAATTTATTGATTGGAAATACTGGAGTAATGATCTTTGTTTTTCGAGACCATTTTCTATGCCATGAATTTTTAAGATCCAATCTGAAAGCAATGTTAAATGATCAGAACAAGCTTCTAATATACTCCAACTTCCTCCTTAAAATTTGCAGTTGTCGTTTAGGACTAAAAAGTGACTGACTTTACATGAGAAATATATACTCTGCTGCCCACCAATTGCCTCCTATTCATACGTTTCAATCACCCCTCCCCTGCCTTACCTGTGCTGGGTGGGAGGGAAGATGTGGTCTGGACGTAGCACTGCACTCTCCATGCCCCACATCTAGAAGTTGGCATACTGTGGACATCACTATTTAGGTTATGCCAGATCTCCAACCTCTTCTATAGACCACACGCCCTTGTTCAACATGAACAGCGGGTAACTGATTTATGTGTCCAGTACACCAGGTGTCTGAGCGCTAGCATGGGAAATATGAAAGGATAGCACCTCAAGGTCCTAGACATGTCTGAAACCCACAGAGAATGTGGTTCAAGATATGAAAGACTTCTTTTCCCTCACAAATGAAGCAGCTTAATAAATCAGCCCCACTGTGTCTGCTGAAACGTGGCTGCATTTCGGCTATAAAAATGCAGCCAGCAAGTTTTGTATCCAAGAAAGTTTGTCTTATGGCTGATAATGATGAAAAGACTAAATAGCTTTTTTTTAAAGAATTTTGCATGAAGGCATCTAGATATGACACCAGTGTATCGCATGTAAGATAACTGAGCGAAGTGGACCACGGTTTTTTTTTTTATTATATATTTTACATGTACAGGTTTTAGCATCTTTGGAACATATTTTTCTGGTGCCGCCAGATCTTTAAAAGGTCAACGAAAAATGTTTCCTGACTAATATGTTCTAATAAATAGCTATAATTCCCTAGAAATAATTCTGGAGCTTCTTTTCCCTTAACTTTGCCCTGTGCTCTTCCTCATTAATATATATAAGGTGACAACAGTGCGCTAGCATTTCCATATGTTGGTATATTTGATTTTATAGTCCGGAGGCAGATTTCTGTGATGAAGAACCCAGACACTAAGCCCTGATCACAGAGCTGCCCTCTGTCCTCCTGCCTGACACTGATCTATATGATTGGTGCAGAGAAGGAGAGGAAACTGCTGGGACCTGCAGGAGCTGAGCAGCTGAAGGACCTTCTCTGGGCTGGCTCCAGGACCTTTCAGGTCATATGATCAGTCACCTGACTGGAAGGAACTGCAAGATGTAATGTATAGGGTGTATGTATATAAATGTGTGTATGTAACGGCATGTAGAGCTGTTGTGTCAATATGCATACAACCCCTGGCAATCATAATTTTTTCCTCAGAATTGAGTGACTCCATAATTTTTCCCCTATGCTTTGTTAAAAAAAAAAAATAACCATTACTGACTACCACATTTTTTGTTCTTGATTTCTTTTAGTGTTTCTTAAAGCCAGAAAGTTGCCATTTGAAATGACTTTAGTTTTGTGCCATGTCTGTGATCTGATTTATTTCTACAAAATTAAACAACTGAATGAACATCCTCCAAGGCCGGTGATTCCATCATTTTTGCCAGGGGTTTGTATGTAACAGACCTGTGGTTCTATATCTGCCTGTGTAGCAGAGCTGTGAGTATAAATGTGCATGTGTAGCAGAGCTGTGCGTATGTATCTGCATATGTAGCAGAGCTGTGTGTATGTATATGTGCATATGTAGCACAGCTGTGTGTGTGTGTATACTACACATTGCAGAAAAATAGTAAAAATAAATCTATTACCTCCATATCTACCCATGAGCACTGAAATGAGTGATAATGACCTCTCCACTTTACACCGCAAGGTAAGTTTAGTTTGATATGACTTGCGTTTATGAAAATATCTGAAATTTTCTGAAAAACAATTCTTAGATCTGTTTTTATAGTACTGGCCACTTTATTTTAATAAATGTGTTGAGACATGAATATGTGGCACTTACTAATATATAAGTATTACAGGTTCTCCTTTTTGAAGTGCATTCCCATTATTAACTATGGTGTTGTTTGAAGGCCACTTGTTAGCGCAGCCTTCCTCACACATTCTCTTCTCACATATGGTTGCTCATGAAGGAGCATATGACCAGACCTGTCCAAAAGCCTCCTCTAATTGAAGACCAGTTTTCCTATGTGCAGAGTTTTTTTTAGTAAGTGCCAGAAAATCATGTCCCCAGCACATGGAGAAAAAATAGACAATCCCCTTTAATTTTTACACTAGATAAATGAAAATTTAGAGACCAAAACCCATCAGTAGAGGGGGTGTACGAACAGCAAGACCGACCATTATCTTTATATTTTTTGGCTTACCCTTTTAATCTCTTGGAAAAAATGGTGCAAATATAAGATTTATTTTCCATAATTTCACATTCTTCACCTCCAAAGAAAATGTGAGAAGAAATCTAAAACATATTAGTGATTAACTTGTACACTTAAGGTACATGACTGCTTATGTCTTTCGCCTCATCAGGACAGACATCGGAGTGGTAAATCGGAACGCTTTCACCATTATTCAGTTTTAGCATGACATCTTGTAAATTCCACCTAAAGCATAAACAAAAAAAAGTTTTAAAGGGTTATACACATCTCCTTAATTAATTTTGGGTTTGCAAATACAAGCAATTTTACAAATGTTTCTGCTTATTAAAATTTTCAGCCGTTCTTGAGATATTAATACTTTTTTTGTTTAGTTTGTTGTCTTGGAGCCCGACCACTGCTGCTAGACAAGCAGAATATGCCCAGTACAAACTCTTTTCTACTGAGCATGTAAGCAGTGCGCTGAAGCTGGTGAGGATCAGTGGAGCCCCCTGTGACCTAATAATCCAGGCCAGCTAAAAGGTACCTTCACACGAAACAACATCGCTAGCGATCCGTGACGTTGCAGCGTCCTGGCTAGCGATATCGTTTCGTTTGACACGCAGCAGCGATCAGGATCCTGCTGTGATGTCGCTGAATAAAGTCCAGAACTTTATTTGGTCGTCCGATCGCTGTGTATCGTTGTGTTTGAAAGCAAAAGCAACGATACCAGCGATATTTTACACTGGTAACCAGGGTAAACATTGGGTTACCAAGCGCAGGGCCGCGCTTAGTAACCCGATGTTTACCCTGGTTACCAGCGTAAAAGTAAAAAAAACAAACAGCACATACTTACATGCGTCCCCCAGCGTCTGCTTCCTGACACTTACTGAGCGCCGGCCCTAAAGTGAAAGTGAAAGCACAGCGGTGACGTCACCGCTCTGCTGTTAGGGCCGGAGCTCAGTCAGTGTCAGGAAGCAGACGCTGGGGGACGCATGTAAGTATGTGCTGTTTGTTTTTTTTACTTTTACGCTGGTAACCAGGGTAAACATCGGGTTACTAAGCGCGGCCCTGCGCTTAGCAACCCGATGTTTACCCTGGTTACCCGGGGACCTCGGCATCGTTGGTCACTGGAGAGCGGTCTGTGTGACAGCTCTCCAGCGATCAAACAGCGACGCTGCAGCGATCAGCATCGTTGTCGCTATCGCTGCAGCGTCGCTTCGTGTGAAGGTACCTAAAAGCTAGACCGCAGCAGTGGTCCGTCTCATAGGCAACCATCAGTAAACAAAAAAAGGTTAACATTTTAAGAACAATTACAAAAGTGCTTGTTTTTTACAAGTACTATCCAACGATATCTATCTATGAAGATGGGAACAACCCTTTATATGTCGTGATAGACCTTGCTGACCTTACCTAACTGATGAGGATAGAATTAGACAACACAAGAGGAGAATAATCAAACTGAATACACAGCCTCTCCAGCCCATACACACCTTCGGCTGAACTGGTCTTTGACAGCTGTGCTGTAGAGATACCCGCCCATTGTGGTTCCCGACACTGGTATCTTGATCTGGAAGCACATGAAAACAGTAATACAAAAAGGCTTGAGGGCAGTACTCGAATTCCCAAAGAGTGACATCAGCTAATACTGTCACGGTAGCCTGTAAGGCGGTTAGGAGACACTCGTATGTACATGTGCTTAAGGTGACTCACCACACAAGCAAGTCATGTCCTAATGGAACGTAGAGAAAACTCCCATTTCAACATTTCACAGGAGTTGCATAAAATGATGAATAACTTTCTAAAGAGATGAAATAACTAGCGTTCTGCTGGCTTAGAACAATAGCACCAATTGTCAAAGAAATTTGGTACAACCTCCATTCCCATATAAACAAAACTATGTCAGGAAATCCTTATTTCTCCATAAATATCACTACATATTACTGTAAGATGGTGCTCTGTATGCAAGAAGATTCTGTAGTGGGTAAAATCATAAAAAAATGGGTGGTACTCACCGAGAGTAGATTAATTCTTCCTTATTGGTAGAAATCCATGAAAAATTGCACACCGATAAGGCTACGTTCACACGTTCAGTATTTGGTCAGTATTTTACCTCAGTATGTGTAAGCCAAAACCAGGAGTGGAACAATCTGAGGTAAAGTATAATACAAACACGTCACCACTTCTGTATTATCACCCACTCCTGATTTTGGATTACAAATACTGAGGTAAAAAACTCCTCAAATACTGAACGTTTGTACGTGGCCTAATAGGAAGCTAGAGGTGCTACAGGCAATCACCATTTTGTGTTACGTTACACTTCTACGGGCCTATAATAGCCGAATGTAACGCAAAGCAGTCCTTGCCTGTAGTGTGTCTCACTCCCTTTTACCGGTGTCCACTTTTTTCGTGGATTTCTACCGGTAAGAAGAATATCTATTTTCGGTGAGTGCCATTCATTTCTTCTAACTTGACCCGGCACAAATTGTCATAATCTAATGCGTGCTGCACTTTGATGTCTCAGCAGATCCTATAAAGAACCTACCTGGGCTGTTGTCTTATCAACATGGTTGTATTTGTCTGTAAGCCGAAGATTGTGGACCTTAAGAGGTGGTGCTCCTAACATCTCTAACACATTAGACTGGGACTGAAGTTTCTGCAGCGCATCCAAGTAATATTCTTTCTGCGCAAAGGATTCTGAAATTTTGAGAAACATAATATTACATTTACTCCATCTAGATGGAGCAAAAGTCTTTTTTCCTAAAAACACAAGCCAAAAACCACATGTATGTAAATAAAAAGCATGTTTTTACATAAACTCAAAAATCCTTCACATTGAACCACATAATTTCCATAATACACTATGCCACCACCAAGTAAAATTCCACAAAACATGGAAAACGCTATAACGTAAGATGCAAATTGCCTCTGCTGAAAAAAAGAGAACTTAACTCTATAGCGCCACCTATTGGAAGTAGCGATCCTACAAGTCACAATCAACCCTTTAACGAGTCGTGCAATATGACTTAGGATAAAAGCCAAATTAGTATCTCAATTCGCAGACACGGTGTTTCGGGCTGTTGGCCCTCGTCAGTGCGAAGCATGAGAACTGATTTGGCTAGGTGAGAGGCTCTGGACTGGGGTCTAAGGGGTAACGTTTCTCCTATGGAGAGTGACATACCAGCTGGCTTGTCAAGGTAAGGAGGCTTATTCGCCGTGCAATGCTACTCTGGGAATTTAAATATGCAAATTGCCTCTGCTGAAAAAAAGGCAGTATCAATAGTAAAAAGAGAAAGAGAGCGAGCGAGAGAATTTCCCTGACGGGAAATTTTTCCACGCATGCTCTCTTTGAAAAGGCGGGACCCATCGCTGGATTCCTGCTTTCCACAGGCAGCGACGCACACATCCGTCACAATCCGTCGCTAATACAAGTCTATGAGAAAATGCAGGATCCTGCAAATTTTTTTGCAGGATCCTGCATTCTCAAAAAACTACGAATTGTGACGGGAGCTGAAAGATGGAAGTGTGAAAGAGGCCTTAGGGACCTTAAAGGGAACCTGTCACCCCGTTTTTTCCGTATGAGATAAAAATACTGTTAAATAGGGCCTGAGCTGTGCATTGCAATAGTGTATTTTGTGGACCCCGATTCCCCACCTATGCTGCCGAAATACGTTACCAAAGTAGTCGTTTTCGCCTGTCAATCAGGCTGGTCTGGTCAGATGGGCGTGGTGTCTTCCCCCAGATCTTGCTTAGTTTTCCATTGGTGGCGTAGTGGTGTGCGCATGTCCAAGGTCCCGAATCCACTGCACAGGGGAGTGAAAAGAGCGCGATGTGCACTATTTCATTGGTGATCGGTGGGGGCGGCCATCTTCCTTTGGCCGCGCGTGCGCAGAAGCGGCGCTCTGCTGGCCGCGGCTTCAGGAAAATGGCCGCGGGATGCCGCGCGTGCGCAGATGGAGATCGCGGCGGCCATTTTCCTGAAGCAGAGTTCGCATCTCTGCTTTAGGAAAATGGCCGCCGCGATCTTCATCTGCGCACGCGCGGCATCCCGCGGCCATTTTCCTGAAGCCGCGGCCAGCAGAGCGCCGCTTTTGCGCATGCGCGGCCAAAGGAAGATGGCCGCCCCCACCGATCACCAATGAAATAGTGCACATCGCGCTCTTTTCACTCCCCTGTGCAGTGGATTCGGGACCTTGGACATGCGCACACCACTACGCCACCAACGGAAAACTAAGCAAGATCTGGGGGAAGACACCACGCCCATCTGACCAGACCAGCCTGATTGACAGGCGAAAACGACTACTTTGGTAACGTATTTCGGCAGCATAGGTCGGGAATCGGGGTCCACAAAATACACTATTGTAATGCTCAGCTCAGGCCCTATTTAACAGTATTTTTATCTCATACGGAAAAAACGGGGTGACAGGTTCCCTTTAATTGATGTATGTTCCAGCATATATAAACATTTCGGGAGAATTATCATTTTAATGAGGCCAATTCTACCCGCCACAGATAGGGGCAGCTTAGACCATACCTCAAACTTTTTCTTCATCATATCGCCCAGTGGGTATATATTATCCCTAAGGTCTTTACTTGGGTTTTGATTCATTACAATGCCTAGGTACTTAAATTTTTGTACTACTTGTAAGCCAAATAGCCCAGGTACGGTTATATTATCCACTAGTGGCATGACCACAGACTTACTCCAATTAATTTTAAAACCCGATAACTCTCCAAAATAATTGATAATGTCAATTGCCCTAGGAAGAGATTGCTCTACTTCATCAAAAAAGAGTACCAGGTCATCAGCATACAATCCCACCTTGTCCACCCTGGAATTTATATTAATTCCTTTCACCAAAAGATCTTGTCTAATCCCAAGTGCAACTGGCTCAATCGCAAGAGCAAAGAGATTATGGTCCTCACTTGAGCAGTGAATGTCATAAGTCTGAAACTAGCCTAACTGCATTAAAAGTAATGGGAAAAAGTGACATCAAACTACTCCCTAGGCATCAAGCGACGTCATGACATGGGAGTCTAATAATTGCAAGAGGTTCTCAGGATTCCAGGATTCAAGTACTGGGCAAGAAAGTTCATATTGCCCTTGCTCGGCTGCCAAGGAGTACCAAAGTGGATGCTGGACCAGGGAAAGGACGTCACTTTTTGCTCTCCTCTAGTTGTAGTAATCCAGTAATTCCGAAACCCTTATGTTGACGGGAAGGAAGAAACCGAGAAACTCATCAAAAATGACGCCTCGAAAGTGATGTAAATTAAGGCACAAATGTACTACAGTCTATGACTAGAGAACATTTCTTCTGCCGACACATGGAAGTTGAAAGATGTGTCGAATTAATTTATTTGTAGATTGTGAGCTCTCGCGGGCAGTGTCCTCTCTCCTTCTGTACCAGTTGTGACTTGTATTGTTTAAGAATATTGTACCTGTTTTTATTATGTATACCCCTCCTCACATGTAAAGCGCCATGGAATAAATGGCGCTATAATAATAATGATAATAATAGACAAGTGCCTCTTAATGTCTTTGGTGCATCTAACACCACTTGTGCACCATGGATCAAGACTTGCGTGCAAAATGTCAGTCTTGAAGAATCAGGGCCTATGAGTCAAGACACCATGCTGCTGATGGTAAAAAATAAGCTGAGAGCTTCTGCCTTTTCCTCTCAGTGGGATTATCAGGATCTGGACACCCACAAAACTACTCAATGGTCGCCATAACATATCAAAACGTTTTTAAAAGTTTAGTTACTTTTAAGGGGTGGACTCATGAGGGTAATCCCTGAACGTATGCCCTAGTTGAACAAACACCATGTGATACCACATTTCCACAACTAGAGGAGCAGCAGGAGCAATGTGCAGCTGGCAGATGCTTTCCCTGGTGAAACCAGCTGATCTCCATGGGTTTCCGCTGATAGGCCTGCAACAATCAACTGTTAGACATTCCTGTCCTAAAGGTACAGTATACTTTCCCACATGTGTATTGGATATTATGTTACAGTAATAAATGCATTATTCAGTAAGACTATGGGTTGTGATCACTGGTGTTCCCTATGACAATCATGCAATATATGACAAGTATTCAATAAGTGGAACCACCTTGGGTGGGTGTAATGGCGGGGGGGGGGGGGCAGAGGAATATGACACAATAGGCTATTAAACAGCAAAATAACCATCTGTTATATTTTACTATGTATCAAGCAGTAGACAACACAGTAACTTCCCGAAAGGAAATAAAGATTTAGACTTTGAATTGATCAATGTGTCTACAAATAAGCAGACAATGTAAAAATCTGGAGCATACAAGAACGGAAGAGAACTATCAAATACTGTGTAAGCAGCATAGTCCACTTACTCTGAATCAAATAATACATCATGGCACATCCTCCTCCTGACACTACACCCAAATAAATGGCCATATGTTGAAGGTTCCGCAAAGGCACTGGCATCCTTCCTGTAGAAACAAACACAGATGTTCTGTCATTCTCAGGAAGTCTTGGGTGTACAATCTGTCCACTTAAAGTTTTTGCTTTGTCATTTTCACAGAAATGTTGAAGGACCACAGTATTCCACCTTGAATACTAAAAACAAAGACACCTGTGTGTAGGTAGGACAGCGTTTTAGTCCTCTGTGTCTTATTCTATATTTATAGCTACACAAACCTTTTCACAGTCTTTCCATTTATAACTTATGGTTATTAAATACCAAACAATACAAAGTTCCAGCAATAGCTAGTATGTAGGATGGGTGCCAACACCTTACCTGCTAAGAGAAGTCATAGATTTACTAAAATAGATTTGCTTCATATCCTTTTATCATATATAAAAGTATATATACATATATATATACACAGACGGTGGGGGAATAGGTATTTAGTCAGCCGCCAATTGTGCAAGTTCTCCCACTTAAAAAGGTGAGAGATGCCTGTAATTTACATCATAGGTAGACCACAACTATGAGAGTCAGGGACTCATGTGCAATGTGAGTTGGTGATAGGTGGGGGGTGGGGTATATAGCAATCTGCATTGTTTATGGCTCTTTAGGCTATGTGCACACGTCAGGATTTCTGGCAGAAATTTTCCTGACAAAAAACAGACATTTCTGCCGGAAATCCGCATGCGTTTTTACCGCGTTTTTGATGTGTTTTTTTGCGGTTTTTTCCCAATGCATAGAATAGCGGGAAAAACGCATCATGTGCCCAAAAATTGCAGAATGCATTCTAAATGATAGGATGCATAATGCATGCGTTTTTAATGAGTTTTTAATGAGTTTTTATAGCGAAAAAAATGCGAAAAAAAAACGCGAAAAAACCTGAACGTGTGCACATACCCTTATGTACTGTTGAGATGTTTTATCTTTTCTAACATCATGCTTTGGAGCTGTTTCTTTGAAAAAGGGACCAGGACGACTGATCCGTGTACATGAAAGAATGAATGGGCCATGTATCGTGAGATTTTGAGTGCAAACCTCCTTCCATCAGCAAGGACACTGAAGATGAAATATGGATGGGTCTTTCAGCATGATAATAATCCCAAGCACACCACCAGCGCAATGAAGGAGTGCCTTCGTAAGAAGCATATGAAGGTCCTGGAGTGGTCTAGCCAGTTTCCAGATCTCAACCCCATAGAAAACCTATGGAGGGAGTTGAAAGTCCGTGTTGCCCAGTGACAGGCCCAAAACATCACTGCTCTAGAGGAGATCTGCATGGAGGAATGGGACAACATACCACCAACAGTGTGTGGCAACCTTGTGAAGACTTACAGAAAACGTTTTACCTCTGTCATTGCCAACAAAGGATATATAACAAAATATTGAGATGGACTTCTTTTAATGACCAAATACGGTACTTATTTTCCAGCATAATTTGCTAAATAAATCTTGCCAAATCAGACAAGGTGATTTTCTGGATTTGTTTTCTCATTTTGACTCTCATAGTTGTGGTCTACCTATGATGTCAATTACAGGCCTCTCTCATCTTTTTAAGTGGGAGAACTTGCACAATTGGTGGCTGACTAAATACTTTTTTTTCCCAACTGTGTGTGTATATATACACACACTCAAATCCATATACAAAAATAAAAAGTTGTGCAATTATGGAAATCACAGGATATATAGATATTTTAATGATATGCTAATGATGAAAAAATATAAACAAAATGTAAAAACTATTCAGTATCGAGTGTGAGTACCACGAGGAGAAATATACACAGAGATATGCCTTGGCTGCTATCAATGAGGCTATTAATGGTTGTCTGAGGAATGTTCTGCCAAGCTGAATACACTTAGGCACTCAAATCATCAACATCCGCTGCTGGCAGCTCTCTTTGCAATTGCTGACCAACTATGTCCAATATGAGCCTAATGGGAGATAAATCCAGAGACACTGCAGTCAATGGTAGCACATTTAGACCACACAGGCTGCTCACAAGAGCAACTGCAACATGCGGCTTGAAATTGTGTTGAAAAATGGCTCCTAGGACATTTTGATTTGGTCATGGAACCAGTGGTTTGGCCATTTTTCCAATGTAACATCGAACTGTTATTGCACCTATAATGTAGATTAGAGGGGTCCAGTTCATGTATATTATACCACTATACACCATACTCCAAGGAGTAGGACTGAAGTTACGTTTCTTCCTCAATGCCATTCTGCATTGAAAGGGAAGTTAGAAATTACATACCAAACTTAAAGTATCAAACAGAATTAGGCTTCTTTCACACTAGCGTCGGGCTCGGCCCGTCGCAGTGCGTCGGGCCGAGGTTACCGACGCTAGCGTTCTCTGCGCCGCACAACGGGGGCAGTGGATGCATTTTCCAGCGCATCCGCTGCCCCATTGTGAGGTGCGGGGAGGTGGGGGTGGAAAAGGCGGACCGTCGGCAGCAAAAAACGTTACATGTAACGTTTTTTGCTCCCGGCGGACCGCCACAACACGGCGCTACCGTCTCACGACGGTTGCAACGTGTGTCAATGCGTCGCAAATGTTACTCTATGGGGCAAAAACGCATCCTGCAGACAACTTTGCAGGATGCGTTTTTCCCCCTAAACGACGCATTGCGACGTATTGAAAAGAACGCTAGTGTGAAAGTAGCCTTATTATTATTTATTTATATAGAACCATTAATTCCATGGTGCTGTACATAAGAAAGGGGTTACATACAGAGTTATAGATATCGTTTACAGTAAACAAATTTACGATGACAGACTGGTACAGAGTGGAGAGGACCCTGCCCTTGCGGACTTACATTCTATGGGATAATGGGAAGAGACAGAAGGTTGGGGGTGCAGCAGCTCTGGTGGTGGCGAGGAGGCAGCGGGGTCAGTGCAGGCTGTAAGCTTTCCTGAAGAGATGGGTTTTCAGGTTCCGTCTGAAGGATCCGAGGGTGGTGGATAATCGGATGTGTTGAGGTATGGAATTCCAGAGGATGGGGGACGGAATCTGCACAAACCATCAAAGGGCGTTTGCACAACATTGTGCTATGAATCAAAGTCCAGCTACAGGTGCTCCACTGACTCCATACCACTGCAATGGTGCAGACCAAGACCGCAATGGAGGCTGGAGTCAAGGTTTATCCTCTTCAGTAATGAGTCCCTCTTTTGTCTTGATACAATCATAGTCGGAGATTGGTCTGAAGACCAAGTGGGCAACAGCATGAAGAGGCCTTCAGATGGAAACATCACACTGGTCCTTCTCCTGGAATTATGTTGTGGGGGTGGCATAATACAATAACTGGCATTATACATAGCCGTATTATAAATAAATAATTCTACTTTTGTGAATCCTATATATATAGGATTCAAAAAGGTAGAATAATGTATTTATAAAATATCTATGGCTAGTGGCAATGCCGAAGTGACATACACAAGCTGTGGAAGATAAACTTTGAAGGATTTTCTATGTCACACAAGTTGGTTCCAGAATCTTTAATCCACTTGACGGGATTAGCAAAATCTACACTAATTTACACGTCTTCACCAGTAATTGCACTCAAAGATAAAGCATTGACCTTTTGGGAACTCTTTAGCTTTGTAGGGATAATCGTGAACAGCAAAAAATGTAAACACAATAAAATAAATTGCAGAATGTAATCACTCACCCTGAACATACACTAAATACGGTATGTACACTGCTCAAAAAAAATAAAGGGAACACTAAAATCCCACATCCTAGAAATCACTGAATGAAATATTCCAGTTGTAAATCTTTATTCATTACATAATGGAATGTGTTGAGAACAATAAAACCTAAAATTGATCAATGTAAGTCACAACTAATACCCCATGGAGGTCTGGAGTTGGAATGATGCTTAAAATCAAAGTGTATGATCTCCCTACAACACCTGGGCATGCTCCTGATGAGGTGGCGGATGATCTCCAGAGGGATCTCCTCTCAGATCTGGACTAAAGCATTCGCCAACTCCTGGACAGTCTGTGGTGCATGGTACGAGACATGATGTCCCAGATGTGTTCAATCAGATTCAAGTCTGGGGAATGGGCAGGCCAGTCCATAGCTTTAATGCCTTCATCTTGCAGGAACTGCTAACACACTCCAGCCACATGAGATCTGGCATTGTCCTGCATTAGGAGGAACCCAGGGCCAACCAGCATATGGTCTCACAAGGGGTCTGAGGATCTCATCTCGGTACCTAATGGCAGTCAGGCTACCTCTGGCGAGCACATGGAGGGCTGTGCGGCCCTCCAAAGAAATGCCACCCCACATCATTACTGACTCACTGCCAAACCGCTCATGCTGAAGGATGTCGCAGGCAGCAGATCGCTGTCCACGGCGTCTCCAGACTCTGTCACGTCTGTCACATGTGCTCAGTGTGAACCTGCTTTCATCTGTGAAGAGCATAGGGCACCAGTGGCAAATTTGCCAATCCTGGTGTTCTGTGGCAAATGCCAAGCGTACTGAAAGGTGTTGGGCGGTGAGCACAGCCCCCATCTGTGGATGTCGGGCACTCAGACCATCCTCATGGAGTCGGTTTCTAACCATTTGTGCAGACACATGCACACTTGTGGCCTGCTGGAGGTCATTTTGCAGGGCTCTGGCAGTGCTCCTCCTGTTCCTCCTTGCACAAAGGCTGAGGTAGTGGTCCTGCTGCTGGGTTGTTGCCCTCCTACGGCCCCCTCCACGTCTCCTGGTGTACTGGCCTGTCTCCTGGTAGCGCCTCCAGCCTCTGGACACTACGCTGACAGACACAGCAAACCTTCTTGCCACAGCTCGCATTGATGTGCCATCCTGAATGAGCTACACTACCTGAGCCACTTGTGTGGGCTGTAGAGTCCGTCTCATGCTATCACGAGTGTGAAAGCACAACCAACATTGAAAAGTGACTAAAACATCAGCCAGAAAGCATTGGTACTGAGAAGTGGTCTGTGATCCCCACCTGCAGAACCACTCCTTTATTGAGTGTGTCTTGATAATTGCCAATAATTTCCATCTGTTGTCTATTCCATTTGCACAACAGCATGTGAAATTGATTGTCAATCAGTGTTGCTTCCTAAGTGGGCAGTTTGATTTCACAGAAGTTTGATTTACTTGGAGTTATATTTTGTTGTTTAAGTGTTCCCTTTATTTTTTTGAGCAGTGTATATCTATCTACAGTTGTGGCCAAAAGTATTGACACCCCTGCAATTCTGTCAGATAAAACTCAGTTTCTTCCTGAAAATGATTGCAAACACAAATTATTTGGTATTATTATCTTCATTTAATTTGTCTCAAATGAAAAAACACAAAAGAGAATGAAGCAAAAAGCAAAACATTGATCATTTCACACAAAACTCCAAAAATGGGCCAGACAAAAGTATTGGCACTCTCAGCCTAATACTTGGTTGCACAACCTTTAGCCAAAATAACTGCGACCAACCGCTTCCGGTAACCATCAATGAGTTTCTTAGAATGCTCTGCTGGAAGTTTAGACTATTCTTCTTTGGCAAACTGCTCCAGGTCCCTGATATTTGAAGGGTGCCTTCTCCAAACTGCCATTTTTAGATCTCTCCACAGGTGTTCTATGGGATTCAGGTCTGGACTCATTGCTGGCCACCTTAGAAGTCTCCAGTGCTTTCTCTCAAACCATTTTCTAGTGCTTTTTGAAGTGTGTTTTGGGTCATTGTCCTGCTGAAAGACCCATGACCTCTGAGGGAGACCCAGCTTTCTCACACTGGGCCCTACATTATGCTGCAAAATTTGTTGGTAGTCTTCAGACTTCATAATGCCATGCACACAGTCAAGCAGTCCAGTGCCAGAGGCAGCAAAGCAACCCCAAAACATCAGGGAACCTCCGCCATGTTTGACTGTAGGGATTGCATTTTCTTTGAATGCCTCTTTTTATCTCCTGTAAACTCCATGTTGATGCCTTTGCCCAAAAAGCTCTACTTTTATCTCATCTGACCAGAGAACATTCTTCCAAAATGTTTTAGGCTTTTTCAGGTAAGTTTTGGCAAACTCCAGCCTGGCATTTTTAGGTCTCGGGGTAAGAAGTGGGGTCTTCCTGGGTCTCCTACCATACAGTCCCTTTTCATTCAGACGCCGACGGATAGTACGGGTTAACACTGCTGTACCCTCAGACTGCAGGGCAGCTTGAACTTGTTTGGATGTTAGTCGAGGTTCTTTATCCAACATCCGCACAATCTTGCTTTGAAATCTCTTGTCAATTTTTCCTTTCCGTCCACATCTAGGGAGGTTAGCCACAGTGCCATGGGCTTTAAACTTCTTGAGGACACTGCGCACGGTAGACACAGGAACATTCAAGTCTTTGGAGACGGACTTGTAGCCTTGAGATTGCTCATGCTTCCTCACAATTTGGTTTCTCAAGTCCTCAGACAGTTCTTTGGTCTTCTTTCATTTGTCCATGCTCAATGTGGTCCACACATGGACACAGGACAGAGGTTGAGTCAACTTTAATCCATGTCAACTGGCTGCAAGTGTGGTTTAGTTATTGCCAACACCTGTTAGGTGCCACAGGTAAGTTACAGGTGCTGTTAATTACCCAAATTAGAGAAGCATCACATGATTTTTTGAACAGTGCCAATACTTTTGTCCACCCCCTTTTTTATGTTTGGTGTGGAATTATGACCAATTTGGCTTTAGGACAATTCTTTTTGTGTTTTTTCATTTAAGACAAATTAAATAAAGATAACAATACCAAAGAATTTGTGTTTGCAATCATTTTCAGTAAGAAACTGAGTATTATCTGACAGAATTGCAGGGGTGTCAATACTTTTGGCCACAACTGAATCTATCTATCTATATATATAGATACACACACACACACACACACATATACTGTATATATACAGTGCCTTGAAAAAGTATTCATACCCCATTCGATCCGATAGATGCTACAGCGCAGGCGCCGCCAGCGCCATCTTCGTGGAGACAATTTTTTTCCTCTAGCGAAGTGGCGTCAGCGGTGCCTGCACTGTAGCATCTATTGGATCGCCGATAGATGCTACTACGCAGGCGCCATTTTGAGAGAATTTGTTTTTCTCTGAATAAAGTTATCAGCAAATAAAATAATTAAAAGCACATTATAGATATGATCATGCTGCACGGCCGCCACCTGCCTGCTGAATGTGTGTTTTTTCCCCAAAACATATTATATACAGTATGTAAAATAGGGGGCAGGATACTAAGGCACCAGTGACCTATCGGCAGTCTGCATTATGAATACCTAATCAGAGCACCATATGAAGACCCCCACAGGCCGCCCCGCAGCACGAGCATATCATTGACTTAAAACTGAAAATATAGATTAAACAACAATCACAAGATGAATTTCATCAAACAAGGTATCATTGTAATCAGTATAACGACTCCAACCTGACACTGTCTGTAGGCTACTATGCACAATCCTTGTATGTCACTGTTTTCATTCTAAGGGTATTCATGCACCGGATCAGTAGACATACATATAAATCTATGATATAATGCTGGATGCGTCCTGCTGTCTGAAGCCGGTATAGACATGTGCCTGTGCACTGTGCCTGCTCAGTGTGGCTGGAGTCAGAAGGATACATCCAGCATTAGTAGACAAGGATGAGGCTGGAGGAAGAGTGTTGGGCCGGAGATAACGGAATGCATGAAAGCGGAAACGGCGCCGATTCAGCCATTGCTCGTAGTGTACAGAGCGGCTGTTGTAACCGAGTCCCCGACCCTGACTGGCAGCCGGCCTCAAAGTAGAGCCAGCGTCGGTGGCGCGGTTACAATGGCCGCTCTGTAGACTCAGAGCGGTGACCAAATCGGCACCACCCCCATGACTGAAACTGAATGCTGGCGGGGAGAATAAAGTTCATTTTCTCCCCACTGCATTCAGCTGCGTGCAGGCACCAGGCAGCATAATAATGCTATTAAACCTGCAGATTAGCTGATAGAGAAGATTACCAAAAAACACTTCTCAAGGGTTCGAAACCCGACACATGACAAGAGGTCTGCAAAAAAATCATGGATCAAAATCAAAAGTCAATGGGTTCGGGAAAAAAATCGTATCTCACTTAGATGACATCAGAGTGCGGTTTGATTTTCACAGACTGTCAAAAATGAAAAGGTGGAGAAACTTGTTCTTTTTTTCCCACACATACTAGAAAAACTGATAATACTCAGACCACAGTCTGCTGAAAGTAACCTGTCTGTTTTTCTCAATCATGAGAAAATCGGAGATCTGAATGAGACCTTAGTCATCAGTGAACTACTGTTACCATGTTGAAAGCAAAGATGCCAAAAAAACAATAACATGCCAGCATCAGAACTTGGGATAATAACTATAGGAGCGCAAATGACCAAAAGTGTAAAAAAGAGAGAGCGTGTACTTTGAACCGTTTAATACCCTGGTTTGTCATTCACAGATAAAGTTGTAGAGTATTCTACGGATGGACTTCTTATTTTTTCCACTATTTTGCACACTACGCATTCTTTACCTGATGACACAAACATGGCGACTTTATAGATGGCCTGCCCCAGAGGCTTACTCTGTCCTATGGCAATAAGCATGCATGTTTCACCACGATCGTGCATGTGTATAGTAGCACTGGAATAGAATTTAGAAGGGGTTGAAGTCACAACTTGTCCCCTAACTGTCCCAGTATCTTTGGGGCCCAAAAACAAAACATTTGGCATTGCACAGCTCTTCGTTACTGATCTGAACCCCTTTCCACAAAAACCTAGGGAATTTGGGAAGCTAAACAATAAGCAAATGAAACAGAAAACATAACCTCTCCAGAATTCAGAAGGGGATTAGTGATTATACAATTGGAAAGATGGCTTCCCTATTAGCCTAGAAGATTTGGGATTGTTCTCCCTTGCCTCCTGTTTGTGCCATAGCAGCCATAGTACATATACCATCCTCTATAATATGTTTCCACAGCGTTTGTCTATCCTACACCGAAACCACGGAACTTCCAGTGCAATTACTGGATAAGATATACATTCAGATGAGACTGTTATAGATCACTACAAGAAACTAATTAGGATTAGTCATGTTTAATTAACCTGAAAAAGTCAGCACACAAGAGGGTGGGCCAACCATACAAGTTTATCAACATCCAGCCGGCAGTTTCAACTTTGTGTTGATACCTTCTTTCTATCTGCATTGACATCGTTTTTTTTAGCATTTTACCCAATGGGTTACAGAAACATTACAATGCACAGTCATCAGGGTGGAGTCTACAGCTCCATCAATCACTAACTACAGGAAGCCACTATTGCAATGTCAAAAATGTTATCACTCTTGTAAGATGGGAGATATTTCTTCAACCTATGGTATAATAAATGCTGCAAATAATGTAAAATAGCCATGACTGCATAAACACGTAGAACGTTGGACATTTCTACTAAGGACCATATGTGATCACAAGTTATATGAAAGTCCCAATAAATACATGGGGAACAGAATCAGTGAGAATCTGATGGAAGTAACAAACACTGGGCAGAAGGAATCCAAGACTGCGATCTTCTAAGGATGCAATGTTATCGTGAGAATGGTCCTCGTGTGGACTGACACATGGACCACGATTCATCATTTACTTTTTTTTAAGTCACTTTTTTTTGCCATGTGCTGACATTTATTGCACCAAATTAATCAAAATGGTGCACACTGGTCATAACTGGATTGGAGCTGCAAAATGTTGCAATTGATGAATCAGGCGACAACATCTGGTTTCGCTAAACTCAACCAAGAAAGCAAACACCAAAACAAAAAGCTAGCACATATAAAATAGGCTTCAAAAAAGGACCAAATACAAAGATGAATAGAGTGCAAACAAAAAAAGGAGCAAAAACACACAAAACTAGACAAAACAAGCAGAAAGGCAATGATGAGTCTAAACTATTGTCTATAAATATTGACACAAATAAATCATAGATTGTTAGATGCTGGTGTTACCGTATGATTTTTTTAAAACAATTTTATTAGTTATGTGACTTCTTGAAGCAATTGGTCTCTCCGGATTTTATTCAGAGGTACCAGACTACAGGGGGCTGAATACAAACAGATTACAGTTTTCAAATTTATAATTTTAAAATATTTACAAATCCATGTATCATTTACTACACTTCACAAATACTTGCTACTTTGTGTTGGTATATATATTGTGGCTCAATAATATTGAGGTCAGGAGACTGAGAGGGCCACTCCAGATCCTTCACTTTGACCTGCTGTAGCCAATGACAGGTCGACTTGGCCTTGTGTTTTGGATCGTTGTCATGTTTTGGAGTGTCCATGTACGTCCCATGTGCAGCTTCCGGGCTGAAGATTGCAAATTTGCCTCCAGTATTCGCTGATAACGTGCTGCATTCATCTTTCCTTCAACTTTGACCAAGTTGCCTTGTGCTTTACAGTATAAATGGTGTTCCTTTCATCATAGGCCTTGTTGACCTCTCTCCAAATGTAACGTTTATGGTTGTGGCCAAAAAGTTCAATTTTGGTCTCATCACTCCAAATTACCTTGTTCCAGAAGTTTTGAGGCTTGTCTGTGCTGTTTTGCATATTGAAGGTGAGATACTTTGTGGCATTTGCGCAGTAATGGCTTTCTTCTGGTGACTTGACCATGCTGCCCATTTTTCTTCAAGTGCTTCCTTATTTTGCATCTTGAAACAGCCACCCCGCTAGCTTTCAGAGAGTCCAGTATTTAAGCTGATGTTATTTGTGGATTTTTCTTTGCATCCCGAACAATTTTCCTGGCAGTTGCCGACAAAATTTTTATTAGTCTACCTGACCGTCGTTTTGTTTTTATAGAGCTCCTGATTTTCCATTTGTTATATCACAGTCTGAATGCTGCTGACTGGCATTATCAATTCCTTGGATATCTTTTTGTTTCCCTTCCCTGTTTTATACAGTTCAACTACCTTTTCCCGTAGATCTGTTGACAATTCTTTTGCTTTCTCCATGACTCACAATACAGTAACGTCAGTGGCAAGATGAAATATGCAAGAGTCTGTCTGGATCCCAGAAACTCACTCAGCTTTCATGCACACACACTGACTACAAGCAAACAAGTCACAGGTGAGCATGTTATCTTTAGTAGCCAGTAAAACCCATTTGTGTCAACTTCTGTGCATGTTATCAGGCCAAAATCACCAGGGTGTGTGAACTTTTGATCAGGGTCATTTGGATGTTTTGGGTTGTCATTATGATTTAAAAAGAGAAGAACAGTAGTTTGACAATAAATGGCTTCACCCAACCACTAACCATGAGTGGAGAATACATTTTGGTGTTATCATTCATATTCTCTGAAAAAAAATGCCAAGAAAGCAAAAATTCTGCTGAGGTATGTAAACTTTTGAGCACAACCGTATCTACCCCATATCTATCTATCTATCTATCTAGTATCTATCTGAGAAGGAAACTGAATTTAATGGAATAAGCCCCATATGACACAGACTCCTTGCTTGCCATAATCGTGATTATATGAGTAAGATCACAGTGTAGTATATTTTGGGCTTGGAAAGAACTCCACGCCACATGCCCCATTACTAAATTACAGCATACTTATACGCAGAAGCTTCCTGCGTAGAAGTACATTCAAAAACAAACATTATCTATTTGAGCCTGAGATCATGTGAACGGCCATTTGTGAAGCTTAATGCCTTTAAGCAATAAACGACTGTAGCTAGTTGTTACAAGTGGGTACAGGAGCAAATGTAATAACAAAGCACATGGAATTTTGAGTAAGAGCACAGGGGCAGCCATGTGAATACTTTTTAAAGGAGTTTTCAGGTTCTATGTAAATAAAAGGGACCTTCCATCAAATTTTTCACGTTGTGCTGAACACACAATAAAACAGTGGCTGCAGAGTAGCCCATATACAGTTGTGTGAAAACGTGTTTGCCCCCTTCCTGAATTCCTATTCTTTTGCATGTCTGTCAAACTGAAATGTTTCAGATCACCAAATAAATTTAGACAAAGATAACACAACTAAATACAAAGTGCAGTTTTTAAATGAAGGTCTTCAATATTAAAGGTAACCTGTCAGCAGATTGTGCACAGTAACCTACAGACAGTGGCACGTTGGCGCCGTTCTGATTACAATGATACCTTTGTTGGTGAAATCTGTCCTGTGGTTGTTGTTTAATCTTTATTTCCAGTTTTGAGTTAATGAGATGCTCGTGCTCCGGGGCGGCCTGTGGGGAGGTTTTTATGTTGTGCTCTGATCAGATATTCATAATGCAGACTGCTGACAGATCCCTCATTGACCTGCCCCCTAGTTTGCATAATGAATACCTGTACATACTGAAGAAAAAAAACCTTCTGCAGGAAGGTGCACTGCAGCATAATCACGTTTAGTGTCCTAGTAATAGCTATTCTAGATGTCATTGAGCAAGTACAAAAAAAATCAATTTGAAATTGGCACCCAACCGCGCCTGCACAGTATCAGCTATTGATGTATGTATAGAAATACGATAGCTGCTATTGTGCAGGTGTGGGCGGCGCCATCTTGGAGGAGGAATTTTTTTTGTTCTCCAGCAAGATGGCGGCAGTGGCGTATGCGCAATAGCAGCTATCGGATCTCTATACACACAGATAGCTGCTACTGCACAGGCGCAGCGGGCATTATTTTCAAATTGTTTTTTTTGTACTTGCTCAATAACATCAAGAACAGTGATTACTAGGACACTAAACATGTGATTATGCTGCAGCACAGATGCCATGGCTGGCACCTGCCTGCAGAAAAATATTTTTTTCTTCAGTATGTACAAGTATTCATTATGCACACTATGGGGCAGGTCACTGAGAGATCAGTGACCTGTCAGCAGTCATCATTATGAATACCTAATAAGAGCATCACATAAAGACCCCCCACAGGCTGCGCCGGAGCACGAGCATATAATTAAGACAAAACTGAAAATAAAAATTAAACACCAACCACAGGACAGATTTCATCAACCAAGGTATCATTTTACTCAACGGCACCAACCTGACACTGTCTGTAGATTACTGTGCACAATCCTGCTGACAGGTTCCCTTTAAGGGAAAAAGAAATCGAATCCTACAGGACCCTGTGTGGAAAAGTGAGTGCACATTCACCCCCCCCCCCTTAAAACAAAAATGGCCTGTGGCCTATCACATCTTGGGAAGCCGAGTCAAATTCCCTAACCACATGCAGGCCTGATTACTGCCACGACTGTTATCAATCAAGAAATCACTTAGATAGGACCCACCTGACAAAGGAAGTACACCAAAAAAATGCTCAAAAGCAAAACATCATGCTACGATTCAAAGAAATTTTGGAACTAATGAGAAACAAAGCAATTGAGAGCTATCAGTCAAGAAAAGGTTATAATGCCGCTTCTCAAGCTTTGGGACTTCCAGCGATCCACAGTGAAAGCCATTATGCACAAATGGCGAAACCATCGAACAGTGACAACTCATCCAAGAGGTCACAAAAGACTGCATAACAACATCAAAAGAACTGCAGGCCTCACTTGCCTCAGTTAAGGTCAGTGTTCATGACTCCACCATACGGAAGAGACTGGGCAAAAAAGGCCTGCATGGCAGCCTTCCAAGCTGAAAACCACTGCTGAGCAATAAGACCATAAAGGCTTGTCTCAGATTTGCCAGAAAACATCTTGACTCTCTGGACTGACAAGGCAAAAGTTGAACTTTTTCGAAGGTGTATGCCCCAATACATCTGCATAGAAGTAACAGCATTTCAGAAAAGGAACATCATACCGACAGTAAAATATGGTGGCGGTAGTGTGATGGTCTGGGGCTGTTTTAGCACATGGAAGGCTTGCTGTAGTAAATGGAACCATGAATTCTGCTGTCTACCAAAAAATCCTGAAGGAGAATGTCCGGTCATGACACAGTCTAACATTTAACAGGAGACTACAATAGGGATTCTCCCTATTTTTGCTCTCAGCTCACAGTCTGAGAGCTTGTGGAAGGTGAGTTTTTTTAGATCTATTCACTTGGTGTTGGTGCTGTGTGGTGGCCATTGCTGCTGTGCCTGTGGGATGGTGTGGCCTGGAGTTATGGGGGCTTTACCTGCAGCATAGGTGCAGTGGGTCACTTCACCTCATGGTGCGCTCACACTGCAGCAGTTTTCAGCACATGGCGTCACACCTTTTAGGTAAGAGACCCACTGAGATGTTCGCCATGATGTGGCAGTAGGCTTCATACAGTCTGATCAGAATGTTAACCTAAGATTCTCTTGCTCAGTTTTGTCATTTTCGCCTGGCTGCATTAGATCAGTGTATGATTTTTGGATGCACTATCCATGTCCTTTCTACAGTTACAGTATGGCAGTGTGATTAACTAAAAGCTTTCAGGTCTCGCGTCCAGCACACAGTGTGGGGGAGGGGCAGTACTGCACAGTTGAGTCTCATTACAACAACTTGTAGTATCTCCCTTCTCATAGTTCTGTGAATCATAAGCATGCATCCTCATTTGTAAGCTATGTGTAAGACATAATGACACAGTCCGTTCTCACTGCAGAGAGGTTACATGTGCAGAGCACAGCAGACATGAGTGTGATTAGCAGCTTTCATATTCAGCGTTCAGTGTGTGGGAGGAGCAGTACAGAACGGTTGTCACCACTACACTTGCTATGGCAATGCTCATGTTTATTTGATCCTGCCAATAAAGGTCACGAGTTTGAATTTGAGAGTAGAGCTACTAGAAGTTTCTGTCATGAAACTCAACTTCTGCAGTACTGCACTTCCCCCACACACTAATTCACTAATTGCTGGAAATAAAAGCTGAAAGCTGTCAATTACTTAATCACACTCAGGTTTGCAGTGCTCAGCACATGTCATCACTCTGAAGTGATACCTATCTCACACGGAGTCTGATCTAAGCTAAATGCCTGTCCTTCTTTTACCCAGTGTGTTTCAGCCTTCATATGACTGGTCCGAGTCAGACAGAGGAAGTACATGCCTTCAGTGAAATCTATCTGGTAATGCCCACTTGGAATTAAAAAGTTAACTGTTTAGATGCCAAATACTTTGATCACTATTATGTCTGCAATAGTTAGGCGAAATAAAAAAAAAACAAAAAAAAAATTTAATCTGCTCTGCAGCAACTTATTATATTGTATGTCCATTGAAAGATAAAATAAGTTGGTGAAATGTCTTTTTTAACCCCTTCACCCCAAAGCCTGTTTTCACCTAAGTGACACGGCCAATTTTTACAATTCTGACCACTGTCACTTTATGAGGTCATAACTCTGAAACTCTTCAACGGATCCTGGTGATTCTGAGATTGCTTTCTCGTGACATATTGTACTTTATGATAGTGGTAAAACTTCTTCAATATGACTTGCATTTATTTGTGAAAAAAAACAGAAATTTGTCAAAAATTATGAAAATTTAGCAATTTTCAAATTTTTCGTTTTTATGCCCTTAAATTAGAGAGTTATATCACATAATATAGTTAATAAACAACATTTCCCACATGTCTGCTTTACATCAGCACAATTTTGGAAACATAATTTTTTTTTGTTAGGGAGTTATAAGGGTTAAAAGTTGACCAGCGATTTCTCATTTTTGCAACAAAATTTGCAAAACCATTTTTTTTACGGACCACCTCACACTTGAAGTGACTTTGAGGGGTCTATATGACAGAAAATGCCCAAAAGTGACACCATTCTAAAAACTGCACCCCTCAAGGTACTCAAAACCACATTCAAAAAGTTTATTAACCCTTCAGGTGCTTCACAGGAATTTTTGGAATGTTTAAAAAAAATTGAACATTTAACTTTTTGTTCACAAAATTTTTACTTCAGATCCAATTTGTTTTATTTTACCAAGGGTAACAGGAGAAATTGGACCAAAAAAGTTGTTGTACAATTTGTCCTGAGTACGCCGATACCCCACATGTTGGGGTAAACCATTGATTGGGCACATGGCAGAGCTCGGAAGGGAAGGAGCGCCATTTGACTTTTCAATGCAAAATTGGCTGGAATTGAGATAGGAACCCATGTCGTGTTTGGAGAGCCCCTGATGTGCCTAAACAGTGGAAACCCCCACAAGTGACACCATTTTGGAAAGTAGACCCTCTAAGGAACTAATCTAGATGTGTGGTGAGCACTTTGAACCTCCAAGTGCTTCAGAGAAGTTTATAATGTAGAGCCGTAAAAAAAAAATAATATTAATTTTCACAAAAAATGATCTTTTTGCCCCAAATTTTTTATTTTCCCAAGGGTAGCAGGATAAATTGGACCCCAAAAGTTGTTGTGCAATTTGTCCTGAGTACGCTGATACTTCATATATGGGGATAAACCACTGTTTGGGCGCATGGCAGAGCTCGGAAGGGAAGGAGCGCCATTTGACTTTTCAATGCAAAATTGGCTGGAATTGAGATCGGAACCCATGTCGTGTTTGGAGAGCCCCTGACGTGCCTAAACAGTGGAAACCCCCACAAGTGACACCATTTTGGAAAGAAGACCCCCTAAGGAACTTATTTAGATGTGTGGTGAGCACTTTTAACCCCCAGTTGTTTCACTAAAGTTTAGAATGTAGCGCTGTGAAAATTAAAAAATAATTTTTTCTTTCCACAAAATGATGTTTTAGCCCGCAATTTTTTTTCCCCCAAGGGTAACTGGAGAAATTGGACAACAAAAGTTATTGTCCAATTTGTCCTGAGTACGCTGATACCCCATACATTGGGGGGAACCACTGTTTGGGCGCACGGCAGAGCTCGGAAGGGAAGGAGCGCCGTTTGAAATGCAGACTTACAGTGGGGCAAAAAAGTATTTAGTCATTCAGCAATAGTGCAAGTTCCACCACTTAAAAAGATGAGAGGCGTCTGTAATTTACATCATAGGTAGACCTCAACTATGGGAGACAAACTGAGAAATAAAAATCCAGAAAATCACATTGTCTGTTTTTTTATCATTTTATTTGCATATTATGGTGGAAAATAAGTATTTGGTCAGAAACAAACAATCAAGATTTCTGGCTCTCACAGACCTGTAACTTCTTCTTTAAGAGTCTCCTCTTTCCTCCACTCATTACCTGTAGTAATGGCACCTGTTTAAACTTGTTATCAGTATAAAAAGACACCTGTGCACACCCTCAAACAGTCTGACTCCAAACTCCACTATGGTGAAGACCAAAGAGCTGTCAAAGGACACCAGAAACAAAATTGTAGCCCTGCACCAGGCTGGGAAGACTGAATCTGCAATAGCCAACCAGCTTGGAGTGAAGAAATCAACAGTGGGAGCAATAATTAGAAAAATGGAAGACATTCAAGACCACTGATAATCTCCCTCGATCTGGGGCTCCACGCGAAATCCCACCCCGTGGGGTCAGAATGATCACAAGAACGGTGAGCAAAAATCCCAGAACCACGCGGGGGGACCTAGTGAATGAACTGCAGAGAGCTGGGACCAATGTAACAAGGCCTACCATAAGTAACACACTACGCCACCATGGACTCAGATCCTGCAGTGCCAGACGTGTCCCACTGCTTAAGCCAGTACATGTCCAGGCCCGTCTGAAGTTTGCTAGAGAGCATTTGGATGATCCAGAGAAGTTTTGGGAGAATGTCCTATGGTCTGATGAAACCAAACTGGAACTGTTTGGTAGAAACACAACTTGTCATGTTTGGAGGAAAAAGAATACTGAGTTGCATCCATCAAACACCATACCTACTGTAAAGCATGGTGGTGGAAACATCATGCTTTGGGGCTGTTTCTCTGCAAAGGGGCCAGGACGACTGATCCGGGTACATGAAAGAATGAATGGGGCCATGTATCGTGAGATTTTGAGTGCAAACCTCCTTCCATCAGCAAGGGCATTGAAGATGAAACGTGGCTGGGTCTTTCAACATGACAATGATCCAAAGCACACCGCCAGGGCAACGAAGGAGTGGCTTCGTAAGAAGCATTTCAAGGTCCTGGAGTGGCCTAGCCAGTCTCCAGATCTCAACCCTATAGAAAACCTTTGGAGGGAGTTGAAAGTCCGTGTTGCCAAGCGAAAAGCCAAAAACATCACTGCTCTAGAGGAGATCTGCATGGAGGAATGGGCCAACATACCAACAACAGTGTGTGGCAACCTTGTGAAGACTTACAGAAAACGTTTGACCTCTGTCATTGCCAACAAAGGATATATTACAAAGTATTGAGATGAAATTTTGTTTCTGACCAAATACTTATTTTCCACCATAATATGCAAATAAAATGATAAAAAAACAGACAATATGATTTTCTGGATTTTTTTTTCTCAGTTTGTCTCCCATAGTTGAGGTCTACCTATGATGTAAATTACAGACGCCTCTCATCTTTTTAAGTGGTGGAACTTGCACTATTGCTGACTGACTAAATACTTTTTTGCCCCACTGTAGATGGATTGGTCTGCAGGTGTCATGTTGCATTTGCAGAGCCCCTGATGTACCTAAACAGTAGAAACCCCCCACAAGTGACCCCATATTGGAAACTAGACCCCCCACGGAACTTATCTAGATGTGTTGTGAGAACTTTGAACCAACAAGTGTTTCACTACAGTTTATCACGCAGAGCCGTGAAAATAAAAAATATTTTTTTTTCCACGAAAATTATATTTTAGCCCCCACATTTTTATTTTCCCAAGGGTAACAGGAGAAATTGGACAACAAAAGTTGTTGTCCAATTTGTCCTGAGTACGCTGATACCCCATATATGGGGGGGAACCACTGTTTGGGCGCACGGCAGAGCTCGGAAGGGAAGGAGCGCCGTTTGAAATGCAGACTTAGATGGATTGGTCTGCAGGTGTCATGTTGCATTTGCAGAGCCCCTGATGTACCTAAACAGTAGAAACCCCCCACAAGTGACCCCATATTGGAAACTAGACCCCCCACGGAACTTATCTAGATGTGTTGTGAGAACTTTGAACCCCCAAATGCTTCACTACAGTTTATAACGCAGAGCCGCGAAAATAAAAAATATATTTTTTTCCACGAAAACTATATTTTAGCCCCCATGTTTTTATTTTCCCAAGGGTAAGGCTGGTTTCACACTTGCGTTTTTATCTGCATGCGTTTTTTTAAAAAACGCATGTGTGAAAAAACGCATGTAAACGCGGTAAAACGCATGCGTTTTTATAGAAAAACACAAGAAAACAAGAAAAAACCAAAAAACCCTAACCCTACCCCTAACCTGAAATACGTGGCACTGAAATACGTGGCACTGAAATACGTTTATATACGTATATACGTATAGAAGTGCCACGATATTTCAGTGGCCACGTATACAAGTGCCACGTATATAAGTGCCACGTATATAAGTGCCACGTATTTCACGTAAATGCCACGATATTTCAGTGGCCACGTATTTAAGTGCCACGTATATAAGTGCCACGTATATAAGTGCCACGTATTTAAGTGCCACGTATTTAAGTGCCACGTATTTAAGCGCCACGTATTTAAGCGCCACGTGTTTCACGTAAATGCCACGATATTTCAGTGCCACGTATTTCACTGAAATATCGTGGCACTTAAATACGTGGCACTGAAATATCGTGGCACTGAAATATCGTGGCACTGAAAGACGTGGCACTGAAATACGTGGCACTGAAATATCGTGGCACTGAAATACGTGGCACTGAAATACGTGGAATTGAAATACGTGGCACTATGACTGTCAGAAAATGTTCATTAAACGGATAGGGATGAGTTTAGGGGTAGGGTTAGGATCCCTTTATCACCTTGGTGGTGGGTGACTTTTCAGTGTGTGTTCTGTTTTTTTTCTATAAAAACGCATGCGTTTTTAACGCAAACAAACGCGTTGAGATCGGACGCCATGTCGCGTTTGGAGAGCCCCTGATGTGCCTAAACAGTGAAAACTCCCCAATTCTAACTGAAACCCTAACCCCAACCCTAACCCTAGTCCTAACCCTAGCGCTACTTTCACACTAGCGTTTTTTTGCATACGTCGCAATGCGTCATTTTGGCGAAAAAACGCATCCTGCAAAGCCATCTGCAGGATGCGTTTTTTCCCCATAGACTAACATTAGCGACGTATTGACACACGTCGCAAGCGTCGTGCGACGGTTGCGTCGTGTTGTGGCGGACCGCCGGCAGCAAAAAACGTTACATGTAACTTTTTTTGTGCCGACGGTCCACCATTTCCGACCGCGCATGCGCGGCTGGAACTCCTCCCCCACCTCCCCGCACCTCACAATGGGGCAGCGGATGCGTGGAAAAACAGCATCCGCTGCCCCCGTTGTGCGGCGCTTGCACAGTATGCGTCGGTATGTCGGGCCGACGCAGCGCGACGGCCCCGTACCGACGCTAGTGTGAAAGTAGCCTAACGGGAAAATGGAAATAAATATATTTTTTTAAATTTTATTATTTTTCCCTAACTAAGGGGGTGATGAAGGGGGATTTGATTTACTTATATAGCGTTTTTTGGGCGGATTTTTATGGTTGGCAGCCATCACACACTAAAAGACGCTTTTTATTGCAAAAAATAGTTTTTGCATCACCACATTTTGAGAGCTATAATTTTTCCATATTTTGGTCCACAGAGTCATGTGAGATCTTGTTTTTTGCGGGACGAGTTGACGTTTTTATTGGTACCATTTTCGGGTACATGACATTTTTTGATCGCTTTTTATTCCGATTTTTGGGAGGCGGAATGAACAAAAACCAGCAATTCCTGAAATTCTTTTAGGGGGGCGTTTATACCGTTCCGCGTTTGGTAAAAAGGATAAAGCAGTTTTATTCTCCGGGTCAGTACGATTACAGCGATACCTCATTTATGTAATTTTTTTATGTTTTGGCGCTTTTACACAATAAAAACTATTTTATATAAAAAAATAATTGTTTTTGCATCGCTTTATTCTGAGAGCTATAACTTTTTTATTTTTCTGCTGATGATGCTGTATGGCGGCTTTTTTTTTTGCGGGACAAGATGACGTTTTCAGCGGTACCATGGTTATTTATATCCGTCTTTTTGATCGCGTGTTATTCCACTTTTTGTTTGGCGGTATGAGAATAAAGCGTTGTTTTTTGCCTCGTTTTTTTTTTTTTAACGGTGTTCACTGAAGGGGTTAACTAGTGATATAGTTTTATAGGTGGGGTCGTTACGGACGCAGCGATACTAAATATGTGTACTTTTATTGTGTGGGTTTTTTTTTATTTAGATAAAGAAATGTATTTATGGGAATATATATATATTTTTTTCTTTAGTTAGGAATTTTTTTTTATTTTTTTTTACACATGTGGAAAATTTTTTTTTTTTACTTTTTTACTTTGTCCCAGGGGGGGACATCACAGATCGGTGATCTGACAGTGTGCACAGCACTCTGTCAGATCACCGATGTGCAGGCACATTGCAGAGGCTTGCCGGCGCCTGCTATGAGGAATTCTCAGCAGACGCCGGCAAGCAGGGTCATCTCATGACCCGGAAGGAGTCCCGTGGCCATCTTGGATCCGGGGACTCCTTCCAGGTCACCGGAGCAGCGCGATCTCATCGCGCTGCTCCGGTGGGAGAGCGCAGGGAGCCCCCGTCCCTGCGCGATCCCCCTCTATGCCGCTGTCACTATTGACAGCGGCATCAGAGGGGTTAAATGCCCGCGATCGGCGACAGCGCCGATCGTGGGCATTGCTGCGGGGTGTCAGCTGACATATACAGCTGACACCTGCACCCGATCACCGCGGCGCTCAGCGCGAGACCGCGGTGATCGGGGCGCCGTACTAGTACTGCGGCTGGCACTAATGCAGTGCCAGCAGCGCCGTACTAGTACGGCGCATGGCACGAAGGGGTTAAAGGGGGTCTATCAACATTTTTGACCTCTGAAGGCTGCTTGCAGTGTAAAAGTACCTTCACACTAAACAACTTTCCAACAAGAACGACAACGATCCGTGACGTTGCAGCATCCTGGATAGCGATCTCGTTGAGTTTGACACGCAGCAGCGATCTGGATCCCGCTGTTATATCGCTGGTCGGAGCTAGAAGTCTGGAACTTTATTTGGTCGCTAGATCGGCGTGTATCGGCATGTTTGACAGCAAAAACAACAACGCCAGCAATGTTTTTACATGGAGCGTGAACGATAAGTGAGTCGCCGTTACGTCACTGGATCGCTCCTGCATCGTTCTGGAGCTGCTGTGTTTGACGCCTCTACAGCGACCTAACAGCGACGCTCCAGCGATCTAGTTTAGATCGGATCGTTGTCTATATCGCTGGAGCGTCGCTTAGTGTAACGGTACCTTTAGATAAGAAAAGGAAGAAAGGGCTAAAACAGATGTAACATATCTAGTTGATAGTCATGCAAGATGTTTAGTGTGCCACTGTGGATATTAGAATATAGTGTGAACTCTCCACTAATATACACTACATACTTTATTATGCTGTACAAACCACACAGGATACAGAGACTGAGACAGAGTCTCTGCCTGTCCCTCTTGTGTCTAGAACAAAACTATGAAGCACCTTCTGACTGGCCGTCTACTTCTTTGCCCGTATCATCTGCTCCCTGGCAGCATATTGCGATGGATTTCATAAAAGATCTTCCAGGATCGGCCGGGTGTACCATCATCTAGGTGATTGTGGATCGCTTTTCCAAGATGGCCCATTTCACGTCACTACCCAGTCTTCTGTCTGCTTCAGTGCTTGCGAAGAAGTTTATTCTTCAGTAAATATTTTCCGCCTCCAGGGATTATTGCTTCATATTGTCTCGGAGGCATCCAGTTTACTTCTCGCTTCTGGAAAGCTATCTGCAAGCTACTGAATGTCATTTTGGATTTCTCTTCGGCCTATCATCCTCAATCCAATGACCAGGTAGAGTGGGGGAAATCAGATCCTGACCAACTTCCTACGGCACTTTGTCAATGCACAACACGGTGTTTGTGCTGAACGCCTGCCTTGGGCAGAATTCACATACAACAGCCATGTGAGTGAATCCTCTGCTAAATCTCAGTTTTTTTTATGGTCTACAATCACCATCCTAATATTCAGTTTCCTGTATCTACTACTTCCGACATTCCTGCTGCTGAATCCCTCAAGGGATTTTCTAAGATCTGGGAGGTCACCAAGGCCACCTTATTGAAATCCTCTGAGCAGATGAAAAAATACACAAAGAAGAGACGCCTGGATCCGCCTCTGTTTTGTTCTGGGGACAAGATTTGGCTGTCGAATAAGTATGTCCGTCTGAAGATACCCTCGTATAAATTAGGTTCTCGCTGCATCGGTCTGTTCAAGGTCCTAAAACAGATTAATCCAGTAGCCTACAAGCTCAAACTCCCAGCCTCTTTGAGTATTCACAATTCTTTCCATTTGAGAGTCCTCAGTGGTTGATAATTTTAATGGCTAACTAGAAAGATGGCAACAACCACTGAGGTCTCTCAATTCTAAATATTTTTCTATCTACTGGCTAACAGGTACCAAGATATATATATTTCATGTATCAATTCTTTCCATGCATCTCTCCTCAAGCCTATCATCCTCATTCTTAAACTGCCAATGGCTGGGAGACACTTAATATTTAAGGCACCTCCACCTGCATCGAACTGCCTGTGCAATGTTGTTAGTTAGTTTCTACATGCTTGCTAGTTGTCAGGTCTTGTCCGTTTATTCCCACTAGTACTGCTAGCATCTGTCTGTCTTTACCCTCCATGCCAGTACCTGCCTTGTCAGTCTATATTTCAGCCGGACCCGCCTGCACCTGCTGTGCCAGTTTGTACATCTGTCGATCCCGTCTGCACCTGCCGTGCCAGTCTGTATATCAGTCGGACCTGTCTGCACCTGCCGTGCCAGTCGGTACATCTGTTGGTCCTGTCTGCACTTGCTGTGCCAGTCTGTATATCAGCCGTACTCGTCTGTAACTGACATGTCAATTGGTTTATCTGCCGGACCCTTCTGCATCTGTGGTTTCTGTGTTCCTGCAGTGCCTGCCTGTATCAGCTGTATCCACCTACTGGGCCGTTCCAGTTACCTGTCCCTTGGGGGGTTAGCTGCTGAGCATCCGTGGTCCAGGTGTTCTGGAGTTGCACCTGGTGTCCATCGGGAGACATGCCTAAATCTACCGATCAGGGGACCTAATGAAAAGTCAGGTGCTAGTCACACCCCTCCAGGCTCTCCTCGGACCATAGCAGAGTGGTTCCAACACTCTCGTTACACAATGGGTTTGTGCTGCTGATATAAAAAGAGGATCATATAGACCAGATAAAACTCTCAGCTAGGAAAATAGAACAGATTGTTTCTATTCACTAACATCAAAAAAAGTAATTGAATGTGTTGAAGAACTGAACCAAAGTACAGAATAACCTACTGAAGGGAACTTATTAGAATGAACATGCAGTTGGACATGACTGCAGCATATTATGGAGCATATGATGCTCAGCCGACTGATATGCAATTTTACAGAATAGATTCAGTATAACTTGTATGGCGTGCTCAGTAATTTTATGCACAATAATAAGAGGAAAGCTGGTGGTCACTTGTGACGGCCCACTGGACTACTAAGCCCAGAACCAACGTTTTGAGTAAGCTTTTTCACATAAAATGATATATCAAACTGTTAAACCACTCCAGCTCTTTAAATGTGCCGTAATCTTTCAGTATCAACCCACCTAAGTCGTGTTTGTGTTTGCCTTTTTGCTGCTGCATCACACTCTTGACTCATGTGCAGTCTGTGATCTATTAGCATACCCATGTCTTTTTCACATGTGCTGTTGCTTAGCCCTATTCCTCCCATTCTATATATGCTTTTTTCATTTTTCTTGCCCAGATGTAGAACTTTGCATTTCTCCCTTTTAAAATCCATTCTGTTAGTTTATGCCCACAGTTCCAGTTTGTTTAGATCTTTTTGAATCATCTCTCGCTCTTCTCTAGTATTAAGGAAGAGAGAGAGAGCATTCAAAAGATCTAAAGTCTCCTGATCTCATTGCAGAGCTGTGTGTGATTATTATTTTATAACTTTTTTTAGCTTCCTATGACCAGCATATCCATATAGACGGCTTAATAGGAATGAGCCTCTTGACAGATTCCCTTTAATATGCTGCCCTTGAAGAGCATTTTCAAAGCAACATGTATAGCAAGATCCCAACAAAATAAAGGTATATCAATATAAACACAAAATAAAATATATTACGGTATATAACAGAACCACAAACAAATTGGTTCCAGTTTGTTATGACAATAGCCAAGAGCACGTTCGGGTAGCTTACTTGCTGGCTTTTATAAATCTAATGTTCATAGCTAGCTTAAAGTCTAATGCACATACGTTCTATGGATTAAAGACCAATGTCTATTTGGAACCATTGCCTCCCCCTCAACATCACACACACACACACACACACACACACACACACACACACACACACACACACACACACACACACACACACACACACATACACATACACACAACTGACATTTTTGGGAAACACTAACTGATTTCTCTGCTTGTTTGACCTAAAGTTACAATCATCACACCCAACTTTCTACCATACACATCAACAATACTTCTCTGAAGCTGCCCTTGTTGGATCAATATTTGTTTTCAAAATAGTGAAATTATCTTTTCAATATTACTCATCCACTATCATAAAAGGATAGCAATAACAGACAAAATAATATAGAAATGTCCACCAAATCTGGTACAAAGTTTTATGATGACAATTTAAAGCAAGAGTTCATGGAGGTCTTTAAAGGGAACTGTTACTTTGGTCATTCTACCCAAAATGTGGACATCATGAATCTGAGTAAGGCTGGTTTCACACTTGCGTTTGGCTGGTCTGCGTATGGCTGCGTACATCCTCTGTTAAGCTCCGCCTACTTCCACATGCGTCCTGCATACCTAGTACAGCCAAGAAGCGAAGAAAAGTGGTAGTGGTGGGAGACTCACTACTGAGAGGCACAGAAGCAGCCATCTGCAGACTGAACATAACTGCAAGAGAAGTATGCTGCCTCCCAGGTGCAAAAATAAGGATGTGACCAAGAGGATACCAAAGCTCATCAGTTCCAAGGACATCCACCCATTTCTTCTGATACATGTTGGCACCAATGACACAGCAAGGAAGGACCTACTGACAATCTGAAAAGACTTTGAAGAGTTCTGGAAGAAAGTAAAGGAACTGGACGTACAGGTAGTTTTTTTCTTCTATTCTTCCAGTAGACGGGCATGTCGCCAGGAGATGGAACAGGATCCTTGATGCAAACAACTGGCTAAGACGATGGTGCAGACACCAAGGATTCGGATTCCTGGACCATGGTGTGTATTATCTATACGACGGACTCCTTGCCAGAGACCGACTACACCTCAACAAACCTGGGAAACACACATTCGCCAGAAGACTCGCTACACTCATCAAGAGGGCGTTAAACTAGAAGAAGAGGGGATGGGAAGAAAAACATTAGACAAGAACATGAAGCCAGAAAATATACTGATAAAGGATATGAGGTGCAGCAAGGAAGACTCAAGACAACATACTCGGAAGGGAGGTAAGAAAATTTCTAAAACAATCCATAGGGGGGAGATTGGAACAAAACAAAATCCTCTAAACTGCATGCTCGCAAACGTCAGAAGCCTAACAACAAGATGGAAGAACTAGAAGCAGAAATATCTACAGGTAACTTTGACATAGTGGGAATAACTGAGACATGGTTAGATGAGAACTACGACTGGGTAGTTAACTTACAGGGTTACAGTCTGTTTAGAAAGGATCGTAAAAATCGGAGAGGAGGAGGGGTTTGTCTTTATGTAAAGTCCACTTTAAGGGAGAATATTAGCGAAGGGAATGAGGATGTCAAGTCCATATGGGTTGAAATACACGGAGGGAAAAATAGTAACAAAATTCTCATTGGGGTCTGTTACAAACCCCCAAATATAAAGAAATCATGGAAAGTCTACTACTAAGGCAGATAAATGAAGCTGCAACCCATAATGAGGTCCTTGTTATGGGGGACTTTAACTACCCGGATATTAACTGGGAAACAGAGACCTGCAAAACTCATAAAGGCAACAGGTTTCTCCTAATAACCAAGAAAAAGTATCTTTCACAATTGGTGCAGAACCCAACCAGAGGAGCAGCACTTTTAGACCTAATACTATCTAATAAACCTGACAAAATAACAAATCTGCAGGTCGTTGGGCATCTAGAAAATAGCAACCACAATATTGTACAGTTTCACTTGTCTTTCACTAGGGGGACTTGTCAGGGAGTCACAAAAACACTGAACTTTAGGAAGGCAAAGTTTGACCAGCTTAGAGATGCCCTTAAGACTTGTGAATACTCACAGCGCGCACACTACACGTTGTCAGGATTCAAAGTCTGCAGTCACACAGTCACATCATTCATCCCGAACATGGACAACCCCTTCAAATAAGAAATGGTCAGGGGCGTAACTACCGCGGTCGCAGCTGCGACAGGGCCCAGACTACTTAGGGGCCCCATGGACAGGAGTGAAGGAGAATGAAATGAGCCATGATTGATGATGATCCACCATTTGTGAGTGACCCGCAGCAGGGAGCCGTCACCGCTCTCTAATTATACTTACCTACTCCCGGCGCGGTCCCTGGACGTCCCTGCTTCTTCCAGCGCTGCAGATTCTTCCTGCACTGAGCGGTCACATGGTCCCGCTCATTACAGAAATGAATATTCATTTCTGTATTGAACGGTAACTGTGACCGCTCAATACAGGAAGAATCTGCAGCGCTGGAAGAAGCAGGGACGTCCAGGGACCGTGCCGGGAGTAGGTGAGTATACAGTGCTGCGCAGCGCTGCGCGATATTTACCGCTCCTCGTTCCGGTGCGGCTCTGTCATCAGCGTCCTCTGGCAGTGACGCTCAGGTCAGAGGGCGCGGTGACGTAGTCAGTGCGCGCCCTCTGCTGAACGTCAGTGCCGAAGACGGAGCCGCACGAGGAGCAGCCAGGTAAATATTGAAAGTGCCGGGGGTCCTGAGCGAAGAGAGAGGTGAGGTGAGTATGTGATTTATTTTTTTTATGGCAGCAAAAGCATAAGGGGCAAGTGACTGTACGGAGCATTTTATGGGGCAATAACGCTTGTGCAGCGCCAGCACTATAAGGGGCAGTGACTGTGCGAAGCATCTTATGGGGCCATAACAATTGTGCAGCACTATAAGGGGCAGTGACTGTGCAGAGCATCTTTTGGGGCCATAACACTTGTGCAGCACTATAAGGGGCAGTGGCTGTGCGGAGCATCTTACGGGGCCATAACAATTGTGCAGCGCTATAAGGGGCAGTGACTGTGCTGAGCATCTTACGGGGCCATAACACTTGTGCAGCACTATAAGGGGCAGTGACTGTACGGAGCATCTTATGGGACCATAACGCTTGTGCAGTGCCAGCACTATAAGGGGCAGTGACTGTGCGGAGCATCTTATGGGGCCATAACAATTGTGCAGCACTATAAGGGGCAGTGACTGTGCGGAGCATCTTATGGGGCCTTAACACTTGTGCAGCACTATAAGGGGCAGTGACTGTGCGGAGCATCTTACGGGGCCATAACACTTGTGCAGCACTATAAGGGGCAGTGGCTGTGTGGAGCATCTTATGGGGCCATAACAATTGTGCAGCACTATAAGGGGCAGTGGCTGTACGGAGCATTTTATGGGGCCATAACACTTGTGCAGCGCCAGCACTATAAGGGGCAGTGGCTGTGCGGAGCATCTTATGGGGCCATAACAATTGTGCAGCACTATATGGGGCAAGTGACTGTACGGAGCATCTTATGGGGCCATAACACTTGTGCAGCACTATAAGGGGCAGTGGCTGTGCGGAGCATCTTATGGGGCCATAACAATTGTGCAGCACTATATGGGGCAAGTGGCTGTGCGGAGCATCTTATGGGGCCATAACACTTGTGCAGCACTATAAGGGGCAGTGGCTGTGCGGAGCATCTTATGGGGCCATAACAATTGTGCAGCACTATATGGGGCAAGTGGCTGTGCGGAGCATCTTATGGGGCCATAACACTTGTGCAGCACTATAAGGGGCAGTGACTGTGCGGAGCATCTTACGGGGCCATAACACTTGTGCAGCACTATAAGGGGCAGTGACTGTGCGGAGCATCTTACGGGGCCATAACACTTGTGCAGCACTATAAGGGGCAGTGGCTGTGCGGAGCATCTTATGGGGCAATAATGAACGGTGCAGAGCATTATATATGGCACAGCTTTCTATGGAGCATCTATGGGGCAATAATGAACGGTGCAGAGGATTATATATGGCACAGCTTTCTATGGAGCATCTATGGGGCCATAATGAACGGTGCAGAGCATTATATATGGCACAGCTTTCTATGGAGTATCTATGGGGCCATAATGAACGGTGCAGAGCATAATACATGGCACAGCTTTCTATGGAGCATCTATGGGGCAATAATGAACGGTGCAGAGCATTATATATGGCACAGCTTTCTATGGAGCATCTGTGGGGCAATAATGAACGGTGCAGAGCATTATATATGGCACAGCTTTCTATGGAGCATCTATGGGGCCATAATGAACGGTGCAGAGCATTATATATGGCACAGCTTTCTATGGAGTATCTATGGGGCCATAATGAACGGTGCAGAGCATTATATATGGCACAGCTTTCTATGGAGCATCTATGGGGCCATAATGAACGGTGCAGAGCATTATATATGGGGCAGCTTTATATGGAGCATCTATGGGGCAATAATCAACGGTATGGAGCACTATGAGGGGGGCTGCGTTGTATTCTATGGGGGTTACCTTGAGTTGTATGGCAGGGCTGCGAGGGGGGGCCCCATTTGGAAGTTCGCACCGGGGCCCATAACTTTGTAGTTACGCCACTGGAAATGGGTGTATTTGTTTTGCAACTATTTGAGCAGTGGTCTTCCAAAAATTACTATGTTTCCATATCAGTGCATGTATCGGAAGTTAGGTGTGTTGTCAGAATTCTAGTATAGATCAAAAACAGAAAAGAGCAGAGGATGGAGTCAAGTCTCAACTAAGATTGTCAACTACATACTGTACAATCCTCTTACAAATCTTGGGAGATGGTATCTATTGCTTGGACCGGACTACTAGTTTGGTGGAATAGCTGACTATCAAACATGTGTGAGGTGTGTCAAGAGCGTTTACTGGCTATATCTCAAAATATGGCTCTCACGGTTATCGTGTCGTGCAACTGTATAATTCCCAAGGCATTTTTTTTAGGATTTACTTCTGTAATTAAATTTCACAGTGGATGATTAATAATGATACAGCAGTAGTGACAATGAATAAATTCTTCCTTATTTTGATTACAACAGAACAGACGTATAATTACCATTTCTAGATAAACTGACAGGGATCTCATCATTCCCACCATGGAAAACACATGGATAAACAATTTTTATACAAGACAAGTATTGGCAATGTCTTGGGAGTGTCATCTATGACTTTGTTTTCTTTGTCTATTTTGTATTGTATGAAGGATTACTGTATTAATCATTTTTAATTTTTTTGTATTATGGAGAAAATTAAAAAAGGGTGTCAGACATATACAAGCTAATTAGTTGCGTTGGAAGACTTACAATGAGTGAAAGTTGGGCAAAATCCTTGTGTCAAATGGACTGTGCAGCTGAATAATTGTTCATTTTGCAAAGCCAATTTGTTAAAACGTTTGCTGTAGTGATTGACCTTGTGTGCCTCTGAATGGCACTAGCTATAGTCATCATCATCATGTTGGCTATGTTGGGGCTAGTACTTCGCTGGAAATAAAAAGCTAGACCAGGCAGATGTCAGCTCAATCTAAAAAATGCTAATATCTCTGAAAGAAAGAAAATATAAGTAGTAGTGATGGGTGAACTCCTGGATGTTCAGGTCCAACGAGTTAAAAAGTTTGGTTCGGTTAACAGAACAGTACCCGAACCCGGACCCCATTCAGATGAATGGGGGCCTGAACATTCGTTGTTTGCCACGCTGCCATCTGCATGACAGTGAGGCAAACACTGCCTCTAAGATCATTACCCCAGTCAGAGAGCTGCGGTTCCCATGCTGTCAGATGACAGCATGATTCAGAAGCTGTGACTGGAGGTAAAACGTTTACCTCCAGTCACAGAGGCATCGGATGATGAGATAGTACTACTCCCATCAGCCTACGCCTGCTGCCGTTAATAATAGCGAGAGCAGGGGCGGCTGATGGGAGAATTCATCAGCCAGCGCCTACGCTATAAATAAATACAATTACAAAAAAAATGATGTGGGAGTCTATTTTTCATAACCAGCACAGGTAAAACTGACAGCTGTGGGCTGCAACCTTCAGCTGTCAGCTTTATCATGGCTGGTTATGAAAAACAGAGGGGTCCCCACAACATTTTTTAAAATTATTTAAATAAATAATGTTCAGATTTCTTACGGTGAATTGTGGTGATCTCACTGAGGTCACTATAGTTCACCAGCCCGGCGAACACTAAAGTGAGCTGGGAAAGCAGCCTCAGTGATCTGCGGTAACCTCAATGACGTCACCGCTTGTCACTGATGTGGTCCTCGCAGCAGCTCATTCTACTGTAGTTTTTAGCCTGGATGGTCACATCTTGGCACCATCAAGATTGAAAACCAATTATCGGAGACATGGATAACGACAGTATGTTGGGACATTGTTTTTTCTCTTTTTACAGGTGACCAGGGCTTCAATGGAATGGGTGTACCATGAGTATAACTTTGTTTGCCATTTTTTAATTTTGAATAAATTTGTATTTTTTTACTGACAATATGACTATGAAGTTAGTAATGGACAGGCGTCTTATAGACACTTCTCTATTACTAACTGCTGGGTTTGATGTCACCTGAAAATACAAAAGGTGACATCAACCCCACACATATGAACCCCACTTGCTACCACCACAGGGCAAGTGGGAAGAGCAGGGCAAAGCGCCAGAATTAGCGCAACTAATATATACACCTTTTCTGGGGCGGCTATGCGCTGCTATTTTTAGGCTGGGGGGTGATATCCATGGCCCCTTACCAGCCCCCGGCTGTCTGCTTTAGCTTGTCTGGTTGTCAAAAAAGGGAGTGGGGACCTCTCTATTCTTGATAAATAGCCATGATAAAGCTGATAGCTGAGGGTTGCAGCCCGTAGCTGTCATTTGTGCCATGCTGGTTATCAAAAATAAAAAGACCCCAAGTCATTTTTTTTTTTACAAAATGTATTTGTTTATAGCACAGGCTCTGACTGATGAATTCTCACATCAGCCGCGCCTGCTCTTCCTGTTATTAGCGGCAGCAAGCGTACCCTGATGAGAGTAGTAGTCTCTCACGGGCTGATGCCTCTGTGACCGGAGGAAAACTTTTTCCTCAGGTCACAGCTGCTGACTCTCTGACCGGCGGTAATAATCTTACCTTCAAACAGAGCCGCCGGTTCAGGTTAGCCCATCAATAATCAGTAGCAAAACTCTATAACACTGACTTTCAACTAAAGCATTGTGGAAATTCTTTTTCAGTGTATGTGCACAAGATAACTTTGTTCCGCCGGCAGAGCTGCCCAGTTTTTCCAGGTAAAACCAGTGTCTTTTCTCAATATTTTACACTATAGAAGCAAGTGGTTTCTGCCAGGAAAGATGAACATGTTATTTCTTTTAACCATTTCACAGTTTTCAAATCCTGAAGCAGTTAAAAGTATCAAAAATCTGAACATGTGCACAGCAATGTAGTTTTTACATTGCTGTGCATTATGTTAATTTTATTTGCCGTGCTTTATCAGGAGTGATTCCAGAAGACCGAATGTGCACATATCCTCAAGGAGTTTTCCACTTTGTACTTTGCCTACCTGTCAGAAAAGTCCACTGACATTTAACTAAACACGAGTATCCTTTTGTTGAGACCTCTAGTTATCAGCTATAAAATGTGGGCAAATCGGGTAGTAGAGGTTTAATTTCACTTCAGTGCCCCTTCAAGGATAATTAAGCACTACACACTAACGCTGTCAAATTAAATCAATGAGTTGCTAATTTAATACAGAATAAGACATGTTTTCCATAGTGAGAGATGCTGTTTGTAGAAGAAGATTATGAAGTGGGGACCCCCATCTATTAACTCAAAATCTCCCAATAATGTATATGGAAATCAGTTTTTAGCATCCAGTCAACCAACTAGAGCAGTGCGGTGTGAAGCGTTGTAAAGGACTCATTGCCAGTTATCCCAAATGCTTGATTGCATTTGTGGCTGCTAGGGGTGGCCCAAGCAGCTATGAGGTTTAGGGGCAATCACTTTTTCACACAGGTCCCTGTCGGTTTGGATTTATTTTTCCCTTAATAATAAAGATCTTTATTTATAAACTGCATTTTGTGTTTTCTTGTGTTATCTTTACCTAATATTTAAATTTGTTTGGTGATCTGAAACGTTTGACAAAGTGTGACAAACATGCAAAAGAATAAGAAATCAGGAAGGAGGCAAACACTTTTTCACAGAACTGTAGATACAGTATATATATATATGCAGCCACCACTCCTATGGTCTGTGTCCATTGAAGATGGACCGCTACAGCTCACAGCCTGAGCAGTTATACAAGAGTCATGGTCGAGGTCAGTGACTGGCTACAGTGGTCACATGAATCAGGGTCATCGTTGCAGGACTGGCATTGCAGGACCAGCGGAGATCACATGAGTGGTGGTGCTTTGAATAGGTCATGATCAGGGCCGGCCTTTGCCCTGTGCGACCTGTGCGGCCGCACAGGGCGCCAAGGCTCGTTAGCATACAAGGGGCGCATTTATTGAGCTCAGCAGATTAATGTCACATTACATCACAATCAGGGGTGGGATTCAGCCGGTACGACCCGGTACGGGGCAGCCGTTTTCTAAAATTTCCATCTGCCAGCGTTCCGGTTACCACGCCCCCGGTCATCGGGCCCCCCCTGGCAGTGGCGTAGGAAGGGGGCGGCACAATGCGGGGGGCGGCACAATGCGGGGGGGCGGGTCGCCGGCGGCGCAGAATTTACCTGGCTGTTCGCTTCTCGGCTTCAGAAAAATGGCCGCCGCGATCTCCATCTGTGCATGCGCGGCATCCCGCGGCCATTTTCCTGAAGCCCCGGGCAGCAGAGCACTCCACCTGCGCACGCGCGGCCTCAGGAAGATGGCCGCCCCCACCGATAAGCAGATAGAGCAGGATCGCGGTCAGGTAAGAAGAACTTGTTGTTTTTTTTAAATTATTATTGAGAGCGGCGATCGGGAGGGGGGGGGGCAGGGCAGAAAGCTGGACACAGGGAGGCAGAACGCTGGACACTGGGGCAGAAAGCTGGACACTGGGGCAGAAAGCTGGACACTGGGGCAGAAAGCTGGACACTGGGGCAGAAAGCTGGAGACGGGGCAGAAAGCTGGACACAGGGGGGGCAGAGCGCTGGACACTGGGGCAGAACGCTGGACACTGGGGCAGAACGCTGGACACGGGGGCAGAACGCTGGACACGGGGGCAGAACGCTGGACACTGGGGCAGAACGCTGGACACTGGGGCAGAAAGCTGGACACTGGGGCAGAAAGCTGGACACTGGGGCAGAAAGCTGGACACTGGGGCAGAAAGCTGGACACTGGGGCAGAAAGCTGGACACGGGGGCAGAACGCTGGACATTGGGGCAGAACGCTGGACACTGATGCAGAACGCTGGACACTGGGGCAGAAAGCTGGACACGGGGGCAGAAAGCTGGACACGGGGGCAGAACGCTGGACACGGGGGCAGAAAGCTGGACACTGGGGCAGAAAGCTGGACACGGGGGCAGAAAGCTGGACACTGGGGCAGAAAGCTGGACACTGGGGCAGAAAGCTGGACACGGGGGCAGAACGCTGGACATTGGGGCAGAACGCTGGACACTGATGCAGAACGCTGGACACTGGGGCAGAAAGCTGGACACAGGGGCAGAAAGCTGGACACGGGGGCAGAACGCTGGACACGGGGGCAGAAAGCTGGACACTGGGGCAGAAAGCTGGACACGGGGGCAGAAAGCTGGACACTGGGGCAGAAAGCTGGACACTGGGGCAGAAAGCTGGACACTGGGGCAGAAAGCTGGACACTGGGGCAGAAAGCTGGACACTGGGGCAGAAAGCTGGACACAGGGGCAGAACGCTGGACACAGGGGCAGAACGCTGGACATTGGGGCAGAACGCTGGACACTGATGCAGAACGCTGGACACTGGGGCAGAAAGCTGGACACTGGGGCAGAACGCTGGACACTGGGGCAGAAAGCTGGACACTGGGGCAGAAAGCTGGACACAGGGGGCAGAAAGCTGGACACAGGGGCAGAAAGCTGGACACTGGTGCAGAATGCTGGACACTGGTGCAGAATGCTGGACACTGGTGCAGAATGCTGGACACAGGGGCAGAATGGAGACACGGGGCAGGATGACAGACATGGCGTCATGACTGGAGACACTGGAGGCAGGATTGGAGACAGATGGGGCAGGATGGATACGATGGAGACAGATGGGGCAGGATGGGAAGATCATATGGGGCAGGATAGATACTCATTAGGGCAGGATGGGAGAATATATGGCTGACGCCAGGAATGAGACACACGGGGGCCAGGATGGCGAATATTATTACCATAGGGGCTAATTAAGGGATATTATTACTGCAGTGATGTATTTATTTTATTTTTTGAGTATACTGTTTTAAATGGAGGGGCGGTCCTATTACTGTGTAGAGTGACACTATGTCGCCTTCTTCATGTGGTGTAATGTAGAAGTTGGGAAAATTAAGTAATGTGTTCTGCAAGTGGAACTCGAGATAACTGTGTTATTTCCTGCAGAGACGAGTCCTGGCTGGATGAAGTGATGGCGGTCTGTGCGGGATGAAAGATGAAGGACTTCACCTAGAGATGTCACTGGTGAGTCAGTGTGTTACCTATACACTGACACTATACACTGTATACTATATACTGAGGTCCTGTGTATGTCACCGGTGATCACTGTATTACCTATACACAGACGCTGCATACTAAGTACAGATCTCCTGTGTATAATGGCACTTATGGTGATAGTATTGTGTTTTTTTTTATTATTGATCAGTATTGTAGTATTCAGTCACTATGTGGTGGTAATATGTGGTCTGGTCATGATGTTGTGGTATTCGTTCCTTGTATTTGATATTATTCGATCACTGTGGTGGTAATATGTCATCTGGTCATGGTGTGGCGGTGTTTGGCCTTGCAGGCCGCCGCTCTGCACTCTGATTGGCTGTCAGCCCATATGGCTTTGGACCAAGCGTCATTTTTTCCTTTTGGTCCGCTTTAAAGCACTTTATAATTCCCGTTATTGCAATATTAGTGTTTCTTCAAGTGTTTTGCAGGGAAACACAAGTTTTCTAAGTAAACGTGTTGTTGTGAATATTAAAGAGTTATTGTTTTCTTTCAAAGTTTGGAGGGGGGGGGGGGCGCCGTCCTGCAGTCTCGCACAGGGCGCCTTTTGGGCTAAGTCCGGCCCTGGTCATGATTATTTTATTATGTTAACATATTTTCTGCCAGATTATATGTCTCGGACTACCCCATTATAGGGGGACAAGCTATAACTACTTCTTTGTAACATGTTGTATATTCTGCACATTTATTCATGAAGCACATTGTCATGACAGTGGCCATTCAATTCCTAGTTTGCCTAGTTTGCTATGCTGTGTCATGACAAACAACGTTGACAGGTGCGAGCCCTATTTTGTATGGAGCAGAAGAGACGTTAACATGCATGCCATACACAGTGTGCACACACAGGTTGAGAATTAAAGCTGGGGATTATGAATTACCCACATCCCATATGAAAAGCCCGCCAGGACCATGGGGTACTCGGTACTGGGTTCGGTACTTAAAGGGACATGTCACTATGGCGGCGACCCGGTCCGTGGCCCTGGGCGCCCATGTTAAAGGGACGGTCTTTATAGGGATTTGTAAATTAATAAATGTTCGTGACACCACCTGTGGTATTCGGTCAGGGATGACCAACGCTGCTTAAAGGGGTCCTCTGGGGTGATTTTTATGGCAGCCAGATGGTATAACTTCCCACAGGTGAAGTAGGTCCCCAGGGCTCCCGGTGAATAGATGGAAGATGGTGAGTGATGCAGTAAAGAACAAAGGACGCATTTGGGCAGTCTTTTTACCTGGTTTACTGATGGTAGCAGGTAGCCACAGTCCAGGGCACCAGATCACAGGTACAGCCAGGGTCCGGCCGGCTTGGAAGCGAGTATATAGGGCATAGATGGTGGCATTATTGGAGCTGTTCCTGCGTTGGGGTCTGGCCTATTTGCAGGAGCTGCGGGCACTGCGGGGACTGGTGGCATTAAGGGACCTGTGGCTGCGACCGCCGCTAGTTCTCCTCCCAGGTCTGACATTTCCATTCCCCCGTGCTAACCTTCGGTTTTGGCTGACGTCTCTCCTCCGGAGTCTGCAGCGGTTCCTCCTGTGCGCGGTTAGTCACTCTGTCCGGTCCTCATGTCCAGGACTTTGCAGCGTCTTCACTTGCGGTTCTCACTTCAGGCTCCGCCCACAATGGCACACCCCTCTTTTCCTGCACTCCTCGTGGCGGTCTTTCTGGCGGCTGATGGCGGTTATTTTTAAAACAAAGTGCGCGCACCGTGTGACGCTGTTATGGCGGCAGTTATGGTGTGACGCAGTTATGGCGATGTTTTAGAAACCCATTAAAGTCTCTGGCATACAACTTAATAAAGTCTCTCTTTTAAGCACAGTCTCTTAGGCGCACAAGACCCGTTTGCTGGGTCGGTCCATCTTGTTTGTGATGCCAAAATGAAACGCCCGCCAGGGCCGTGGGGTACTCGGTACCGGGTCCGATACTTAAAGGGACGTGTCACGGTGGCGGCAACCCGGTCCGTGGCCCTGGGCGCCCATGTTATAGGGACGGTCTTTAAAGGGATTTGTAAAATAATAAATGTTGTGACGCCACCTGTGGTATTCGGTCAGGGATGACCATCGCTGCTTAAAGGGGTCCTCTGGGGTGATGTTATGGCAGCCAGATGGTATAACTTCCCGCAGGTGAAGTAGGTCCCCAGGGCTCCCGGTGAATAGATGGAAGATGGTGAATGGTGCAGTAAAGAACAAAGGTGTGCTGTCTTTTTACCTGGTTTACTGATGGTAGAAGGTAGCCACAGTCCAGGGCACCAGATCACAGGTACAGGCAGGGTCCGGCCGGTTCAGAGTTCAGCTTTACCAGGTGGAGTTAAAAGCCTTCCTTCTAGCGCAGTGGTGTAGTTCCTTGCTGCCTATGGCTACTTAGCAAGATCCTCTCAGTTATCTCTGTCCTTTATTGAAGTGGGACACAAACCTGTATGACAGGTGACGCGAGCCTTTTTACAGGGTCTCTATCATGACCCGGGCTCTATGTGTCACTGTGTCTCCTGGGCATTAGGGCGGACAGGTTACGTGTAGTCTAGCTGTCCTACCGGTTTCTGCTGTGCCTCCTAGAGTATGACACAACCTCAGTCTTCCGGTTACCAGTATCTGCGCTCTATCAGGGAGGTAGACCGGTTGCAGCTATTCTCCCTGGTTGTCACTCTCCTGTGCTTTGCACTCCGGCACGTTAGCTAAAGACTGTTCTTCCTTCTGTATCTCGCTATCTAGGAGCTACAGCACCCCAGGCTGTACAGCCCCCTCACCCGTCCTTCTGCCTCAGACTGCTCCAGTCTTCTGTCCGGCACCAACTGTCTAAATCTCCCTAACTGCCTAGCAACTAATTCCTCCTCCCGACCAATTCCTCCTCCCCTGAAGTCGGGTGCAGAGATCCCCCCTCTGGCCTGGAGTCAGAAGGGTGTTGTATGTGTTAATTACCTGTCAAAAGGAATCCTCCATCGCTTCCAAGCGTGACATCACTCACCCCATGAGGAAAGCAATGACACTGTGACAACCAGGACCCTGGGGCGTCACACATACATAACACTGCCTGCGACTCAGAAAACACTCCAAGTGCAGAGGTGTCACTGTGCAACAAATGGGAAATGAGGTCGGTCCATGCAGCCTGTGGCACACAGAATGTCTACTGTTACCCTGTAAGTGGCACCATCCGCTGACACCTTCCTAGAAACACCAATTGGCTTAATTGTTTGTGTCTTCAGCACTGTGGCTGCAGGGAAGGAAGACATGAAAGAAAAACATGTGATCCTAAATAATAATGTAGCACACTAAATGCATGGTATAATTTGTGTGGACGTTTAGGTGTATTATTAACTCATATATAGGAAACAAGAAAAGGACTACGAAGATAATATATGTATATGTGTGTGAGTAAAGAAAGTAGGTGCATATGAGTAGTAATGACAAGTATGATAACATCTATGCATATATCTCTTGGATATATACCCAATCCATTTGGGAAAATACACAAACCAATGAAGAAAATCCGAACAAATTGGTCTAGGAATGAAAACATGTTATGAAAATAGAAAAACCTATATTGAGAACACAGGCTGATGTGTGGTGGCAGTGTAAGAGGCAGGCGAACACACTATATTAAAAACATGAAAAAAGACATAATAAAAGTGACATGTGCATGATCTGCAGGTACTACATTCACTACTCACAAAAAGTTAGGGATATCTGGCTTTTGGTTGAAATTTCAGGGTGACCCTAAAATGCATTCTAACCTTTTTTGGTGAACTTAACATGACTCTAAACGTCTCTAAACTTTTGAATGCACATGTCCACCTGTTCAAAGTTTCAGTACTTTTTGCACAACTTGCGGTTTTCTAACAAGGAACTTAATGGCAAAATTCACAACAGGTGTTTGAACTTAATGGCAAAATTCACAACAGGTGTTTGATCCACGAATCACCCAACAAATTTTGGGGTTCAATTAGAATTGGTATTTAAACAGTCTACCACATCATGGTGTTCACATTTTGACTTCATGAGACCAAGACTACACCTAACAATTGATGAACACTACCTCGGCATTGTGAGGCTTCAAGCAGGATGTTCTCAGACAGAAGTGGCCACTGAGCTAAGAGTGTCACAGGGTCATCAGCAGGTTGCAACAGAGGTACAGAGAGACCGGAAAAGTCAGAGAAAGGCAGAGAAGCGGACGTCCTTTTCCCACATCCCACATTGATGGCCGCTTCATTGTGAACAATGCCCTTCAGAACAGGATGATAAATGACACACAACTCCAGGCATATTTAAGAGAGGTGAGAGGCAACCAAATGTCAAGTCAGACCATTCAAAACCATTCACATCAGGGTGGCCTGCGTGCTAGACAACCTACAAGGGTACCTGACCACACCACCATCGCCATGCATGGGCCAGGAAGAATCTATGCTGGAATAGGGACCAGTGGGCTTCAGTGCTGTTGCCTTCACTGGGATCGCTTCAGAAAGCTGTGTGTATCCTATAGACCATATTTTACTCAGACTATAATCCGGTTGTAATCATACACTTTGTGCTAAGATTTTATATTTGTTTTTACTCCCAAAGTGAGGTTTTTATAGTGTTCAGTGACTCAAAGCCATAGTTACACTCTCTTTCAACCGGGGCAAAGGTTGATTTTGCTGCTCTTACCCTTTATCTAAATACTATGATCAAGAAAAAGTGGTAATCAGCCCTGTAAGCTGTATGTATCCGATGATTACCATTTAGAATATTGATGTAACATTAAAGTACGGTACTTTAAATTTTATTTCGCCATTAGGCTCCAAACTCTTTCAGTAAGAGAAAAATATATTCTGTTTTTCATTAGTGTGCCGCATCTGAATTTCATCCATGTTTGGCATGTGTCCATTTTTACCATGAGTGGCATTTGTTTTTCTTTTATGTAAAAAACTAAAAAAAGTTTCCAAGCTTTAATAGCAATTAACAGTACAAAACAGCCAGGACTTAGATGACACAAGGATGGCACCTGGGTGCTATCCATTACTTTCACCCATACACCCGGTTTCAGAGGTTTGTATAGCACTTACGACGCTTCCGCTGCCCCATTGCAAGGTCCAGGGAGGAGGGGGCAGAGTTTCGGCCACGCATGCGCGATCGAAAATGGTGGACTCGACGCACAAAAAAACGTTACATGTAACGTTTTTTGTGCCGGCGGTTCGCCAAAACACGACGCAACCATCGCACGACGGTTGCGATGTGTGGCAATATGTCACAATGCGTCGGTAATGTTAGTCTATGGGGAAAAAACGCATCCTGCAGACAACTTTGCAGGATGCGTTTTTTCTCCTGAACGACGCATTGCAACGTATTGCAAACGACGCTAGTGTGAAAGTAGCCTTAGACGTCTTCCAAAAACAGTGCCATAGCTACCTACAAGCTGCGTGTGGTATACGTGTGGTATTGCTGTTTTATTCCATTCATAACACAGATAACCTACGATAGAGGTGGAGCTGTTTGCAGACAGAGGTAGCCATGTTTTTCTAATCCTGGACAACCCCATTAAACCTGCGGATTAATAGGCCGCATTAAACAAAATACACAACTTGCAATCTGCTATTCTGAGTTCTTGACTCTTCTTATGCAGTGTGGCCCCCCGATGTGAGCACTAGATTTCTTATGCCGCAGTCATGTGTATATAGCATTACAGCAGCCGATCAGCAAGGTTTCCTCTCATTTATACAGTATGGCCCTACGCTGCTAATGAAATAACAGGAAATAGAATAGAATAGTAAAAACACATTTTGGCACAGGGTAATTTTTCAGGATCAATTTCCAGATACAATTTATTTTTATACATAGAAAGTGACTGAAACATAGTGTAGACAATAATCAATAATTGTCTTTAAAAGGGCTTCTGTGAGCCACCAAGGCAATCTGCCCTGATCTGATCCAGGTATGAGGGTACAGCACTGGTGCAGTGAGCTAAGTCTTTGCCGTGGGCGAAGGAGAGCCTCCGCTTCTTGACTATGTTTTCTAATGTAATAAATGTGAAATCTGATTATATAAATCACATTGAGCAGTGTTACCTCCTTTTATGAAGCTACACTATGAACTGGCACAAAAGCTCATTTGATAGTAAAATAAAAACGTTCATCATCCTATTATAAGATATGATACAAATTCATTCACAGACGGACGCATCATCTCGCAGCATTCAATTACCGTATATACTCGAGTATAAGCCGACCCGAGTATAAGCCGACCCCCCTAATTTTGCCACAAAAAACTGGGAAAACTTATTGACTCGAGTATAAGCCTAGGGTGGAAAATGCAGCAGCTACCGGTGAATTTCAAAATTAAAAATAGATGCTCCATACCGTTCATTATGGCCCCATAGATGCTCCACATAAAGCTGTGCCATATATAATGCTCTGCACCGTTCATTATGGCCCCATAGATGCTCCATAGATAGCTGTGCCATATACAATGCTATGCACCTTTGATTATGGCCCCATAGATAGCTGTGCCATATACAATGCTCTGCACCTTTGATTATGGCCCCATAGATAGCTGTGCCATATACAATGCTATGCACCTTTGATTATGGCCCCATAGATAGCTGTGCCATATATAATGCCCTGCACCTTTGATTATGGCCCCATAGATAGCTGTGCCATATACAATGCTCTGCACCTTTCATTATGGCCCCATAGATAGCTGTGCCATATATAATGCCCTGCACCTTTGATTATGGCCCCATAGATAGCTGTGCCATATACAATGCTCTGCACCTTTCATTATGGCCCCATAGATAGCTGTGCCATATATAATGCTCTGCACCTTTGATTATGGCCCCATAGATAGCTGTGCCATATATAATGCTCTGCACCTTTCATTATGGCCCCATAGATAGCTGTGCCATATACAATGCCCTGCACCTTTGATTATGGCCCCATAGATAGCTGTGCCATATACAATGCTCTGCACTTTTGATTATGGCCCCATAGATAGCTGTGCCATATATAATGCCCTGCACCTTTGATTATGGCCCCATAGATAGCTGTGCCATATACAATGCTCTGCACCTTTCATTATGGCCCCATAGATAGCTGTGCCATATACAATGCTCTGCACTTTTGATTATGGCCCCATAGATAGCTGTGCCATATATAATGCCCTGCACCTTTGATTATGGCCCCATAGATGCTCCATAGATAGCTGTGCCATATATAATGCTCTGCACCTTTGATTATGGCCCCATAGATAGCTGTGCCATATACAATGCTCTGCACCTTTGATTATGGCCCCATAGATGCTCCATAGATAGCTGTGCCATATATAATGCTCTGCACCTTTGATTATGGCCCCATAGATAGCTGTGCCATATATAATGCTCTGCACCTTTGATTATGGCCCCATAGATAGCTGTGCCATATATAATGCTCTGCACCTTTGATTATGGCCCCATAGATAGCTGTGCCATATACAATGCTCTGCACCTTTGATTATGGCCCCATAGATAGCTGTGCCATATATAATGCTCTGCACCTTTGATTATGGTCCCATAGATAGCTGTGCCATATACAATGCTCTGCACCTTTAATTATGGCCCCATAGATAGCTGTGCCATATACAATGCTCTGCACCTTTGATTATGGCCCCATAGATAGCTGTGCCATATACAATGCCCTGCACCTTTGATTATGGCCCCATAGATAGCTGTGCCATATATAATGCCCTGCACCTTTGATTATGGCCCCATAGATAGCTGTGCCATATACAATGCCCTGCACCTTTGATTATGGCCCCATAGATAGCTGTGCCATATATAATGCCCTGCACCTTTGATTATGGCCCCATAGATAGCTGTGCCATATATAATGCCCTGCACCTTTGATTATGGCCCCATAGATAGCTGTGCCATATATAATGCCCTGCACCTTTAATTATGGCCCCATAGATAGCTGTGCCATATACAATGCTCTGCACCTTTGATTATGGCCCATAGATAGCTGTGCCATATATAATGCTCTGCACCTTTGATTATGGCCCCATAGATAGCTGTGCCATATATAATGCTCGGCACCTTTGATTATGGCCCCATAGATGCTCCACATAAAGCTGTGCCATATATATAATGCTCTGCACCGTTGCCCCATAGATACTCCACATAAATCTGTGCAATATACAATGCTGCTGCTGCTGCAATAAAAAAAAAACACATACTCACCTCTCTTGCTTGCAGCTCCTCAGTCTCCAGAGTCCCGTCTCGGCGTCTCTCCGCACTGACTGATCAGGCAGAGGGCGGAGCGCACACTAGTACGTCATCGCGCCCTCTGACCTGCACAGTCAGAACAAGAGGACGCGAAGACAGAGCGGCGCCCGGCGTGTGGAACGCGGACAGGTAACTATGAGATACTTACCTGCTCCCGGCGTCCCTGGCTCCTTCTCCCGGACAGCTGGTCTCCGGGTGCCGCAGCCTCTTCCTCTGTCAGCGGTCACCGTTACCGCGCTGATTAGAGGAATGAATTTGCGGCTCCACCCCTATGGGAGTGGAGTCCATATTCATTTCTCTAATGAGCGGTCCCACGTGACCACTGAACAGGGGAAGAGCTGTGGCACCGAAGACCGTGGGACGGGCAGGGGGAGCGCCAGGAGCGCCGGGACTAGGTGAGTATGCGACACGCTCTCTCCCCCTCACCCGCCGACCCCACCGCCGACCGTGACTCGAGTATAAGCCAAGAGGGGCACTTTCAGCCCAAAAATTTGGGCTGAAAATCTCGGCTTATACTTGAGTATATACGGTATGTATTGTGATTAAGTTATGTCAAACACTTCATGCCACAGAAAATAGCAGATGATTTGCCTTATGCCAGAAGCACCTCACAGGCTGCGACAATGCAGAGCTGGATTTGCCCAGGTAAAGCAACCCTCCACCTCCAAGGGTTAAATGTGTACTTGTATGTTGTACAGGTAAAATATCCTCATGGACTGCAGTTAGCTGGGAAAGGGTTAACTGTAGTGACCAACCCAGATGGGAAGGGGGAAACTGAGTGTTAGAGGCAGGAAGTGACAGTCAGTTAATGTGAGGACAGGAGTGCAGATACAGCAGGGATAGTAGGCTGCTAAGGACGATGCAAGCTCAATATTCAGGACAGCAGATTGCCGTAAATAAATTTCATGTGATTCCATCTAAGATTGCCAAGGGCAATCTCGAGATGGACGTCGGGGGCCAGAGGGCACATTCAGCTTGCGAAGCTTGATAGAAAGATGGACTCAGACTACATTGGTGGAAGGTATTGCAATCCAGAAATGCTGCTAGAGGTGAGGAAGATCCCATAGGGCTAGGAAAGCCTGAAAGGGGGATATTCCACCTATCCCGAGAACCAGGGCTAAAGTTGTATCCGGTACCTGTGGGAAAGATGACAACCCGTTGTACCAGGCAGTACACAACTGAGCCACTGTGAACAAAGTTACACAAAAATGTCACAGCGACATAGAGCTTTACAGCTTGCTGTGTTATGTGCTACAAAGCAACAAGTTCATCAGAAAAACCCTACTGACCTGTGTCTACTGCTGAGAATGCTGGCAATAGACACAAAAGCATCATAACTGGACCACAGAACAATGGAACAAGGATTGCTTGATCTGATGAATAATGTACTTTCTTGTGGATGGGTGGATATGTTTGCACTAGTTACCTTTGGAAGAGATGGCACCAGGATACACTGTGGGAAGAACACAAAAGTGGCGGCAGAGTGATGCTCCCGACAATGTTCTGCTCGGAAACCTTGGGTACTGACATTCATGTGGATCTTGAACCACCTACCTAAGCATTGTTACACCTCTACATGGCAATAGTGTTGAGAAGGGGTGTACTGTTCAGTAATAGTTTGAGGAATGCATTTTCGGTGATAACTTGGCCTCCATATTCCTTCATTTTCAATCTGATCAAGCATCCATGGGATGAACAAGTCATATATGAATCTCACAACTTAAGGATCTCTACCTGTTGCTGAAAAAGTCTCCCTACTGCAGTCAGTGATGGTATATTACTAGGATAAGCCATCACTTCAGAGGTAACAACTAAGCTATGAATCTTGGTTACAGTGAGGCTAGCAGAGCAATGGAGTAGACCCTTATTGTAGTTCCCCTCATACCGGCACACCATGTCACCCTGCCTACAGCTCACATCACCACCGATAATAATATTATCAGATGTGAATGCCACTTTTAATTGTCTCTTTGTAAGAAATATTCCAGAATATAAATAGCATAAGTGAGTTATTTCATAATAACCATATTTTGGCATTGCACCATGCTTAATGACTGTATAGGAACAATGTGTTTTTACCTTCCTACAGGAGCAAATATCATTTTTACTCAAGGCCCTCCTGCAGTGCCACCCAGTCTGAACCCTTCCCTCATCACTGCTGTGCCAACTACTCCTTGCGGGTACTGTCAGAGTGAGTGGGGGTGCTACAGGAGGCCCTAGCAGTCATGAGTTTGGATAATTTGCTTGTAAGATCACATGCAGTTTTGGAGCCTGAGGGTGTTAGCACAACCACTGTGGTCACATCTATGGATTTACCAATACATAAGTAAAACAAATTCTTTCCACGGAAATATATTATTTGATTTACTGTATTTGACTATTAAATATAGTCAGAATCAAAAAAGTCTTGTGTTTCTTATTCTCAATAAATGACATTAAGATATAAAGCCAACCCCTGGTCTGATCAGCTGCACTAAAGGCCACTTCATCAGGTCTATGAATGGCTTCTTTATCCATTTACTTGTTGTTTGTGAAGGGTAAGATCTACTAAATGAATAAGCATAATGACAATAATGTGGTTTGAGATGTGGCAAGCATTTGTGTAGCCTTTTATACCTCTTGTTTTCCAACTACTTGGTCTGATATGAAGGAAAGAGAAGGTACAAAGGAACAAGGAAAAACTATCACTGAAATCAATGTCTGTGATGATTAGTTTACCAGGTAAGCCCAACTAAAGGAAACCTACTTAAGAAGGACTTTCCATGTTATTAAGCAGTCCACAGGTTTCAAGCAATATGGGAAAGAAAAAGGATCTCTCTGCTGCTAAAAAGCGTCAAATAGTGCAACGCCTTGGACAAGGTATGAAAATATTAGATATTTCACGAAAAATTAGGCGTGATCATTGTACTATGAAGAGATTTGTGGCTGATACAGAGCACAGATGAATTTGTGAAGATAAAGGTATAATGAGGAAGGTTTCTGCCGAAGGACCATATTAAAATCAAACTTGTAAACTGTCCCAGGACATCCAGGAGACTCCATGAAAAAGAGATTATGGTCTATAAAAAGGTGAGGTTATGTTAAATTCTGGTAAGTATGATTAAAGTGGATCAACTCATTTAGTAGCCCCCTACAACTATGTAGTATACTTACAAGATTGTAAGTAGCTTCTTTCCAGTCTTACGGATAGTGATCACCTGACTAGTACTCTCCTGTTGTGATCCGGCCATGATTACATCTCGTCAACAGCTCACATGACTGTGAAATCTTCACAGGATTACAGCCCTTTCGATAGCACGTCATCAATGATGAGCTGTATGCATAAAGTGCATACAGAGAAAAAGCTACTTTTTCTGAGTATGTGCCTTACATATAGCGCTGTCCCAAAACTTCTCAATAATTATAACCCATCAAGGGGGCAAGACTGGAGGCCTAGAAAGCGCCAGTGATCTCAATGGGTCATGTTATTGCGCACCATGAGACCGAGAATGAGCCCCTTACAGTACTTAAAGTGTATTACAAAGCTGAGGTGCAACAATTAGGGGAGAGAGGGGGTAATAAATAAGACTGATTGTGTACACCCCCTATAACGGCATTAGGCTGTTTCATACAAGAGTAGTTCATGGTCAATGTATGGACCACATCTTTCCACTTACTGCCTCAGGTGTACAGCACAGACCAAAAGTTTGGACACACCTTCTCATTTAAAGATTTTTCTGTATTTTCATAACTATGAAAATTGTACATTCACACTGAAGGCATCAAAACTATTAATTAACACATGTGGAATTATATACTTAACAAAATAGTGTGAAACAACTGAAATTATGTCTTATATTCTAGGTTCTTCAAAGTAGCAACCTATTGCTTTGATGGCTGCTTTGCACACTCTTGGCATTCTCTTGATGACAGTGGCGTAACTACAAAGTTATGGGCCCCGGTGCGAACTTCCAAATGGGGCCCCCCCCCGCCATAAAATTCAATGTAACCCCCATAGAATACAATGCAGCCCCCCTCATAGTATAATGCAGCCCCTCCATACAGGGGCAGTGAGAAAGACACGAGCAAATGGTGACTAGGGGGCAGGGGAGAGGGCACAAGTGGGCAAGGAAGACAGGCACAAGGGGACACATGGGGGCTAGGAGGCAGGGGAGAAGGTTACAAGGGGACTAGTGGGCAAGGGAGACTGACACAAGAGGACAATGGAGACTGACACAAGGGGCACATGGGGACAAGTGGGCAAGGGAGACTGACACAAAGGGCACATGGGGACTAGTGGACAAGGGAGACTGGCACACGGGGACACACGGGGACAAGGGACAAGCACAAGGGGACAAGGGAGACAGGCACAAGGGGACACACAGGGACTAGTGGGCAAGAGACTGACACAAGGGATACAAGCACAAGGGGACACACAGGGAAAGATATCAAAGACACACTACAGATATCACACACACACACACACACACACACACACAGACATACTACAGATATCACACACATACTACAGTTATCACACACACACTACAGATATCACACACACACATACTACAGATATCACACACACACACACACACACACACACACACACACACACCAGAGATACCAGCTCATATACACAACTCACAATCTCCTCTCTGGTACAGGGGTGGCTGATGTAAACCGGCTGCAGCTCCTCAGCTTCTCCTGACTAAAGCGGCTCTGTCCCGCACCTCCCCCCTGCTCTCGCCTTCTGTCCCGGGGTTATTTTGGCTTTCTCTTAAATACGATCTCATTCAGAGGTACATGAGATGTATGAGGGGGAAAAAACAGATTGAGAAGCTGTCTCATCGTGATGACTGGAGCTGCTTCCTGTCTCTCACGTGCCCCGGCTGCCCCCTTCCCCTAGATACGCCTCGGACTGTTGCTGTGCAGGAGGAATCCCCTGCACTGCAATATGGTGTTGGGTGCCAGCACAGCCCGCACAGTGGTCTATCCAGCACAGCCCGCACAGTGGTCTATCCAGCACAGCCCGCACAGTGGTCTATCCAGCACAGCCCGCACAGTGGTCTATCCAGCACAGCCCGCACAGTGGTCTATCCAGCACAGCCCGCACAGTGGTCTATCCAGCACAGCCCGCACAGTGGTCTATACAGCACAGCCCGCACAGTGGTCTATATAGCACAGCCCGCATCTCTCGCCCCCCCCGAGAATGCCCCCACAGTCCAGTAAAAAACAAAAAAACACTCTCCTTACCTTTCCTCTTGCCAGCGTTGCTTCCTGCTCCGATCTCAGGCTCGGCTGCAGTCTGCCCGGGACACAGCAGGTGCGCGATGATATGACGTCTGTCATGATCTCTGCAGGCAGAGATCATAGCAAGCCTATAGAGGGACAAGCTCTCGGAAGATGGAACTATACTGACCATGAACTAAGCCTGCCGCGCAACTAGAAATAGCCAGGTAGCATTTCCTATTTATCGCTAGATGCCCAGCTCTGGCCTAAGACCTAAATAGCTAGCAGAGGGAAATATAAGACCTGGCTCACCTCTAGAGAAATATTTCCAAAGAAGACAGTAGCCCCCCACATATAATGACGGTGAGTTCAGATGAAACAACAAACGCAGCAGGAAAATAGTCTTAGCAAATTTGAGGTCCGCTTACTAGATAGCAGAAGACAGATAGTATACTTTCATGGTCAGCAGAAAAACACTAACAAAACACCATCCAGAGATTACCTTAAACTCTGGCATTAACTCATAACGCCAGAGTAGCAATCCCTGATCAACGAGAGCTTTCCAGACACAGTAACAAAACTTCAGCTGTGAACTGGAACAAATAGGCAAAACAAAACTAGGACAAAAGTCCAACTTATCTAGTAGTAGTCTAGAAGCAGGAACAAGCACTGAGAGGCATCAGATAACATTGTTGACCGGCAAGAAACCACCAGAGAAATGAGCTTAAATAGCGACACCCACTACTGATGGAACCAGGTGAAACAGGAAAGAGGATGACAAGTCCAATTCCACAAGCGGCCACCGGGGGAGCCCAGAATCCAAATTCACAACAGTACCCCCCCCTCAAGGAGGGGGCACCGAACCCTCACCAGATCCACCAGGGCGACCAGGATGAGCCCTATGGAAGGCACGAACAAGATCAGAAGCATGAACATCAGATGCATTGACCCAAGAATTATCCTCCTGGCCGTAACCCTTCCAGTTAACCAGATACTGGAGTTTCCGTCTGGAAACACGAGAGTCCAAAATTTTCTCCACAACGTACTCCAACTCACCCTCAACCAACACCGGAGCAGGAGGCTCAACTGAAGGTACAACAGGTACCTCATACCTGCGCAATAACGACCGATGAAAAACGTTATGAATGGAAAAGGACGCAGGGAGGTCCAAACGGAAAGAAACAGGATTAAGAATCTCCAATATTCTATAAGGGCCGATGAACCGAGGTTTAAACTTAGGAGAAGAGACCCTCATAGGGACAAAACGAGAAGACAACCACACTAAATCTCCAACACAAAGCCGAGAACCAACACGACGATGACGGTTGGCAAAACGCTGAGTCTTCTCCTGGGACAACTTCAAATTGTCCATAACCTGCCCCCAGATGTGATGCAATCTCTCCACCACCGCATCCACTCCAGGACAATCCGAGGATTCCACCTGACCGGAGGAAAATCGAGGGTGAAACCCCGAATTACAGAAAAACGGGGACACCAAGGTGGAAGAACTGGCCCGATTATTGAGGGCGAACTCTGCCAATGGCAAAAAAGCAACCCAATCATCCTGGTCAGCAGAGACAAAACACCTCAGATATGTCTCAAGGGTCTGATTAGTCCGCTCGGTCTGGCCATTAGTCTGAGGGTGAAAAGCAGATGAAAAAGACAAATCTATGCCCATCCTAGCACAGAATGCCCGCCAAAATCTAGACACAAATTGGGTACCTCTGTCAGAAACAATATTCTCAGGAATACCGTGCAATCGGACAACATTCTGAAAAAACAGAGGAACCAACTCAGAAGAAGAAGGCAACTTGGGCAGAGGAACCAAATGGACCATTTTAGAGAAACGGTCACAGACCACCCAGATGACAGACATCTTCTGGGAAACAGGCAGATCTGAAATAAAATCCATCGAGATGTGTGTCCAAGGCCTCTTAGGAATAGGCAAGGGCAACAGCAGTCCGCTAGCCCGAGAACTACAAGACTTGGCCCGAGCACAAACGTCACATGACTGCACAAAGACTCGCACATCTCGTGACAGGGAAGGCCACCAGAAGGATCTTGCCACCAAATCCCTGGTACCAAAAATTCCGGGATGACCTGCCAATGCAGAAGAATGTACCTCAGAGATGACTCTGCTGGTCCAATCATCCGGAACAAACAGTCTATCAGGCGGACAACGATCCGGTCTATCCGCCTGAAACTCTTGCAAGGACCGCCGCAGATCAGGAGAAACGGCCGACAAAATTACTCCCTCCCTAAGGATACCTGTGGGTTCAGAATTACCAGGAGAGTCCGGGTCAAAACTCCTAGAAAGGGCATCTGCCTTAACATTCTTAGAACCCGGTAGGTATGACACCACAAAATTAAAGCGAGAAAAAAATAAAGACCAGCGCGCCTGTCTAGGATTCAGGCGTCTGGCAGTCTCAAGATAAATCAAATTTTTGTGGTCAGTCAATACCACCACCTGATGCCTAGCCCCCTCGAGCCAATGGCGCCACTCCTCAAACGCCCACTTCATGGCCAAAAGCTCCCGATTCCCAACATCATAATTCCGCTCTGCGGGCGAAAATTTGCGAGAAAAGAAGGCACAAGGCCTAATGACGGAGCAGTCGGAACCTTTCTGCGACAACACTGCCCCAGCTCCGATCTCCGAAGCGTCAACCTCAACCTGAAAAGGCAGATTCACATCAGGCTGACGCAACACAGGGGCAGAGGCAAAACGGCGCTTAAGCTCCTGAAAGGCCTCTACAGCATGAGGGGACCAATTAGCAACATCAGCGCCTTGTCTGGTCAAATCAGTCAGTGGTTTAACGACATCCGAAAAACCAGCAATAAATCGGCGGTAAAAGTTGGCAAAGCCCAAAAATCTCTGAAGACCCTTAAGAGAGGAGGGCTGAGTCCAGTCACAAATAGCTTGCACCTTGACGGGATCCATCTCAATGGAAGAGGGAGAAAAAATATACCCCAAAAAGGAAATTTTCTGGACCCCAAAAACGCACTTAGACCCCTTCACACATAAAGAATTAGACCGCAGAACCTGAAAAACTCTCCTGACCTGCTGGACATGAGAGTCCCAGTCATCAGAAAAAATCAGAATATCATCCAGATATATTATCATAAATTTATCCAGAAAATCGCGGAAGATATCATGCATAAAAGACTGGAAAACTGAAGGGGCATTAGAAAGACCAAAAGGCATGACCAAATACTCAAAGTGGCCCTCGGGCGTATTAAATGCGGTCTTCCACTCATCCCCCTGCCTGATCCGCACCAAATTATACGCCCCACGAAGATCAATTTTAGAGAACCACTTAGCACCCTCTATACGAGCAAACAAATCAGTAAGCAATGGCAATGGGTATTGATACTTAACAGTGATCTTATTCAGAAGCCGATAATCAATACATGGTCTCAAAGAGCCGTCTTTTTTTTGAGACAAAGAAAAACCCAGCTCCCAAGGGAGAAGAAGATGGACGAATATGTCCCTTTTCCAAAGACTCCTTTATATATTCCCGCATAGCAGCATGTTCCGGCACAGACAAATTAAACAAACGACCCTTTGGATATTTACAACCCGGTATCAAATCTATGGCACAATCGCACTCACGGTGCGGAGGTAACGACCCAAGCTTGGGTTCGTCAAAGACGTCTTGATAATCAGAGAGGAACTCAGGGACTTCAGAGGGAATGGACGACGAAATAGAAACCAAAGGTACGTCCCCATGAATACCCTTACATCCCCAGCTCAACACAGACATTGCTCTCCAGTCCAAGACTGGGTTGTGAGACTGCAACCATGGCAATCCCAGTACCAAATCGTCATGTAAATTATACAGCACCAGGAAACGAATAATCTCCTGGTGATCCGGATTGATACGCATGGTTACTTGTGTCCAGTATTGTGGTTTATTATTAGCCAATGGGGTGGAGTCAATCCCCTTCAGAGGAATAAGAGTCTCCAAAGGCTCTAAATCAAAACCACAACGATTGGCAAAGGACCAATCCATAAGACTCAGAGCGGCGCCAGAGTCAACATAGGCGTCCGTGGCAATGGATGACAAAGAGCAAATCAGGGTTACAGACAAAATAAACTTAGACTGAATGGTGCCAATGGAAACAGACTTATCAAGCTTCTTTGTACGCCTAGAGCATGCCGATATAACATGAGTAGAATCCCCACAATAGAAACACAATCCATTCTTCCGTCTAAAATTCTGTCGCTCGCTCCTGGACAGAATTCTATCACACTGCATACTTTCTGGCGTCTTTTCCATAGACACCGCCAGATGGTGCACCGGTTTGCGCTCCCGCAGACGCCTATCAATCTGAATAGCCATTGTCATGGACTCATTCAGACCTGCAGGCAAAGGGAACCCCACCATAACATCCTTAATGGCATCAGAGAGACCTTCTCTGAAAGTTGCCGCCAAGGCGCACTCATTCCACTGAGTAAGCACAGACCATTTACGGAATTTTTGGCAGAAAACTTCAGCTTCGTCTTGCCCCTGAGATAGTGCCATCAAAGTTTTTTCTGCCTGAAGTTCCAAATGAGGTTCCTCATAAAGCAAGCCCAAGGCCAGAAAAAACGCATCCACATCGCGTAACGCAGGATCCCCTGCTGGCAATGAGAAGGCCCAATCTTGAGGGTCACCCCTGAGCAAGGAAATCACAATCCTAACCTGCTGAGCAGGGTCTCCAGCTGAACGAGACTTCAGGGACAAATAAAGCTTACAATTATTTCGGAAATTCTGGAAGCTAGCTCTATTCCCTGTGAAGAACTCCGGCAAAGGAATTCTCGGCTCAGATACCGGAGCATGTACCACAAAATCTTGTAAATTTTGTACTTTCATGATGAGATTATTCAAACCCGCAGTTACACTCTGGAGATCCATTATTGTCAGGTGCACACAGAGCATACAGAGATTAGGAGGAGAGAGAGAAAAAAGACTGCAGCAAGGCAGACTGGAGGAAAAAAAAAAAAAAAAAAAAAAAAATTCCAGCAGACTTCTTATAACTCTCCTTTCTAAACCTGGGTCTTTAACACTTTAGTGGCCGGTCAAACTGTCATGATCTCTGCAGGCAGAGATCATAGCAAGCCTATAGAGGGACAAGCTCTCGGAAGATGGAACTATACTGACCATGAACTAAGCCTGCCGCGCAACTAGAAATAGCCAGGTAGCATTTCCTATTTATCGCTAGATGCCCAGCTCTGGCCTAAGACCTAAATAGCTAGCAGAGGGAAATATAAGACCTGGCTCACCTCTAGAGAAATATTTCCAAAGAAGACAGTAGCCCCCCACATATAATGACGGTGAGTTCAGATGAAACAACAAACGCAGCAGGAAAATAGTCTTAGCAAATTTGAGGTCCGCTTACTAGATAGCAGAAGACAGATAGTATACTTTCATGGTCAGCAGAAAAACACTAACAAAACACCATCCAGAGATTACCTTAAACTCTGGCATTAACTCATAACGCCAGAGTAGCAATCCCTGATCAACGAGAGCTTTCCAGACACAGTAACAAAACTTCAGCTGTGAACTGGAACAAATAGGCAAAACAAAACTAGGACAAAAGTCCAACTTATCTAGTAGTAGTCTAGAAGCAGGAACAAGCACTGAGAGGCATCAGATAACATTGTTGACCGGCAAGAAACCACCAGAGAAATGAGCTTAAATAGCGACACCCACTACTGATGGAACCAGGTGAAACAGGAAAGAGGATGACAAGTCCAATTCCACAAGCGGCCACCGGGGGAGCCCAGAATCCAAATTCACAACAGACGTCATCGCGCACCTGCAGTGTCAGAGGCAGAGCGGGGAATGATGGGAGAGGGAGCGTCTGTAGACGCTCTCTCCTCCGTCATTGCATTTAACTGTACCGGCGTCATAGACGCCAGTATAGTTGAATGCGACGGCGGGGGGGGGGTGAGTCGGTGGCGGGGGGAGGCGGATCGAGCAGCCCATGACTGGCACCGGCTCTTCTGGCATTTGCCAGAAGTGCCCGATGGCCAGTCCGGCCCTGCTCTGACCTGCCGGCCCCGGGCTCCTGACCTGCCGGGCCCGGTCGCTGTGGCGACCGCTGCAACCGCGGTAGTTACGCCCCTGTCCATACTGTACAATGGCCACACATAGTGCTCTATACTCTACAATGGCCACACATGATGCTCCATACTGTACAATTGGCCACACATGATATTGCCTACAGTATAATGGCCACACATAGTTACTCCTACACACGCGGCTGAGCTCCGTACACATTGCACATGCGGCTCCCCTCCGTACACCTCGTACACACCCGGCTCCGCTCCGTACACCTTGCACACACGGCTCCGCTCCGTATACCTCGTACACACATGGCTCCGATCCGTACACCTCGTACACACGGCTACGCTCCGTACACCTCGTACACACACGGCTACGCTCCGTACACCTCGTACACACACGGCTCCGCTCCGTATACCTCATACACACGGCTCCGCTCCGTACACCTCGTACACACACGGCTCCGCTCCGTACACCTCGTACACACACGGCTCCGCTCCGCACACCTTGCACACACGGCTCCGCTCCGTATACCTCGTACACACATGGCTCCGCTCCGTACACCTCGTACACACACGGCTCCGCTCCGTACACCTTGCACACACGGCTCCGCTCCGTACACCTTGCACACACGGCTCCGCTCCGTATACCTCGTACACACATGGCTCCGCTCCGCACACCTTGCACACACGGCTCCGCTCCGTATACCTCGTACACACATGGCTCCGCTCCGTACACCTTGCACCGTACTCCGTGTACGGAGCGGAGCCGTGTGTATGAGGTATACGGAGCGGAGCCGTGTGTGTACGAGGTGTACGGAGCGTAGCCGTGTGTGTACGAGGTGTACGGAGCGTAGCCGTGTGTGTACGAGGTGTACGGAGCGTAGCCGTGTGTGTACGAGGTGTACGGAGCGTAGCCGTGTGTGTACGAGGTGTACGGAGCGTAGCCGTGTGTGTACGAGGTGTACGGAGCGTAGCCGTGTGTGTACGAGGTGTACGGATCGGAGCCATGTGTGTACGAGGTATACGGAGCGGAGCCGTGTGTGCAAGGTGTACGGAGCGGAGCCGGGTGTGTACGAGGTGTACGGAGGGGAGCCGCATGTGCAATGTGTACGGAGCTCAGCCGCATGTGTAGGAGTAACTATGTGTGGCCATTATACTGTAGGCAATATCATGTGTGGCCAATTGTACAGTATGGAGCATCATGTGTGGCCATTGTACAGTATAGAGCACTATGTGTGGCCATTGTACAGCATGGACAGGGGCGTAACTACCGCGGTTGCAGCGGTCGCCACTGCGACCGGGCCCGGCAGGTCAGGGGCCCGGGGCCGGCAGGTCAGAGCAGGGCCGGACTGGCCATCGGGCACTTCTGGCAAATGCCAGAAGAGCCGGTGCCAGTCATGGGCTGCTCGATCCGCCTCCCCCCGCCACCAACTCACCCCCCCCGCCGTCGCATTCAACTATACCGGCGTCTATGATCTCCGTACACCTCGTACACACACGGCTCCGCTCCGTACACCTTGCACACACGGCTCCGCTCCGTATACCTCGTACACACATGGCTCCGCTCCGTACACCTCGTACACACACGGCTCCGCTCCGTACACCTCGTACACACACGGCTCCGCTCCGTACACCTTGCACACATGGCTCCGCTCCGTATACCTCGTACACACATGGCTCCGCTCCGTACACCTCGTACACACACGGCTCCGCTCCGTACACCTTGCACACACGGCTCCGCTCCGTATACCTCGTACACACATGGCTCCGCTCCGTACACCTCGTACACACACGGCTCCGCTCCGTACACCTTGCACACACGGCTCCGCTCCGTATACCTCGTACACACATGGCTCCGCTTCGTACACCTCGTACACACCCGGCTCCGCTTCGTACACCTCATACACACCCGGCTCCACCTTGTACACCTCATACACACCCAGCTCCGCCTTGTACACCTCATACACACACGGCTCCGCTCCGTACACCTCATACACACCCAGCTCCGCCTTGTACACCTCATACACACACGGCTCCGCTCCGTACACCTCATACACACCCGGCTCCGCCTTGTACACCTCATACACACACGGCTCTGCTCCGTACACCTCATACACACCCAGCTCCGCCTTGTACACCTCATACACACACGGCTCCGCTCCGTACACCTCATACACACCCAGCTCTGCCTTGTACACCTCATACACACCCAGCTCTGCCTTGTACACCTCATACACACCCGGCTCCGCCTTGTACACCTCATACACACCCGGCTCCGCTCCGTACACCTCATACACACACTGCTCCGCTCTGTACACCTCATACACACACTGCTCCGCTCTGTACACCTCATACACACACGGCTCCGCTCCGTACACCTCATACACACACTGCTCCGCTCTGTACACCTCATACACACACGGCTCCGCTCCGTACACCTCATACACACACGGCTCCGCTCCGTACACCTCATACACACACGGCTCCGCTCCGTACACCTCATACACACCCGGCTCCGCCTTGTACACCTCATACACACACTGCTCCGCTCCGTACACCTCATACACACACTGCTCCGCTCTGTACACCTCATACACACACGGCTCCGCTCCGTACACCTCATACACACACGGCTCCGCTCCGTACACCTCATACACACACGGCTCCGCTCCGTACACCTCATACACACCCGGCTCCGCCTTGTACAACTCATACACACACTGCTCCGCTCCGTACACCTCATACACACACGGCTCCGCTCTGTACACCTCATACACACACGGCTCCGCTCCGTACACCTCATACACACACGGCTCCGCTCCGTACACCTCATACACACCCAGCTCTGCCTTGCACACCTCATACACACCCGGCTCTGCCTTGTACACCTCATACACACCCGGCTCCGCCTTGTACACCTCATACACACACGGCTCCGCTCCGTACACCTCATACACACCCGCCTCCGCCTTGTACACCTCATACACACACTGCTCCGCTCTGTACACCTCATACACCCACGGCTCCGCTCCGTACACCTCATACACACACTGCTCCGCTCTGTACACCTCATACACACACTGCTCCGCTCTGTACACCTCATACACACACGGCTCCGCTCCGTACACCTCATACACACACGGCTCCGCTCCGTACACCTCATACACACCCGGCTCCGCCTTGTACACCTCATACACACACGGCTCCGCTCCGTACACCTCATACACACACAGCTCCGCTCCGTACACCTCATACACACACGGCTCCGCTCTGTACACCTCATACACACACTGCTCTGCTACATCCACACAAACCCCTCCTGACCTCACACAAAAGCTTACCCTCCTCCAGCATGATGACAACCAGCACTGCACTACTGTCCTGCACTACACGGAAGCCCTTGATCATGTGACTCCGACTCCTCCCCTCCTGTGACCTCATCCTAGGTCCTGTGCGCACAGAGCAGCTGCAGCTATAGTTGTGGTGTGCGGCTCTCTGCGGTGGAGGGGCTCTGCTGCCGTGACAAGTGCAGTCCCACCCGTGATCGCGCATGCACTGAGAGAGTGCACGCGCACCAGGGCCTGTAAAGAAGGTTTATAAAGGGCCGGCGGCCCATTTTGTAGCTCAGAGTTCTTAGGGGCCCCTAAGTACTGCGGGCCCCGTCGCAATTGCGACCCCTGCGACCGCGGTAGTTACGCCCCTGCTTGATGAGCTTCAAGAGGTAGTCACCGGGAATAGTCTTCCAACAATCTTGAAGGAGTCCCCAGAGATGCTTAGCACTTGTTGGCCCTTATGCCTTCACTCTGCGGTCCAGCTCACCCCAAACCATCTCGATTGGGTTCAGGTCTGGTGACTGTGGAGGCCAGGTCATCTGGCGTAGCACCCTATCTGTTATGATCTGGTGGCCTAAGAGCATCATGGGACGTACTCTGGAGAAGGTGGTACCTGTACTGACCGCAGACCCTGAACCTAACACCGCAACTAGAAGTAGCCGTGGAATGTACCTAGCGCTCCCTAGACATCTCGACACAGCCGGAGGACTAATTACCCCTAGAGATAGAAAAGGGAAAACTATCTTGCCTCAGAGAAAATCCCCAAAGAACAGGCAGCCCCCCACAAATATTGACTGTGAGAGGAGAGGGAAAAAACATACACAGACTGAAATGAGAATTTAGCAAAGGAGGCTCTAGCTAAATAGAAAGGACAGGACAGAGTACTATGCGGTCAGTATTAAAATACTAGAAAATATCCACCACAGAAAATACAAAAACTCCACAGCTAACTAAAGACATGGAGGGTATATCTGCATCTCCAGAGATACCAGCTTGGCTAAACAAATCCTTATACAGACCAAGCTGGACAAGACAAAACATGGAAAATAACTGAACAATAAGACCACAGCATGTGGACAGCAAAATCAAGGCCAGAACTTATCTTTGTTGAAAAGAACTGCAAAGCAGAAGAGACCAGGCAGGGATGTGAATCCTCCAGGAACAATGGACAACTGGCACTGACTAAAGGGTGAAGCAAGACTAAATAGCCCTGTCCAAATTGCAAAAAGTGAAAACACCTGATAAATGCTGTGATTCAGAGACAGCAGCGCTACCACTTACAACCACCGGAGGGAGCCCAAGAGCAGAATTCACAACACCCATCACTCTCCTTCTTGGTCAAACAGCCCTTACACAGCCTGGTGGTGTGTTTGGGGTCATTGTCCTGTTGAAAAATAAATGATGGTCCAACTAAACGCAAACCGGATGGAATAGCATGCCACTGCAAGATGCTGTGGTAGCCATGCTGGTTCAGTATGCCTTCAATTTTGAATAAATCCCCAGCAGTGTCACCAGCAAAGCACCCCCACACCATCACACCTCCTCCTCTATGCTTCACGGTGGGAACCAGGCATGTAGAGTCCATCCGTTCACCTGTTCTGCGTCGCATAAAGACACGGTGGTTGAAACCAAAGATCTCAAATTTGGACTCATCAGACCAAAGCACAGATTTCCACTGGTCTAATGTCCATTCCTTGTGTTCTTTAGCCCAAACAAGTCTCTTCTGCTTGTTGCCTGTCCTTAGCAGTGGTTTCCTAGCAGCTATTTTACCATGAAGGCCTGCTGCACAAAGTGTCCTCTTAACAGTTGTTGTAGAGATGTGTCTGCTGCTAGAACTCTGTGTGGCATTGACCTGGTCTCTAATCTGAGCTGCTGTTAACCTGCGATTTCTGAGGCTGGTGACTCGGATAAACTTATCCTCAGAAGCAGAGGTGACTCTTGGTCTTCCTTTCCTGGGGCGGTCCTCATGTGAGCCAGTTTCTTTCTAGCGCTTGATGGTTTTTGCCATTGCACTTGGGGACACTTTCAAAGTTTTCCCAATTTTTTGGACTGACTGACCTTCATTTCTTAAAGTAATGATGGCCACTCGTTTTTCTTTACTTAGCTGCTTTTTTCTTGCCATAATACAAATTCTAACAGTCTATTCAGTAGGACTATCAGCTGTGTATCCACCAGACTTCTGCACAACACAACTGATGGTCCCAACACCATTTATAAGGCAAGAAATCCCACTTATTAAACCTGACAGGGCACACCTGTGAAGTGAAAACCATTCCCGGTGACTACCTCTTGAAGCTCATCAAGAGAATGCCAAGAGTGTGCAAAGCAGTCAAAGCAAAAGGTGGCTACTTTGAAGAACCTAGAATATAAGACATTATTTCAGTTGTTTCACACTTTTTTGTTAAGTACCGTATATACTTGAGTATAAGCCGACCCGAGTATAAGCCGACACCCCTAATTTTGCCACAAAAAACTGGGAAAACTTAATGACTCGAGTATAAGCCTAGGGTGGGAAGTGCAGCAGCTACCGGTAAATGTCAAAAGTAAAAATAGATACCAATAAAAGTAAAATTAATTGAGACATCAGTAGGTTAAGTGTTTTTGAATATCCATATTGAATCAGGAGCCCCATATAATGCTCCATATTAAAATATGCCCCATATAATCCTGCACAAAGGTTAATAATGGCCCCATAAGATGCTCCATAGACACATTTGCCCAATATAGTGCTGCACAAATGTTAATTATGGGCCCATAAGATGCTCCATACAGACACTTGCCCCATATAGTGCTGCACAAACGTTGATTATGGCTCCATACAGACACTTGCCCCATACAGTGCTGCACAAACGTTATGGCCCCATGTGATGCTCCATATAGACACTTGCCCCATTTGCTGTTGCTGCAATAAAAAAAAAATCACATACTCACCTCTCCGTTGCTCAGGCCCCTGGCACTTTCAATATTCACCTGACTTTGTTCCGGCGCCGCTCCATCTTCAGCGTCTTTTGCACTGACATTCAGGCAGAGGGCGTGCACTATCCACGTCATCGCGCCCTCTGACCTGAGCGTCACTGCAGAAGACACTGAAGACGGAGCGGCGCCCGGAACGAGGAGCAGGTGAATATCGCGCAGCGCTCCCCATTATACTCAAATGCTCCTGGCGCGGTCCCTGGCTTCCCGGCACCGCAGCTTCTTCCTGTACTGAGCGGTCACCGTTACCGCTCCTTACAGTAATGAATATGCGGCTCCAACCCTATGGGAGGTGGAGCCGCATATTCATTACTGTAATGAGTGGTACCATGTGACCGCTCAGTACAGGAAGAAGCTGCCGGCGCCGGGAAAGCCAGGGACCTGCAGGGACCGCGCCTGGAGTAGGTGAGTATAATTAGACAGCCCCCGCTCCCCCTCCCCTGCCGACCCCTGGGTATGACTCGAGTATAAGCCAAGAGGGGGACTTTCAGCCACAAAAAATGGGCTGAAAATCTCGGCTTATACTCGAGTATATTCGGTATATAATTCCACATGTGTTAAAGGGAACCTGTCACCCCGTTTTTTCAGTATGAGATAAAAATACCATTAAATAGGGCCTGAGCTGTGCTGGACAATAGTGTATTTTGTGTACCCTGATTCCCCACCTATGCTGCCGAAATACCTTACCAAAGTCGCCGTTTTCGCCTGTCAATCAAGGTGGTCTGGTCAAATGGACGTGGTGAAATTGCTTCTTCTCCCCCAGATCTTGCTTATCTTTACGTTGGTGGCGTAGTGGTTTGCACATGCCCAACAGCGGAATGCACTGCGCAGCTGAAGAAAAAGAGCACGATCTGCGCTATTCACCGCTTTATCGCTGGCCATCTTCCTGAGGCCGCGCGTGCGCAGATGGAGCGCTCTGCTGTCCGGGGCTTCAGGAAAATGGCCACCGCGATCTCCATCTGCGCACGCGCGGCATCCCGCGGCCAAATGGTAAGGTATTTCAGCAGCATAGGTGGGGAATCAGGGTACACAAAATACACTATTGTCCAGCACAGCTCAGGCCCTATTTAATGGTATTTTTATCTCATACTGAAAAAACGGGGTGACAGGTTCCCTTTAATTCATAGTTTTGATGCCTTCAGTGTGAATGTACAATTTTCATAGTCATGAAAATACAGAAAAATCTTTAAATGAGAAAGTGTGTCCAAACTTTTGGTCTGTACTGTAGGTTTGGTTTGGGAGACCTGCAGTCAGTCCGGGCATTGCAATCCATATGTGGACTGTGAAATACCCTCCTGTGACCCGGCCCTAAATTTACAGATTACTTTCACAGCTATAAGTAAATTGTTCATTGCTATTTTCAATCTTATTTTTTTTTTTTCGCTGATTCATTTTTTTTTATCCCTCATATGACAAAATATTTTTTGTAAATTCAGATGAAATGTGCATGACACCATCCCATTGGCATCTGACAGAAATAAACTTTACTGCTTATTTAATGCTGACATTATGTCCATAAGATATTCCAGTGTTGTTCTTGCCTATTACATACTGTTTGCCTTGGATATCATTTCAGACGTGAATTTTTTTTAAATTTCAACTCTAAATTTAATTCTTTACTTTTAAATCAAAGATCTCATAATTATTAACTCTTGTACATGTTTGGGAGCTTACAGAAAAAGTGGAGACTCCCCCCCCCCCCTCCCCAAAAATGGAGACTTTCCAGGCATCCACATGAGGTGAAAAAATAAAGATTCCAACAGCAAAAATAAATACTACCGGCTAGAAGCATACATATCTGGGTATATGTATATATGTATGATTGTGACCTTATAGGATGTGCTGTGAACTTTATATGGGATTGAGATATGTATATTTTTCCATATTATACAATGTTATGTGATATGTGTTGGCGTATTACTGTACCACTGCTTTACATGGACTTTGGCTTGGTATAGTCTTTTGAGAACCTCACATGTTGTTATGTGTTTTTAAGAAAATGTTTGTTGTGTTCATAGTGGTCTATGAATACTTTATACTCATCTTTAGGTGATATATCCACACGAGGTGGCAGATAATTAGATCATCATTGCAATTTCCTGAAACATCCCAAAAATCGGGTCTCAGGAGGCTTTGGTGGCACCCAAACAGACATTTAGAGGTCTTGGAGGAAGTATAGAGGGGCATAATCAAAAAGTGGTGATGGTACATGAAAAGACTTACAGTACATCTTATGTACTTAAAGAGGACCTGTCACCAGGTCAAAAGTGGTCATTTATTGCTTCGATTTTATTTCTGCTAATCCCCTGAATGTTATGTTTTTTTCTTTTCTAAAATCTACCATACAGTTCTAAAGATATGGACCTTTTGCTTAGGGCTAATTTATGTGGTCTTTACCAAGGGAGTGGTATCACAGGATTCTTTGGGGGCGTTTCCTTAGGCTGCTCTGCATAATTACCCTAGTTACCATAATAACGTCCCCTCAGTAAAGACCATAAAAATTGTCACTAAACTGGTATCTCTGGAACCATATGGTGGAATAAGAAAAAGAGGAATAATAGGAATCAAATAAGAGCAAAAGCTGGTCACTTGTAAACTGGCGACAGGTTCTCTTTAAATATGGTTGGCAAGTATGAATTATTTACAGTTTCTTTAAAGTACCGCCCCACCATTCATGGAGCTGCGCGGAGGTCACTTTACAATACAAGTCTACGAGAGCCTTGTTCTGGTTCTCATAGACTTGTATTGAGAACATGTGACGTAACTTCTGAGTTCTGGCCAGTCAGATGCTGCGCTCACAAGATGGGGCAAGGGGACAAGAGCGGCACCGAAAAAACTGTGAAGACGCCGGAGAGTGAGGATATGACCAGTAGAAGGGGGATTACGTTTAAAGCACCACTACAGCGTTTAACAAAAAAACGAGTCGCTGGAGTGGAGCTTAAAATATGGAACCCCCATACTGACAGTACTGGTCAAAAGTTAGGACACAACTGTTCACGTCATTTTCCTTATTCTTATTGGAATGAGCACACTGAAGAAGACATTTGAAGAAAAAGGAGCGTCCAGCTTACTAAAGATGGGGTGAAGGGGTTGACCTCCAGAAAACCTTCGCGTTTCATGCCAGGATAAAGAACTTGTTTAGTGTTTGAAGTAGTAGGTTTTATAGAAGTCTCCCCCTTTACTCCCTATATAATTTTAAAAGTACTAGTAATAAAGACACAGTTTATCTTTATTTGGACTGAGATGATGGACCATCTTTTTTCTTCAAATATGTATCTACGAACGCCAGGCAGTAGCGTGGTCTTGGGGCTTTCTTACTATCTGGATTGGTTTGGAAAGGGTTAACTGGAATTTTTCCTGTAAATGTAACATTGTATAAGTTACACATATGGAAGCAAAGTGGAAAGAAACACATATCAAACAAACCAGACTGTGATTCTTCAAAGTTCTCCCTTTTACTGACAACAAATGTAGTAATCTTTGGCATTCTTATAAGGTAGTCACCTGGAATTGGCTGGTATCACTGTTGATGAGTTATTCCAAATTCATGGCACCCTTTCCAAGCATAGCTACCACAGCATTCTGCCATGACATCTTATCTAGTTTGTACCTAGTGGGACCATCATTTATTTTGCATACAAAAAAAGGTTGCACTCTATCGTGCCAAAACACGTCAAATATGAAATACATGAAATATGAATAGCAAAATGGCTTTTTGAACATTAGGAAAAAAAAATTTTGAGACGCTTAGCACAGAATTTGGCCAAATAGTGTGAGCCCATCAACCATGGTCAAGGTGGTCTCATTAAACTGATGGGTCCCTGACCTCCCTGTCCAAATGTGAACACTTACCGAAGGCCAATGTCTGTATGCCTGGGTGAATATGGACACCTCTGTCAGCAAAGCCTACATATGGGTTGGCCAGAACCAAGTGTGATTAGATGTAATTAAAAACCAGATGGTGAAGGGAGGAGTGCTCAGTCAGTCAGCTAACATAGAAATGACAGAAAAAAGATTGGCACATCCAAACTAGTGTGAATAGGTGCATACCAGGAGCAGCTACCTCCTTATATAATATACAAAAAAAGGTTGCACTCTATCGTGCCAAAACACGTCAAATATGAAATTCATATTTCATGTATAGCAAAATGGCTTTTTGAACATATTCACCCAAGCATACAGACATTAGCCTTCGGTAAGTGTTCACATTTGGACAGGGAGGTCAGGTACCCATCAGTTTAATGAGACCACCTTGACCATGGTTGATGGGCTCACACTATTTGGCCAAATTCTGTGCTAAGCATCTCAAAATTTTTTTTTCCTAATGTTCAAAAAGCCATTTTGCTATTCATATTTCATGTATTTCATATTTGACGTGTTTTAGCACGATAGAGTGCAACCTTTTTTTGTATATTATATATGGAGGTAGCTGCTCCTGGTATGCACCTATTCACACTAGTTTGGATGTGCCAGTCGTTTTTCTGTCATCATTTATTTTGCAACAGGAAAATAATCCAAAACACACCTCCAGGCTATGGGAACAGCTACGTGACCAAGAATGAGAGGGATAATAATTATAATAATAATTTTTATTTATATAGTGCCAACATATTAAGCAACACTTTACAATTAAGCGGGGACATGTACAAACAATAAATTCAGTACACGTTAAGACAATTTAAACAGTGACATTAGGAGTGAGGTCCCTGCTCGCAAGCTTACAATCTACAAGGAAATGGGGGGACACAATAGGTGAAAAGTGCTTGTTATTTCAGGTCTGGCAATTATAATACATAGGGATTTTCATACAAAGCTGCATGATCCGGTCATCAGCCCGTGTGTTTAAGTGCAATAGTCAAGTATCAAGTGCAGCTATCATGTGTATGGAGAATGTGGAGACAGATGAATAGTAGGGTGCAGATTCAGAATAATATTTGGAAGGAGGGAACAGGGCAAAGTTAGTTTACTGAGTAGTTGATGTGGTAGGCTTGTTTGAAGAGATGGGTTTTCAAAGCGCGCTTGAATAGGTCGGGGCTAGGTATCAGTCTGATGTCTGGGGAAGTGCATTCCAGAGAGCTGGCGCAGCACGAGAGAAGTCTTGGAGACGGAGGTGTGAGGTTCGGATTACGGGGGATCTTAGTCTTAGGTCATTTGTAGAACAGAGGGCACGTGTAGGGCGATAGACAGAGATGAGAGTTGAGATATAAGGCGGTGCAGAACTGTGGAGAGCTTTGTGGGTGAGAGAGATGAGTTCATACTGGACCCTGTAGCGAATGGGTAGCCAGTGTGGCACAAGATGGAGGCATCGGTGAAGCGGCTGGACAGAAATTTGACCCTGGCTGCCGCATTCAAGACAGATTGGAGAAGAGAAAGTTTGGTAAGACGGAGACCGATCAGAAGAGAGTTGCAGTAGTCCAGACGAGAATGAGAATGACAGTAAGAGATTTAGCAGTTTCAAAGGTGAGAAAAAGTCGGATCTGGAGATGTTTTTAAGATGCAGGTGACAAGAGCGAGTGAGTGATCGGATGTAGGGAGTAAAGGAAAGTTCGGTGTCGAATATGACCCCAAGACAGCGGACATGCTGCTTGGGAGTTATGGTTGAACCCTCCAGGGTTATTTCGATGTAGAGTGTGGTTAGTAGAGGGGAGAAACACAAGAAGTTCAGTTTTGGAGAGATTTAGTTTCAGATAGAGGGAGGACATGATGTTAGAGACAGCAGACAGACAATCCTTAGTATTTTGAATTAGGGTAGGGGTGATGTCAGGGGAAGAAGTGTATAATTGGGTGTCGTCAGCATAGAGATGATACTGGAACCCATATCTGCTGATTGTCCAATAGGGGCAGTGTATAGAGAGAAGAGGAGGGGGCCTAGGACTGAGCCCTGCGGAACCCCAATAGCAAGGGGACGAGGAGAGGAAGAGGAGACGGCAAAAGATACAGTAAAGGATCGGTCAGAGAGGTAGGAGGAGAACCAGGAGAGGGCTGTGTCCTTGAGGTCTACAGAGCGGAGCATAGTGAGGAGGAGCTGGTGATCAACAGTGTCAAATGCGGCAGAGAGATCCAGGAGAATCAGCAAGGAGCAATGACCTTTGGATTTAGCTGTTATTAGATCATTAGAGACAGTTTCAGTGGACTGTAAAGAGCGGAAACCAGATTGTGAGGGGTCGAGAAGAGAGTTATCCGAGAGATAGCGGATTAGACGGGAGTGGACCAAGCGTTCCAGGAGGTTAGAGATGAAGGACAGGTTAGAGACAGGTCTGTAGTTAGCAGTGCAGTTCTGGTCCGGGGATGGCTTTTTAAGTAAAGGGGTTATGATGGCATGTTTAAATGAGGAGGGAAAGATTCCTGAAGAAGCGGATGGAGGGATGGAGTACACGCAGATGACATGGCCTCCACAATCACAAACTTCAACACAATTGAGAGAGTTTTGGGCTAGTTAGTTTGCAGAATGACAAGTGCTCAGAACCTCTGGGAACGCCTTCAAGACTACTGGAAAGCCATCCAGTTGAAGACCTGATGATGCTGCTTTACAGATAGCAGAGGGTATGTAAGGCTATGTGCGCACATTGAGTAAATGAATGCAGAAATTTCTGCACCATGTCCGCATCTCTTTGCAGGAAAAATGCAGCTGCAAAAACATACTTTTTTTTAATGTGTTTTTGCCCTGCGTTTTCTGACTGATTTGAGTGAGGTCAATGATGAAAAATGCATGCAAAAATGCACAGAGAAATGACATGCTGCTGATTATTTTCTGCACCAAATCTGCAAGTCAAAAATACTCAATGTGTGCATGACACTTCAGGTTTCTCATTTACTTTGCTGGCATCAGGATTGCTTTAGGTTTTGATAGCAAATCTGCATGGCAAAAACACACCCAAAACACACCAAATCTGCAATGTGTGCACAAGCACTAAAAGCTGTCATCAGAGTAAAAGGGGGGTACTTTGAGGAATCCAAGGTTTAACAAATATTCTTGTTTCACACACTTCTCCTTGTTTCCATGTGTTCCTATATTGCAGTTGTGCCCAACGGTGGAGCATGTCGATTTGTGGAACCACTGTGTCACAGGGCCGGGCCTGGCTAGTAAGGGGTGTAACTAAGTGGATGGTGAAGACAGACTGGCCAGCAGGTAGCTGCCGGGTACCACTCCTAGGCAGATCCCGATGCTGCAGCTGCTAGGTTTGCTGACACTGGTTAGGGCTAGACCTCTGTTCAGGCTAGAAAATTCTGGCACCTCTATAGAACAGTTACTGACACGGATTTGGGCTTGGTTCAGATACGCAGGTCTAGGATACTGGATCAGGGTTTGGCCACACACGGAGCGGGGGACAATGTTCAAGACCTTGCCAGTCTGGGACCAGAGTACGAGGTTGGTGCCGCTCAGGAACCAGGGAATGAGGTTCGGGCACTGACCGCTCAAGAACCAGGGAATGAGATTCAGGCACTGGCCGCTCTAGGACCAGGGGACGAGCTTCAGGACCTGGCCGCTCTGGAACCAGAGAACTTCGGGAACAGAACTGGCCACCCCGAGACCAGGGAAGTTCGGATACAGGAGTAGCCACACTGCGACCAGGGATACAGGTTCAGGACACTGGCTGCATCGGGACCAGGGGACCTCAGAATTCACTAGTAGCACACTTTACTCACTAATGACTCTACACATTGCTCTGTGACTCCCTATTATACAAGATGCCTCCCAGCTATTGGCTGGCAGCCATCTTGCAGGTGTACACATTATGATATATGCCTATATAGGCGCGCCACCAAGAGCTGTAGCGCACACGCACAGACCATGCTGGGGACCGCACCGGGGGCCGGGCCAGTGAGTAAGCCGGTGTCCCTGCACAGTGGGAGAAAGGGACAACATGAAGGAGCGTCGCAGTTGTTATGCTCCCTTCATTTTGAATCTACAATGTACACATTCCAAAAAGAACATAGAAAACCATCGCATGACCGATACGGTGTATACACATATGATTTTTGATAAGCATGCATGTATCCATGTTATGAATGCAGGTTATTTTGCTTATTTACCAGAAACTTGACACTTTCTCAGGCTTCCTGTTGTGTGTCCTTACACCTCGAGAGGTTCTGTACTAGTGTTTCACCCTGTAAGCTAAGGAGATCACAAGTAATACAGTCTGGAATGCAGCGTAAAATAAACACATTAATAAAACTAATGAACGTCACTCCCACACATGCCGTATGAAAGTGGTTGCAATAAACTCGGAATATGCTTGTAATGAGCGAAGATCAAAGCACTCACATAAAGCCATGCAACCTAATTTTAGACTACTAAAAGAGACACATGTATGAATAACATCACAAATTTGCTTTACGACAGGGATGGTCAGCATAGTTCATTCCTAGACCCATGGTCATGACAATAAAAGTAAAGTGTAAGCCGTGTAAACTGTCTGCAATATGTTCTTCATGTTAGTAGGCAAATTCTGAATATATTGTGCAAACATTTATTAGGTTTCATTTCATTTCATACTTTCCTTACTTTAATTTTATAAAGACACCTTATTGTGTATATTGATTGGGTGATTGGCTTTGGAAGAAGCTTACTCTAGTGCATGTGTATATGAAGCAGTCAGGAAGAGTTCATTTAACGGTTGTCCTCTCCTTAACAACCCCAATTTAATCGACTCAGGGCCCAAACGAAAAAAAGGCAAAAAAACAAAACAAACAAACAATATTTACAGTGCCACAACGATGTTGGCACCACTATTCCTGGTGGTGATATAACAATGTCGTGTCATGTGTCAGTTGCAGCCAATGAGCTGGTTTCTGCTATGCAATCTGAGAACATCATGAGGCTCAGCAGGGTTGAGACCCTAATTCCAGCAATGTGTTACTTGCTGGTCAGCATGCTGTCATTTTAATACATCACTGTTTTCTCTGTTGCAGATCTAGCAGAACTCAAATGCTGAGCCATACAGTGGCATGTAAAAGTTTGGGCACCCTGGTCAAAATGACTGTTATTGTAAACAGTTAAAGTAAGTTGAAGATTAAAAGATATCTAAAAGGCCTAAAGTTAAAGATGACACATTTCCTTTATATTTTAGGCAATAAATATATATTTTCATCTTTTACATTTTAAAAATTTCAAAAGGGAAAATTGTCCGATGAAAAAGTTTGGGCAACCTGCATGGCTAGTACCTAGTAGCACCCCCTTTTTAAAGTATCACAGCTTGTAGCCAGCCAAGAGTCTTTCAATTATGGTTTGAGGGGTTACATCCATTTTTCCTTGGAACATTCTTCCAGTTTTGTGAGATTCTTGGGTTATCTTGCATGCATTGCTATTTTGAAGTCTAGACACAGATTTTCAATGATGTTCAGATCAGGGGACTGTGAGGGTCACTGAAAAACCTTCAACTTGCACCTTTTGAGGTAGTTTATTGTAGATTTTGACTTGTATTTCGGATCATTATCCATTTGTAGAAGCCATCCTCTTTTCAACTTTGTGAATTAGAATATCAAAAAATAAAATCCAGAAAATCACATTGTATAAATTATATAAATTTGTTTGCATTTTGCAGTGAGAAATAAGTATTTGATCCTTCTGGCAAACAAGACTTAATACTTGGTGGCAAAACCCTTGTTGGCAAGCACAGCAGTCAGATATTTTTTGTAGTTGATGATGAGGTTTGCACACATGTCAGGAGGAATTTTGGTTCACTTCTCTTTGCAGATCATCTCAAAATCATTAAGATTTTGAGGCTGTCGCTTGGTGGCTCAGAGCTTCAACTCCCTCCATAAGTTTTCTGTGGGATTAAGGTCTGGAGACTGTCTAGGCCACTCCACGACCTTAATGTGCTTCTTTTTGAGTCATTCCTTTGTTGCCTTGGCTGTATGTTTTGGGTCATTATCTTGCTGGAAAACCCAGCCACGACCCATTTTTAATGTCCTGGTGGAGGGAAGGAGGTTGTCACTCAGGATTTTACGGTACATGGCTCCATCCATTCTCCCATTGATGCGGTGAAGTAATCCTGTGCCCTTAGCAGAGAAACACCCCCAAAACATAATGTTTCCACCTCCATGTTTGACAGTGGGGACGGTGTTCTTTGGGTCACAAACAGCATTTCTCTTCCTCCAAACACGATGAGCTAAGTTAATGCCAAAGAGCTCAATTTTTGTCTCATCTTGCCACAGCACCTTCTTCCAATCATTCACAGAATCATCCAGGTATTCATTGGGAAACTTCAGATGGGCCTGCACATGTGCCTTCTTGAGCAGGGGGACCTTGCGGCACTACAGGATTTTAAATATTTACGGCACAATGTGTTACCAATGGCTTTTTGGTGACTGTGGTCCCAGCTGCCTTGAGATCATTAACAAGTTTCCCCCGTGTAGTTTTAGGCTGGTCTCTCACCTTCTCCATGATCAAGAATACCCCATGAGGTGAGATTTTGCATAGTGCCCCAGATCGATGTCAATTGACAGTCATTCTGTATTTCTTCCATTTTCTTAGTATTGCACCAACAAGTTGTATCCTTCTCACCCAGCATCTTACTTATGGTTTTGTAGCCCATTCCAGCTTTGTGCAGGTCTATGATCTTGTCCCTGACATAATTAGAAAGCTCTTTGGTCTTGCCCATGTTGTAAAGGTTAGAGTCTGACTGATTAATTGAGTCTGTGGACAAGAGTCTTTTATAAAGGTGACTATGTAAGACGAGTTGATTAGAAGTGTCTAACTGGTCTGTAGGAGCCATTAATCTTAATGGTTGCTAGGGGATCAAATACTTATTTCTCACTACAAAATGCTAATAAAGTTATATAATTTATACAATGCGATTTTCTGGATTTTATTTTTGACATTCTATCTCTCAATGTTAAAATTAACCTACCCTTAAAATTATAGACTGTTTATGTCTTTGTAAGTGGGCAAACTTACAAAACCAGCAAGGGATCAAACAAATACGTATTTCCCCCACTGTATATATACACTCACCGGCCACTTTATTAGGTACACCATGCTAGTAACGGGTTGGACCCCCTTTTGCCTTCAGAACTGCCTCAATTCTTCGTGGCATAGATTCAACAAGGTGCTGCAAGCATTCCTCAGAGATTTTGGTCCATATTGACATGATGGCATCACACAGTTGCCGCAGATTTGTCGGCTGCACATCCCAAAGATGCTCCATACAAGGCAGGATGGATCCATGCTTTCATGTTGTTTACGCCAAATTCTGACCCTACCATCCGAATGTCGCAGCAGAAATCGAGACTCATCAGACCAAGCAACGTTTTTCCAATCTTCTACTGTCCAATTTCGATGAGCTTGTACAAATTGTAGCCTCAGTTTCCTGTTCTTAGCTGAAAGGAGTGGTACCCGGTGTGGTCTTCTGCTGCTGTAGCCCATCTGCCTCAAAGTTCGACGCACTGTGCGTTCAGAGATGCTCTTAGGCCTACCTTGGTTGTAACGGGTGGCGATTTGAGTCACTGTTGCCTTTCTATCAGCTCGAACCAGTCTGCCCATTCTCCTCTGACCTCTGGCATCAACAAGGCATTTCCGCCCACAGAACTGCCGCTCACTGGATTTTTTTTCTTTTTCGGACCATTCTCTGTAAACCCTAGAGATGGTTGTGCGTGAAAATCCCAGTAGATCAGGAGTTTCTGAAATACTCAGACCAGCCCTTCTGGCACCAACAACCATGCCACGTTCAAAGGCACTCAAATCACCTTTCTTCCCCATACTGATGCTCGGTTTGAACTGCAGGAGATTGTCTTGACCATGTCTACATGCCTAAATGCACTGAGTTGCCGCCATGTGATTGGCTGATTAGAAATTAAGTGTTAACAAGAAGTTGGACAGGTGTACCTAATAAAGTGGCCGGTGAGTGTATATACATATTCATAATATATATTTATTTTAGGAAAATTTCAAATATATATATATATATATATATATATATATATAATATATAATTGCCTAGAATACTACTTCTTGCAATTTGTGCCAACTTCCGTGGCTTTGTCCGGAGCTAATGTTCGGAGATAATGTTCGGAGCTAATGTCCGGAGCTAATGTCCGGAGTTTAATTGCCTAGAATACTACTTCCTGCAATTTGTGCCAACTTCCGTGGCTTTGTCCGGAGCTAATGTCCGGAGCTAATGTCCGGAGCTAATGTCCGGAGCTAATGTCTGGAGATAAGTGACGTCACCAGTGTCCTACACCCAGGCAGAGCACAGGGGCCCCAGGCAGCATATGGGGCCCCAGGCAGAGCACAGTGGCCCCAGGCAGAGCACAGGGGCCCCAGGCAGAACATGGGGCCCCAGGCAGAGCACAGGGGCCCCAGGCAGCATATGGGGCCCCAGGCAGAGCACAGTGGTCCCAGGCAGAGCACAGGGGCCCCAGGCAGAACATGGGGCCCCAGGCAGAGCACAGTGGCCCCAGGCAGAACATGGGGCCCCAGGCAGAGCACAGGGGCCCCAGGCAGAGCACAGGGGCCCCAGGCAGCATATGGGGCCCCAGGCAGAGCACAGGGGCCCCAGGCAGCATATGGGGCCCCAGGCAGAGCAAAGGGGCCCCAGGCAGCATATGGGGCCCCAGGCAGAGCACAGTGGCCCCAGGCAGAACATGGGGCCCCAGGCAGAGCACAGGGGCCCCAGGCAGAGCACAGGGGCCCCAGGCAGCATATGGGGCCCCAGGCAGAGCACAGGGGCCCCAGGCAGCATATGGGGCCCCAGGCAGAGCACAGTGGCCCCAGGCAGAGCACAGGGGCCCCAGGCAGAACATGGGGCCCCAGGCAGAGCACAGGGGCCCCAGGCAGCATATGGGGCCCCAGGCAGAGCACAGTGGCCCCAGGCAGAGCACAGGGGCCCCAGGCAGAACATGGGGCCCCAGGCAGAGCACAGGGGCCCCAGGCAGAGCACAGGGGCCCCAGGCAGCATATGGGGCCCCAGGCAGAGCACAGGGGCCCCAGGCAGCATATGGGGCCCCAGGCAGAGCACAGTGGCCCCAGGCAGAGCACAAAGGCCCCAGGCAGCATATGGGGCCCCAGGCAGAGCACAGTGGTCCCAGGCAGAGCACAGGGGCCCCAGGCAGAGCACAGTTGCCCCAGGCAGAACATGGGGCCCCAGGCAGAGCACAGGGGCCCCAGGCAGAGCACAGGGGCCCCAGGCAGAGCACAGTGGTCCCAGGTAGAGCACAGGGGCCCCAGGCAGCCTATGGGGCCCCAGGCAGAGCACAGGGGCCCCAGGCAGCATATGGGGCCCCAGGCAGAGCACAGGGGCCCCAGGCAGCATATGGGGCCCCAGGCAGAGCACAGTGGCCCCAGGCAGAGCACAGGGGCCCCAGTCAGAACATGGGGCCCCAGGCAGAGCACAGGGGCCCCAGGCAGAGCACAGGGGCCCCAGGCAGCATATGGGGCCCCAGGCAGAGCACAGGGGCCCCAGGCAGCATATGGGGCCCCAGGCAGAGCACAGCGATATTTTGGACCACTGTGCGGTGTTTCAGACCCCCTGTGTGATGTCTGGGGCCCTGTTCTTAAGTATATTAAAGATTAAAGTAACGTATATTAAAGTATATTATAGATCAAATTTGACACGTTTATGAGCACCATTGAGTGATATACTCAAGAATGACATAATTTTTCAACATTTTATGGTTTCAAACTGTAAACACTCGGAGTTTTTTTTACTTCAACCAGAAAACCTTAACGGTTCATAAAAAACTTGACTGTTCAGGATATGATAAAAGTCATAGTATTCTGAATCTTTAACTTATAAAGATACCTTTACATGGGGTGATTATTGGTTCCAGAGAGGCTTTCGGCCGATAATCGTACACATGGCTGGTGACAGGACAATCTAATATATAATTGCCTAGAATACTACTTCCGGCAATTTGTGCCAACTTCCGTGGCTTTGTCCGGAGATAATGTCCGGAGATAAGTGACCAGCGTCCTACACCCGCTCAGGGTGGACAAAGATATATGCCTTCGTGGTGCGCGGCACTTTTCTGATTGGTTGCCGCCTGCCGCGAGCGACCAATCAGAAATGTGCCGTACTGTGACACACTCCGCCTGCCATTTTGGTGTGATTTTTGAATTTTTACCTCACAGCAAGTTTGTACTGCGTGGAGGCGGTCCCAGTGACGTCGCTCTTCAAGCTCCTGCCGAATTTCGTCAAAAAAATGATAATACCATTTACCAAAACTATATATATTTAGTTGTGAAGTGGTTCAGTGACATTTTCACACCAATTTTGAACTTTTGTTTGGTGTTTTCTCCATATACTGCCTATTATTCACTGACTGTTATACTGAGAGACTGCCGTTTATTAACCTCTTCTTTGCCACACTGGGTATATTGCTCTATTATTTGCCACATAAGGACATTGTCCATTATTGCCCAGCAATTTCTCTGCAATATAAACTGTCTATTTATTAATGTCTGTATTCCTGCAAAGAACTATTGCCTATTATTAACTGGCTATTTTCCTACTACCTGACACTGCCTCTTATTAACCTGTTGTTTGCCACCACCACGCTTAAAGCTGTTTAGCTTAGCCAACATGAGCTCTAATAGTAAGGATACTAATGACACAGAGCCCAAAGCTGCTGATGGCGCACGTAAGATTAGGTCTGATATAAAGTATACTAATAATGCAGAGCAAAAAGACGCCGATGCCGCACGTAAGCGTAAACAGCGTGCTAACAAGAGTACAGAGGAGAGATGCAAGCGCCTGGACACTGTTAAGTATAGTAATGACACAGAGTCCAAAGCTGCTGATGGCGCACGTAAGATCAGGTCTGATATAAAGTATGGTAATGATGCAGAGCGAAAAGCCGCCGATGCCGCACGTAAGCGTAAACAGCGTGTTAACAAGAGTACAGAGGATAGATGGAAGCGCCTGGATACTGTTAAGTATACTAATGACACAGAGTGTAAAGCTGCTGATGGCGCACGTAAGATCAGGTCTGATATAAAGTATGGTAATGATGCAGAGCGAAAAGCTGCCGATGCCACACGTAAGCGCAAACAGCGTGTTAACAAGAGTACAGAGGATAGATGCAAGCGCCTGGATACTGTTAAGTATACTAATGACACAGAGTCCAAAGCTGCTGATGGCGCACGTAAGATCAGGTCTGATATAAAGTATGGTAATGATGCAGAGCGAAAAGCTGCCGATGCCACACGTAAGCGCAAACAGCGTGTTAACAAGAGTACAGAGGAGAGATGCAAGCGCCTGGACACTGTTAAGTATACTAATGACACAGAGCCCAAAGTTGCTGATGGCGCACGTAACATCAGGTCTGATAATAAGTATACCAATGACGCAGAGCGAAAAGCCGCCGATGCTGCACGTAAGCGTAAACAGCGTGCTAACAAGAGTACAGAGGATAGATGCAAGCGCCTGGACACTGTTAAGTATACTAATGACACAGAGCCCAAAGCTGCTGATGGCGCACGTAACATCAGGTCTGATAATAAGTATACCAATGACGCAGAGCGAAAAGCCGCCAATGCCGCACGTAAGCGCAAACAGCGTGCTAACAAGACTACAGAGGACAGACAGAAGCGCCTGGACACTGTTAATGCTGCTTGCAATAAACGCATTACTAATGAGTCTTTTGAGGACAAAACTAATCGATTAAGTAATAAAGCTGCTGCTGCACGCTCTCAACGTTGCAAACATAATATTTCCACGTCCTCACTCATAGATTCTGCCCACAATACAGCTTCTTTGTCTCCATTCATAGAATGTGTGCAGCCTGAAGCTCCTTTAACCGTTGGTAAATCTGCACGTAAGCGCAAACACTGTCCTACTTACACTCCAAATGATAAACGCCGTCGCCTGTACACCGTTAAGTCTGCTTATAAGACATGCTTCACACCTGACTCTTCTAAGGCAACAAACAAACCATTACCAAATGCAGCTGGTGCACGCCGTGAACGGCGCAAAAAAACCGCTTGCACCTCCATATTAATAAACCCTGACCACGATACACCTTCCAACTCCTCAGTGATTGAATCTGTGGACAGTGAAGATCCTCTACCAGGTCCACGCTTTATATATGTTGGCTTAAAGAAACATTCCAATGCTCCGTTACCACAACCTGTACCTCAACATCCTACAGGTTTTACTAATGATGACAGTACCATAGTAGAACACTCTTGTGGTCCTATGAACTATTTATGTGAACATTGTCAAGCATTACATTTTAATGCTGAGATACCAGCAGATAAAAATTTTACTCTGTGTTGTCACAAGAGTAAAGTGCATATACCTATACCCCAATATCCCGAGGTCTTTAAACGATTGCTGACAGGGGAGAGTGAGTTCAGTAAGAATCTCATGGAAAATATTCGTAGTATTAACAGCTCATTTGCTTTCGCCTCCATGGGTGCCAATATATCCCCTCCACCTGGACATGGCCCTTACTGTTTCCGTATACATGGACAAATATATCATCGTACTGGAACCCTACATCCCAGTGATGATCAAGTTTCAGCTTATGCCCAACTGTATATTTTGGATACCGCTACCGCGAATGAACAACGTTTAAACTGTGAACAAAATCAAAAATGTCATCCCACTTTGATGAGTATAATTGCTCTTCAGTTAGACAATGTGAATCCCTTTGTTGCTGCCTACAAAATGTTACGAGATGTGGAACATGAAGAACATCTTAAAGCTGAAGCTAATGGCACTCTCATGCCAAATATCATCATGGCCCTTAAACAAGATCGGAATCAAGACCCTCGCCGATATAATAATCCAACTGTCAATGAAGTTGCTGTCGTATTTGAAAATGACAATGGAGAGCCACCATTTAATCGTGATATTTTAATACATTTACAACCGGACCCCAAAAATCCTTTGGCGCCAAGAACACAACAGGTCAGCATTCTACACAGTAATTTAGATGCTTTACTCTATCCTTTATTTTTCCCTTACGGAGACCAGGGCTGGCATGATGGCCTCAAGCAACAAGGGCAAAGTCCACGCAGAGTTACACAACTGCAATATTACTGCTATGTGCTGCCTGTCCGTAATCAGTTTAATCCACTCCTGAATGGTGGCAAACTCACTCAGCAGTACTTAGTGGATGCTTATGTGAAAATCGAGGCAAATCGCCTAAATTATATCCGTCAACACCAAAAGGATTTGAAAGTAGAGGATTATTGTGTACTCCAGGAACATCTCCAGAAAAAATCCATTGAGAAGGGCATCCCCATTGGAAAAACGGTCATTTTACCATCTTCGTTTGAAGGCAGTCCCAGGAATATGCAGCAGCGGTACCAGGATGCCATGGCTATTGTGACTAAATATGGTCGTCCTGATCTATTCATCACCATGACCTGTAATCCGAAATGGAATGAGATTACTGAGAATTTGGAACCTTGGCAGCGTGTGGAACATAGACCTGATTTGGTGGCACGTGTTTTCAAAATAAAACTGGAAGCACTCTTAAAAGACATTAACAACGGATTATTTGGGAAAGTTTGCGCTATGGTTCATGTAATTGAATTTCAAAAACGTGGCCTTCCACACGCTCACATTTTGATTATTCTGGACAGCAACTCCAAATTAAGGACTGAGGAGGACATAGACAATACAGTGTGGGCTGAAATTCCCAATCCTACCCACTACCCTCTGCTCCATAAAATTGTTCTCCAACATATGATTCATGGTCCGTGTGGAGAACACAACCCAAATTCTCCCTGTATGGATCTGGGGAAGTGTACAAAAGGTTTCCCTAAAGATTTGCAACCAAGAACCATCATAGCTAAGGACGCCTATCCTACTTATCGCAGACACTTTGGCCCATCTTTTCAACACCATTCTAACATGATTGACAATTCGTGGGTGGTTCCATATAATCCGTTCCTGCTATTAAAATACAAGTGCCATATAAATGTCGAAGTTTGTGGTTCCATTCAGGCTGTGAAATATTTATTTAAATACGTCTACAAAGGACATGATAAAGCCAATCTTGAAATCTGCCAGACTAACATCCAACATGATGAAACACACCAATTCATGGATTCAAGATATGTCAGTGCACCAGAGGCAGCTTGGCGAATATTCTCATATCCAATGCATAAACAATCTCATAGCATCATTCGCCTTGCTGTACATCTACCGCATTCTCAGCCACTCTATTTTCATGAGGATGACTCTATTGGAAACATCAAACAAAAGCTCCATCAAAATTCTACACTTATGGCCTACTTCAAGCTTAATCAGAACGACCATCATGCTCATATTTATTTATACCGTGAAATTCCCGAAAACTATGTTTGGAAAGAAGGTTCTTGGGAAGTTAGAAAGCGAGCAGGTGGTTCTGTGATTGGACGAATGTATACTGTCAGTGTGAAAGACCAAGAACGCTACTATTTAAGATTGTTATTGTTACATGTCAAAGGTGCAACCAGTTTTGACAGCATAAAAACTGTACACGGAGTCACACATGAAACCTTCAAAGATGCGGCATTAGCTCTTGGCTTACTATTTGATGATAGTCTGTGGAGAAATACATTACTTGATGCCAGTATTCTCAACATGCCAGCACAGCTACGTGACATGTTTGCCTACATTTGTATTTTTGGTCCTCCAGCTAAACCTCGGGACTTATGGGATGAATTTAAGGAACACTTTGTAGAAGACTACTGCTATGCATACCACTCCGACACTCTGGAGTGTGTCAATTGTGAAGGCTATGCTATGACAGATGTCCAACATGTTCTTAAAGCTCATGGCAAAACTTATACTGATTTTAATTTGCCACGTCCAGTCAAGAAACAACACCTCCTCCCACAGTATGATAAAGATTATGAGTTATCAGCAGCTGCTGAAATGAAAGCTACTCTAAATGAGGACCAACTTTTTGCTTTTGATGCTATCACTCAAGCTTTAGAAGACACTAATTCTACAGCAAAGTGTTTTTTCCTTGATGGTCCTGGTGGCAGCGGAAAAACGTACCTATATCATCTACTCCTACATCAGCTAAGAGGACAAGGAGACATTGTGTCACCTGCTGCCACTACTGGAATTGCCGCCAACTTGCTACAAGGTGGACGAACCATTCATTCTCTTTATGGGATTCCAATTCCTGTGAATGAAACATCTGTTTCCAGGATTAAGAATGATACCGATGCAGCAAAAGATTTGCACAGCACTAAACTTTTTATTATTGATGAGTGCACAATGCTATCCAAATATGCATTGCATGTCATTGATAGAGTTTTACGTGATGTCATGACAACAAATGTAGCTCACAAAGAAAAAACACCGTTTGGAGGTAAAGTGATTGTTTTTGGAGGCGACTTTAGACAATGTCTTCCTGTCATCCCTCATGGGACAAGAACTGATGTTGTAGAGAGCTGTATAAAATATTCACAACACTGGCAACATTTTACTCGCCTGCCACTTATTAACAACATGCGCTCCATTGATCCTCACTACAGCAGTTGGCTGCTTCAACTGGGAAATGGTGAACTATCTAATGAACATAACCTTGGAGATGATTTAATTGAAATTCCTCCAGACATGGTATGCACTGGCTCTTTAATAATTGAAATTTTTGGAGATAATCTTTGTATTGATGTGAATGACACCGAAAGCATAAATACAGCTGCATCTCATGCAATTTTATGTCCAAAAAATGAGGACGTTGAGAAAGTCAATTCCCAAGTCATGGATTTATTGATAGGTGACTATACTGAATATATCAGTGATGATTCCATCGATCCTGATGAAGCTGATGACCTCGATCAATACCCACTTGAGTTTTTGAATTCACTAACACCAACTGGAATGCCTTCACATCGGCTGAAACTTAAAATTGGCACCATTGTCATGTTATTACGTAATCTGAACACGAACAAAGGTCTCTGCAATGGTACGCGGCTCATTGTCACTGCCTTACATGCCAATATCATACTGGCTAAAGTAATTAGTGGGTCAGCAGCAGGAAATGTGGTATTCATTCCACAAATTGATTTGTGTCCATCAGAGACTGGATTACCTTTTAAATTAAGACGGAGACAATTTCCCATCAAGCCCGCATTTGCAATGACCATAAATAAATCTCAAGGCCAGACCCTCCATCGAGTTGGCATTTATCTACCAGAACCTGCTTTTGCCCATGGTCAATTGTATGTTGCTTTTTCCAGGGTGAAGCAATGTTGCAATGTGAGGGTTAAAGTGGTTAATACACCACTTCAAGGACAATTATTGGCTGATAGTACTAAAGTCTTCACACGTAATATTATCTACAAAAATATTTTAGTTTAAAGTTACTTTTCTTTTTTTTCATTATTCAGTTTTTCTAATAACATAGACAGCAATAGGCAAATTCTATGTATAGAGATAAGGAAAAAAAACAAAAACAAAAAAAAATTAGTGTAGCCATAGACATATAGATTTTAAGTACTTATGTAGGAAATACGTATATAACATACGTACTCATTAGCATATAGGGTTAATAACTCTATATCATATCTACATAAATTTAGAAATATGATATATCAATACATATTTTTATAGGTAAGTAGAACACACATTAAGTACAAGATGTAAGATGTGTATCATCCAAATGCCTGTATTTGGTGATAGGAACCTGTATTTGAAGCTCCAGCAGTATAGCTGCTGAGAGATTTCATTTTGTTTTTAAAAAGGGTGAGGTTTTTGTTAACAGGTAAGAGACGGGTGGGATGGCTGTTCACACACATCTCTATCTCCAGGTGTGTTCTGTACATAGAAATAGATATATAGATAGGTACATATTTAGATAGATAGGGAAAGAATAGAGATTTTGCTTTCACATCAACATTTTTCTGCTATTTGGAGAATTTATGGTGGAAAAAAGGCTATTTCTGCACTTCCTGCCTAAGGGCTGACCCACGCCACTCTTGCTGTAAGTTGCATGCAATGTATACGGAATTTGTACTTCACTTGCGGCAAGTGCGGCACATGTGGTTTCTGCAGTTTTCGCCACAAAATCTCCACTTACCAGTGTTTTTGTTGTGGCTGCATTTAATGCAATTGTCGAAGCCGCGTTTGCCGCATTTACTGCAAGTTAACTCCAAGCTTCATCTACATTGCATGGCACTTGCTGAAAGTGTGTTGTAGGTCAGTTCTTTGGTGCCAAGTGTGGAAGTTGTATTGTTTTTAACATTACTTCTGCAAATATTAGAAACATGCAGATGTGAAAGAGGTTTGAGTATTAAGAAATAGGAATCAGTTAGTTAGGACCCATCAGTTCAAAGGCTACCGTGACGTGGTTGATGGGCATGCTTATATTAGCCCATCGGTGTACTATGAACGTTGATTTCTTAAATTTTACACTTCTGTAAAAATAAACACAAAAAATTTGGATACACAAAAAGGCTTTTATTTCTGTTGTACTTATTAGAATTATTTAAAATGAAGGCTTAGCTAAGCCCAAGAGATGATTAAAAACGTTTCATACCAACCCATCAGATGTAAAATTACTGTGAAAATACCTGATGGGCACACAAGTATGCGCCAGTATGGGTACTAAGAGCTTTTCCACATAATAATGAAATATTTTAAAATGTCATAGAATATACCAATATACATAGTTATTGATACATATTATTTATTATTTACATTATTGTTCTTAAGCAAAGAACCGTTGTTGTGGCATTTGCCACAACACGCAAAGTTGTTGTCTGATGTCTTTCATCACTCCCCTCATAAGCATGTTCATGGATCCTGTGTAACTGTACCTTAAATAACAAGAATTGTCAAGAGCTGGTGAGTGCAGCCATTTTTTGTTCTTTCTTACTATTATTTATTAATTGTATTATTCTTACATTTGAATAAATAAAGTATATATGGATTCTAGACTCCCAATTCTTTAGAATCGGGCTGCCATCTAGTATGTATATATATATATATATATATATATATATATATATACACTCACCGGCCACTTTATTAGGTACACCTGTCCAACTTCTTGTTAACACTTAATTTCTAATCAGCCAATCACATGGCGGCAACTCAGTGCATTTAGGCATGTAGACATGGTCAAGACAATCTCCTGCAGTTCAAACCGAGCATCAGTATGGGGAAGAAAGGTGATTTGAGTGCCTTTGAACGTGGCATGGTTGTTGGTGCCAGAAGGGCTGGTCTGAGTATTTCAGAAACTGCTGATCTACTGGGATTTTCACGCACAACCATCTCTAGGGTTTACAGAGAATGGTCCGAAAAAGAAAAAAAATCCAGTGAGCGGCAGTTCTGTGGGCGGAAATGCCTTGTTGATGCCAGAGGTCAGAGGAGAATGGGCAGACTGGTTCGAGCTGATAGAAAGGCAACAGTGACTCAAATCGCCACCCGTTACAACCAAGGTAGGCCTAAGAGCATCTCTGAACGCACAGTGCGTCGAACTTTGAGGCAGATGGGCTACAGCAGCAGAAGACCACACCGGGTACCACTCCTTTCAGCTAAGAACAGGAAACTGAGGCTACAATTTGTACAAGCTCATCGAAATTGGACAGTAGAAGATTGGAAAAACGTTGCTTGGTCTGATGAGTCTCGATTTCTGCTGCGACATTCGGATGGTAGGGTCAGAATTTGGCGTAAACAACATGAAAGCATGGATCCATCCTGCCTTGTATGGAGCATCTTTGGGATGTGCAGCCGACAAATCTGCGGCAACTGTGTGATGCCATCATGTCAATATGGACCAAAATCTCTGAGGAATGCTTCCAGCACCTTGTTGAATCTATGCCACGAAGAATTGAGGCAGTTCTGAAGGCAAAAGGGGTCCAACCCGTTACTAGCATGGTGTACCTAATAAAGTGGCCGGTGAGTGTGTATATATATATATATATATATATATATATATATATATATATATATATATATATATATATATATATATATTAGGGTGCCAAGGAAATGCATGGTAAAAATTAATTAATTTTGTTCCTTTTTGGTCATAGACATTTTATAAATTTTCTTTTTTTAAGATTAGTTATCATTTACTGGTTGCTCAATGGCACATCATATTGCAGTTTTGAATGTTTGTTTAGTATTGTGAATATAGTGTGAATCCTTATGCCAAAAGGAACAAATCTGAGGGGTAAGATTAACAATTTGCAAAGTTTATTTTTCCTTGGCACCCTAATATACATATACAGTACATATATATATATATACATATATATATATATATATATATATATATACACATACATACACACACACTTTTTTTTGCCTAAAATACAAAGGAAATATCTCATCTTTAACCTCAGATCCTTTAGAGATCATTTCTTCTTGAACTTGCTTAACTGTTCACAATAACAATAATGTTGACAATTTTGATCAGTGGTGTCTGAACTTTTACATGCCACTATATATCACCCCGCCCACACCACTGATTGTCAGCTTTGTGTATAATACACATTAATAAAAAGCTGGAAATCAGTGATGGAGGTGTGATTACACAGAGCAGTTGACTAGGAGGCACGAGGCAGCTAGTCCTGAAGTGATAATCTCCTGCTGATGAAAAACACTAATTTTATTGAAACAGTAACACACAACCTAGTAAGTGACACATTGCTGGAATCAGGGTTTTTGCCCCTACATCATGCTACTCTCAGATTACAGAGCAAAACCTGATGACAGATTACCTTTAATGAGCTGTTGTCAAAGAGAAGCCACTCAATGGGTGCAGTTGGCACTACAGGAGGAGAGTATACACTGTTTTAATTTTAATTTAGATCCTAAATTCATCAAGTAGGGATTATCTATCCAGTACTGGACATCCCCATTAATAGCTAAACAAAGAATAGGAAATTGGGTTAAAGCTACACAGCTCCAAGCAACAAGATAACAAATTACTTTAAGTTGCTGCACAGCCCAAACCATTTTTTGTGTTAAAGAGGTTGTCCACTATTGATTTGAATAGGAAGCGGATGTGTAGTACCCTGTGGCGACCACTACCAGAAGACAGAGCAGCTCTGCCAGAAGGCAATATTGGCCACCGGCGGCTGCCCCTGAAATCGGTAATAGGTGAACGGCGGATACCCCGACCGATCAGACACGGATAGGTCATCAATGGTCATCAGTGGACAACCTGTTTAGAGAAAAGCAATGTAGGGCTGGCTGAACAGGGGGAGAGCCCATTTTTTTATATTTAAACAGTATTAAAAATTATAGCAGACATGTAGGCATGGTGACCAAAGCATTTCATATGTCAGATGCTCATAAAGATAAAAGTATGGCTGAGGTTTGAAACGTCTAATCACTATGCCTACATGTCTGATTTGTGTTCTTTATGGTTTTTAGTCACTGTTTAAATAAAGCACCAGTCGGCTTTTTATGTTGCAGAGCTGAAGCTACATTCAGTCTTTCTCTTCAAAGTTATCACTGTTAGGAAGTGCAGTCTGTGCCTGGGGACTGGAGCCATCCATCTGGTGAGCTGGCAAAACTCGTGTTCCTTTGTAAGCTGTCATACACAGTTGCGTTTCTCAGTTTTTTGTTGGCTGATCTGCTGCGAAATGTGCAATAACGCTTAGTGATACCACCATTATTGTACGCCCAGTAACATATTCCCTTAAAAGACTAAAAACACTCACCTGCAATTGTATTCAAAGTCACTTTAAATTATACCATTCATGTTAAGTCAGCTCTCCGAGCCTTAGCTGCCTGGATAACTTGTTTTGAGCATTAATGACATGGTTTACCAACGTGCTGCTCAATGTCTTCAATTACAACAAATAAAAGTTTATGAGTAGCTAACGTGAGTTCTTGCCAAGGTAAGCCCTGTTTCGACTAGAGACTTCTTAAACCCCACCATACATTTCGGATAGATGTTAGTCAAACAATGGTTATAGGCAGAGACATGTCAATCCAGGGCAGCGAGGGGGGAAAAGCTACCATGGAGCACCCTGTCCAACAAGTCTCCACCACAACTTGGTTCCAAGCAACTTTTACAGTATGTTTTTCCCTGAAAAGCGTTTCAAAGTCAAATATACCTGGCCAGATATCATACGGCCAGTGACTAACACATGCTGCCCAGGGATTGGACAGCATGTATCAGCAGTCAGGTTCACTTTAACCCTTTCACCCCCCAAATCTGTTTTCACATTCACGACCAGGCCAAAGTTTACAATTATGACCTGTATCACTATAGGTGGAAATAACTCTGGAACGCTTCAACGGATCCCACTGATTCTGAGACTGTTCATTCGTGACATATTGTACTTCATGATAGTGGTAAAATTTTGAGAAAATTTAGCAATTTTCAAACTTTTAATTCTTGTGCCCTTAAACCATAGTTATGTAACACAAAATAGTTAATAAATCACATTTCCAGGACCGACTATCCCCACTTGAGACACGCACAGAGAGGAGGTAACAACAAGCTTAGGAAGCTGACGGTCCACTGAGGGACAAGGCCAGGTGACCTGATGGTCATAACCTGGCTTCTCAGAACATCTTAATGGAGCCAGGTGACTGGTGGGTCCCAATCCTGGCTTTTCAAAATGTATCCTTGGGGCTTAGGTGACCGGTGAGTCCAAATCCTGGCTTCCCCAAACAAATCTATGGGTGCGGTGATGTTCAATGGAGCAGATCTGTATTCTGTGAGGTAGAAAAAGTTCTGAAATTATTCTTCTTAGTATGATTTTTTTTATGACAAAAACTTGGCATTGTAACAGGAGTGTGTAGACGTTTTATATCCACTATATACGGTGACATTAGAAGTCTTTACATTTTTAAGAATTACAAATTTAAGGGTGACACTAAAAGAAACATTTTGATGCTTATTCGTCACCACCTGCCTGTCTCAACTGTGGTAGACTGGCTCACTCACATGTACACAGAGATAAACACAGGAACACTGTCTCTTTAAGATCTTCACTGGTTTATTATATATGTGGCATAAACCATAGTGAAGTAAAAATAAACATGGCCCTCTGGGCAAAAACAGGAAAACAAAACAAAGTGGTAGCACAAAGCACATCCCTTGTGGTAGCGGGGATCCGCCTGCTAAGGGTTAGGAAACTGCACAGTTCAGGTTAGCACAAACACGAGCACCTTTCTGGAGTTAGCCTCTCCAGACACACTGAACACTGAATGCCTCAGGAGGCCAACTATTTAAACCCCAGACCCCAGCCTGGGGTGACAATAAGGTGGACAACCTACCGTCCACTCTATGGTTGACCACAAAAAGCCAGCCCATAAAATTGCCGATTATCCCCTTCCAACACATAGTGTACTGGAGCAAACTTCTGGATTTCAATTCACTGAAACTAATAGCCTCACTGAATCGTATCTCCCCTCCAGCACTTTGCCCGTGATTTTGTCACACAACTTACTGATTCCATTATGGCACACCAAAAATGTCCAAAATTGCCAGCTCACCCAACCAATGGCTGCAGTGGTGACCAACCTTAGCCAGTGAGTTGGCATTTTCTCTCATTTCCAGTGTGTTGAGATGAGACCAGCAATATGAAATCAGCAGAAAATAATTAAGCATAATTTTGGTAGGTGTCTAAGGCTATTTAAAAGTCTTCTTCATCTACTGGAGAGCCTTTTTAATGTTCGTTTGAATGTTCATTTTAATGTTCATTTGAATAACGTTTAATACAATTTGTAAGGCAAAACCTAATTTCCAGACCTATGGAAGTCTGCAGCTGCTGAATTTGTGCAGATATACAGACTAGCAGGACACACCTAGCCTTTATAACTTGTATACTTAGAAGTAATGTACTCATTAAAATGAACTCCAGACAAAACTGTAAAATGAATGGCAGAGCAGGTGAAAAGCTGCCGGATTTTCAGTAGATTTAGAAGATTCACTTTTCAGCTGTTCTACCTGCCAGTAAGCCTCTTAGACACTAATCAAAATGTAGACAACAGGCTAATGCCCCAGGTTTTTTTTACAAGCAAGGATACAAAATCCTTTTTGATTGGCCTGGAAATGTCATCTATGAGAGCAGAGCACCTGCACCAAACAGGACTGCCTTATTTCCCTATCATTAGCCTGCCAGCCTGCACCACCGGCCAGCAGCTGACTCTGTGGCTCCAGCCAAGGGACCTGTGTTTAAGTGCAGATTTCTTAGGAGTACAACTTGCTCCAGATTGCGAGATCGCTAAGCATGTCAACCAGACATGGTATGTGGAGCAATGAGCCGCCCAAATACTTTCATGGGAACAGTGCAATTCTTTATGCTGTAAGGAAACAGAACTCGCTGAGGGTCCCAGTGATACAATGGTCTATGATCAGCCTCATCAACAGAGGACGGTTCTAACAAAAAGGACTGAACAAAGTGGCCCACAGCTTATTATTCTTACCTCTACACACTGGACCAAGAACTCAAAAACAATTCTTGACTATTTTCGCTGATTCTCATTGAAGCTTTAGAAATACTGCACAATGAATGGCACTGAAGCTCCATAAAACGTGCAGAAAAGATGCGTGTGAAGAGCCTTGTAAGCAGTGAACCAATGCTGGCAACCAGAAAATCAGAGCCGCTCTTTTAATGAGGAAAAGAAGTGCAAATGATGCTTGTTCTAATGTCTCTGGGAAACAGAAGGAACCAGCTTCTAAGTAAACACTTAGCAGATTTCAGTGAAAGAATCTGGCTGCTTAATGTGCTGAACAAGGTTTATGTCAAGAAGAGTAAGGTACACCGTCTGTCTCATTATCATATTGGTAACAGAATGTACCAAAAGTATGTTCTGCATTTATAATCTCATGACTCCTTCAAATGAGCTTGTCCTGGTTTCCTCTCTACTTCATGTGCTTGGTTCATTGACAGTAAGAACCTTAAAGGGGTTTTCCAATGACTAAAATACATTTTAATCAATAGATCTTGAAATATTAATATGTTCCATAACTGGATGTGTTTGAAAAAATTGATTCTGTGCTAAGATAATCTTATAAATGTGGAAAATGAGAAAAACCAGCACCAAACAACTTAAAACATACCTTTTCAAGCTTAGGCTAGTCTCACACTTGCAGTCGGGAGGGCTGCGGATGGCAGCGTACTTCCTCCCTTCTTCCTCCTTGAAGCCCCGCCTACTTCTCCATGCGTCCTGCGTTGCCCTGGGTACCTATCAGGACGCATGGAGAAATAGGCGGAGCATAGGTGGGGCTTCAAGGAGGAAGAAGGGAGGAAGTACGCTGCCATCCGCAGCCCTCCCTACCGCAAATGTGAAACTAGCCTTACTCGGCGGACCAGCAGTGTATGGCTTGCAAAATCCCAGATGCAACACATGAAACGATCATCGTCATACAAAGTCCAAGGAGGAAAAAATAGGTATCACTCCATGATGCCGTAAAACAATCCTTTCTTTATTCAATGCAAGTAGTGCATGGATGCAGGGGAGTAGGTGCAGGGAAGGACGACGGCCATTTCACGTCAATCAAATGCTTTAGCGGGTCCAGTTGAAGCGTCTGATTGACGCAAAACAGCCATCGTCCTTCTCTGCACCTACTCTTTTGCATCCATGCACTACTTGAATTGAACAAAGAAAGGATTGTTTTACTGCATCACGGAGTGCCACCTATTTTGTCCTCTTTGGCCTAATCTTATAAATGTGCCGCCAGGCTATGTACTGTGTTACTTGCGGTGTCCAATCATGTGGCGCTGCAGGGCATAGTCACGCATATCTAGCTCCTCGCCAGGGAAGGAAGCATAAGTGAATATAATGGTGACACTGTAGGGACACTCTGCTGCTTCTACATCTAAAGTAACACATTTCCCAGCCTGTTTGTTTTATCACAGGGGCGTACATACCAGGTTCACGGGTTTACCACAACAGAGAGGAGCCAGAAGAATGCAGTGTCTGATTTCTCCAACTCCTGCACTGTTTAGAAGCACTTCACCTTCAAATTAAACGGTGCATGTTTATTTTAGCAGTGCAGGGGTTAATCTGCTCAGTTGGAAAGCTCTAGGAAGCTTTCCTGCTTTAATGCTCTGAGCTGTTCACTGTTGGCCACTTCCTCTCTCCTATATATATATTCTGGGCCTTGACAAGCACTCATTGCCAGAGATAGATTCATGCTGCATGGTAAGGAGATGGTGGTTTGTTGTTGTTGTTTGAGAAGGCGTTTGGTGGATTTATCTGAGACTGTTGCTAGGTTTTGGTTGTGTAGTAATTCCCTTCCTTCTCATACTTTGGTTTTACCCCATCCACCACTCCCCGGTGTTTACCTCTGCTGTTTGTGTGAGTATATTTGTATGATTGGGATTTTCCTTCATTCCTGTTTGTATTACCTTGCTAGTCTGGTTGGTGTTTTACAGTACACTACTACTCCCCTCTTTTCTGGGTGAGGGAAGGGTATAGACTGAGGGCAGATTCAGGAGCTAAGGCAAGGTAAGTGGCTCTGGCATCTTCACCATCAGAAGTAATCTTGGGAACAGGACGAGCTAGGGCGCCCCTAGCATTAGGGATAGGGAAGGAGCCCTTGGTACCGAGGCATCTGACAACAGAATCGTGACACCAGGGGCATATTTAAAAGATTATCTCAGCATAGGAATACTTCTAAAAAAACAACCACTAAAACAATAAATTGTGGAACGTATTACTATTCTAAATCCTATTCATTATAATGTACTTTGTTTGGGACAACCCCTTTAAAAATACAGTCAAGTGAGACAGCAAAGACACCGCACACTTCAGAAAGGGGTAACATCCTATTGAAATCATACGGCAAATTTATTTCAGCAATTCTCCTGCCCAGCTGCGGTCCCAGCCGTCCGCTATTATGCAGGTTTGATGAGTTGTGCATTTCCTTTATTGTCTACCAGACACAACACCATACATATGATAGAGGCTGCAACTATGGCACTGTGGCTGGTGAACAATGAAGGAGCCTCAGGGTGATTGTCAAAAGTGACAAAAGTTGAAACCCCAGTGATTCGATATTGATTGTTGTCTCTCCAAAGAATAAGCCCTGAATATACAAATCTTGGAGTACCTCTGTAAAGTGGAAGTGAAACTTTTTTTAGTGTTTGCTTCTGATAATAGTTGGGAATTACTGTTTTGTGTGCATTACAGATGTGGAATAACTATTCCAGAGGCTAAATGTCAAGCGGATTTACTATTTAAAATGTTGAGTGCCACATTTATTGAGTGATGTAGGCATGTTTTGTGACACAGGGGCATGGCTTAGCAGTAAGCAGGATTACCCTAAAGTGCTCAGACTTTCACATTGCAAAACATGGACGTCTGAGTGATGTGGGAGCTTTACAGTCCATCAGCAGCTGATTGGCTGCAGCACTCTCGTGGTATAATAATGTTATGCAAGTGCTGGGAGACCCAACGCCAACATTGCTGTAACAGAGAACTCTTAAGTGAGCATATGGTTTTTTTCTATTTTACATGGTAGACTACAGCCTTTAAGAATGACTTGTCCAAGTAGTGGACAACTCCTTGAAGATGTTCCAACATGCGTCGTAATGTCAGTAAAAAATGGTCTACAACTGAGACTACCAGCAGATTGTGAAAGACAAAAGTGTCCAAGCAAGTCATAAAGAGAACGGATAAACTGCCTATATACAGGATTAATATATCTGCTCCATTGTGCCTCAGCATCGGCAGAGGCTACAGAACTTGGAGGATCTCCAACATCCTGCCTACATTTTCAGTCACTCCACCTGCTAACATAGAACCAAATATCTGAAATGTTGGCTTTCTAAGGGGGAGGGTGCTTCTGTTTTATGTAAAGAAGTTTATTTCTTGCATAATAAAAAACTTCTTCAATTTTCTTACATACTTCTTCATTTTTATTTCTCACAGTTTTCTAGACTTCTGCGTGCTTATAGTAAAAGGGGTCGTGTCCAACTGATGCACGCACTGTGCCCCTCACGGGTCTCCGATTATCTCTTGCTGTCATAATAAACTCTTGCTTAACTTGTCCATGCCCTGGCATCACCATTGCATATAGTCTATAGCAGGTACTCTATGTCAGAGGAGTGTATTTGCATTGTAGATGCTGAGGACCACACTGGTATGGGCCACTATGTGGACATTGTCCAGTGAGGTATGAAGGCCATATAACCGCCTCCATGGATGACTAAACTCATGGGGACACACTGGCCGGCAGTGCCAATGTGTGGACCAGCTTGCCACATATGCCTTTCTACATCTTCCAAACTCTGGCAAGCAGGGAACTGTTGAGTATTTTCGGTAATACATAGCATCTGGTTCTGTTCGCAAGACGTGTTTAGTGCGGCTCTCATGCTGGTGGTGTTGCCCAGTTTTTGTTCTACATTACAGCATATTTTCATGTAGACATGGCTGTATGTGGTTTCTTAGTGTCATTCTGGAGATTTTCATATGAGTCTGCATTGTGCCACATCCTGTAAGTGTAGATTTAAGGAAGCTGTGGTCAGCGCGCTTGACGCGCTTCCTGTTTGTGTGCAGGCACCTATATACCCGTGTACATTAGTATTGCAGATGTCCGATATTGCCAAGTGGTGCACAAATATAACGTCTGCATCCGAGCATTACTGTTTCATTCTTTCCTGAAAACCTCAAAGTGTTAATTGTCCTAATAGTCTGGCGATATCTCAGACACAACGTGGTCACTTTTACAATAATGGGAATATTTTAATGACTGATTACAAAGGTTATTTTACCATGAAAACCCCCTGTGTAAGTGCAGCTGTCACAGAGATCAGACATCTTCAGAGATCTTGTCCGTCCGCACATGTGCAGTAACCACAGCAGGCAACATGGAGTATTATACGGCAGCCATTCAGATGAAAGCCTGACCATGTGGAAGCATAGGCCATGTCCAGAAAGTCATACTCAAAATGTTATCAGTTGTGTCTGCAGATTACAGATAGCTCCATGTGCTCGTGTGCAGACATGTGGAGAAGCTGTATTTACATTGCATGCATTATTCTGGTCCTTAAAATGGACAGCAAACCCACAAAAAGAGGAATGAAAAATCCTCCAAAAACTCAAGAATTAATACAGCAAAAAAAGGGCAGCAGTGCTTTCCTGCCCAGGTCTCCGAACTAATGCAGCAAACCCTTGGAGTAAAGCTTGCGACAAGACAGGTGCAAAGTACTGAGACAACCTACCAATTCATGGAGGGGGCGATTGCTCAGTATTTGATTGCACAGAAGCGGCTTGTATGGGGCGCTAGTCACACACAGGTAATGCACAGTGTCTGGTATACAGCCTATTAGTGACGCCCATCCTAGTAGATTAGGTGGACTGCCCAGCACTATCCAAGTGCATCCCATGAGAACAGACACCCTAGTTTACAAGGCCTAAAATGGCTTTTCTGCACTCTGAAAAATGAAGTGTAAAAAAATCATAATATATGAGGTATTGGTTGATATTTTGGCCAAGATATACAAACTTGCAAGGGTCCTCACACTTGTGAGTCTTATGACTAGGAGGATTTTTTTATTCCTCTTTTTGTGGCTTTGCTTTTAATTTTAGTGACAGGACTCGCGAGTGCCAAAAGCTTTTTTTATTAATGTTAACTAAATCATATCAGGCTACAAACTGTCATGTTAGACCATCAAACAAGGAGTGTCGATAAAAGCACATGAACATCTCATTCTGAAGGCAAAATTATGGGTTTCTAGTAGAAACCCTCCGAACAGCTTCCTGCTCATAGCTGCGGTCTGCAGGCTTCAGCTAGTCTCTATATTATTGGCATCTCAAACAGAACGTAAACCACAGCCGTCTCCGATTCTGAACACGAGCTAGCGAGCACTTACACAAGAATGTAGATGGCCAAATATACAGAGTATTTCATATTGGGCATGAAATATTCGAGTCATGAAAACCAGAGGTGAGTCACAAGAGACCACTTCCCCTGCCTGGATGAAGACAGCTTCCATCCCAATGTGACTAATAGCAGATTTATGTGCTGATAATGGAGCGTATCACTTACCCTGACAAGCTTTCTGACTTCCTTCTAAAAATGGTCAGAATTAGATCGCCACATGCAAAACCCAATTACAGCCTGTAGGTACAAAAAGCAAGAGCTATAAGATGGAACACTGTGTGACACACAAGCGCTCATATCACCCCTGTGCTACAGTTATATACCGTACATCAGATCTTTCCATCTACTACACGTTAGGCTCCACAGGAATATAAGACGGGCACTTATAACTATGTCTATTGTAGGCTCAGTGTTACGACTTTGTTGTGGGGTGTCCTGGGATCAGGGGCTCCTTCCCTGTCCCTAATGCTAGAGGTGCCCAAGCTGGCCCTGTTTCCTGGATTACTTCTGATGGTGAAGATGCTGGGCCGCAAACCTTGCCTTAGCTCCTGAAACCGCCCTCAGTCTGTACGCTTCCCCCATCCAGGGAAGAGGGGAGTAGCAGTATATTGTAATGCACCAACCAGACTAACATAACCTGAACAGGGGTAACGAAAAATACCAAACATACAAATATACACACACAACTAACAGAGGGATGATCAGGGAGTGGAGGATGGGGTTAAACTAAAGTAGGAGAAAATAAAAGGAATATCACACACTCAAAACCTAGCAACAGTCACAGATAAACCCACCAATCACCTACTCCTATAATAACCAACAACAACCTCCAGTTATGCAGCATAAGGTGTCTCTGACAATGAGTGCTAGCAAGGGCCCAGTTTATATAGGAGATGGGAGTGGCTAACAGTGCACAGCTGAGAGCCCCTGGAGCTCTCACGTGAGCAGATTAAACTCTTCACGGCTAAAAGAAATTTACAACATTTAATATGAAGGTGAAGTGCAGGAGTAGGAGAAATCAGACGCTGCAGTCTTCCGGCTACTCTCTGCCGCGGTAAACTTGTGACATGCAGCTTTCATTGTGCAACACATCTTGAACAACCTATGCTCTTAGAGGGGTTATACAGAATGTCTAAAAGAGAGCTGGTAAAGGCATAAAGGGGGCTACTGCACCCACTTAACATTGCTAGGGTTCTTCAATGCTGTTCCATACTACAGCAATGAGTGACAAGCAAAGTATGCACCAATAGCTGCATAAATTGAAGAGGCTACAATATTAGTTGCTTATTAAAGGGGTATTGTCAAGTTGGAAGTCATCACCTATCCATGGAAGAGATAACTTCCCAACTTTTATAGATCCAACCGCTGGGACCACCACTGATCCAGAGAACTGGGGTTCTAAAGAGTCCCTTGTGAATGCAGTGATGGGCAATCATGCGCTCTGTCGTTCCATTCATTCATAATGGGATCGCCAGAGATATCAACACAATACACTCACATAAAAATGAATAACGCAGTAGTGTGCATGATGGACAGGCGCTATATTCATACGGGGCTCATCAGAGCCCAGGTTCTTGGGATTGGTGGGGGTCCAAAAGGTCAGGAGGTTATCCCCTATTCCCTCAATAGATAGATGATAACTTTGAAACTTCAGAATACCCTTTTGAGTGCCTTTTACACAGGACAATGATCGCCGAAATGATCGTTCCTGATCAATGTCCAGAGTAAACAAGTTCCCCCAATCATCTTTCAACCTGAACTACAAATCATAGTTGTTTGGCAGCATATGCAGCAGTGTAAACAGGTGGGCAGCCTATAATGTAAATGTGTTAAAAGGAATGATCATTCATTTACATTGTCGTTACCTCACGTCCCCCTGTTTACATGGGTGGATGTACTGACTGGAAAGGATAATTCTTAGTTCTACATAAAAATGCAAGACAGTCCCCAACAGTGAAATAAACCATTTTATGTCTGTAATAGGCCTACAAACTATATATTTAGAGGAAGGGGTGTATTATCAGTACATCCAGAAAATTCCCTGGACCCCAGAAACCCGACTTAGGACTTTCAGAAATTATCCATAAAAAAGTTTACATGCACATTACTGCACCTAGATATTTAATAAGACACTTCTAATATACACCCATATGGTCTAGCCTATAGTACTGTGACAGCGTTCCTGGTGAAGTGCTAGAGGTGAGATACGCGTCACTGCACATGATAATGTCAGTGATATAAAACCAGAGTCGCTTCCTCCAGCATACTACGTACTGAGAGGAAGAAATGAGAGTTAGATTATGGGCTGGTTCTATTGGACCTCCCTAGAGCGGGTGGGACGGGGACCACCGTATCTCCACATGCAGAGTCCTGACAGGACCTGTAGGATGTCAAGATCATGTGATCAGTCAATGATGGAGGAGTCACAAGGTCTTTGCTTAAATGGCTGAAGGCCAGAGCTTTCAGTGTTCAGTATGTGCCTGGAGAGGGAGCACTCCAGGAAAGTGTGGATGAGACTTGTAAAGCTGAACAGTGTGTGTTCTGCCAGCCGTGATCTACAGGAGCCTATTTCTATACTATTCGGACTCTTGGCGTACCATAGCCCCTCAACACAACCCCTAGGCATCTCTGCCTTCCTTTGATCAATAAGGTTACTGATGAAGGCCACATAGGCCGAAACGTTTAATTTCTCCTTTGCCAAAATAAAAGGAGATTCACCTTAAGTTGAGTGCCAGGTTTTATTTATTGTTACACGGTGTGGGAACCTACCTTGGCACATTCACGGTGGTGCATACGTGATTTATTTACAACACACAAAGAGGTCGCTTCCAGAGGGAATAAGAATACTTACAGTGGGGGAAATAAGTATGGTATTTGATCCCTTGCTGATTTTGTAAGTTTTCCCACTGACAAAGACATGAACAGTCTATAATTTTAAGGGTAGGTTAATTTCAACATTGAGAGATAGAATATCAAAAATAGAATCCAGAAATTCACATTGCATAAACTATATACAGTTGTACTCAAAAGTTTACATACCCCGGAAGAATTTTTGCTTTCTTGGCCTTTTTTCAGAGAATATGAAAGATAACACCAAAACTTTTTCTCCACTCAAGGTTAGTGGTTGGGTGAAGCCATTTATTGTCAAACTACGGTGTTTTCTCTTTTTAAATCTTAATGACAACCCAAAACATCCGAATGACCCTGATCAAAAATTTACATACCCTGGTGATTTTGGCCTGAACACATGCACAGAAGTTGACACAAATGGGTTTTACTGGCTACTAAAGTTAACATCCTCACATGTGACATGTTTACTTGTAATCAGTGTGTGCATAAAAGCTGAGTGAGTTTCTGGGATCCAGACAGACTCTTGCATCTTTCATCCAGACACTGATGTTTCTGGATTGTGAGTCATAGGTAAAGCAAAATAATTGTCAGTGGTTCTACGGGAAAAGGTAGTTAAACTGTATTAAACAGGAAAGGGATACAAAAAGATATTGTCACGAAGTGACTGTCCTAGCGTGACACGACCCGACAAGAGGTCAGTCACAAAACAGCAGAACACACAAGGGTACGAACTAGAAAAAATGCGGCAGCACTCACCAGCTTCGGTGTGGTCTGAGTCCTTTATTGAGACATGTGAAACATCACCATTATCTTCACGGCATGGGGGAGTGTGAAAAGGGAGGAGGTGAGCAGGGATCGACGACGGCCGTTTCGCGCCAACAACAGCGCTTCCACATTTCGCAATGTATTACTAGGAATGTTAGCTGCCGGGAGCATCGGTGACGCTGCGCAGGACGCCGGTTGGTGAGAATATTGTGATTTTTTTTTTTTTTTAATTACTTTTAACCTGGTTTGTGTTGTGTATGCGTTTTCATAGTGGAAAACCGCTGCAAAGACGCATACACAACAGGTGCACATAGCCTCGACGGGTCCGTCAGAAAGACAGGCCCAGTGCACCCGTCACATACGCTTTGACACACGTCCGTCGCTAAGTCTCGGTGACGCAGCAGGACGGGAGAGTCCCGACGGAAGTGTGAAAGAGGCCTAAGCGGGCGCTCCTGTGTATGGGGTGAGTCGGCTGAGATGACAGTCAGCTGGAGTATCAATGGGCCGACAGCCATCTAATAATACATATTTGGTAGTCTTCAGGTTCATCTTCTTATCCCAAGAGGTGGTGTTTGGGGGATTATGACTTTGCCAAGAGCCAAACTGAGTAGGCCAAGAGAATGTCTGAGATTGCTAGTGACTGCGATTCTGGTAGAACGGTGTCTTAGACAATGGACACAAACGAAGCTTTGCAGTTTTTAGACATTTCGTACATTAATGAGTCTGACAGGCTGGTTTAGAAATCACTGATCGGGAATACACAGAAAAGAATTTTACAAAGCAGACATGAGATCAGCAGCCGTAATGAGGATTATGAAGTATAATATATTTCTGTGCTCTAGTCAATTGACTTTGCTTTTTCTGTTTCCAGACCTAAGCCTTGTAATTCTGTCTGGCTGGATCAGGGAAATCTCCAGGCATGAGTTCCCAAGCATAAAAGTGAACGCGCCCAAATACTTTTATGGAAAAGACTGTAGATGATAAATGCACACTTAATTTAGTCCCAAAAGTGTGCAAAGCAGGCATTATGCTTAACAATAAGCCCAAGGTGTGTGGCTGTATAGGTGACTACAAGCCTCGGGCTTTGCCTTCCGCACAATGCTGCTTGGAATTCATTCTCCGATTATTGAGACTAAATGGAGTGTGCACATGGCTTTGGGATTACCCAGCGCCTGCTATTCTTTTCGGTTCTTGCAGACGATCAATTACATGAAAAGGAGAATATCAGAAAGCAAACATGCTGCTATTTGCTTCTACATTACAGGCCTGTCCTTCATTGTATAGTACTCATGTCAGAGTCACGCATGTCAATGCAACGAGGGCTCGGGAAATCTGGAATGGACAAATTCAGGGACCATTTTTCACTACATAAATGCATATATTTGGGAATAAAAAACGATAATGTTTTCTGCCACTCCTGTGAGTGTTCTGTTTTCTGCTCTTATCACACAATTGCAGAGATATTCGCCTTTTTATTTAGAGCTGATTCTTATAGTCTTTTCCAAAGGGGGTTGGCGCACTGGATTCTCGGGGGGCTGCGCTGCGTTGTTCCCTGTGAGCGGGGCGTAAACTTTAGCACAGAATAAAAAAGCCATGGGACAAATTCATCATTCGTAGGGATTATTGTCTCGTGGTATTCGCTGATGTTTTCTAGCGCCAAATTCAGCAACGTGGCACATGAGGTTCATGAATTTGGCACAGAGAAAAAAATGGTCTTTTTAATTATTTTTTTGCAACTTATTAGTGTAAAAAGCTCTACGCTTTGCAACATTGTCGCCAAAAAATTGCTGACTTGCTTAGTAACCCCCAGGATAGGATTGGAGTATATTGCCGACAAATATTGCCACTTTTTGAAAAATAACACAACAAACTGCTTTGGTAGGAAATCAGAGCAGTACAAAGTGACTGATAGGGTGAAGTGAAATAAAATTCATTCTTTATTAAATACCAAACATTTTAATTCAAATACAATTAAAAAGACGAGAAAGGGGAATGAAACCTCCAATATAATTCCAGGGAAAAGGCACACAGCAAATCACCAATAATGAAAAACTCCTGCACTATAAACCAAAAGGTGATTGGATATACACTCACCGGCCACTTTATTAGGTACACCATGCTAGTAACGGGTTGGACCCCCTTTTGCCTTCAGAACTGCCTCAATTCTTCGTGGCATAGATTCAACAAGGTGCTGGAAGCATTCCTCAGAGATTTTGGTCCATATTGACATGATGGCATCACACAGTTGCCGCAGATTTGTCGGCTGCACATCACAAAGATGCTCCATACAAGGCAGGATGGATCCATGCTTTCATATTGTTTTCGCCAAATTCTGACCCTACCATCCGAATGTCGCAGCAGAAATCGAGACTCATCAGACCAAGCAACGTTTTTCCAATCTTCTACTGTCCAATTTCGATGAGCTTGTGCAAATTGTAGCCTCAGTTTCCTGTTCTTAGCTGAAAGGAGTGGTACCCGGTGTGGTCTTCTGCTGCTGTAGCCCATCTGCCTCAAAGTTCGACGCACTGTGCGTTCAGAGATGCTCTTAGGCCTACCTTGGTTGTAACGGGTGGCGATTTGAGTCACTGTTGCCTTTCTATCAGCTCGAACCAGTCTGCCCATTCTCCTCTGACCTCTGGCATCAACAAGGCATTTCCGCCCACAGAACTGCCACTCACTGGATTTTTTTTCTTTTTCGGACCATTCTCTGTAAACCCTAGAGATGGTTGTGCGTGAAAATCCCAGTAGATCAGCAGTTTCTGAAATACTCAGACCAGCCCTTCTGGCACCAACAACCATGCCACGTTCAAAGGCACTCAAATCACCTTTCTTCCCCATACTGATGCTCGGTTTGAACTGCAGGAGATTGTCTTGACCATGTCTACATGCCTAAATGCACTGAGTTGCCGCCATGTGATTGGCTGATTAGAAATTAAGTGTTAACAAGAAGTTGGACAGGTGTACCTAATAAAGTGGCCAGTGAGTGTATATAGCCTGCTGATAGGAGGACTGAATGTAAAAAGTGAATGCCTCATGAGATACTTAAAGAGGTCCAAATGTATAATGGAGGAGTAATCCTCATGACTGCATGTCCAAATACCTCCTATTGCGGCCAAATCCATGGGAACAATGTACAGCAAACACAACAAAAGAAAAAAAGAAGAAAACTCCTATTAGTAAGTTATACCTGGAGTAGGTACTGTTGGATGCAGTGGTATAGTGCGGTAAGGAAAGGGTGCTGTAACCGACCCAAGAAGAAGCGCATCAGTGAAACGGCGCTCGTTGGGCGCAGGGTCGGTTACAGCACCCTTTCCTTACCGCACTATACCACTGCATCCAACAATGCAGTGGTATAGAATTCAATAATCCAATAGAATTAAAAAAAAGGAAAAAAGGCAAATGAAAAGGTGAATTTGGTGAAAACAAAAAAGACACACAACACAAAAAAGAGCCAAAAAAAAGAGCGCAAATGCAATAATGCCTCGGAACCCAAATCTCTGGAACAATATGGAAGAACTCAAAAACACATCAAGAAACAGGAGATCAGAGGGGTTAAAATAAAGGAAAAAGCTTTTGACCTAATAATGACAGCTCCTCTTTAAATGCTCTCACCAGTGGGTTTCCATATTGTCGATACATTTTAAGGAAAATTTTAGGGTCTATCACCACCATACAGGATAGGCTATCTATATTACAGGGGTTGTCCCATCTGGGACATTGACAGGGTATGCCATAAATGTTGGATGGATGAATGCAGGTCCCATAATATAGAGAAATGATAGAAAAGACGACAGGTGGGTGCCACTAGTTTAACCTGTTTTTGCAATTTTAAGTTTAAGGCTTATAGATGGAGACAAGATGTTCTTTTACACGTCTAATGTCATCATTATGTTGTACTTACACATTTTTGAATTTAGAAACCACATTTTTCTTCGTCTGAATAGACCTGCATATAAGATGTTGAGAATCGTAATAGCTTTCCATCAATCTCCATTGTGGTGTATCTGGATGGTAACTGACATGTACAAGCTCATGTGTCCTTAGTAATTACTGTGCTCAACACCTTTACCATTGTGTAATCGGGAACAGCAGAGACATGGCCCCTCAGTAATTAAGACTAACAGAAAAGACTATCTTTGTTGCCCATAGCAACTGAGCAAAGCTCAACTATCACTTCTTTCCAGATTATGAAGTTAAAGCTGCCCTCTTGTGGTTGCTATGAGTAACAAAGACAGTCAACAATCAACTTTGCTAAGACATTATACAAGGCCTGATTTGGAGAACTTCTAGTGATAGGTTTCCGTTTTATTTATTTGCACTTTCAGGATTCTATTATATTTTAAATGGATTTTCTGGGACATCAAATAGGTTGTACCATCTGAGATCTAGTGTTGTGATAAAGGTCTGCAGTCACTCTATGTGACTGCAGACTTCTGAATCCTTACAGGGCGTGCACCAGACACTGTAAGGATTCTTCGGTGTAGCTGGTGACAGCAGTGGTCATATTTACCACCAATATACGATTTGCATACATGCCGACTAGACATGATCTACCTCGCTCAATACAAATGTACTGAGCGAGGCCAAGCATGTCTAGTAGGAATGTGGCCGGAAGCATGTATATCACATAACTGCAGCCACAAGACAATCCACTCTCGCCAGAAATACTGAAGAATCCTGACAGCGTCTGGTGCGTGTACTTGTAGACCTGTCAGGTTGAGTGAACAGATAAGTTATGCTTGCTCACAACGATGCTCCTCAGCCTGACAGTCCATAAACATGTCTCAAGCATTGCTTCTTCAGGATGCAACACATTTTAGCTCGCTTGAAATACACTAGTCTGAAATACATGAGGGCAGCCATCTTAGATACTTTTCGCAGAACCTCTTTTGGCAGCGTTGTAAAGATTGGGCCAAAATTCCTCAAGAATGATGTGAGAGACTGATAAAGTCATATAGAAAGCAATTACTTTAACCCATTCCTCTCCAAATTAGCAATTTTAATTTTTTATTTTTTTTAAATGACAGATTTTTTATGATTTTGGGTCCTAAAGAATCAGAAACATAATTTGCCAAATTTTTACAAGTATGGATTTTTCAGAAAAGGGTATCCCAATATTCAATTAAAAATGACAATGACATGATTTCCTGTTTTGAAAACATTCATTTTATAAACACAACACAAAAAATTGGACCTAATTATAAAAATTATAAAATCTTAGTTGTTAGAAGCAAAAAATTAGGCGTCCCAAAAAAAGGACATTGGCAGATAAAGGGTTAACACATTGCTGCTAAAGGAGGTGCTGTAAGCTATTGGTTCGGGGGGGGGGGGGGGGGGGGGGCGTGCTTAGTTTTTCATACACTGTTTCTGGATTTTGGCCTAGTTTTTGGTAAATAATGGCACGGTGTAATTGTGTTGTTGATCATCAGAGGTTATTCGGTTATTCGGTACTTCCCTCATTTTAAGACCTTCTAAAGACCCAAAGTTTTAAGTTATGCACTGATATATAAAATCATAGAATTCAAAGAGGGTGTACTTAGTTTTTTTCATAATTGTATTTGAAAATCAGGCTATTGTGACAGAGTCACACACCAATAGAGAACTATGAAGACTCAGGATCAAAAAGTAAGTTTAAAAACCCAATTTTTATTACAAAATATATCTAAAATCACACACAGATAAAAAATACACGTACTGGTGAGACGTTATAATGAACAGATGCAGAGTCAGGAAACAAAAGCTACAGACTAAGAAGACCCCTATACACAATCACCAGCGAGGTGTCAGCTCGCCATAGAACCTAGATAGACATACCGTGTGACCGGCTTACTACCACATATATAAAGTCTACATAAGATATATAACTTAAGATATACTGCAGCGTCCCTGAATATCCCTAGTGGTCAACAGGTGAAAAAATACTAAGTCACGATAAGCAGCAGTAATTACCTGTAGTCATATTGAGTCAGGGGAGAAGGGGTCGTATAGTCTGTGCGCACCTCGACGCGCGTTTCACTGCGACGGCAGCTTCGTCAGGAGGTAAGGTACTGGCGTGGTGAGGATCTATATGTACCGGACATGATGTAAAAATGCACGGCACCTGCGAGATGGCGCATCGCCGCCATGTTGCAGCGTCACCTAGGGGACCGCGCTCACCCTGCGCGTCACCTAGTCACGTGCAGCGATCACATGATCGGGCACGTGACCCAGGCAACATCGCTAGGCCCTGGAGCGCTTCCCCATGGAGACGCAGCAGCGCATGCGCGGCGTGCGCACACAAGTGCCGGTAAGGAATAGTGTGTAGCCCTATACCAAGAAACACATGAACGTGTCACCACCAAACAGGCTGTATTGCCCCCCCAAAAAGATGGTATACCGACTACCCTAGTAGTAAAGAAGCCCATATTCTAGGTGGAATCACATGTGCATACATATGCATAACATCCACATATGTGTAGATCGTACTCAGTCCAAAGGGGATGTTATAAAAATAGACCATATTGCTAACCAACAGAAAAACTGTCATGGGGGTGTAAACCATCATATATCCAATGATACATAAATGTCATGTTTCACATATAGATCACACAGCCCACATACACAGATATAACATATCATTGTAAAATCTGGTATTTCATCCATCCTCCTTCCGATGATCAAAAGCCTCTGAAAGTAGCAGCAATACGGTTAGGGCTTGTGGGGTAGCCAGGAATAGGGTAGACCTTGACCGATAACACCCAAGAGAAGGTTAGAGTGAATTCTAAAAAAAGAATTTAGATTAGACACAGAATATATTTAAATATTGGTGCATCACAGTCGCCCCCATCGCCGTTCCCTGGAGCTGTAGGAAATAACGGTCTTTGAAAACAAAAAAGTTATGCGTGAGGGAAAAATGTAACAAGTCCAAAATAAAGCGGCAAAGTCGCTCATCAGTGTGAGCCATTGTCAGAAAAAATCTAGACGCCGTAATCCCATGGTCGTGCCATATAGATGTGTAAAGCGACTCGACGTCGCATGTGACAAGATACATATCCTCCTCAAGTTGTATGCCATTAAGGCGATTGAGGATGTCAGTTGTATCTCTAGTGTAGGATGGCAAAGTCTCCACACACTGTTGCACACTTCTTAGGTTAGCGCGAATTTTATATAGTTCTAGTGGTCTGGGGTCTAGTTGATTTTATTTCTGTTCCTTATGTCCTTTTCCCCATTTTTCCTTCCCTTTCCATTCCCCCTCCCTCCCTGGGTTTTTGCCTACCCCTTCTACCCTTCGTACTCCACCCTCAACGTTAACGTGCCCCCCATGACTGTGATGCACCAATATTTAAATATATTCTGTGTCTAATCTAAATTCTTTTTTTAGAATTCACTCTAACCTTCTCTTGGGTGTTATCGGTCAAGGTCTACCCTATTCCTGGCTACCCCACAAGCCCTAACCGTATTGCTGCTACTTTCAGAGGCTTTTGATCATCGGAAGGAGGATGGATGAAGTACCAGATTTTACAATGATATGTTATATCTGTGTATGTGGGCTGTGTGATCTATATGTGAAACATGACATTTATGTATCATTGGATATATGATGGTTTACACCCCCATGACAGTTTTTCTGTTGGTTAGCAATATGGTCTATTTTTATAACATCCCCTTTGGACTGAGTACGATCTACACATATGTGGATGTTATGCATATGTATGCACATGTGATTCCACCTAGAATATGGGCTTCTTTACTACTAGGGTAGTCGGTATACCATCTTTTTGGGGGGGCAATACAGCCTGTTTGGTGGTGACACGTTCATGTGTTTCTTGGTATAGGGCTACACACTATTCCTTACCGGCACTTGTGTGCGCACGCCGCGCATGCGCTGCTGCGTCTCCATGGGGAAGCGCTCCAGGGCCTAGCGATGTTGCCTGGGTCACGTGCCCGATCATGTGATCGCTGCACGTGACTAGGTGACGCGCAGGGTGAGCGCGGTCCCCTAGGTGACGCTGCAACATGGCGGCGATGCGCCATCTCGCAGGTGCCGTGCATTTTTACATCATGTCCGGTACATATAGCTCCTCACCACGCCAGTACCTTACCTCCTGACGAAGCTGCCGTCGCAGTGAAACGCGCGTCGAGGTGCGCACAGACTATACGACCCCTTCTCCCCTGACTCAATATGACTACAGGTAATTACTGCTGCTTATCGTGACTTAGTATTTTTTCACCTGTTGACCACTAGGGATATTCAGGGACACTGCAGTATATCTTAAGTTATATATCTTATGTAGACTTTATATATGTGGTAGTAAGCCGGTCACACGGTATGTCTATCTAGGTTCTATGGCGAGCTGACACCTCGCTGGTGATTGTGTATAGGGGTCTTCTTAGTCTGTAGCTTTTGTTTCCTGACTCTGCATCTGTTCATTATAACGTCTCACCAGTACGTGTATTTTTTATCTGTGTGTGATTTTAGATATATTTTGTAATAAAAATTGGGTTTTTAAACTTACTTTTTGATCCTGAGTCTTCATAGTTCTCTATTGGTGTGTTACATGTATCCATGAAGGGATCCTATCACTTAATATGAGGGTTTTTTGTTTTGCTCTATTGTGACAGAGTCACTGGTGAAGTGATAGAGGGGAGATACGTGTCACTGCGCATAAAGTTGTCAGTGATGTAAAATCAGAGTAGTTTCCTCCAGCACACTACGTGTTGGGAGGGTTAAATGAAAGTTATATTATGGGCTGGCTTTAGTGGACATTCATAGAGCAGATGAGAGGATGTCCAAAGTATCTCCACCTGCAGAGTCCTGACAGGACCTGTGTGATATCGAGATCATATGATCAGTCACATGATGAAGGAGTCACATGGTTTTGGGCTTAAACGGCTGACTGGCAAAGCTTTCAGTGTTCAATGTGTTCCTGTAGATGTCATGTCGGACGCTGTTCAAACCAGGTCGTTCGACAGACAGCGGTAATTCCGCTTTTGACCACTATGTGCTGATTGGCGTCGGGTAGATTTTATCTAGCTGTTCCGGGGTTAATTTACCTGATGCTCGGATTGGAAGCTGGGCCATGCCCATTGCCTTTAAATAGTTCTCCTGAACATTGGGCGTCGCCGATTATAGCTTCTGTCTTGTGCGTTGTTATCTCGGTCTGGAGTGGTGAGCTAGTAGTTGGAGCATCGTTGCTGGTGGTGTATTTCCCTTTGTCTTATTTACTCCTTCCTATATTTGTATTTATTTTGCCCTGCACATTTATAGTGTATTCCTGAGTGACTGCGGCATGGTGTATATTTTCCGTTATCCTTGTCTGTTCTAACTGTGGGAATTGGTGTATGATCTTTTCACTGGGTGGTGGGCAGTGGTTTCAGCCTAGGGTTGAAACGGGAGACAGGGCGAGGGTCGAGGCCTAGACATGCACACCATCAGTGTAAACTCTAGGTAGAGGGTCAGTCAGGATTTCCCTAGTTTGAGGGAAATTGCAGGGGCCCGGGTTATTAGCTCTTGCCCACCTGTCCCTACAGGTCACTGAGTTGAGGGGTGCAGTGCAGCAACAAGGACTAGCAGTATCTAATGTGCAAGCTGGAGCAGCAGGTAGAGTTGCTGAGCCTAAGTTTCCTTTGCCTGAAAAGTTTGCTGGGGAACGCAGTAAATTTGTTTCTTTTCGTGAAGCTTGCAAACTATATTTCCGTATGCGCCCGATCTCCTCAGGTAATGAGGCTCAGCGTGTGGGCCTGGTGTTGTCATTGTTAAGTGGGGATCCCCAAGCATGGGCGTTTTCTTTGCCATCTAATTCTGCTGCATTTGACTCTGTGGAGAGTTTTTTTTCCTTTCTTGGAAACATTTACGATGAGCCAGACAGAATGGCTCTAGCAGAATCTAAGATACGCACTAATCGCCAGGGGGAGCGAGTTGCAGAGGATTACTGTTCTGAATTTTGTCGCTGGGCGATCGATACACAGTGGAATGATCCAGCGCTGCGGAGTCAGCTTATTCATGGGGTTTCTGGAAGGGTTAAAAAAACCCTTCTGATGTACAAGACTCCTACTTCGCTAGATTCCGCTATGAGTCTGGTTGTCCGCATTGATCGCCGTTTGCGTCAGGGGAGCATGAGACATCGTCTATGGGAGAGGGTTTAGGTTCACGTGTGGTTGCTGCAGGTGAGCCCACGGAGCCTATGAAAATCGCAGGGGTGTCACATGTGAAGCGTCGAGCCCCTGAGCTCAGGAAGCAGGGAGCCTGTTTTTACTGCGGTAAGACTGGTCATTTTATTAACATCTGTCCTCTACTGTCTAAGAAAGATGCAACGGCGGAAAACTTCTAAGCTCAGAGGGTGTGGAGGAGACCAATCTGAGCTTATGTATATCCTCCATGGTGGTTTCTCAATGCATGCTCCCTGCTAAGGTTATAATCGCTGGCAGTGAGCTGCCAATTACTGTGTTTGTGGATAGTGGTTCAGCCACAAATCTCATTGATGAGGAGTTTGAGTGCACAGCAGGTTTTAGGATTGAAAAACTGCCTCATCCTATCCGTGTGGTCACCATCAATGCTGCTCCTCTCTCACAGGGGGAGATTACTGAATTTGTGGCTGAGGTGAAACTCCACATTGGGGTTCTACATTCCGAGCAGGTTACATGTAAGGTACTCAGGAATCTTCCTGCTCACGTGGTTTTGGGTTTTCCATGGTTGTCTATGCACAACCCGGTAAGTGACTGGAAAACTCAAGACATAATTCAGTGGAGCGAATTCAGCCAGGAGAATTGCCTGGCCACATGTGTGTCTGCTGTGACTTCAAGCGTTCCGGAGTCACTTCTGGATTTTTTGGATGTGTTCTCTGAGAAGGGTTGTTCAGAGTTGCCGCCACATCGCCCCTATGACTGTACTATTAGATTTAAACCAGGGGCCAAATTGCCTAAAGCAAGGATGTTTAACATCTCCGGTCCGGAGAGACAAGCATTAAAGGATTACATTGCTGAAAGTTTGAGCAAAGGGCACATCAGGCCTTCATCCTCGCCTGTGGCAGCAGGGTTCTTCTTCGTGAAGAAGAAAGATGGCGGATTACGCCCGTATTTGGATTTCAGGGAATTGAATCAGATTACGGTTCGTGATCCATACCCTATGCCACTAATACCAGATTTGTTCAACCAGGTGGCAGGTGCTAAGTGGTTTACCAAGCTTGACCTGAGGGGGGCGTACAACCTCATAAGAGTCCGTCAAGGTGATGAGTGGAAGACGGCTTTTAATACCCCTGAGGGTCATTTTGAAAATTTGGTGATGCCATTTGGGTTGACTAACGCACCTGCAGTGTTCCAACATTTCATCAATGATATGTTCTCGCATTTTTTGGGGAAATTCGTTATCGTGTACCTAGATGACATTCTCATATATTCTTGCGACCGTGATACTCATTTAGATCATGTCAGGCAGGTGTTACAGCTTCTCAGAGAGAATAAGCTGTATGCTAAACTTGAGAAATGTGTATTTTCTGTTCAAGAGTTGCCTTTCTTGGGTTATATTGTGTCTGCTTCTGGTTTTAAAATGGACGCCGCTAAGGTGCAAGCGGTGCTACATTGGGAACGGCCTGATAACCTGAAAGCACTTCAGCGGTTCCTTGGGTTTTCTAACTACTATAGGAAATTTATCAAGGATTTTTCCATCATTGCTAAACCGCTAACTGACATGACTAAAAAGGGTACCAATTTCTCCGTTTGGCCTGAGGCTCCTGTGCGCGCATTTGAATTACTTAAGAACAGTTTTGTTTCGGCCCCCATTCTTGTGCAGCCAGACATGTCGAAGCCTTTTGTTGTGGAGGTCGATGCGTCTGAGGTTGGTGTGGGGGCGGTGCTGTCACAAGGCTCATCTTTGAGTGATTTGCGTCCATGCGCCTATTTCTCCAAGAAACTGTCGTCCGCCAAACGTAACTACGATATCGGCAACAGGGAGTTGTTGGCAATCAAGTTGGCCTTTGAGGAATGGCGACACTTCTTGGAGGGGTCGGTACATCAGGTTACTGTTATTACCGATCATAAGAATCTGCTGTATTTGGAGTCAGCCAAGCGTCTGTCCCCCAGGCAGGCTCGCTGGGCATTGTTTTTCACGCGGTTCAATTTTGTTGTCACTTACAGACCGGGGTCTAAAAACACTAAGGCGGATGCTCTATCCAGGTGTTTTCCGGGGGGAGAACCTCGGGAGGATCCAGTACCCATCCTCTCCTCCAAAAGGGTGTTGTGGTTTCGGCTCTCACTACCGAGGTTGAGGCTGAGATTGCCGAGGCTCAGGAGGAGGTACCATCTGAGCTTCCCATCAACAAATCTTTTGTACCGCTTCATCTCCGCCTAAAGGTTTTGGCGGAGCATCATGATGCTGTCCTGGCTGGCCACCCAGGGGTTAGAGGTACCTTGGAGTTGGTGTCACGTCGGTTTTGGTGGCCCAAGATCCGACAGGACGTGGTCTCATACGTGTCAGCTTGTACCACGTGCGCTAGGGCTAAGACGCCCCGCTCCCGTCCTGCTGGCACACTACTTCCTCTTGAGGTACCTAGTAAGCCATGGACGGAAATCTCCATGGATTTCATCACTGATTTGCCCTCCTCAGCTGGGAACACGGTCATCTTGGTGATTGTTGATCGGTTTTCAAAAAAGTCGCACTTTGTGTCTTTGCTTTCGTTGCCAAACGCTAAGACTCTGGCTCAGGTATTCGTGCAGGAGGTGGTCAGACTTCATGGGGTTCCGTCTGACATCGTGTTTGATAGGGGTACTCAGTTTGTGGCAAAATTTTGGAAAGCATTTTGCTCACGGCTGGGGATCAAGTTGTCTCACTCTTCGGCGTTTCATCCTCAGTCAAATGGTCAGACTGAGCGTATGAACCAAAATTTGGACCAGTACTTACGCTGCTTTGTCTCTGATAACCAGGAGGAGTGGTCTACGTTCCTTCCTTTGGCTGAGTTTGCCATCAATAATCACCGCCAGGAGTCGTCTGGGGAGTCTCCGTTTTTTTGTGTTTACGGGCTACATCCTCAATTTTGTACTTTGAGTCAGGGGGGCTCTTCCAGCGTTCCGGAAGAGGACCAGTTAGGAGCACAATTGTCATTAGTCTGGAGGAGAGTTAAACAGCGCCTGTTGAGTGTGGTACAAACGTGTGGCTGACAGTAGGCGTGTGCCAGGTCCGGACCTGAGTGTGGATGACTGGGTGTGGTTATCCACAAAAAACATAAGACTCAAAATACCATCCCTTAAATTGGGTCCACGGTTTATTGGTCCATTTAGGGTCACCGCCGTCATTAACCCAGTAGCGTACTGATTGGAGCTTCCTACGGTATATAAGATACACAACGTGTTCCACAGGTCTCTTTTAAAGAAGGTGGTTGGTTCTGTGGACGCGGCGCCTATGCCACCTCCAGTCTTGGTGGATGGTAATTTGGAGTTTGAAGTCTCCAAGGTGGTTGACTCTCGTGTAGTGCGCCGCACTTTACAGTACTTGGTACACTGGCGTGGTTATGGGCCTGAGGAGAGGTCCTGGGTACCAGCCTCGGACATTCATGCGGATCGGCTGGTCAGGTTTTTTCACCGTCGCCATCCGGACAAGCCGGGTCCTATAATTCGTGAGGGCCCTGGGGTCCCTCGTAGAAGGCGGGGTACTGTCATGTCGGACGCTGTTCAGACCAGGTCGTTCGACAGACAGCGGTAATTCCGCTTTTGACCACTATGTGCTCATTGGCGTCGGCTACATTTTATCTAGCTGTTCCGGGGTTAATTTACCTGATGCTCGGATTGGAAGCTGGGCCATGCCCATTGCCTTTAAATAGTTCTCCTGAACATTGGGCGTCGCCGATATAGCTTCTGTCTTGTGCGTTGTTATCTCGGTCTGGAGTGGTGAGCTAGTAGTTGGAGTATCGTTGCTGGTGGTGTATTTCCCTTTGTCTTATTTACTCCTTCCTATATTTGTATTTATTTTGCCCTGCGCATTTATAGTGTATTCCTGAGTGACTGCGGCGTGTTGTATATTTTCCGTTATCCTTGTCTGTTCTAACTGTGGGAATTGGTGTATGATCTTTTCACTGGGTAGTGGGCGATGGTTTCAGCCTAGGGTTGAAACGGGAGACAGGGCGAGGGTCGAGGCCTAGACATGCACACCATCAGTGTAAACTCTAGGTAGAGGGTCAGTCAGGATTTCCCTAGTCTGAGGGAAATTTGAGGGGCCCGGGTTATTAGCTCTTGCCCACCTAGTCTCCCCGTGACAGTAGAGGGAGCATTCCAGGAAAATATGTGCTAAATCTTAACCGTGGACATTGCTGCCTGTCAGCGGGCTGATCCCTGCTAGGAAAGACTGTTTCTTTTTGTTTCATTGTTTTGCCCAGAGGGCAGTCTTTATTTTCCCAAGCTTGGTTCATGCTGTTTTCAACAAACCAAGCATTTTTCCTTAAAGAGACAGTGTTCTGGTTATATCTCTGTGTCCAGCTGAGTGAGCTGCTCTACCACACTATAAATGATGTCCTAGAACAGTTGACCGCTGGCTGTCTTTATTGCTCATACATCCATCAGCTTTCATTTCCTAAACTGAGTTTTGATCAGTTGCTATGGGCATCAAGGACAGTCTAAATAGGTGGGGCCCAATGTCTGTGCTGTTACCAATTACACAAGATTAGAAATTTTGAGTACAGTAATATCTGAATATAATTTGGCTTTTACATGTCCAATACCATCCAGCAGCATCACAATGAAGATGGAAAGCTTGTACTATTTTCAGAACATTTTCTAACCTCAGCCTACTATAGGCAGGCCTTCCTATGCCAAAAAGAAAGTGGTTTCCAAATGCTAGTATGTTGACTTATACTAAGTACCATAATACAGAACCAAACAGATCTTTCAGCAAGTAATTCTACTAATGATGTCATTAGACGCTCACGAGAACATCATGTCTCCTGAGATAAGCCTTACAGTAAGATTCACACAAACAGGTTAAACCAGTGTCAACCACTTGTCTTCTTTTCTGTAATTGTCCTTTACTGTGGCTGCGTAATAAAAAATTAGATGAAATCAAAGATGCCTGTTACACGGCACATGTACATGACATGGCATACGACGAGCTAGGACAGTACATTTTCCACTTTAATATTTTTGGAGTTTTATGCATCAGGAGGAGTCAATAAAAGTCGTCAATCTTATATTATAGGTTGTTATGATAAAGGCAATGCCAAATAGTAATTATTATTATATTAAACTAAATGTAACATTTTTTTAAAAATCTCACTGGAGGATTTCCAAAGCATTACTGTCTGCTGATATTACACTTTTGCAGCAAAAATACACTGCTCAGAAAAATAAAGGGAACACTTAACCCCTTCTTGCCCTTGGGAATTCCATTTTTCCCTGTTCGTTTTTTGCTCCCCTCCTTCCCAGAGCCATAACTTTTTTATTTTTCCGTCAATTTGGCCATGTGAGGGCTTATTTTTTGCAGGACGAGTTGTACTTTTGAACGACATCATTGGTTTTACCATGTCGTGTGCTAGAAAACGGGAAAAAAATTCCAAGTGCGGTGAAATTGCAAAAAAAGTGCAGTCCCACACTTGTTTTTTGTTTGGCTTTTTTGCTAGGTTCACTAAATGCTAAAACTGACCTGCCATTATGATTTTCCAGGTCAGTACGAGTTCATAGATACCAAACATGACTAGGTTATTTTTTAACTAAGTGGTGAAAAAAAATTCCAAACTTTGCTAAAAAAAAAAAAAATAAAAAAAAAAAAAAAATTTGCGTCATTTTCCGATACTCGTAGCGTCTCCATTTTTCATGATCTGGGGTCAGGTGAGGGCTTATTTTTTGCGTGCCGAGCTGGCGTTTTTAATGATACCATTTCGGTGCAGATAAGTTCTTTTGATCGCCCATTATTGCATTTTAATGCAATGTCACGGCGACCAAAAAAACGTAATTCTGGCGTTTCGATTTTTTTTCTCACTACGCCGTTTAGCGATCAGGTTAATGCTTTTTTTAATTGATAGATCGGGCGATTCTGAACGCGGCAATACCAAATATGTGTAGGTTTGATTTTTTTATTGATTTATTTTGATTGGGGCGAAAGGGGGGTGATTTAAACTTTTATATTTTTTTTTATTTTTTTCACATTTTTTTTACTTTTTTTTTTTTACCTTTGCCATGCTTCAATAGCCTCCATGGGAGGCTAGAAGCTGGCACAACGCGATCAGCTCTGCTACATAGCAGCGATCATAAGATCATAAGAAATGCAGGTGTGCTCTGAGCGCCGACCACAGGGTGGCGCTCACAGCTACCGGCGATCAGTAATTATAGAGGTCTCAAGGACCTCTATGGTTACAATGCAGAAGCATCACTGACCCCCGATCATGTGACGGGGGTCGGCGATGGGCTCATTTCCGGCCGCTCGGCCGGAAGCGCCGGTTAAATGCCGCTGTTTGACAGCGGCATTTAACTAGTTAATAGCAGCGGGTGAATCGCGATTTCACCAGCCGCTATTGCGGGCACATGTCAGCTGTTCAAAACAGCTGACATGTCCCGGCTTTGATGCGGCTCACCGCTTCTGACCTCGGATGTACTATCCCGTCCGAGGTCAGAAAGAGGTTAAACAGAATATAACTCCAAGTAAATCAAACTTCTGTGAAGTCAAACTGTCCACTTAGGAAGCAACACTGTTTGACAATCAATTTCACATGCTGTTGTGCAAATGGAATTGTCACGGGGAGACTAGGTGAGCGAGAGCTAATAACCCGGGCCCCTGCAATTTCCCTCAGACTAGGGAAATCCTGACTGACCCTCTACCTGGAGTTTACACTGATGGTGTGCATGTCCAGGCCTCGACCCTAGCCCTGTCTCCTGTTTCAACCCTAGGCTGAAACCAACCGCCCACCACCCAGTGAAGAGGTAATACACCAATACCCACAGTTAGCACAGACAAGGATAAAGGAATATACACCACGCCGCAGTCACTCAGGAATACACTATACTGTAAATGTGCAGGGCAAAATAAATACAAATATAGGAAGGAGTAAATAAGACTAAGGAAAATACACCACCAGCAACGAATCTCCAACAACCAGCTCTCCACTCCAGACCGAGATAACAACGCACAAGACAGAAGCTATAATCGGCGACGCCCAATGATCAGGAGAACTATTTAAAGGCAATGGGCATGGCCCAGCTTCCAATCCGAGGATCAGGTAAATTAACCCCGGAACAGCTAGATAAAATCTAGCCGACGCCAATGAGCAAATAGTGGTCAAAAGCGGAATTACCGCTGTCTGTCGAACGACCTGGTCTGAACAGCGTCCGACATGACAGTACCCCGCCTTCTATGAGGGACCCAAGGGCCCTCACGGCTTATAGGACCCGGCTTGGCTGGATGGCGACGATGAAAGAACCTGACCAGCCGATCCGCATGAATATCCGAGGCTGGGACCCAGGACCTCTCCTCAGGCCCATAACCACGCCAGTGTACCAAGTACTGTAAAGTGCGACGCACTACACGAGAGTCAACCACCTTGGAGACTTCAAACTCCAAATTACCATCCACCAAGACTGGAGGTGGCATAGGCGCCACGTCCACAGAACCCACCACCTTCTTTAGAAGAGACCTGTGGAACACATTGTGTATCTTATACACCGTAGGGAGCTCTGTTGTAAATTTGGTTTTTGGGCTCCCCCGGTGGTCGCTGGTGGTACTGGACTTGTGTGCTTCACTTTCTCTGTTCACCTGTTTCCATCAGGATGTGGGAGTATCCTATTTAGCCTTGCTGCTCAGTTATTCTAGTGCCGGCCATCAATGTAACCAGAGCCTTTCTGTTGCATGTTCCTGCTTCTAGACTACTATCAGCTAAGTTGGACTCTTAGTCCTAAGTTTGTTTGCATTTTTGTTCCAGTTCTCAGTTATGTTATGTTTCTGTAGCTGGAAGCTCTTGTGGGCCGAAATTACCACTCCGCTGTCATGAGTTGACACATGAGTCTTAAAGTAATTTCTGGATGGTATTTTAATAGGGTTTTCAGCTGACCGTGAAGTTCCCTATTGTATCTTCTTACTATCTAGTAAGCGGACCTCGCTTTGCTGAACCTACCTTCATACTGCGTATGTCTTTTCCTCTGAACTCACCGTCAATATATGTGGGGGGCTTCTGTCTCCTTTTTGGGGGAATTTCCCTAGAGGTAAGCCAGGTCTGTTTTTTCCTCTATTAGGGTTAGTTAGTTCTCTGGCTGGCGCTGGGCGTCTAGGGATAAAACGTAGGTACGTCACCCGGCCACTGTTAGTTGTGTGGTAGGTTTAGCTCACGGTCAGCTCGAGATTCCATCACCCAAGAGCTAGTCTGTTATTTAAGTTCTCTGACGTTCCCTTGCCATTGGGAACCATGACAGTATGGCCGGCCAAGGGTTAAAACCGTTGGCAGAAGAAAGGAGAGAAAAAGAAGTCTGCAGATTTTTTTTTTTTTTCTTCTGAGCTTGCTCTATAGTTCACTCAGTTGCATTTCTGCTCTAATTGCAGCCTTTGCCTCTCTCTCTCCTTCTAATCCTTGAATGGCTCTGATCTCACCTGATTAAAATGGATCCTCAGAGTTTGGCTACAGGTTTGAATAATCTTGCTACGAAGGTTCAAAATTTACAGGATTTTGTTATTCATGCTCCTATATCTGAACCTAGAATTCCTATACCAGAATTTTTCTCCGGGGATAGATCTCGTTTCCTGAATTTCAAATATAATTGTAAATTATTTCTTTCCCTGAGATCTCGCTCCGCTGGAGATCCCGCACAGCAGGTTAGGATAGTAATTTCCTTGCTGCGGGGTGACCCTCAAGACTGGGCATTTGCATTGGCACCCGGGGATCCGTTGCTCAATGTGGATGCGTTTTTTCTGGCTTTGGGGTTGCTTTATGAGGAACCTAATTTAGAGATTCAGGCTGAAAAAACCTTGATGGCCCTATCTCAAGGGCAAGATGAAGCTGAAATATACTGCCAAAAATTTCGTAAATGGTCTGTGCTTACTCAGTGGAATGAGTGCGCCCTGGCGGCGAATTTCCGAGAGGGTCTCTCTGATGCCATTAAAGATGTTATGGTGGGGTTCCCTGCACCTACAGGTCTGAATGAGTCCATGACAATGGCTATTCAGATTGATCGGCGTTTGCGGGAGCGCAAACCTGTGCACCATTTGGCGGTGTCTTCTGAGAAGGCTCCAGAAAATATGCAATGTGATAGAATTCTGTCCAGAAGCGAACGGCAGAATTTTAGGCGAAAAAATGGGTTGTGCTTCTATTGTGGTGATTCAACTCATGTTATATCAGCATGCTCTAAACGTACAAAAAAGGTTGATAAGTCTATTTCAATTGGCACTTTACAGTCTAAGTTTATTTTGTCTGTGACCTTGATTTGTTCATTATCGTCAATTACCGCGGATGCCTATGTCGACTCTGGCGCCGCTTTGAGTCTCATGGATTGGTCCTTTGCCAGGCGCTGTGGGTTTGATCTAGAGCCTCTGGAAGTCCCTATACCTCTGAAGGGTATTGACTCTACACCATTGGCTAGTAATAAACCACAATACTGGACACAAGTGACTATGCGTATGAATCCAGACCATCAGGAGACGATTCGCTTCCTTGTGTTGTACAATCTACATGATGTTTTGGTGCTCGGATTGCCATGGTTACAATCTCATAACCCAGTTCTTGACTGGAAAGCAATGTCTGTGTTAAGCTGGGGATGTCAGGTGGCTCATGGGGACGTACCTTTGGTTTCCATTTCGTCATCTATTCCTTCTGAGATTCCGGAATTTTTATCTGATTATCGTGATGTTTTTGAGGAGCCTAAGCTTGGTTCACTACCTCCTCACAGAGATTGCGATTGTACCATAGATCTGATTCCGGGCAGTAAATTTCCAAAGGGTCGTTTATTTAATCTATCTGTACCTGAACATGCTGCTATGCGAGAATATATTAAGGAGTCCCTGGAAAAGGGACATATTCGTCCTTCTTCATCTCCCTTAGGAGCCGGTTTTTTCTTTGTATCTAAAAAAGATGGCTCTTTGAGGCCGTGTATTGATTATCGACTCTTGAATAAAATTACAGTCAGATATCAGTATCCTCTGCCACGGCTGACTGATTTGTTTGCTCGAATAAAAGGGGCTAAGTGGTTCTCTAAGATTGATCTCCGTGGGGCGTATAATTTGGTGCGAATTAAGCAGGGGGATGAGTGGAAAACCGCATTTAATACGCCCGAGGGCCATTTTGAGTATTTAGTAATGCCTTTTGGTCTTTCAAATGCCCCTTCAGTCTTTCAGTCCTTTATGCATGACATTTTCCGGGAATATTTGGATAAATTCATGATCGTGTATCTGGATGATATTTTGATTTTTTCGGATGACTGGGATTCTCATGTCCAACAGGTCAGGAGGGTTTTTCAGGTTTTGCGGGCTAATTCCTTGTGTGTGAAGGGTTCTAAGTGTATTTTTGGGGTTCAAAAGATTTCTTTTTTGGGGTACATTTTTTCCCCCTCTTCCATTGAGATGGATCCTGTCAAGGTTGGGGCTATTTGTGATTGGACGCAACCTTCTTCGCTTAAGAGCCTTCAGAAATTTTTGGGCTTTGCTAATTTTTATCGTCGATTTATAACTGGTTTTTCTGATGTTGCTAAACCTTTGACTGATTTGACCAAAAAGGGTGCTGATGTTGCTGATTGGTCCCCTGCTGCTGTGGAGGCCTTTCGGGAGCTTAAGCGCCGCTTTTCTTCCGCCCCTGTGTTGCGTCAGCCTGATGTTACTCTTCCTTTTCAGGTTGAGGTCGATGCTTCCGAGATCGGAGCTGGGGCGGTCTTGTCGCAGAAAAGTTCTGATTGCTCCGTGATGAGACCTTGTGCGTTCTTTTCTCGAAAATTTTCGCCCGCCGAGCGAAATTATGATATTGGTAATCGGGAGCTTTTGGCTATGAAGTGGGCTTTTGAGGAGTGGCGTCATTGGCTTGAGGGGGCTAGACATCAGGTGGTGGTATTGACCGATCACAAGAATTTGATTTATCTTGAGTCTGCCAGGCGCCTGAATCCTAGACAGGCGCGCTGGTCGTTGTTTTTCTCTCGGTTTAATTTTGTGGTCTCATACTTACCAGGTTCTAAAAATGTGAAGGCGGATGCCCTTTCTAGGAGTTTTGAGCCTGATTTCCCTGGTGATTCTGAACCTACAGGTATCCTTAAGGATGGGGTGATATTATCTGCTGTTTCCCCAGACCTGCGACGGGCTTTGCAGGAGTTTCAAGCGGATAGACCTGATCGTTGCCCGCCTGGTAGACTGTTTGTTCCTGATGATTGGACCAGTAGAGTCATCTCGGAGGTTCATTCTTCTGCGTTGGCAGGTCATCCCGGGATCTTTGGTACCAGGGATTTGGTGGCTAGGTCCTTCTGGTGGCCTTCTCTGTCTCGAGATGTACGAGTTTTTGTGCAGTCTTATGATGTTTGTGCTCGGGCCAAACCTTGTTGTTCTCGGGCTAGCGGATTGTTGTTATCTTTGCCTATTCCAAAGAGGCCTTGGACTCACATCTCTATGGATTTTATTTCTGATCTCCCTGTTTCTCAGAAAATGTCTGTCATCTGGGTGGTGTGTGACCGTTTTTCAAAGATGGTTCATTTGGTGCCCTTGCCTAAGTTGCCGTCCTCTTCCGAGTTGGTTCCTCTGTTTTTTCAAAATGTGGTTCGCTTGCATGGTATTCCGGAGAATATCGTTTCTGACAGGGGGACCCAGTTCTTGTCTAGATTTTGGCGGGCGTTCTGTGCTAGGATGGGCATTGATTTGTCTTTTTCGTCTGCGTTCCATCCTCAGACTAATGGCCAGACTGAGCGAACTAATCAGACCTTGGAGACTTATTTGAGGTGTTTTGTGTCTGCGGATCAGGATGACTGGGTTGCCTTTTTGCCGTTGGCGGAGTTTGCCCTCAATAATCGGGCTAGTTCTGCCACTTTGGTTTCTCCTTTTTTTTGCAATTCGGGGTTTCATCCTCGCTTTTCTTCTGGTCAGGTGGAGTCTTCGGATTGTCCTGGAGTGGATACTGTGGTGGATAGGTTGCATCGGATTTGGGGACAGGTGGTGGACAATTTGGAGTTGTCCCAGGAGAAGACTCGGCATTTTGCTAACCGCCGTCGTCGTGTTGGTCCTCGTCTTCGTGTTGGGGACTTGGTGTGGTTGTCTTCTCGTTTTGTCCCTATGAGGGTTTCTTCTCCTAAGTTTAAGCCTCGGTTCATCGGCCCGTATAAGATTTTGGAGATTCTTAACCCTGTGTCCTTTCGATTGGACCTCCCGGCATCTTTTTCTATCCATAATGTCTTCCATCGGTCATTATTGCGCAGGTATGAGGTACCGGTTGTGCCTTCCGTTGAGCCTCCCGCTCCGGTGTTGGTTGAGGGTGAATTGGAGTACGTTGTGGAGAAGATCTTGGACTCCCGTGTTTCCAGACGGAAACTTCAGTATCTGGTCAAGTGGAAGGGCTACGGTCAGGAGGATAATTCTTGGGTGACAGCCTCTGATGTTCATGCCTCTGATTTGGTCCGTGCCTTTCATAGGGCTCATCCTGATCGCCCTGGTGGTTCTTGTGAGGGTTCGGTGCCCCCTCCTTGAGGGGGGGGTACTGTTGTGAATTTGGTTTTTGGGCTCCCCCGGTGGTCGCTGGTGGTACTGGACTTGTGTGCTTCACTTTCTCTGTTCACCTGTTTCCATCAGGATGTGGGAGTATCCTATTTAGCCTTGCTGCTCAGTTATTCTAGTGCCGGCCATCAATGTAACCAGAGCCTTTCTGTTGCATGTTCCTGCTTCTAGACTACTATCAGCTAAGTTGGACTCTTAGTCCTAAGTTTGTTTGCATTTTTGTTCCAGTTCTCAGTTATGTTATGTTTCTGTAGCTGGAAGCTCTTGTGGGCCGAAATTACCACTCCGGTGTCATGAGTTGACACATGAGTCTTAAAGTAATTTCTGGATGGTATTTTAATAGGGTTTTCAGCTGACCGTGAAGTTCCCTATTGTATCTTCTTACTATCTAGTAAACGGACCTCGCTTTGCTGAACCTACCTTCATACTGCGTATGTCTTTTCCTCTGAACTCACCGTCAATATATGTGGGGGGCTTCTGTCTCCTTTTTGGGGGAATTTCCCTAGAGGTAAGCCAGGTCTGTTTTTTCCTCTATTAGGGTTAGTTAGTTCTCCGACTGGCGCTGGGCGTCTAGGGATAAAACGTAGGTACGTCACCCGGCCACTGTTAGTTGTGTGGTAGGTTTAGCTCACGGTCAGCTCGAGATTCCATCACCCAAGAGCTAGTCTGTTATTTAAGTTCTCTGACGTTCCCTTGCCATTGGGAACCATGACAGAGCTCCAATCGGTACGCTACTGGGTTAATGACAGCGGTGACCCTAAATGGACCAATAAACCGTGGACCCAATTTAAGGGACGGTATTTTGAGTCTTATGTTTTTGGTGGATAACCACACCCAGTCATCCACACTCAGGTCCGGACCTGGCACACGCCTACTGTCAGCCACACGTTTGTACCTAGCACCCACACTCAACAGGCGCTGTTTAACTCTCCTCGAGACTGACGACAATTGTGCTCCTAACTGATCCTCCTACGGAACGCCAGAAGAGCCCCTCTGACTCAAGGTACAAAATTGAGGATGTAGCCCATAAACACAAAAAAACGGAGACTCCCCAGATGACTCCTGGCAGAGATTATTGATGGCAAACTCAGCCAAAGGAAGAAAGGTAGACCACTCCTCCTGGTTATCAGAGACAAAGCAGCGTAAGTACTGGTCCAAATTTTGGTTCATACGCTCAGTCTGACCATTTGACTGAGGATGGAACGCCGAAGAATGAGACAACTTGATCTCCAGCCGTGAGCAAAATGCTTTCCAAAATTTTGCCACAAACTGAGACCCCCTATCAGACACGATGTCAGACGGAACCCTATGAAGTCTGACCACCTCCTGCACAAATACCTGAGACAAGAGTCTTAGCGTTGGGCAACGAAGGCAAAGACACAAAGTGCGACATTTTAGAAAACAGATCAACAATCACCAAGATGACCGTGTTCCCAGCTGAGGAGGGCAAATCAGTGATGAAATCCATGGAGATTTCCGTCCATGGCTTACTAGGTACTTCAAGAGGAAGTAGTGTGCCAACAGGACGGGAGCGGGGTGTATTAGCCCTAGCGCACGTGGTACAAGCTGACACGTATGAGACCACGTCCTGTCGGATCTTGGGCCACCAAAACCGACGTGACACCAACTCCAAGGTACCTCTAACCCCTGGGTGGCCAGCCAGGACAGCATAATGATGCTCCGCCAAAACCTTTAAGTGGAGATGAAACGGTACAAAAGATTTGTTGATGGGAAGCTCAGATGGTACCTCCTCCTGAGCCTCGGCAATCTCAGCCTCAACCTCGGTAGTGAGAGCCGAAACCATAACACCCTTTTGGAGGATGGGTACTGGATCTTCCCGAGGTTCACCCCCCGGAAAACACCTGGACAGAGCATCCACCTTAGTGATTTTAGACCCCGGTCTGTAAGTGACGACAAAATTGAACCGCGTGAAAAACAATGCCCAGCGAGCCTGCCTGGGGGACAGACGCTTGGCTGACTCCAAATACAGCAGATTCTTATGATCGGTAATAACAGTAACCTGATGTACCGACCCCTCCAAGAAGTGTCGCCATTACTCAAAGGCCAACTTGATTGCCAACAACTCCCTGTTGCCGATATCGTAGTTACGTTCGGCGGACGACAGTTTCTTGGAGAAATAGGCGCATGGACGCAAACCACTCAAAGATGAGCCTTGAGATAGTAAAGCCCCACACCAACCTCAGACGCATCGACTTCCACAACAAAGGGTTTTGATACGTCTGGCTGCACAAGAATGGGGGCTGAAACAAAATTGTTCTTAAGAAATTCAAATGCGCGCACAGCAGCCTCAGGCCAAACGGAGAAATTGGTACCCTTTTTAGTCATGTCAGTTAGCGGTTTAGCAATGATGAAAAAATCCTTGATAAATTTCCTATAGTAATTAGAAAACCCAAGGAACCGCTGAAGTGCTTTCAGGTTATCAGGACGTTCCCAATGCAGTACCGCTTGCACCTTAGCGGCGTCCATTTTAAAACCAGAAGCAGACACAATATAACCTAAGAAAGGCAACTCTTGAACAGAAAATACACATTTCTCAAGTTTAGCATACAGATTATTCTCTCTGAGAAGCTGTAACACCTGCCTGACATGATTTAAATGAGCATCACGGTCGCAAGAATATATGAGGATGTCATCTAGGTACACGATAACGAATTTCCCCAAAACATGCGAGAACACATCATTGATGAAATGTTGGAACACTGCAGGTGCGTTAGTCAACCCAAAAGGCATCACCAAATTTTTAAAATGACCCTCAGGGGTATTAAAAGCCGTCTTCCACTCATCACCTTGACGGACTCTTATGAGGTTGTACGCCCCCCTGAGGTCAAGCTTGGTAAACCACTTAGCACCCGCCACCTGGTTGAACAAATCTGGTATCAGTGGCATCGGGTATGGATCACAAACCGTAATCTGGTTCAACTCCCTGAAATCCAAACACGGGCGTAATCCGCCATCTTTCTTCTTCACGAAGAAGAACCCTGCTGCCACTGGCGAGGATGACGGCCTGATGTGCCCTTTGCTCAAGCTTTCAGCAATATAATCTTTTAATGCTTGTCTCTCCGGACCGGAGATGTTAAACATCCTTACTTTAGGCAACTTGGCCCCTGGTTTAAACCTGATAGAACAGTCATAGGGACGATGTGGCGGCAACTCTGAACAACCCTTTTCAGAGAACACATCCACAAAATCCAGAAGTGACTCCGGAACGCTTGAAGTCACAGCAGACACACATGTGGCCAGGCAATTCTCCTGGCTGAATTCGCTCCACTGAATTATGTCCTGAGTTTTCCAGTCAATTACCGGGTTGTGCATGGACAACCAAGGAAAACCCAAAACCACCTGAGCAGGAAGATTCCTGAGCACCTTACATGTAACCCGCTCGGAATGTAGAACCCCAATGTGGAGTTTCACCTCAGCCACAAATTCAGTAATCTCCCCCTGAGAGAGAGGAGCAGCATTGATGGTGACCACACGGATAGGATGAGACAGTTTTTCAATCCTAAAACCTGCTGTGCGCGCAAACTCCTCATCAATGAGATTTGTGGCTGAACCACTATCCACAAAAACAGTAATTGGCAGCTCACTGCCAGCGATAAAAACCTTAGCAGGGAGCATGCATTGAGAAACCACCATGGAGGATATACATAAGCTCAGATTGGTCTCCTCCACACCCTCTGAGCTTAGAAGTTTTCCGCCGTTGCGTTTTTCTTAGACAGCAGAGGACAGATGTTAATAAAATGACCAGTTTTACCACAGTAAAAACAGGCTCCCTGCTTCCTGAGCTCAGGGGCTCGATTCTTAACATGTGATACCCCTGCGATTTGCATAGGTTCTGTGGGCTCACCTGCAGCAACCTCATGTGAACCTAAACCCTCTCCCATAGGCGGTGTCTCATGCTCCCCCTGATGCAAACGGCGATCAATGCGGACAACCAGACTCATAGCGGAATCTAGAGAATCAGGAGTCTCGTACATCAGAAGGGCTTTTTTAACCCTTCCAGAAACCCCATGAATAAACTGATTCCGCAATGCTGGATCATTCCACTGTGTATCGATCGCCCAGCGACAAAATTCAGAACAGTAATCCTCTGCAACTCGCTCCCCCTGGCGATTAGTGCGTATCTTAGATTCTGCTAGAGCCATTCTGTCTGGCTCATCGTAAATGTTTCCAAGAAAGGAAAAAAAACTCTCCACAGAGTCAAATGCAGCAGAATTAGATGGGAAAGAAAACGCCCATGCTTGGGGATCCCCGCTTAACAATGACAACACCAGGCCCACACGCTGAGCCTCATTACCTGAGGAGATCGGGCGCATACGGAAATATAGTTTGCAAGCTTCACGAAAAGAAACAAATTTACTGCGTTCCCCAGCAAATTTTTCAGGCAAAGGGAATTTAGGCTCAGCAACTCTTCCTGTCGCTCCAGCTTGCACATTAGATACTGCTAGTCCCTGTTGCTGAACTGCCCCCCTCAACTCAGTGACCTGTAGGGACAGCGCCTCCAACTGGCGGGTTATGGAAGTCATGGGATCCATGACAAGAGAAAAAAAAAAGAAACCCCTTTTTTTTTTTTGTTGGGCCGATTATAATGTCACGGGGAGACTAGGTGAGCGAGAGCTAATAACCTGGGCCCCTGCAATTTCCCTCAGACTAGGGAAATCCTGACTGACCCTCTACCTGGAGTTTACACTGATGGTGTGCATGTCCAGGCCTCGACCCTCGCCTTGTCTCCTGTTTCAACCCTAGGCTGAAACCAACCGCCCACCACCCAGTGAAGAGGTAATACACCAATACCCACAGTTAGCACAGACAAGGATAAAGGAATATACACCACGCCGCAGTCACTCAGGAATACACTATAAATGTGCAGGGCAAAATAAATACAAATATAGGAAGGAGTAAATAAGACTAAGGAAAATACACCACCAGCAACGAATCTTCAACAACCAGCTCTCCACTCCAGACCGAGATAACAACGCACAAGACAGAAGCTATAACCGGCGACGCCCAATGATCAGGAGAACTATTTAAAGGCAATGGGCATGGCCCAGCTTTCAATCCGAGGATCAAGTAAATTAACCCCGGAACAGCTAGATAAAATCTAGCCGACGCCAATGAGCAAATAGTGGTCAAAAGCGGAATTACCGCTGTCTGTCGAACGACCTGGTCTGAACAGCGTCCGACATGACAGGAATAGACAACAGGTGGAAATTATTGGCAATTATCAAGTCACACTCAATAAAGGAGTGGTTCTGCAGGTGGGGACCACAGATCACATCTCAGTACCAGTTTCTGGTTGATGTCTTGGTCACTTTTGAATGTTGGTTGTGCTTTCACACTCGTGGTAGCATGAGACGGACTCTACAACCCACACAAGTGGCTCAGGTAGTGCAGCTCATCCAGGATGGCACATCAATGCGAGCTGTGGCAAGAAGGTTTGCTGTGTCTGTCAGCTTAGTGTCCAGAGGCTGGAGGCGCTAACAGGAGACAGGCCAGTACACCAAAAGATGTGGACGGGGCAGTAGGAGGGCAACAACCCAGCAGCAGGACCGCTACCTCAGCCTTTGTGCAAGGAGAAACAGGAGGAGCACTGCCAGAGCCCTGCAAAATGACCTCCAGCAGGCCACAAATGTGTATGTGTCTGCACAACGGTTAGAAACCGACTCCATGAGGATGGTCTGAGTGCCCGAGGTCCACAGATGGGGGCTGTGCTCACAGCCCAACACCGTGCAGGACGCTTGCCATTTGCCACAGAACACCAGGATTGGCAAATTTACCACTGGCGCCCTGTGCTCTTCACAGATTAAAGCAGGTTCACACTGAGCACATGTGACAGAATCTGAAGACGCCGTAGAGAGCGATCTGCTGCCTGCAACATCCTTCAGCATGACCGGTTTGGCAGTGGGTCAGTAATGGTGTGGGGTGGCATTTCTTTGGAGGGCCGCACAGCCCTCCATGTGCTTGCCAGAGGTAGCATGACTGCCATTAGGTACCGAGATGAGATCCTCAGACCCCTTGTGAGACCATATGCTGGTGCGGTTGGCCCTGAAGGACAAAGCCAGACCTCATGAGGCTGGAGTGTGTCAGCAGTTCCTGAAAGATGAAGGAATTGAAGCTATGGACTGGCCCGCCCGTTCCCCAGACCTGAATCCGATTGAACACATCTGGGACATCATGTCTTGCACCATCCACCAACGTCACGTTGCACAACAGACTGTCCAGGAGTTGGCGGATGCTTTTAGTCCAGGTCTGGGAGGAGATCCCTCAGGAGATCATCCGCCGCCTCATCAGGAGCATGTCCAGGCATTGTAGGGAGGTCATACAGGCACGTGGAGGCCACACACACTACTGAGCATCATTTCCTTGTCTTGAGGCATTTCCACTGAAGTTGGATCAGCCTGTAACTTCATTTTCCACTTTGATTTTGAGCATCATTCCAACTCCAGACCTCCGTGGGATATTAGTTGGGATTTACATTGATCATTTTTAGGTTTTATTGTTCTCAACACATTCTACTATGTAATGGGTAAAGATTTACAACTGGAATATTTCATTCAGTGATATCTAGGAGGTGGGATTTTAGTGTTCCCTTTATTTTTTTGAGCAGTGTAGTTTGTGTCATGCAGACCGACTCCTGCAACTGATCTTGCGGAAGAACAGGCAATAAGCACATCATCACTATTAAAGGGAATGTGCATCATAGCTTAGGGAGCAGACTGCCGTCATACACTCCTAGAATGTTTCCCTTTACCCACTCTATCACCAGATTTAGCATGTTTTTAGAGATTCTGATTACAGCGATGTATCACTTACTCGGCTGCTTGGTGCAGTTTTGATAAAATCCGTTTTCTCTGTTGTTGATCTAGCAGTTTTCTGAATGCTGAGTTCTGTATAACCCCGCCCACACCACTGATTGGCAGCTTTCTGTGTACACTGTTTGTTATCAGAAAACTGACAATCAGTGGTAGGGGCGGGATAAACAGAGCAGGAGGACTAGGTGGCAGAAGAACTCTAGTCTAGTCCTGTAATAATAATCTGCTGCTGATAAAACACTGATTTTATTGATGCAACACACAGCCTAAAATATCATGCTGCTCTTGGATTACATAGCAAAAAAGTATGCTAACCACTATATATTTTTTTTTATTTAAAGGGCTGTTATCTTCTGCAGGAGATATCCATTCCGTGCCTCCCAGTTTCTTGCCACTGGTACTGTGCACTCTCCAGAGATGGACTGAAGGAAGCTGGATTTGAAGCTAACATTGTGCTCCAGCAATCTGGGCCAGCTTCAGAGCAGATCTTACCAGCTCTATTGGAAAGAGCTTGTAGTCACTGTGCATTTTTGGTCACAACTGCTGAACGCTTTGTTGGGGTTTCCATTGGGATCCTTGAAAACATAATGCCGACGGAAGCTCTGATGAAGTCCCTCACTATTATAAAGCCTATGGCATCACACTGAAGTCTATGAAGTCTTCCGCTCTTAAGATCATGCACACTGCGTCTCTTTGAAGCCGGCAGGCGTACACCCAGCTTCAAGGGATCAATGATGTGAGGGGAAGAAGCCTCGCACATGCTTGAGATAAGCATGGCGCTAGCGATTACATAAGTTATAGATGGCACATATAAGTGGGCCACCTAGTTTGGGGACACCAACGCAGTGCAGTGCTGATCAGCTTTTTTTTCTCATGTCGACTAGGCACGAGAAAAAGTTTGCAGCATGCTGTGAGTTGCTGTGCAAATCTGATCACACTCACCCATTCAATGCTATTGGTGCGTGGAAAACATTGGACTGCACTCGAATGACATTCAAGTGCAGTTCAATTACCATGGACTCACAGAATGGAGAAATTTTGTTCTCCATCTTGTCCTCACTTGTGCTATGATTTTCTCCTTTGAGAGAACTGGATCGCACTAAGCAGATCAGATTGATCAGTGGAGGGTGATGGGTGTGAGGCCGCTACCGATTTAATACTGGTCACCTATCCTAATAAAACGTCAATATCATAAGGCTGGAAAACCCTAATAAGACTCTTTTCACACTGTGGGGTTTCATTAGTATATGCCTATTGGAGGTGGGCATCGAGACCTAGTCCACTAAGTGTACGCTCATCTCACAATAATTGTTTAGTCTACACAGGCTGTCGATCACATGATGAATGAGCAAAACACTTGTTTATCAGGTGAAATGATCTTTTGCGGTGTACAAGAAGATTATTGTTCTAGGCAGCACATCTTGCTCAAATCTGGGAAAAATTAAGAAATGTGTGGATGAGGTTTCAGGTACTACAAAAAGCTTCATTTTTTGTGACAAAACTGTGCAGAAAAAAAAGTCACACAGAAATGCAGCAAATACTTATTGTTCTCGGCAGCATAAGTCTTGTTTACAGAGGATGACGCGGACGGTGTGCTGCCGAGAGCGATGATCTTTTGGGAAAACCATAAGATCATTTCACCTAATGAATGAGTGTTTTGCTTGTTCATCAGGTGACCAACAGCCTGATTAGACTGAAAGATTATCCTAGGAACCCTGGTTAGTAGGCGAGCAATGACCTGTCGCATTGCTTGCAGTGCTATAGCACCTGTGGAGGCAGTGACTCCTGGTGACATCATTACTAGAATGTTACCATCCCTAATATAAGCCAGATACATCTAGAATCAGTTCTCCTCAGCATTGTATCGCCATTCTAACGTTCTCTACAGTAAGAGTTCCGAGCCCAAACAACCTGATGGATAAGTGGCAGAAAATGACAATTCTACATAAATGACTGGAGTCAGTAATCTCTGCATAAGTTACATAATTGAGATCTATCATTTACTGTATGTGCATGCAATAGACTCCCCCAGACCCCCAATACATGAAACCCCCCAATCATATCGCATCCTGCATGCTTTCTAGAGAATTACAAAATCCAGGAGGTAGAAAAACGAGGTGACTACTGACATCTAGTGGACAGTACACAAAAATCATAAAAAAGGGAGACTACGATCTTCTATCCTGCAGGATTAAGTAAAAAAGAAAGTATTTGTTAAACGGCTAAAGTTTTTAAGCAAGGAAGTCTATGGATGCCAAAGTCCGCCAGAGCCTCCATTTCACATATAGTGAAGAGCAAAAGGGTAAGGCTATGTTCACACTTTGCGTTTTTTGCTGCGGATCCGCAGCGGATTTGCCTCTGCGGATCCGCAGCAGTTTTCCATGCAGGGTACAGTACAATGTTACCCTATGGAAAACAAAAACCGCTGTGCCCACTTTGCTTTTTTCCTCTGGAAAATCAGCGCGGATTTTCTGCGGAAAAAAAGAAGTAGCATGTCTATTCTTTCGGCGGATTCCGCAACGGTTTACCACCTGCACCAATAGGAAAGTGCATTTGGAAAACCGCAGTGGAATCCGCAGTAGAAACCGCACAAAAAACCGCAGGGAAAAGCACCGCGGTTTTGCACTGCGGTTTTGGCAAATCCGCTGCGGAAAAATCCGCAGCAAATTCCGCAAAGTGTGAACAAGCCCTAACAATGTTTTGAACTTTTGACTTTCATGCTCCATATCTCACCATCAAATACTGCTTTGAACTTGAGACTGCCATCATTTTAAAGACAATCATCTGACCTGCTTCTAATTAGCATAGGATTAGTTATGCAGATTCTCGTCACGTCACTTCATTGTTATGGTTTTGCTGCTAAAGATCTTACTTTTGATTTGTATTATTGTGTTAGTATCTTGTAAATGCACCTTTGGCTTTCAGCACTGCCTGACTCCTGGCCACGCTCCCGGGTCAGATTCAAGCATGTGTTGATCGAAATTTGACCTCGGGTCTCGTCTACACATTCCCAAAGTTGGTGCATACTGGTCGCCTCACTACGGTATGTATACAGTGAGTCCATCCAGCAAGCAATAGATGCTACTGAGCATGCGCCAGCGCCATTTGCTCAAGTTCATTTTTTTTTTCAAAGCCAACACTATTAACTGCATTATGTAAAATAGTGGGCAGATCACTGAAGCATCAGTGACCTCTCAGAAGCCATCAGCATGAATACCTAATCAGAGCACTACATGAATCCCCCCCACAGGCCGCCCCAGAGCACGAGCATATCATTAACTGAAAATAAAGATTAAAGAACAACCACAAGACGGATTTCATCACCCAGGTATCATTTAAATCAGTACACCGGCGCCAACCTGACACTGTCTGTAGGTGACTGTGCACAATCCTGCTGACAGGTTCCCTTTAACCCCTTTCCGACATGTGCTGTAATAATACACACGTCATATTCCCCGTTTGTTGTGGGCTCCGGCGCTGAGTCCGCACCTTTCCAGCACATGACAGCTGACCTATACAGCGGATATGTGCCCACAACAGCCACGGGTGGATCCACCCGTGGCTGTTAATTAGTTAAATGCCACTGTCAATCTCAGACAGCGGCATTTAACTTGCGCTTACAGGAAGGATGTCACTGGCACCATGCATCAGTGACCCCGTAAGATGATCGAGGGTCGACGATGGGTCGGCATGACAACCAGAGGTCTGCAGCAGACCTCTGTGGTTGTCAATTTCCAGATTGCTATGAGCATCTCCCCACGGTCGGAGCTCATAGCAAGTGAGTATTTCTGCTACACACAGGTGATCTGATCATCGCCTGTGTGTAGCAGAGGGGATCAAAGTACTGCAGCTTCTAGTCTCCCATGGAGAAAAAGTACAAAAAGAGTCTTTAAAAAAAAAAAAAAAAAATATATATATATATATATATATATATATATATATATATATACCGTACTTTCCGGCGTATAAGACGACTGGGCGTATAAGACGACCCCCCAACTTTACCAGTTAAAATATAAAATCTTCTTAAAAGTCGGGGGTCTTCTTATACACCCTATGTCGTCTTATAGGGCCGGTGAATATGTGCCTTTTTTTTGGGGGGGGGAGTGGTCCTGATGACGACGAGGGGGCGTCTCACAGGAAAGTGAGTATCCCCCATTACCTCATCATAGCGCTGCAGCGTGGGGTCTCTGTGCTGGGAGCGGCGGCTGCTGTGCTGTGCTGTGGCGGCTCCTCTTCTGCAGTGTGGGGCCTCTGGTGCTGTGGGGCGGCGGCGGCGGCGTATCTTCATGCAGTCGGGGCTCCTCCGGCATCTCCCTAAAGCTCGGAGGCCCCGCGGCGCTGGCAGCTCCATCGGTACAATGCGGTGGCCTCCGGGAAAATGGCCGCTGCTCAGATTCAGACCTCGTCCCGAGATCTCGGGACACGAGATCTGAATCTGAGCAGCGGCCATTTTCCCGGAGGCCACCGCATTGTACCGATGGAGCTGCCAGCGCCGCGGGGCCTCCGAGCTTTAAGGAGATGCCGGAGGAGCCCCGACTGCATGAAGATACGCCGCCGCCCCACAGCACCAGAGGCCCCACACTGCAGAAGAGGAGCCGCCGCCCCACAGCACAGCAGCCGCCGCGCCCAGCACAGAGACCCCACGCTGCAGCGCTATGATGAGGTAATGGGGGATACTCACTTTCCTGTGAGACGCCCCCTCGTCGTCATCAGGACCACTCCCCCCCCACCCACCCACCATATACACCCGGCGTACAAGGCGATACCCGGCGTATAAGACGACCCCCGACTTTTAAGAAGATTTTCAGGGGTTAAAAAGTCTTCTTATACGCCGGAAAATACGGTATATATATATATAAAAGTTCAAATCACCCCCCTTTCGCCCCATTCAAAATAAAACAATAAAAAAAATTGAAACATACACATATATGGTATCGCCGTATTCAGAATTACCTGATCTATCAATATAAAAAAATTAACCTGATCGCTCAATGGCGTAACGAGAAAAAAATTAAAAATGCCAGAATTACGTTTTTGATCACCGCTACATTGCAATAAAATGCAATAACGGGTGACCAAAGGATCGTATCTACACCAAAATTGTGTCAATAAAAACGCCAGCTCGGAGTGCAAATAAATAAGCCCTCACCCAAACCGAGATCACGAAAAATGGAGACGCTATAGGCCTCAGAAAATGTTTTGTTTTTTTTTTTTTTTTACAAATTTTGGATTTTTTTTCACCACTTAACTAAAAATGAACCTAGACATGTTTGGTGTCTATGAACGCGCAATGACCTGGAGAATTATAATGGCAGGTCAGTTTTAGCATTTGGTGAACATGATAAAAAAAAAAGACAAAAAAAACAAACTGGAATTGCACTTTTTTTTGCAATTTCCCCGCACTTGGAATTTGTTTCCGTTTTTCAGTACACGATATGCTAAAAACAATGGTGTTGTTCAAAAGTACAACTTGTCCCACAAAAATCAAGCCCTCACATGGCCATATTGACCGAAAAATAAAAAAAGTTATGGCTCTGTGAAGGGGACAAAAAACGAAAACACAAAAACGGAAAATGGCCTGGGGGTTAAGGGGTTGAAGGGAATCTGTCACCACATTTGACCTATGTATACTATTAATATGGACACACAAGTTATAGACAGCTGAAAACAGTCCTCCCTATGTGTCTAATATCAGATGCCTTGTTGTTGATAAGTAAACTTTTATCACTTTATATAAATGACCTCTTCCAGGCTATGAGAAGGATGGTGCTTCGAACAACTCTGCCTCCAGAGCTTATTTTACATGAAGGGAGAGTTACCAGTGTGAGACAAGTAACTAACACAGAACAGGAGAAATTAAATTTGTCTTCTTGCAAACACGTTAAGCTACTCTCTCAGCTCTGCAGTGAGAGCAGGAGAGCAAAGAGTGGCCATTACACATCACACTGGTAAATCCCCTTCATGTATAATAACCTCTGGAGGAAAAGTTATCTTCCAGGCACCATGCTCCCCACAGCCGGGAAGAGATTATTTATATTAAGTGATAAAAGATAATTTATCCACAAGGCATCTGATGAGACACACAGGGAGGACTGTGTAGATAGGTCAAATGTGGTGACAGATTCCCTTTAAATGGAAGCCATAAACCATAGTGTGAACATAGCCTTAAAGGGAACCTGTCATGTCCCCAAATGCTAGTAACCTGCAGATATGGGGTTAGTCTGCTTTTAACCACTTACTGCCATTGGACGGAATAGTACGTCCGATGGCAGTATCCCCCACTTTGATGTGGGCTCCGTCGGTGAGCCCGCATCAAACCCGGGACATCAGCTGTTTTGAACAGCTGACATGTGCCCGCAATAGGCGTGGGTGGAATCGCGATCCACTGGCACCTATTAACTAGTTAAATGCCGCTGTCATACTCTGACAGCAGCATTTAATAAGCGATTAAATGATTGGGGGTCATTGATGCGTCGGCTTGACAACCAGAGGTCTCCTTGAGACCTCTATGGTTATTGATGCCGGACTGCTATGAGCACCCCACCCTTGGGTCGGCCCTCATAGCAAGTCTGTAATTCTGCTACATAGAGGCAATCTGAGCATCGCCTCTATGTAGCAGAGCCGATATGTAGCAGAGCCGATAAAGGTGTGGTAGCTTCTAGCCTCCGATGGAGACTACTGAAGCATGCCAAAAGTAAAAAAAAAGTTTTTTAAAATATGAAAAAAATTAAAAAATATAAAAGTTCAAATCACCCCCCTTTTGCCCCATTCAAAATAAAACGATAAAAAAAAAAAATCAAACCTTTACATATTTGGTATCGCTGCGTTCAGAATCGCCAGATCAATCAATAAAAAAAAGATTAACCTGATCGCTAAACGACGTAGTGATGAAAAAAGTCAAAACGCCAGAATTACATTTTTTTGGTCGCCGCGACATTGCATTAAAATAACAAAAGAACGTATCTGCACAAAAATGGTATAATTAAAAGCCCTCACCCAACCCCAGATCACGAAAAATGGAGACACTACAGGTATCGCAAAATTGCGCAATTTTTATTTTCTTTTTAGCAAAGTTTGGAATATTTTTTCACCACTAAGATAAAAAAGAACCTAGACATGTTTGGTGTCTATGAACTCGTAATGACCTGGAGAATCATAATGGCAGGTCAGTTTTAGCATTCAGTGAACCTAGCAAAAAGCAAAACAAAAAAAGTATTTGCAATTTCACCGCACTTGGAAATATTTTCCCGTTTTCTAGTACATGACATGGTAAAACTAATGGTGTCGTTCAAAAGTACAACTTGTCCCGCAAAAAATAAGCCCTCACATGGCCATATTGATGGAAAATAAAAAAGTTATGGCTCTGGGAAGGAAGGGAGCGAAAACCAAAAATGCAAAACCGAAAAAAGCTCCGGGGGTTAAGTGTTGTAAAGCCGTGTGGCCGCTACACTAAAAGATTGGCACCCGGAGGAAATGAGCTTTATTACTCCGGCTTTCAGTCGGGTTTGGGGTGCAGCTTCAGTCACTGCTCACTGTCAGCTATAAGTACAGAAGGCCAGCAATGGAACTGAGTTCAAAGTCAGTCCAAGATTTCATATTTGAGTCTCCTTCAGCCTCATTCACTTAAAAAGCTACTTATAGCAGGGAAGGACACATCAATGGTGGAACCTGTGCAGCCGCACAGGGGCCCAGGAGGAAAGGGGGCCCATTTTAACCTCCACAGTAAATGGAACGGTGCATTATGATAAGCCACTGGACTGCAAAGGCCCATATATTGTTCTTGTACAGAAGTCCTCTTTTGTCTGTGTCCACCATTGACTTCTAGAGAACGTCTGAATAACGTTTTTCAAGTGTTTTAACAGGAGCTGCCGACAAAAATTCCGACCATAACGTAATGTGAATGAGATCTTGTGCTGGCAATACGTGTTTGGCAACAAGAGTAGGTCTCCATAATTGTTTGGCAATACACATTAGACGCCTATTTTTTTTTCTCTCTCTCTCTCTATATATACAGTGGGTATGGAAAGTATTAAGACATCTTTAAATTTTTCACTCTTTTTTTCATTGCAGCCATTTGGTAAATTCAAAAAAGTTAATTTTTTTCTCATTAATGTCCACTCTGCACCCCATCTTGACTGAAAATAAAAGAAATGTAGAAATTTTTGCAAATGTATTAAAAAAGAAAAACTGAAATATCACATGGTCATAAGTATTCAGACCCTTTGCTCAGTATTGAGTAGAAGCACCCTTTGAGCTAGTAGAGCCATGAGTCTTCTTGGGAATGATGCAACAAGTTTTTCACACCTGGATTTGGGGATCCTCTGCCATTCTTCCTTGCAGATCCTCTCCAGTTCCCTCAGGTTGGATGGTGAGCGTTGGTGGACAGCCATTTTCAGGTCTCTCCAGAGATGCTCAATTGGATTTAGGTCAGGGCTTTATCTGGGCCAGTCAAGAATGGTCACTGAGTTGTTCTGAAGCCACTCCTTTGTTATTTTAGCTGTGTGCTTAGGGTCATTGTCTTATTGTAAGGTGAACCTTCGGCCAAGTCTGAGGTCCAGAGCACTCTGGAAGAGTTTTTCATCCAGGATATCTCTGTACTTGGCCGCTTTCATGTTTCCTTCAATGGCAACCAGTTGTCCTGTCCCTGCAGCTGAAAATCACCCCCATAGCATGATGCTGCCACCCTCATGTTTCACTGTTGGGATTGTATTGGGCAGGTGATGAGCAGTGCCTGGTTTTCTCCACACATACAGCTTAGAATTATCACCAAAAAGGTCTATCTTCGTTTCATAACACCAGAGAATCTTATTTCTCATAGTCTAGGAGTCCTTCCTGTGTTTTTTTTTAGCAAACTCTATGTGGGCTTTCATATATCTTGCACTGAGGAGAGGCTTCCGTCGGGCCACTCTGCCATAAAGGCCTGACTGGCGGAGGGCTGCAGTGATAGTTGACTTTGTGGAACTTTCTCCCATCTCCCTACTGCATCTCTGGAGCTCAGACACAGTGATCTTGGGGTTCTTCTTTACCTCTCTCACCAAGGCTCTTCTACCACGATTGCTCAGTTTGGCTGGACGGCCAGGTCTAGGAAGACTTCTGGTGGTCCCTAAATTCTTCCATTTAAGGATTAGAGAGGCCACTGTGCTCTTAGGAACCTTGAGTACCGCAGAAATTCTGTTGTAGCCTTGGCCAGATCTGTGCCTTGCCACAATTCTGTCTCTGAGCTCCTTGGCCAGTTCCTTTGACCTCATGATTCTCATTTGATCTGACTTGCACTGTGAGCTGTGAGGTATTATATAGACAGGTGTGTGCCTTTCCAAATCAAGTCCTGTCAGTTTAATTAAACACAAAATTTTAAAAACAACTAAGGGCGCTGCACTAAGACTTAGGTACATTTGCAGCAAATAATTGGACAAAACCACCTAATTTGTCCAGTGTAAATTATTCTAAAAAGAAAAAATATAGAAAAATGTATATATTTGCGCTAAAAGGACCCAATGATGTTTAAGGTGCTATTAATAAGAAGATCTGTTGTTCAAAACACTATATTTACTGTTAGTTTACCAATTACCTTTATCTGGATGAATGCAGCGTATGTACAACAGCTCTGTTATCCGAAAAAGGTCCTTGTAGGCGTGTATCCTGATGTCCACAAAAAGAATCTTGAGCAGTCTTCCTGAGGAAGGAATCAGTTGATTCCGAAACGCGTCGGATTGGATTTTGGTCCTAGGTGCACTCCGTAAGCCAGTCACGTTAAGTATCACGTGACCGTGACATCACGCATGGTCCTGCAGCTTCTCTGCACCTTGCCGGCAAATATTATCAGAATACGCGGACTCCTGCCCAGATGCCAGGAGCATTGGAGCTCAATATAGGAGGTAAAGGGTGCCTGTCACCGGCCGGGACAGGAACACAAAAAACCCCCCCTCTTATTAATATTGTGAACGGACACTTGCCAGACTGCTCAAGATTCTTTTTGTGGACATCAGGATACACTCCTACAAGGACCTTTTTCGGATAACAGAGCTGTTGTACATAGTTTAATTAAACACAGCTGGACTCCAGTGAAGGAGTAGAACCATCTCCAGGAGGATCACAAGGAAATGGACAGCATGTGACTTAAATATGAGTGTCTGAGCAAAGGGTCTGAATACTTATGACCATGTGATATTTCAGTTTTTCTTTTTTAATAAATTTGCAAAAATGTCTACATTTCTTATTTTTTTCAGTCAAGATGGGGTGCAGAGTGGACATTAATGAGAAAAAAATAAACTTTTTTGAATGTACCAAATGGCTGCAATGAAACAAAGAGTGAAAAATGTAAAGGAGTCTGAATACTTTCCGTACCCACTGTAAAATTTTTTCTCATATAAAGTATACCTCATTTCTATGATAACTAATTAACTATTGCTGCAGAGTTTACTCTTTAATTACCTGGAATCACAGCCATATATATATAGGCAAATATAAAAAAACTGATTCTTCACTATGACATGTAATGGCATCTTCAGAATGGACACAACATTCGCTTAGTTATTAAAGGGAACCTGTCACCCCCCAGGCATTTGTAACTAAAAGAGCCACCTTGCGCAGCACTAATGCTGCATGCTGACAAGGTGGCTCTTTTAGTTTGGGTCCCTGGCACTGCTGCAATAATCGCTTCTGAAATTTGTCCCTCGTACCTTGAAATCGCCACGGGGCACGTCTTTCCCCCCTAATCCAGACGCACCACAGCAGTCACTCCGGGCCTCCGTGCGCCGCCTCCTCTTCCTTCATTAGCGTTCCCGGCGCCTGCACTGTTATTTTTTTTTTTCGGGCATGCGCAGTTGTGCTGCCCTTCGAACTTACAACGCTATTGAAGGAAGACGAGGCGGCGCCCGGCGCGCAGAGTCCATGAGTGATGGCTGTGAGGCGTCTGGATTAGGGGGGAAAGACCAGCCCCCGAGGCGATTTCAAGGTATGAGTGACAAATTTCAAAAACGATTATTTCAGCAGTGCCAGGAAAAAGAACTAAAGGAGCCACCTTGTCAGAGTGCAGCATTAGTGCTGCACAAGGTGGCTCTTTTAGTTACAAACGCCTGGGATGGGGGGGGGTGACAGGTTCCCTTTAAAAGTCTCAGGCCAAGTTCACATTGTATTTTACCGTCATGTCAGTGGCTCTGTAGGGACTTACATCTGAAGCCGTGGAAAACGGGCTTGGAGTGCAGGCATTGACGGGCCATTGACTTTAATAATCCAGCACACCTTTACATTATGAACGGCGTGAACAATACCGGTCTCGATGAATCGGGGCTGCAGTCTATATTCATAAAAAAACAGGTAATAACAGGTGCATGTTCTACCTATGGAAAATCATGTATAGAAAACATGTGTGGCTGAATGAGGTCTAAGATTGGGGCACAAATGCAGCAGGTGGAACTTATATGAAGAGGTCTGAAGCATGGGGAATAATGGTGTGAGGAACCTACTGCACTAAACACACAGGGAACAGGGGCACTAAGGTAGGGGGTGCTTGTTAAAGGGCTTCAAAAGGATCTTTTTTTTTTTTCATCTTATCTGTTTTTTACCCCCCAGCATGGTATAAAACGCTGCGTCCTTTCCACTTTTTCGCTGCGGCCCACCTCGACTGTGAATGGGTCACAAATATTTCCAAATGTGTTGGATATTTGTTGGGTAAAAGCTGCAGCATGTGAACGCAACCTAAGGGTAGGACCAGATGGTATGGCCAAATTTCTGTCTATGATGGCCAACTGCTGCATGATGTAGTTACACAATTGTGCAGTAATTGGCCTCTTGTGGAAGTGGAGAGCTTAGTCCGCGCTGCCCCCACACTGTGTAGCTATAAGTGGGGAGCACCATGAGTCTGGCATTAAGAGGACACCTGGTGCAAAGTCACTTAGAGCAAAAAGATTGATTCATCACTGCATTTGCATCACTTTTTTGGAGTGAATACTAGTGATGAGCGAGTGCAGGCTCGAACTGGCCCACCGGAGAACCGGAGGATTCTCCAGTGGGCCCAGGCATTGACACCTGCTGGCATACTGGCCAGCAGCTGCATAGGGCCCCCACTGCTCCAGGGCCCCCCCCCGGCCGCCCTCCTTGAAGACGATACTCACCCTGCTCCAGCGATGGTCTCGGCGTCTGCAGCTCGTCCTGAATGAGCGGTCACGTGGTACCGCTCATTAAGGTCATGAATATGCGCATATTCATGACCTTAATGAGCGGTATCACATGACCGCTCACGCAGGAAGAAGGTGCTGCGCTGGGAGTCGGGAGTGGGACAGAGCAAGAGGGATGTCGGCGCGGCCGTGCAGTGTGGGACAGGTGAGTATGAGGGACGGGGGGATGAAGGAGGACATAAGCCGGCGCGCCATGCAAGATGGGAGCAGGAGCGGGGGGTGGAGAGATAAGCCATGCATGGGGGGGATATGAGCCATGCATACGGGGGGGGGGGGGAATATGAGCCATGCATACAAGGGGGGGAATATGAGCCAAGCATACGGGGGGAATATGAGCTGAGCATACAGGAGGGGGAATATGAGCCATGCATACAGGGGGGGAATATGAGCCATGCATACAGGAGGGGGAAAATGAGCCATGCATACAGGAGGGGGAATATGAGCCATGCATACAGGGGGGGGGGGGTATGAGCCATGCATACGGGGGGGAATATGAGCCATGCATACAGGAAGGGGAATATGAGCCATGCATACAGGAAGGGGAAAATGAGCCATGCATACAGGAAGGGGAATATGAGCCATGCATACAGGGGGGGGAATATGAGCCATGCATACAGGGGGGGGGGGGGTATGAGCCATGCATACAGGAAGGGGAATATGAGCCATGCATACAGGAAGGGGAATATGAGTCATGCATACAGGGGGAGGAATATGAGCCATGAATACAGGGGTGGGGGGGAATATGAGCCATGCATACAGGGGGGGGGAATATGAGCCAAGCATACGGGGGGGGGAATATGAGCCATGCATACAGGGGGGAATATGAGCCATGCATACAGGAGGGGGAATATGAGCCATGCATACAGGGGGGGGTATGAGCCATGCATACAGGGGGGGGGGGGAATATGAGCCATGCATACAGGGGGGGGGGTATGAGCCATGCATACGGGGGGGGGGGAATATGAGCCATGCATACAGGGGGGGAATATGAGCCATGCATACAGGGGGGGAATATGAGCCATGCATACAGGGGGGAATATGAGCCATGCATACAGGGGGGGAATATGAGCCATGCATACAGGGGGGGGGAAATATGAGCCAAGCATACGGGGGGGGGAATATGAGCCATGCATACAGGGGGGAATATGAGCCATGCATACAGGAGGGGGAATATGAGCCATGCATACAGGGGGGGGGTTTGAGCCATGCATACAGGGGGGGGGGAATATGAGCCATGCATACAGGGGGGGGGGTATGAGCCATGCATACGGGGGGGGGGGGAATATGAGCCATGCATACAAGGGGGGAATATGAGCCATGCATACAGGGGGGGAATATGAGCCATGCATACAGGGGGGAATATGAGCCATGCATACAGGGGGGGAATATGAGCCATACATACAGGGGGGGGGAAATATGAGCCATGCATACAGGAGGGGGAATATGAGCCATGCATACAGGGGGGGAATATGAGCCATGCATACAGGAGGGGGAATATGAGCCATGCATACAGGAGGGGGGATATGAGCCATGCATATGGGATGGGAGGGAGATGAGCCATGCATACAGGAGGGGGGGGGGTCATTATTCAGTATTGAGCATCATGTGGTATCATTATACAGTATGGAGAACTGTGTGTCGCCATTATACAGTATTGAGCATCATGTGTGGCCGTTATACAGTATGGAGCATCATGTGTGGCCAATGGACATTATACAGTATGGAGCATCATGTGTGGCCGTTATACAGTATGGAGCATCATTTGTGGCCATTATACAGTATTAAGCATCATGTGGGATCATTATACAGTATGGAGAACTGTGTGTGGCCGTTATACAGTATGGAGCACTATGTGTGGCCATTATACAGTATGGAGCACTGTGTGGCCATTATACAGTATGGAGCACTGTGTGGCCATTATACACTATGGAGCATCATGTGTGGCCATTATACACTATGGAGCATCATGTTTGGCCATTATACAGTATGGAAAACTGTGTGTGGCCATTATACAGTATGGAGCATCATGTGTGGTGGCCGTTATACAGTATTGAGCATCATGTGTGGCCATTATACAGTATGGAACACTGTGTGGCCATATTTTTGTTTGCTTATAATTATTGATATAAAACAGTGTGATCAGCAGTGCTAAATGGCTGTGGTTGGGACGTGGATATGGGTGTGACTAGTTGTGAAATGGGTGTGGTCAGAGGTGTGGCCTAAAATTTGCCGCGGCACACTACGGGCGCCGCAAACTTTATACCTCCTTCCCTTCTTCAAAAGTTGGGAGGTATGGTACCGCATTTGCCAGATCACGGCAAGTGCCGCAAATCCCATAGGGAATAAATGAGGCCGAACGCAGTGTTGCTGTAAGTGATCCGTTACGCGGCAGATGCAGAATAACTGCCCAATCTGCTGCAAAAGGCGACTTTCACATCAGCGATTCTTGCCAAAGTCACTGCCTATAGTGTCATACTCACCAAAGGGGGAGGCAGCACTAAAAGTGCCTAGGGCAGCAGAAACTCTAAATACGGCCCTGGGGGGCTACATTATATTCTGTGGGGGGACTGCATTATACTCAGGGTACTACATTATATTATGGGGGGCTACATCATACTATATGAGGGGTTACAGTATACTCTATGGGGGGCTGCATTATATTCTGTGGTGGGGCTGCATTATTCTCTCAGGGGACTACATTATATTATGGGGGGCTACATCATACTATGTGAGGGGGCTACAGTATACTCTATGGGGGGGCTGCATTATATTCTGTGGTGGAACTGCATTCTCTCAGGGGACTACATTATATTCTGTGGTGGGGACTGCGTCATACCTGAGGGGGTTGCATTATATTTTGTGGGGTGCTGCATTATATTCTATGAGAGGGGACCGCATTATATTTTATGAGGGGGCTACCCCAACCCTTGCTACATAATTAAGACGTGAACTACTTTATATTATACCCTGATATTAGCGCTTTTTACTGCACAATTGGTGGTCTTGTATCTATTTCTATGTAGCTACATAGTGGGCCCCAAGAATGATTTTCTCTGGTGGGCCCAAGGTGCTCCAGTCCGACGCTGAGCGAGTGTACTCGTTGTTCGGGTTTCCCAGAGCACGCTTGGGTGGTCTCCGAGTATTTGTGACTGCTTGAAGATTTAGTTTTCCTTGCCGCAGCTGCATGATTTGCAGGTACTAGACAGCTTGATTACATGTGAGGATTCCCTAGTAACCAGGCAACCCCCACATGTACTCAGCCTGGCTAATAGCTGTAAATCATGCAGCTGAGTCAACAAAAACTAAATCTCCGAGTAGTCACAAATACTCGGAGAAAACCTGAGCAAGGAGCACACTCGCTCATCACTAGTGATCCTTTTTTATTTAAGCCTTTTTTCAAGTTTTCTTTTGTGGTTTAGTTTTTTGATTTATACGTCAATGTGGCTTTTCTAGACGTTTTATACTAACTCCTGAAATGAAACTTTTTTTTTTTTAAAAAGTCACAAAAATTGGAACAAATCTACTCCACCCCCTCTCCCTGGAATGATTTTCTGCACGTCAGCTTTTTTGGAGCTTTTTTTTTGCAATGTTTTCATGATAAAACTAGTTAAAGATATTTTGGACTTTGCGTAAAATTCAGGAATCACGTGCGCCAAGTTGATGAATATGTCGCAAAAAAGTCAGAGAAAATCACAAGTCAAAATAGAAAAGTGACTTAAACAAATACAAATGATGAATCGGGCCCAAAGTATTCTAGAATTAACAGGGTGGTCTGAAAATTTTACCTACCTGAGGAATAGTTTTAAAGGGGTTTTCCAGCATTAACTCTTTGTACACTTAGGTTTTGGCCTGTGAATAAATAGGAAAGTCAATGTTAATTACTTAAAGGGGTTTTCCACTACTAATTTAACCCCCTTTTATGTGTCCTAACTCTTCCTAATAATCAGTTTTCTAACATACTGCTATTACCTGCCCTGCTCCTGTAAACTCATCTGTGTGGGTCATATAATCCTCTGTTATGAATGATGCAGCCACTGCTACTTCCGATCGGTGGGGGTGCGACTACGTCTCAGTGAGTGACACCAGTCTGAGCATGCTCAGATCATACTCTTCTTCTCTGGCTGGATCCTGCTGATGCTTTGGAGCGCCGTCCCATCAGCTGACAATTGCGTAACACAGGGCTTGTCAGCTGAAGTGACCGTACTTCAAAGCTTCAGCAGAGTCAGTCTGCACCAAACATGACTAAGCTCAGGTCAGGCTTTGCTCTCCTCCTCTGCCTAGATCCAGAAGAAATTTCTCATGCTGCCAGCGGTGGGGTCAGTAAGGTTACCGTAGTTCATAGCCGATGAACTCCGGTCACCTTACAGACGTCACCACCCTTTACTGCAGGCGTGTTCTCATGCTACTGTCAGCCTGTTCCGGCTGGCGTGCTGAGCAGTCACTCATGTCACCACTCAACACACCATCCGGATGTAGCAGAGTTGGGAGTTCAATGTGGGATGGATTTACAGTGGAATATTTGATGTGTTAAAGGTAATAAATGGATAAATGAGGGCGGGGGAGCACTTTGTACAAATGAAGGACTTCTCTCAGTGTGCTATTTTTGCATCTTATAGATGCCTCTCCATTACTAACCCCTGAGCTTGACGTCATGTACTGCCAAAGAAAATGGGAAAAAAACGCTTTATAATGTACAGTATATATGAAATATTCATCTGCAAAATTGCTATGAAAAATACAGTAAAAAAGAAGGTACTTAGCGCATAGATTGGCCAATATATGTGAGCCCAACTGCCATGTCAAGGCGTCCTTCAAAGTTCAGAGATGACATATCAGGGACAGGGACCCAACTTTGAAAGACGACTTGACATGGCAGTTGGGCTCACATATATTGACCAATCTATGCGCTAAGTACCTTCTTTTTTACTGTATTGTTCATAGCAATTTTGCAGATGAATATTTCATATATACATTCTAGTGTTTTTTTCCTTTTTTCCCATTTTCTATGGCAGTAATGCCGTTTCAATGTTCTAGAGTAATCATTCTTGGTAATTCATGGTGCAACATTATAGTTTTTCCAGTTGTACGTTTTTTGGTTGGCACCTGTTTACACTAGCACCGGAGACATCAAGAAACGTGACTACATTGGACCTGCGTGTCAACATTCTGGGTAATAAATTGGTGAGCGAGGAAGTATTTATTGTCTTTATTTATGTCTTTCTATGTTTTTCAGGTACCATTTTAAGGACTACTTCGAGTTCATTGGAATTACTTCGGACCAGCATTTTTTTTTTCAAATAAATTGGTGAACAAGGAATATTGTGAGGGAGTCTTTATTCAAATAGAATGGTTTTTTTTGTGCTTTTAATTTTTTTTTTATTACAGGGATAGTAATGAGGGTGTCTGATAGACTCCTCTCCAATACTAACCCCAGGGGTTGAAGGCAGATTTGATTTTTGACAAATTACAGCTGTCGTCAACCCCAACTACCATTAACCCCATTGTCAGGGCAATCGGGTTGGGAAGAGCCAGGGAAAGCACCAGAATTGGCACATCTAATGTGATGAGCCAATTCTGGGGCAGCTGCAGGATTGTATTTTTAGGGGGAAGGCGTCGAGCCTCTCTGAGGCCTGCGCACTTCAGTACTTTGCTCTGCCCTCAACAGGGCAGACAAAGTACGCCTGCGCCGGAGCCACAGCGTGAAGACAAGAAGAGGACGTCATCATAAGAAGATAGGGGGCCCCGGACCGGACCTGAGACACCCATCGGACCGGACCGCAGCGGGAACGCCCCTGGGTGAGTATAATATATCCTCTTTTTCTCATCTTTCAGGATACATCGGTGGCCTATCTACAGCATTCCAGAATGCTGTAGATAAGCCCCTGATGCCGGTGGCCTTAGCTCACCTTCGATTTTGGGGGTGACAGGTTCCCTTTAATCCATGTACAGTAAACTACAAACGCACGGCACTAATTATATATATCAAGGATATTTATCTACTCCGTATCTATCTATCTGTATCTTTGCACATCTAATAACAAATCAAAGAGACAAAAAAGCATGCGGTAAAAATGCAAGTGAGCTGAGGTGCGGGATTCATCTGAAATTTCAGCTGCGTGAAAACCTGAATAAACACTGCTTGTGGGAACATACCCTAAGGCTGTGTGCACATGTTCAGGGTTTCCGCTATAAACCGCGAAAAAAACGCATACATTGAGCATCCTATTATTACAATGCAATCTGCACTTTTGGTGCTCATGTTGCGTTATTTTCCTCAGCGGAACCGCATTCCGAAAAAAAAACGCGGCAAGTTAATTCTTTGTGCGGAATCGCGGGGATTCCGCACACATAGGAATGCATTGATCGGCTTACTTTCCGCATGTGGCTATGCCCACCATGCGGGAAGTAAGCGGATCAAGTGCGGTTGGTACCCAGGGTGGAGGAGAGCAGACTCTCCTCCAGGCCCAGAGAACCATATCCTGTGTAAAAAAAAAAAAAAAAGAATTAAAATAAAAAATCGTGATATTCTCACCTTCCGGCGGCCCCCGCAGCCTTCCCGCTCATCGCGATGCTCCCGTTCCCAGTAATGCTTTTGCAGCAATGACCTGTGATGACGTAGCACTCTCACGAGATGCTACGTCATCTGGGGTCATTGCTGCGAGGCATTATTGGGAACGGGAGCATCGGGAGGAGCGGGAACGCTGCGGGGGCCGCCGGAAGGTGAGAATATCACGATTTATTTTTTTAAATTATTTTTAACATTAGATCTTTTTCTATTGATGTTGCATAGGCAGCATCAATAGTAAAAAGTTGGTCACACTTGTCAAACACTATGTTTGACAAGTGTGACCAACCTGTCAATCAGTTCTCCAAGCGATGCTACAGATCGCTTGGAAAACGCTAGTGTTTAGTGGGAAAATGCATGCCAATTCCACATGCGTTTTACCAGCGTCAGTTGCGGAATTGCCTCGGAAATTTCTGCGGCAATTCTGGACTTGTGCACATAGCCTTAGGCTACGTTCCCATGATGAGTATTTGGTGAGTTTTTGATGTTGCAGCTTTTCTGCACCAATTAGCTACATTAGGTTGCTTCTGTTTTTTTTTCCATTGCATTTCTTTTCATGTGTTGTCTCTAGTGGCGTGTCATACTTTAAATAAAGCTGCTTTGTTTTTTATACTTCCTGGTATTTGGCTTTGTCAAAACTCTTAGCCTCTCACCCAGCCAAATCAGATCTCATACTTTGCCCTGACGAGGGGCGATACCTCGAAACACTGTGTCTACAAATTGTCTTTGTCATGTGACAACTGACAAGGCTCCTTAAAGGGTCGATATTCACTTGTAGGATCGCTACTTCCAACTGGTGGCGCTAGAGCTCTAGTCCTCTTCCTCTATGAAGACGAAGAGGCGATTTGCACATTTCATTTCCCAGAGGAGCATTGCATGGCCTATAAGTCTCCTCATCCTGGCATGTCACTCTCCACAGACACCTTACCCCTTGGACTCACAACTTTACTGCTAGTAATGGGCAGATTTACGTGCGTCTTTAGTGCTTTTCTGAATTTTATGCAATTCCATGGGGGAAATCTGCACATAAAACTCAGCGCACCACAAGAGAAATGGACGTGGCTGATCTCAGACACGGACCGCAGACAGTTTACACTGAGCACAAGGAGGGCAGGAGATTTCTACAAGTGCCATTTGCAGCAGAAACACCGCCTTGCTGCATGGATCCATAGCCAGACCGCACCTCGCACGGCCACTCACTGTGTGCTGCTGCTGCTGCAGATCCCGGCGCTTCTTTGAAGGTCGCAACTTTATTTACACGTAGAACGGTTCGGCCATTGCTGATAAGGGCATCTGCCAGGGCGGCGCCCACTCCCAACACTCCCGACAACGCCCTTAGCTACGACAGGAAGATTTCACACATCCCAGAGCCTGGATTCATTAATAGACGTCTCTATGCCGAAGATAATAAACACATGACGTATAACTAACAAGTTAGGCGCTATCCGTCCCAAAAGAAAAATGGCGGCTGTGTGCGCGCAGTGTGATGACGACATGACGCCGTTATCCAATCACAGCTCTCCCTCCTTGTGTGCCGGTGTCGCTCAGCTAGGGGCTGACATGACAGGCGGGAACGCGCACTGTAGTGCACGGGATTGGCTCCAGTGCGCGCTCCCGAGCGTCATCCGAGAACTTTATTCTGGACAGCGGCTGCTGGTGGTGCAGGGAGGTGAGCGCTGCTCGGACGGCGGCACAGACGGGACCTGCTGCCGGGTACCGGGGTGGGGACACCTGTTATTGCTGAGCACTGAGGGGTCACACTGCACGGTGTGTGTTCTCCACGGGCTGAGGTTTTGGCCCCAGTGTCAGACCTGTTCTGCAGCTTTCTCCCCCGTGTTCTCGGTGTCACACTGACCGTCCCCAGTGGCTGATTCCTCTCCCTCCGTGTCCGGGCATTACATGGTCGGTCCGCGCCCCCGTGACTGCCCCTAGACCCCCGCTATTGGGCTTTAGGTGAGTTTTGGACATTTGTCTATTTTCTGTGCCCAATAGTTCCGTCAAAGTGAATTTCTAGAAATCCGCAGCCACCGCGCTTGTTTTTTCCTCAGCATAAACTGACCTGCGGGTTTTCTCTGCTGATTTTTTCCCAGAAACACATCGCAAACCCATGTAATTTGCACGTCTGTATAAAAAACAAAACGGCTTAATTTAAAACATAACAAACAAACAAAAAATACTAAAAATACTATAAAATCACTTAAATCAATGAAAAAAAGTAACCTAATTTACTTAATAGATGCAGAAATTCTGCAACATCAAAATCATGGGAACCTGAGATCGACCTAGAGACGGGAATGTGGCGCTCTGTCCCCGGGCATCCACTTATGTAACATCAGGCCTGGGCGGGCACGGTCCTCGCTCCTAGTCTGTTTTCAGGTTGGCGGTGCGGCAAACATTGGATCAGTAAATCAGCCCCACTCTGGTCAATTACTTCTCTCTCTATTTCCCATTATACACAGATTTATTTCTGCATCGGCACATACCTGGAGCTACTTCCTACTAGAAGCATTACTCTTATGGAAGAATGGTTTGTAATAAGCTGCAGTATGGAGGCACCAGGTGACGCAGCATGGAGTTTCCATAGCCCGTAGTATATAGTAGATTGTGCCCCCCTTACATTTTGTGGGCACCTGGGGAAGGGGTGAGGCAGCAGATGCTGGGAGGAGGCAGCACGGACAGTGAGGTACCGGATGCAGGGAGGAGGCAGCAGGGACAGTGAGGCACCAGATGCTGGGAGGAGGCAGCACGGACAGTGAGGTACCAGATGCAGGGAGGAGGCAGCAGGGACAGTGAGGCACCAGATGCAGGGAGGAGGCAGCACGGACAGTGAGGCACCGGATGCAGGGAGGAGGCAGCAGGGACAGTGAGGCACCGGATGCAGGAAGGAGGCAGCAGGGACAGTGAGGCACCGGGTGCAGGGACGAGGCAGCAGGGACAGTGAGGCACCGGGTGCAGGGAGGAGGCAGCAGGGACAGTGAGGCACCGGGTGCAGGGAGGAGGCAGCAGGGACAGTGAGGCACCGGGTGCAGGGACGAGGCAGCAGGGACAGTGAGGCACCGGGTACAGGGAGGAGGCAGCAGGGACAGTGAGGTACCGGATGCAGGGAGGAGGCAGCAGGGACAGTGAGGCACCAGATGCTGGGAGGAGGCAGCACGGACAGTGAGGTACCAGATGCAGGGAGGAGGCAGCAGGGACAGTGAGGCACCAGATGCAGGGAGGAGGCAGCACGGACAGTGAGGCACCGGATGCAGGGAGGAGGCAGCAGGGACAGTGAGGCACCGGATGCAGGAAGGAGGCAGCAGGGACAGTGAGGCACCGGGTGCAGGGACGAGGCAGCAGGGACAGTGAGGCACCGGGTGCAGGGAGGAGGCAGCAGGGACAGTGAGGCACCGGGTGCAGGGAGGAGGCAGCAGGGACAGTGAGGCACCGGGTGCAGGGACGAGGCAGCAGGGACAGTGAGGCACCGGGTACAGGGAGGAGGCAGCAGGGACAGTGAGGCACCGGGTGCAGGGACGAGGCAGCAGGGACAGTGAGGCACCGGATGCAGGGAGGAGGCAGCAGGGTCAGTGAGGCACCAGATGCAGGGAGGAGGCAGCAGGGTCAGTGAGGCACCAGATGCAGGGAGGAGGCAGCAGGGACAGTGAGGCACCGGGTGCAGGGACGAGGCAGCAGGGTCAGTGAGGCACCAGATGCAGGGAGGAGGCAGCAGGGTCAGTGAGGCACCAGATGCAGGGAGGAGGCAGCAGGGTCAGTGAGGTACCGGGTGCAGGGAGGAGGCAGCAGGGTCAGTGAGGCACCAGATGCAGGGAGGAGGCAGCAGGGACAGTGAGGCACCGGGTGCAGGGAGGAGGCAGCAGGATCAGTGAGGCACCAGATGCAGGGAGGAGGCAGCAGGGACAGTGAGGTACCGGGTGCAGGGAGGAGGCAGCAGGGACAGTGAGGCACCAGGTGCAGGGACGAGGCAGCAGGGACAGTGATGCATGTGATACGGGGGCAGAAGAGACAGTGAGGCATTTGGTTGTAATGAAAGGTACAAGGGTCTGTAACACGTTGCCATTTTACCACCAAGGGGCTGATGATAAGTCCTGCTTTCCACTTCACTTAAGGACTGGCCTGCTGCTGGGAACGTGACCAATCACAAGAGTAATTCTCCCATGTCTCCTCCCGAAGTGGAGCGTTTGTCACACATGCCCGCTACCCCACAATTAATTAATTTATGGGACTGATAGAGGTAGTGCCCATAAATGATTAAACAAGAATTGTTCATGGTCCAACACACATGCAGACTGAGCCTGCTCCCCAGCACAGCCCACCACCGGGACTGGGGAGTGTTCCCATCTTCCCCTCATCAGCCTGCAGACTAGTCCGGGGTCTGCCACACCAACTATGTGGACAGACTAGGAGAATGGGGAAAATCTCACATTGTGCCATATTGAAGGGCATTTTGTAGTGGGCGGCATTCACACCACACTTGGTATATGGCAGGAGGTGCAATGCAAAGAAAAATACCCCTCTATATCTTCCAGACCAGCCTGTGAAGAGAAGTAGCCACTTCCATACTGTCCCGAAGAAAATGAGATTATCCCTTTTAAATATTAAGATTGAAAATAGGAAGTTATTATAATTCCATTTTATTTGGGGACGTTGTAAACATTTGTGTGCAGAATCCGTGTTTTCCACGTTCCAGCTGCTGCGGGTCATAGAGCTGCAGACAATCCGGTAAATCCAGATATCCTGTTCTGTGTCTTCTGCCCTGGAGTAATATGACCTCTATAATGGAGAGCTGCGCTGCCGCCCGGGCATTTGGGTAGGTGACCTATGGAGAGGTTTATAGACGGTGAACAGTCAGTGCTGGAAACTGCTGCTGAACAGGGGGAGGTCTGCTGAGCAAAATACACAAAACATCTATGATAAAAATGGAATACATGGTGATTAGCAATTTAGTTTTTTTTAATTTTCACTGTTTCAATAAACTTCATAAATCAGTAGTACGATCGCTGAAAAGAAATTTTAACCCCTTCATGACCTTACTATTTTTTGTTTGTTTTATTTTTCCTCCCTTTCTTCTAAGAGCGATAACATTTCTATTTTTCCATCCACATAGACGTATGAGGGATTGTTTTTTATGGGACTCTGGAATGACTTCCTTCATTTTATCCTGTGACGCACTGGAAAGCGAGAAACCCTATGGTAAAACTGAGAGGGCATGAAGATTCTCCAGGTCTATACGAGAGTGCAGATGCCAAATATTTCACTTGTGTCACCATTTTGTGAGACCCTTAACATTTTAAGTTTTTAGGATCTATGGGACTGTGTGAGGACTTCTTTTTGAGTAGACATTTTTTATTTATACAATTTCGGGTACATACCCCTCTTATTGCATTTTATTGCAATGTTGCGGCTGACAAAAGAACATAATTCTGATAAAAAAAATTTTGTCTTATGCTGTTTACCAATCAGATTGATTTTATTTTTTGATCTGAGTTTTACAAACACAGTGATACCAAGTATGTGTAATTTTTAAAAATTGTTTTATTTCTAATGGGGAAAAAGGGGGATGACTTGAAGTTTTGTGGGAGGGAGGGGGTTTTCATATTTTTTATTGTATTGAACGGGTCAGAGTTCACAGGAGGATCATAATGACAGGCATCGGGGGTCATCAGCAGACCCCGGCCGTCATGACAACCCATTGACCTCATGTGATCACTTGGGAATAACCCTGCTAAGTTTACTATAGTATATAATTCATTAAATGTCAAATTAATGTTTTCTACATTCATATTACATCCTACTTTACCTACTGAGGATAGCCTTAAAGATGAGCCACCTATAACTATACTTGTGTATTATTTGTGCAATATGCCGCAAATGGAACAAACTACACAGGGTGATAAAGGCTACCCATGTGTAATGCTGGCACCATGGCACCCTGCTTCCCCCTAGCCCCCCCCCCCCCCAGCTGGGACACTGACATACTCATGTCCTCCCAGCCTCTCGCGCTCACTGAGTCTTAAAGAGACAGTGCGCACGCATCTAATGTCTCCAGCCAATAGCTGTGAAGCCCTTAGTACTTAAGGCACCTTCACCTGTTAAAAGGTGCCTGAGCAACATTAGTGTTTAGTTAGTCTGTAAGCTGCTTAAGTCGTCAAGTCCCTGTTCCTGCACTTGTCCTGTTTCCAAAAACCTGAACCTCTTCTGCCTTCCTGAACCTGCCTAGTTTGAACTAGTACCTGGACCTGCTATCATCCTGTCACGTATCAGTTAATCTAGAATCATCACTATCTGAACCAGTGCCATTGTCAGTGGTACTCTGATAGCAACATTGAACGGCACGCCCCTGCTGCTGCATGGAGCATTTAGCATGGTCAGACACAGATTGAGCTTCAGCTCTGGATCCACAGCCGCGCAGCTCAGTACTTCAGTGTATTGTCCTCCATGCTGCTTCTGTCTGTGTGCTACAGAGAAAGAAGAGCAGAAATTTGTCTGTCTGTGCTGTGGATAAGAGACACAATATCAGGTATTCTCACACTACATCAGAGTGAGCTGATTCGAGAGAGATTTTATTTATATTCTGGATGGATGTGCCGATATACTTCTTTTTCCTCCACTGATTTGAGAGAGAGCCTGCACAGGGGAAAATGCAAGGTACATTGCCCCAGAACAAGGGGTCCAATTAATCACAAAGTGATTGAAAAATGCTAGCAAATACCCAATTAAAGTGAACCTGACAATGAAGACATACTGCTCATACCTTGGCCAGCATTTATCGGATAATGGCTGCATGACCAACTCTTGAGACGATACATACGGTAACTATACTTGTCTGTGGATGCAGGGGAGTAACTACAACAGGTGCAGAGGTTGCAATCGCACCCGGGCCCTGGAGCTAGGGGGCCCTAAAAGTCCCTTTGGCCTATAGAAAAAGACTATTGCTATTAAAGATTTAAAATATTTGGGTGCCCCGTTGGAGCTTTCGCATTGGGGTCCATCAGTTTCAAGTTACGCTACTGTGTGGATGTATGAACATTATGAATGAGTTAGATATACTGGATGAAAAGTGTGTGAGCTAAGGGAGCGTTTGTAGTGTGATCTTAAGAAATACAACATAAAGAGAATATACCTGAACGTCCTCTTCAGCGAGTCAACTTTCCTAACCCTGGAAGTCCCACCATTATTTTATTACAGAAAAAAAAATCCTAGGTGACCAATGTTCTCTGTACATTACAAGCAAGCACTGCTAAGCAAGCCATTAAAAAACGAATTCTACACTAGCTTCCTAAGGTATAGAGAACGGATGGCGGTGTGCTATACTGAAATCATATCTTCTTATGAAATGTGGCTTTAAATCAGAAGAACACCAATATGATGATCCTCTGCAAAAAAGGAAATGAATGCATATGAGGTCTTTCAGACTTTTGGCCCTACAGCTGTTATTCATAGCATAAGTTATGCCCAAGGATTCCAGTAAATTCATACAACATAGATCTTTGCTAAGCACACTTAAAATAATATATAGGCATAAGTAATAAAATATTCTTTAACCCCTCGAGGAAGGACCATGTGGTATTTGCTATTACGCTGCACCTTGCACCACATGATTGGATTCATTCCACTTGTGATTATCTATTGAACCTGTTGTGTTGGTAGTTGGTGCTGGGTCCCTGCCCACTGTGTATGTGAATTAAGGACACATTTGTACACTTCTCCTTACAGAAGTTCCCCAGCTGCAGTCTAACTAGAGACCTTTGCGTATGACATGCAAATTTACTGTCACAATGGAGAATATTCACTGAGAGATTTTTTTTTTTAGTGTGAGTTTTCCAATGTGTTTCTCAATGTATACCATTATAATCTTTGAACATTATAATGGTATACTCTGAGAATAGTAAAAAAATAACTGTCATTGAATACATTTCTAAATACTTTTAATTGGCTAATCATATTTTGTCTTGTCTCGGGAGGTAACCACTATAGAATTAATATCGCCACATATTGTGACACTGACAGAACCCTGTCCCAGTATTGGATCATAAAGACAGGGTGGCCAGCAGTGTGAGCAGCCTCTTCTTACCTCAGCACTGCCGGTGTCTCCAGTATTTGATCAGAAAAACAGGGTGGCCAGCAGTGTGAGCAGCCTCTTCTTACCTCAGCACTACCGGTGTCTCCATCTCCAGTATTTGATCAGAAAGACAGGGTGGCCAGCAGTGTGAGCAGCCTCTTCTTACCTCAGCACTACCGGTGTCTCCAGTATTTGATCAGAAAGACAGGGTGGCCAGCAGTGTGAGCAGCCTCTTCTTACCTCAGCACTACCGGTGTCTCCAGTATTTGATCAGAAAGACAGGGTGGCCAGCAGTGTGAGCAGCCTCTTCTTACCTCAGCACTGCTGGTGTCTCCATATTGGCATCAGAAAAACCAGCTGAACAGCAATATGAACATCCACATCCAAACCCAGCATCCCTGGTGTTTTCAATATTAGATCAGAAAGCTGGGGTGATCTCTTTAGTAAATATTTCTCTGTAGCATTGACTGTTTTTTTTTTTTTTAATTCTTAGTTGTATTTTTATTTCCACATGCAGTTGAGTATGACTCTATTTACTGTGTTTTTGTTTTTTTCTCCTCCCCTCAACCTCCACTACAGCACAACATTATGGAGATTGTCTACCTGCCCTAATAGGGACAGGAAACACCAAGGTTAAATATCCTCTCCCCACCTCCTATCCTCAGAGCTCATCCTGGTGTTCTGCGGTCAGCAGACTTTGGGGCGCAAAGAATACCTGCTGTGCAGTGAGGTCGATCGCGCTGCCTTCCTCTTCTCCATCTGCTTCTGTGTTGCTAGGATCTGGACCCCTCTGTTCTCTAGGCAATACTGATCGGAGGTGGGCTGGGGTCTTCCCGTAGCTCCCCAGCCTCTCTCCTACTTCCTTGTCATTGCGGTCCCCTTCAATTGATGTCACTTCCGGTTGCGTTCCACCGTGGAAGGTAGAGCGTTTTCCAGCCTTCCTGGCAGGAAAAACAGTGAATCAGCGGGAAGATGCCAATTGCATTCAGGGAGTCCTCCACATTGGAATCAGCGGGGGATTCTTCAGGAAGGGAAGGAGTCACAACCGAATGATAGCTAACACACTGGGTCACTGTCACTTCCCTGTAAGTGACCCTGACAAGAATACATCCTAAGGTAAGATCAATCCCTTATATCCATGGAGGGTGCATCTTCTCTAGGATCTGCATCTGCTGAGCCCAGGGTGGACCCAGACCCAGTAAGTAATCCTGGGGTAGGTGCCTCATTTTTGGCAGTAGAATTTGGTTATTACCACCTTCTTACCTATCAGGAGGACAAGGATCCTACACCCAAACCGAGATCTAAAACTTTGAGCCGTAGATGTGCCATTTGTAATAAGAAGCACTCATAAAATGGAATTGTGTTAGGAATGCACAGAAAAGATTGTGAGGGATGAAAAAACATTTCTAATACAGGAGTTAAGGGGATGGTACGTCACGAAATTCAGGCTTCTCTAACCACCTTCTCTCAATCGGGTTCTCTAGCACCACCTGTGACCAAAAAGAGAAAGATCAGTTTAGAGAAGAGTTCAGACTCTGATGGAGCCTATGCATCCATCTCTGAAGCTTAGCTGGAGCAAGAATGAAAAATTAAACACAAAGCTTTGACCAAGGGAACAAAAAATATCATTTGTCTGCTGAAGACATGGAGGAACTCCTGACAGCTGTAAGAAATACAATGGAAGTCAAGGAAGAGATGACCCTAACACTCCAAGTGAAATGTTTGGGGGATTGAAATAAAAAAAGATGGTGTTCCTAGTTCATGACAATATACGAAATTTAATTTTAAATGAATGGGAGTTCCTGAAAAGCATTTGGGTAATCTGGGTGAACTAAAAGGAAGATTTTCATTAGACGAGCCAGCTAAGGCTTGGGCTAAAATTCCCAAGCTAGATATCCAGGTTGCTACTGTGGCTAGAAAAACAACTCTTCCATTTGAGGATTCTTCCCTACTGAAAGACCAAATGGATCGGAAGATGGATTGCCCTTTGAGAGAAAACTTGGGAACTGTCGGTGGCATAATTAACAAATGTAGCATCCACCTGCGTGGCAAGATATTTGTTCAGATGGTTGAATCAACTTGAGTCACCAGAGCATGGGCACTCCCAGAGAAGATTTACTAGTGTCTTTACCTCTCCTTCGGAAGGCTACGGGGTTCCTAACAGATGCCTCAAGAGTGGTCAGGGTAGCTGCTGGGAACTTGGTCTTATCAAACACGACAAAACGGGCCCTTTGCCTGAAAATGTCCAATGGAGATGTATCCAAAGCCATACTTTGCTGCATTCCCTTTCAAGGTGAATACATGTTCAGGTCTGCTCTAGATGAACTATTAGAAAAGGCATCTCTGATAAAAAGACATCACTGCTTGAGCCAAAGATCCTTTCGTCCACCACAGGCCCAAACTCTGCAGTACAGAGGGAAGGGGAAGACTGTATGCTGGAGCTACCCCAAAGGAGGAAATGGTACTGTAAGAACATTTTTCAAAGCTAGCGCCAAGATAGACAATAGACAATGACAACAGGCATGTTCGGGGCAGAATCTCAAATTCTTTCGGCAGTGGCAGATTATTTCCTCAGACCAAATAATCCTGGAATTCATCAGGGAAGGAGTAAATATCGAGTTCTCCGCCTACTCTCCACATAATCTAAGAATAATCTCCAATACATCTCGTTACAAGAGGTTCTGATATACGGACTTCAAGATCTTCAGATGTCAGGCGTTCTCTCACTAGTGCCAGAGATGGAGTATGGCAAAGGTCATTATTTTCGCTTATTTCTAATAATGAAACCCAGACGAGACTACAGGATAAGTATATCGCCTATAGAAGATTCAAGATGGAATTCATAAGATCCACTGTCCCTCTGTAGAAGAGCAGAAAACCGATAACTAATGGGAAAATATGGAAGACTTTTTATTACCTGTTATGGCTTTTTTTTCTTTCCAGATCTGTTTCATTCAGACATAGCAAGAATGTTGGATTTCTTACCGGATGGTCTGGAAAGAGGCTTAAAACCTGGTAACCTCAAAGTTCAGGTGTCAGCCTTAAGTTTTTTGTTTTTTTATCATCAGAATTTAGCAAATCATTGGTGACTAAAAAGATTCACGACCACAGCTTCCTGGAAACACCCAAGAAGAAGGGCCAACATAATCCCATCTTGGGACCTAAATATTGTTCTCAAGGGTCTAACTCTACCTTCTTTTGAGCCATTAGCCTCAGTGGATTTAAATAAGCTATCCCGGAAGGCAGCTTTTCACATAGCCATAACAGCAAGAACAGTTAGTGAACTACAGGCTCTAGCAATCAGAAAACCATGTCTGAGGATCCTAGAAGATGGAATTGTGTTCCATTTAGACCCATATTTTTATTTATTTTTTGCTAAAAGTAACATCAGATCTCTAATTCTCGGGATATAATTTTCCCTCCTTTCTGCCAGGATCCAGCAAACTACAGAGAAAATGAATTTCATTTGTAAGACGTATGGATAACTATTCTTTATCATCTCCAACAGACACAGTCCGGGAGGAAAGAATCTCTTTATCCAATATTGTGGACAAAACAACTGAAGAAAGTATTTGAAGAGTACCATAACCAACTGGATTAAGAAACCTATTTGTGAAGCATATTGAAGTGAGAGTCTATTAGCTCCAGAGAAGTTTAGTGCTCACTCCACATGAGCCATGTTGGTCTCCTGGGCCGCAAGGGCCAAAGCCTCCATCGAGCAGATCTGCAGAACCGACACTTTTTTTTTTTTTCATAAATCGATATAACACGTGAAAATAAGAAGCTGAAATATTCTTATGAGACAAATGTGCCTCTATCCTCCTGGGCTAAACAATCAATCTCAATTGACAGGTAAAGTCTTTTGAGTGAACACTTATTTTCTCTTAACTGATGTAGTAGATGGCAGTCGGTGCTCCTAAGGTTCTGTGGAGAACTGTAACTGTTGTTTCTGGAGAACTTGCAGGAGAATGTCTGTGTCTGCCTCTAGCTCCTCCTCCGCTCCATAGAATTTTAAGAGCACCAGTCGTAATCTCCTATCTCAGTAATATTAAAAATCTGTCTTCACTGGATATACATTCTACATTATTTCCCCCATGAATTCAGTGAAAAATCAATCTGGAGGTGAAAGAAGCAAATTTCTCTGATAAGCCACATTATAAAGTTGCCTATTTTTAATTTTTACTATTGATTTATTAAATTAAAATGGATACTCCTTAACAAAACCAGAAAAATCCAACTTCCGGGTAATTTTGCCCTTTAGGCAACCCTATACGTTCTTATCCCACATCCTCCAGGCTGAAAACGTGCATGTAAAGAACTTGCAGAAGTTAATGGCCAGGCTTAATAGAAATCTAGAACATATGCCAAATACAGCATGAAAGTGAATATGCCAAATGTGTGTTCTTTAAGTGTATGAACACCTTGTACACTTCTAGCTTTAAGATGTGAAAACGAAATGGATAAGGTTAAAGCGATATGTTTCAGGGTGTGTCGAATACTTTTCTTTATCTTCACCAGCCATGTTGTTTTGGTCATCACTCAGTTGCTGATTAAAAAAAAGCCTATGTCGGCAGTGTTGGTACATAGTGGTTTCATTTTCACCCACTAGCTGTATATAATTCCATAGAGACTCGTGCATGATTGTTTCCATATTTCCCTTTGACATCGCCTGATCCTCTGCTCCACTGTACATACCCGGTGACCAATAATCTAGGAGAAAAGTGGACAACTGTGCGCCATGGACAAGAGCTCTGACGGTGGTTGGAGGGGGTCCTCATTATCTTGTGAGTCCCTTATAAATACCTAATCACTATTCTAATATGCTGAAGCATGCAGCAGACCCCCATGATAAAAACACCGGAGCAAAATACTGATGGGGTGTGGAGTATGTTATTGGATTGGGATTAATACGGAAGATTCAGAAGACTGGCATAGCGCCAAATTCATTAAGGCACATGCCAATTAATGAATTTGTCACTCCTCCTGAGTGGCTTGCTCCTCTGTGCACTCCAAACCTAGACCGGGCTAGCATTTCTGGCATACCAAGCATTGTCATCTTTGATGGGCAGACATTACCATGCTCCGGCTCCTCCACAGCTCAACCCAAAAGCTGCAACTTTTTGTGCAACTCCCGTCCACTTTTCTGGCATAAAAGTTTTCATAATTCAGCTCCATATATGTAGAATATAGCTGCATAAGAAGTTGAATAACTTAACTTTGTAAATACACTGAGAAAAAAATTGTACATAAGGAACCAATAATGTAAAAATTCATAACTTTATTAGGTCAATGAAAATGTCATCCAATAGATGGATGGGCCCAGTACCCAAAGGAGGCAAGAGATTTAATGATGCACCTGATTGTATATAGCGTGTATATACGTACAATATGTTGTCAGAAATTACTGAGAAGGAAGGAGCGCTATTTGGCTTTTGGAGCACAGATTTTTCTAGAATAGTTTGAGGGCGACATTTGCAGAGACCCGAAGGTGCCAGAACAGCAGGAAAAAAAATAAAAGTGACCCCATTGTAGACACTGCAACTCTCAATGAATTCATCTATGGCTGCAATGACCATTTTGTGACATCTACGCTGTGCTTTATTCTGGAGAACTGCAAATCTGCCCAGCTAGTGCTTCTGACAATACGTACATGTCAATTAAGTGCCTTTTCTCCATTACAATAATGCCAAATGTGGCGATTACTGTAGTTTAGGCACAGTGGGGCTCAGGAGGGGGCATTTGGATTTGGGAGCGCAGAATTTACTGGATTTTATTTGAGGGGGCAGGAGCCATGTTGCTTTTCCAGAGCCTTTGTTCTACCATTAATGTGGGATCCCCTATAGTTCCAGTGACTGATGACGGACTGGAGTGGAGGCTGGTGTTGTGCAGGGGTTTTATTGGTAACATTTTGGGGTAAATTATATTTATTTGATCGCTTCCAGTATAAGGCAGGATGGTTCCGTCTGGAGTTTTGTATGAATCGCGTTATTGGGGAAACCCCAACGTAAGCGGAGAGCGCAGGATAAATGTGAGCTGAGCCTTATTCCGATTTTTGGGAGGTAGAATGAACAAATGGACAGCAGTACAAGAATAGTTCTTATTTTTATTTTTGCTCACAGTGCGGTATAAGTGATGAGGCAGATTTATTCTTTGAGTCAGTGCGATTACAGAGATATCAGATTTATATAGTGTTTTTTATAGGTTTTGCTGCTATCACAATAAAAATGTTTGTTTTTTTATGTTGCCATATTCTGTGAGCAGTAACTTTTTTTTTATTTTTTGGTGAATACAGCTATATGAGGGCTTATTTTTTGTAGGACGAGTTGCAGATTTTTTGGTACTAGATTGAGGTACGTAATATTTTTTTAATCGCTTTTAATTCAAATTTTTCACACCTAATGAACAAAAACCAGCAATTCAGTTATTGTTTTTATTTTGTTTTGGCGCTGTAGAAGTGATAAGACCGATTTATTTGTTGGGTTGGTGCGATTACAGCGATACCAGATTTATATAGTGTTTTTTTTATGATTTGCCATTTTTACACACTAAAAACAATATTTTAGCAAAATGAATTTATTACGTCCTATAGAGAGCTGTCACTTTATTTTTTTGCCGAATGAGCCATATTAGTGCATGTTTTTTGCAGGATGGTTTGGAGTTTTCATTTGTATCATTTTTTTCACATATAACTTTTTGATTGCTTTTTATTCACTTTTTTGTGAATCACTATGATGTAAAAAGAGACATTTTTGGCTTTTTTTTATTTATTTTTACTGCGTTCGCCAAATGGAATAAATAACATGCCCATTTTATAGAGCTGGTTGTTTTGGACTCGGTGATACCAACTATGTGTACATTTTTTTTTCTTTTTTTTATCAGAAACGCTGTGTTTTTGTGTGTACATTTTTGTGGGTTTTTTTAACATATTTTATTTCCCTTTTTTTTTCCACTTTTTCCACTTTTTCAATGTGGGACGTGTATAATTTCTACTTTGATCACTGGTCTCATACACTGTACACATGTACAGCATTCTATGATACTGTCAGTGTCTCACGGACAATCAGTGACTCAGCCTGCAAGGGTATGTGCACACGTTGCAGATTTGGCTGCAGATTTTTCTGCACTAAATCCACAGCTCTTGGCAGAAAACGCAGGTGCGTTTTTTGTGCGGTTTTAATGTGGTTTTGTATGCGTTTTTGAAAGCTAAATAAAGATGTATTATTGAGCAAAAAAAAAAAAGATTTGTGATGTCATGTCTTGTCCAACGTGGGGTCCCCCTATATTTTATAGCCAGAAAGACTACTCAGACAGCTGCGGGCTGATATTCATAGACTAGAGAGGGGCCATGGATATTGGCCCCCCTGGCTACAAATACCAGCCCGCAGCTGCCCCAGAAATGGCGCATCTGTGAGCGCCAATTCCATCACTTAGCCCTTCTCTTCCCACTCCAGAGTAGCGGTAGGATATGGGGTAATAAGGGGTTAATGTCACCTTGCTATTGTAAGGTGACATTAAGCCAGTTAATAATGGAGAGGCGTCAATAAGACACCTATCCATTATTAATCCTAGAGTAGTGAAAGAGTTAAAAAAAAAAAATAAAGACACAGCCAGAAAAAAGTATTTTAATCTTAATTTAACCATTCTTACCATACTCGATCCCCTGTAAAAAATTAAAAATAATAAACAGTATACTCCCTGTCCGACACAGTCCAATTAATTACGAGTGTCCCACGACAATCTCCCCTATAGAACAGTGACATCGGATGATGTCACTGCTCTATAGGCCTCCAGTGACACACTGACAAGACACAATGGGTCTTGCAGTGCATCACTGAGGTTACCTTAGTTCACTCTCTCGCTTTATGGCAATGCTACTTGGGAACTTTCTCACACAGCAGTGCCACAAGTGAGACTAGGGACTATTTTTTACAGTGGCGGAGGAATACAGTGCGGAAGGATACCTCCCGTCATTGTGTTCCTGGAGCCCCTGGAGAGCGGTCGCATCAGCTGATGCTGCTCTCCACGGGAGATCGACGTGGGACACTCGTTTTAATTGGATTTCTGCGGATCAGTGAGTATATTGTTTGTTTATTATTTTAATATTTTTTACAGGTGACAGTGGCTTCGGGGATCAAGGTGATGGTGAGTATGTACTCTATGTTGTATGTACTGTAAGTCTTGTATGTAATGTATGAATGTACTGTATGTATGTATTGTATGTTGTATGTACTGTTATATGTTGTATGTTCTGTTATATGTTGTATGTTATATGTTCTGTTATATGTTGTATGTTCTGTTATATGTTGTATGTTCTGTTGTATGTTGTATGTTATGTTGTGTTATGTTGTATGTTCTGTTATATGTTGTATGTTATGTTCTGTTATAAGTTGTATGTTGTATGTTCTGTTATGTTGTATGTTATATGTTGTATGTTCTGTTGTATGTTGTATGTTCGCTTATATGTTGTATGTTCTGTTATATCTTGTATGTTATATCTTGTATGTTCTGTTATATGTTGTATGTTATATGTTGTATGTTTGTGGGGTTTTTTTACATTCAACACATTAGCTGGATGATGGGACTACTACTGTCCCATCATTGGCTAATGTGTCAATCAATGTCACTGTAGCAGGCATAGCCCGATGGGACTTGTAGTCCCATCAGACGATGCCTGCACACACACACACACAAAGACCCCGACAGCCCCGCACAGACCCCCGGCAGCCCGCACAGATCCCCGGCATGCCCGCACAGACCCCCGAGAGGCCCGCACAGACCCCCGGCAGCCCGCACAGATCTCCGGCAGCCCGCATAGACCCCTGACAGCCCGTACAGACCCCCGACAGGCCCGCAAGACCCCCGACTGGCTCGCACAGACCCCCCGAGAGGCCCGCACAGATCCCCGGCAGCCCGCACAGATCCCCGGCAGCCCGCATAGACCTCCGACAGCCCGTACAGACCCCCGACAGGCCTGCAAGACCCCTGACAGGCTCGCACAGACCCCCGAGAGGCCCGCACAGACCCCCGGCAGCCGGCACAGACCCCCGAGAGGCCCTCACAGACCCCCGAGAGGCCCTCACAGACCCCCGAGAGGCCCTCACAGACCCCCGAGAGGCCCGCACAGACCCCCGAGAGGCCCGCACAGACCCCCGAGAGGCCCGCACAGACCCCCGAGAGGCCCGCACAGACCCCCGAGAGGCCCGCACAGACCCCCGACAGCCCGCACAGACCCCGCCCACACACTCCCCCTCCCGATCTGCAGCATTTCACCTGCAGCAAAACCGCAGATCCTTTTTACATCTGCGGTTTTGCTGCGGATGTGCAGGACTCAATACAAGTCAATGGGTGCAGAAACGCTGCAGATCCGCACAAAGAATTGACATGCTGCGGAAAAAACAAAGCTGCGTTACTTTTTTTTTTGTTTTTTTGCGTTTTTTTCCTCAGCATGTGCACTGCGGATTTGGTTTTCCATAGGTTTACATGGTATTGTAAACCGCATGGGAAACTGCTGCAGATCCGCAGCGCCAAAAATGCCGTGGATCCGTGGTAAAAACCGCAACGTGTGAACATGGCCTAAGAGTCTGCTATTTGCTGGATCTCACAGGCCACCATACCCTGGGGTCATCACATGACCTCAGGGTACCATTGTAACCATTGGGACTCGCAATTCTCATTGCGTGGGTCCGATGGTTACTAAGGGGGCATGGTATAACAAAGGAAGAGACCTAAGAAGTCTTGGAAGTTTTTTTGTTAGCCATTTCCCACTGAGAGAAACTGGCTAATGATACCAAACCCCCTTTTTTTTTCTTTTAACACCTGACTTGTTCTGGTGCTCTGAAACTTTTTTAAAAGGAGCTTAGTCTTGTGGTCAGGAATCTGTCTGACGACAAGCTTGTAGGCTGTCTTCAGAGGTAACCAGCAAAACATGTCCTTTATGTGCTCGTACTTATCAAGTGCAAATAGGTGGTTCAATGAGAAATGTGGGCTAGCTTCATGAACACAGATAAATACATCTCTATACATCCTTAGAGCCACAGTTCCCGAAAACTGCTGTAATAAGTGCTTTCTCCTTTCATCCAGTGATGACCTCACTTTATGAGCGGTGTGGGACTAACCTCTTGGACTAGGGCCAGGTTCCGATGACCATATTTCAGTCCACATATTGGCTGCAAAGACCTGACTGACCCCATAACTCCTCACCCCAACTTTCAGGATCATGTATGGAAGTTTAGGTTAGGACACCTGCTGCCTATCAGGAGGCCGTGAAACACGACTGAACTGGGACCAACACTTACCTGCCCGCTTCTTTTCCCCCCACAGCAGCACTGGCATTAACTCTTCACGTGAATGGTGCTTTGTTGCACTTGTCCCACATATCTGGGTGGCCGAGGGGCCGCTGTGCAGAGTGAAACAGTGCAGGCTCAGGATCGGTATCGCCCCAAGAGGTTGAACCCCCAGCTGCTAATAACGTTGCTGCTGTGTCTTAATCTCTTGGTCCTGAATGTGAGTCAGTCCCAGAGTTTGCACTAGTTGACCGGTTGCCATCCATCACGTGATAAATAAAAGTGAAATTAGGAAGTTTGACATTATCTCAGAAACCTTTCTGCTGAGAACAGCCCTTCCACATCCTGTTATTATGGAATGAATCCCGTTTTTCGATTGCTCTAGTTGTAAGGTATTGCCATCCAAATGTTATTTTCTTATGTAGCATCTATCATGTTGGGAAGATCCTAGTTGTATTCAGCCAGAATATTATATGCAGGGCTGCAGTACATTGGAAGAGCGAGAGCGCCATCTAGAGGAGAAACCTATTGGTGCCTGGGTCACTTCTCTTACATTGCAATTTTGTTTATTTATTAATGCTCTGGTTATAGAGCTCCATCATATTCTATAATGCTTTTCAGACATTATCATCACTGTCCCCATTGGTGCTCACAATCTGGATTCCCTATCAGTATGTGTTTGAAGTGTAGGAGGAACCCGGAGGAAACCCTCGCAAGCACGGGGAGCATATACAAACTCATTGCAGATGTTGTCCTTGGTGGGATTTGAACTCAGGACTCCAGTGCTTCAAGGCTGACTACTGAGCCACCTTGCTGCCCAATAAATGTATGTCCTTATATATTTGTGTGTATATTTAAATCTACACATAAAACATAGATTAAAAGACAGATCATTTATTTATCTGCATTGCAGAATATTTGGGGAGGACACTATTGTGACTGACAATATTATTATTATTTTTATTTTTTTAGACCGTCGCAATGTTTGGTGCAGTAGTTGTCGGAATTGGCATTGCCGGCTCTGTGAGGGTCAGAGACCTCCTAAGCCCTCTGCAGTCCAGCCCATCAGAAAGTCTGAAACTTCAAGGCTTCGTGTCTCGGTGAGTATGGTAATGACTAGTGCCGGATCCTGTGTACTGCAGCAGCCCTTGCCTAGGCAGTAATATGTTTTAGCTTAGGCCCTTTTCACATATCATTTTTTTGCCATCAGTCGCAATCCGACGCATTTTGAAAAAAAAACTCATCCAGCAACTGATGCCGCCGGATTTGTTTTTTTCTCATAGACTTGTATTAGCGATGGATTGCGACGGATGGCCTCACATTTCATCTGTCGAAAATTGTTTGTCTGGTGGCCGGAGACAACGGACAAAGTAAAGTTTTTTGTGTCCGTCGAAAAAACGGACAGCAACGGATCCGTTGCCGTCCATCGTTTGCTAGAATGGAAGCCTATGGCGCCGGATCAATCAAATGACGGAATCTGGCAACGGATTCCGTTTTTTCTAACTGAGCGTGCTCTGATCCAATCAGCCAGATACGCTAATCGGATCCGTCCAAAACCCGGATCCGTCGCATCAGTTTTTCACAATCTGCGTCGGATCCGTTGAGCCAATGGATTGTGACTGACGGCAAAAAACTGATGTGTGAAAGGGGCCTTACAATATGCTTTAATGATTATTTTCTTCCTCCCTCAGGAGGGATCTTGGTCAGTTCAATGGTGTGAAGCAAGTCAGCCTGGAGGAGGCGCTGCAGAGCAATGAGGTTGATGCTGCGTTTATTTGTACTGACAATAAGAACCATGAGCAAAGCATCAGGTAATCAGATTAATTGTTCTACATATAGCCAGAATCGACGATCCAGATAAGAGCCGGCTTTTACAGAAAGCCAGCAAATGGTTGAGCCTTCACATTGTGTTCTGTGTCCCCTTCAGGGCATATGTCCCAACCCCCCTGCAAAACGGGGTCCAGACGTATCCATCAACAGGGCCATAGACTGTAATGATGCAGACAGAGCGAATGTGGCTCTGACGTGCATCATTTTTGGGACTGTATGCCTACAGGAGGCGGACACTCACACGCAGTCTGCTACACCTGTGTGTCCCCCTCCTGTAGGCATATACATGGAAATTATGCACTTCAGGGCGCATGTTAGCTCTGTCTGCATCATTACAGTCTATGGCCCTTCGGTGCATACGTCGGACCCCGTTTGGCAGAGGAATTCGGACGTATGCCCCGATGGGGACACAGGACACATTGTGAAAGCTCCCTGAGGGTCTTCCCAGTCATAGTCGAGATGAAATGGCTGTCTATTTGTGGCAGCCACAGTTGCGTGGAATAAATGAAATGGTGCAGTTTGCTGGGCTACATTTTGTTACCGCCGTTCCATCAGAACAACATCAAAAACGTGCTAAAAAAAGGACTTTGTGGTTTTTTTTTTTGTTTTTTTATGGCATGCAATGAACAACAGATACAAATAAAATGAAAGGAATTTATCATTGCCTCTGCCCCAGTTTTCTGCCATAAAGATTCAAATTATGGTGCAGACCATATTTACAGTATAATTCATGACTTTTTATTATTTTACCACTTCTTATGGCAATTTTCTAAAAATTAGTTGGCGCTTAGTAGAAGGAGGGGGCATGCACGGCCCAGAAAATTTACTACAGTCCTCTCCAGAAAGTGGAAATTCTAGTACAAATCTATGCTAGCCCATGGCTGACTTAGGCTAAGGGCCAGATTCATCAAGTATTCATAGTTTTAAGGTTGAAGGTGGACTTAAGTCCGTCACCTTCAACCTATAGCCGAACATGTTGATCCAGACCAGTGTTTCCCAAACTCCAGTCCCATCGGCCCACCACACATCGTGTTTTCAGGACTTCATTAGTATTACACAGGTAATGGAATTCTTATGGCATCAGACATTGCCACACAATCTCTCGAGAACCTGTGCAATACTAAGAAAATCCTGAAAACTTGATCTGTCGGGGGCCTTGAGGCCCACCCATTCCCTTAATAACCATGGTTGCTTTTCTCTGCTTCCTAGTTCAGCTATATCCTTCTTAGGCTAGTTTCACACCACCATTTAGCCTGGCTGCGGAGGGATGCGGACTTCCTCCGTGAAGCTCCGCCCACGGCTGCGCCTCTTCATTCAGCTCCGCCTACGGCTGCATGTGCACCCTATCTTTAACATTGGGTACGCAGGCCATGCCGCCGCATGCGTCGTTTTGATGGTGCAACGACCTGCGCCGAACGCAACAAGTTGCAATTTCGTGCAGATGCCAACACTGAGATAGTTGTTAACCCAGTTACACATTTTCCCAAAGCCCCATTTTTTCTCATTTTATAAGCCAACCTTTTGTGTGGCACAGTATCTTTGAAAAGTCCATATAGACAAAGTCCACTGGTCCAGCCTTAAGGTACCGTCACACTAAACGATATCGCTAGCGATCCGTGACGTTGCAGCGTCCTCGCTAGCGATATCGTTTAGTTTGACACGCAGCAGCGATCAGGATCCTGCTGTGATGTCGCTGGTCGCTGAATAAAGTCCAGAACTTTATTTGGTCGTCCGATCGCCGTGTATCGTTGTGTTTGACACCAAAAGCAACGATACCAGCGATGTTTTACACTGGTAACCAGGGTAAACATCGGGTTACCAAGCGCAGGGCCGCGCTTAGTAACCCGATGTTTACCCTGGTTACCAGCGTAAAAGTAAAAAAAACAAACAGTACATGCTCACCTGCGCGTCTCCCAGCGTCTGCTTCCTGCTCTGACTGAGATCCGGCCCTAAAGAGAAAGTGAAAGCACAGCGGTGACGTCACCGCTGTGCTGTTAGGGCCGGAGCTCAGTCAGTGTCAGGAAGCAGACGCTGGGAGACGCGCAGGTGAGCATGTACTGTTTGTTTTTTTTACTTTTAAGCTGGTAACCAGGGTAAACATCGGGTTACTAAGCGCGGGCCTGCGCTTAGCAACCCGATGTTTACCCTGGTTACCCGGGACCTCGGCATCGTTGGTCGCTGGAGAGCGGTCTGTGTGACAGCTCTCCAGCGATCAAACAGCGACGCTGCAGCGATCGACATCGTTGTCGCTATCGCTGCAGCGTCGCTTAATGTGACGGTACCTTTAAACTTACCTCCTCGTAAAAGCTGATCAGATTAGTTTGACAAGACAGATCCCCCATAAACTCATGTTGATACTGGGTCATGAGGCTATTGTCTTTGAGATACTCCAGCATAGCATCTCTTAGAAAACCCTCCAGGATTTTCCCACAGTAGAGGTTAAGCTTACTGGCCTATAATTACCAGGCTCAGATTTTGTCCCTTTTTGAATATTGGCACCACATTTGCTGTACGCCAGCCCTGTGGTACAGACCCTGTTACTATGGAATTTGTGAATATCAAAAATAATGGTCTATCAATGACTGTACTTAATTCTTGCAGTACTTAGGAGTGATACCATCTGAGCCCCGGATGTTTGTCAACTTTAGTGATTTTGAGGCAGTGCTGTACTTCCTGCTGGGTAGAGCAGGTGACATTTATTGGATAATTCCTAGCACCCCTGATCATCTCGTCTGTCATGGGATTTTCTTGTGTAAGTACTGAAGAGAAAAAGGAGTTTATCATTTTGGCATTTCACCCAGTAATCTGGCATAAAAGTTTTGAAAAGTTTCAAAATTTAGACACAACTCATTGTCGCACCTACATCTTATGACTTTTGGCATTTTTATTCAAGTTTCTCTCAGCTTTGCCAAAATGGTTTGAGCTGGGGTGGTACGGGCATTGTGATGACCACTTGCCAAATTCATGACGAGTGACAGTGTTTGCTACACCACAAATCTTACTCCAGCAAGTACTAGAGTAGGATTTGTGGCAATGTGCACACAGAGATGTACGCCATTCTCCTGCTGCTCCTGATTCATGAAGGGGTGTGCGCCTCCTCATTAATCGGGAGCATCTGATTCCAGCACGGCCTCTCATCAAGACTGGAGTGAACTTCACCGTCTCGATGAATCCGTGGCACACACCATTTAGCATAATTCCCCAATGTCTCCATTTGCATTCATTCTGAAATGAATCTGTCCTAGAACAAACCAGAATTCACAAATAAAGGTGTGAACTGATCCCGACCTGACCTGCTGTTCTTCATTATACTTGTGCTTTTTTCAGGTAAGTTGTGCAGCCAGTGGTAAACCCTGATGCCCGTCTGCCAATACTCCTTTCAGTCAAGCTGGCCAATTGCCTTACTCATATAGCGGACAAACCTGCGATATTCAGTGGGAGATCTCGTGTATGGGGAGTCCTGACCTTCCCCCAACTGCAGGCTATGAAGCTGACTAAACCAAGGAGAAAAACACCCCTAAGCAATACTTTATTAATAATAATTACACACCAATATATGTTAAAAACACCTGATTACAGATAATGATTAGGGAATTAAGGTAGCGGTCTTATGAGGGGTGGAGGATGAAAAATGGGTGTAAATAATATACCTAACGCTCCCCCTGGTAGGCCCTAAGATCTGATGACCTACCTAACAGTGGAGGTTGGCACCCTAATATTGCGATGTGGCGCCCCCGCTCAATGACGGCTCTCCCTTCAATCCCTATTCTATACAGAGGACATACAAAACAGAATAACAGAAGTACACTTGGGTCCAGATGGATCAGTGCATCTGGGTCAGGTTAAGCTCATCTAGCCTCTAGACATATGGGACTCTATTGATAAGTACACACAGCCTAGGTCTCTGCTAGTGTGGCCTAGGTGAAAGACGGATCTTGGCTTGTTTAATAAATGACAGCCTGTCATATAGACAACAATCTCCTAGTACTAGTCTGGCAATCAGTATAGGAAGAACCACTGTTGCATGGAGATCAAAATTTCAATGTAGCAAAAAGGCTATATTCTCAGCCTACTCAGATAATGCTTATAGGGAGACAAAAAAGCACAGACAAGTAGGATAATACCCCATCAGATAAAGTGCAGATGTGCTCAAAACAGTTCATAGCTCAAAAGCTAAAGGAGGATTTAGGCCGGGTTCACATTAGCGTTTCTGTGCGCAGCGTCTGATCCGCATGTGTACATATCTTTAACATGGTGTTTGCAGGGACATGCGTTTGCATGCATTCGTTTGTTCAAGATGAATCCCTTATCCCAGCTATAGAGGTAAACTCATCCTGGTTCCCGCGCGTTTCTCCCCCATCCGTATTACCTTGGGGGTTCATCAGGGGACTTGCATGGTGAAGACACCTAAATAGGTATGAACGCTGGGGACAGGTATCTGTCTGCCCACCCCAGGATGATTCTGTGCTGCGGGTGTCAGGTCCTGGAATTCTTAAATAACAGGGAACCTGTGCTGATTACCCACCTGATAGAGCCCGGTGTGTCAAGACGCTGCAAACAAGTCAGCGTGTAGGTTCAGGACCTGTGGGGAGTGCTTCCGGTCCAGTAGTGACGTTACATCCTCCGCTTCAGTAACATGGAACACAGATGCGCTCCACAACCATGTTATATCCGCTGCTTCATAGAAATGGAACGCAAATGTGTTCCACCGTCTCCTAAGCAGTGCTTCCGGTTATAAAAGTTAATGCAGTGTCATGGTTACAGTAGAAATGTGGTAAATAAAGAACATACAGTCAGGGGTGAACCTAGCCTCTATGCTGCCTGAGGCGAACTGCAAAACGGCGCCCCTCCCCCCCCCATAGTCAAATCAGTATAAATAAATCTGGTTTACTCTTTACTTACATTCAATTTACATTCCATTTACTCTTTACAAGCATTCAGTAGTTTGAAGTCACTTAGAGTGCAGAAATATGTCTACAGCCCTGAACACCCCTTTAATTGCTACATACTGTAGATCTGTATTCAGATGTACAGTAAATAATAATGATTGCAGGGGCCTTCACCATTTGACCCCCACTAATCACAGGCTGCAGTGGTCGTACTATTATGTACAGCAAATGACTGTGAGGTCAGTGATTGGCTGCAGCGGTCATGTAAATAATGCACAGGTTGACATCACTTTTGGTACCAGAGGGGAACACCGACACGAATGAGAATCACTAAATAATGTAATAGGGGGGTTTTAATTTTATTTTTTAAGACCATCCCTTACTCTTTTGAAAATTTTGCAAAATAAGAGAAAATTAAAGCCCACAACTGTCAGGTGACTGGCACAGGCCCCCCTTCAGAGAAACGTCTAAGGCTATGTGCACACATTGCGGATCCGCCGCTGTGGGTCCACAGCAGCTTTCCATGCGTTTACAGTACAATGTAAACCTATGGAAAACGGAATCCGCAGTGCACATGCTGCGGAAAAAAAGCTCGGAAACGGAGTGGTTTACATTCCGCAGCATGTCGATTCTTTGTGCGGTTTCCGCAGCGGTTTACACCTGCTCCATAATAGGAATCTGCAGGGGTAAAACCGCAGGTGGAATCTGCACAAAATACGCAAAAAAACATGGTAAATCCGCGATAAAAAGCAGTGCCTTTTACCTGCGGATTTCTGAAATCCGCTGCGGAAAAATCCGCAGCCCTCAAAAATACGTGTGCACATAGCCTCACAGTCACCTGACCGCTGCAGTTAATCACAGGTTTTATCTGTTCTGTGACATCCAGATGGTGCAGTCATCACTTCCAGAGCTGCAGTCGACCACCAGAGAGGTCTGTGGCTGAATTCCCGGGGGTGACAGGAGGGCAATATCTCTCTGTATAGGATTTATTTTAAATAAACTAGTATGTATATGCTGTATATTTTCCCATCTCAGATAACCCCTTTAATGCCAGGCAGGATACAATACAAACATAACACATCCTCTTCTATTTACCTTCATGGTCACACAGTCTCCTGCTGCCTGCGGCTCCTGTGCTTACCTGGTGTATACCAAAGAGGGCACACAGCAGGCAGCCAGGGGGGGACTGGTACCATTGTCATATTTAGGAAGGAATTTACGACTTGGGATTTACCCTGCTGGCATCACTGCTATAGTCTAGTGACAGTGACAAGCGCATAATACCGGGGGCATAGGAGACTAGATGGGGGCACGAGAGAACAGAGGGGGGGGGGGGGCGAGAGAATAGAGGGGGGGCACGAGAGAACAGAGGGAGGCACAAGAGAACAGGGGACAGCAGCTCCTCTCACCTGCTCCAGGGGCATGTACAGAGCATCGCTGAGCAGCTTGCAGGGCAATGGAGCCTGTAGTATGAGAAGACCTGTTGCCTGGAGCCTCCATCACTTCCTTAGCACTGCCTCACCCCACAGCAGAGCAGACACCGAGCACCGCCCACCCAGGAAAACCAAGCAGCTATCTGTAGCAGGCGAGCAGCCACAGTCCCGCCCACAGGCTGTACTTCAATCACAAGTAGCTCGTCTTCCCTGGGTGGGGCCGCTCACCCCTTTCCCACCCCATCCCTCAGTACTTGACTAATAACTGGACGAGTTAGAGTGTGAGGAGGCAGCACCGCGCCCGGCATCCCCGCCGCCTCCTGCTGGTGACACAGCCTCATGCTCATGGCTAGTACCTGGCACATCTGACTGCAGGGGGCGGCGCCGCGCTGCCACCCCCTGTTTTGAGGGACTGGATGCCACTTGAGGCGACGTGCTCAACTTGCTTCATTATAGCGGCGCCATTGCATACAGTGCCTTGCAAAAGAATTTGGCCCCCTGGAACTTTTCAACCTTTTCCCACATATCATGCTTCAAACATAATGTAAATTTTTGGTGAAGAATCAACAAGTGGAACACAATTGTGAAGTTGAACGAAATTTATTGGTTATTTAAAATTTTTGTGGAAATTCAAAAACTGAAAAGTGGGGCAGGCAATATTATTTGGCCCCTTTACTTTCAGTGCAGCAAACTCACTCCAGAAGTTCATTGTGGATCTCTGATTGATCCAATGTTGTCCTAAATGCCTAATGATGATAAATATAATTCACCTGTGTGTAATCAAGTCTCCGTATAAATGCACCTGCTCTGTGATAGTCTCAGGGTTCTGTTTGAAGCACAGAGAGCATCATAAAGACCAAGGAACACAACAGGCAGGTCAGTGATACTGTTGTGGAGAAGTTTAAAGCCGAATTTGGATACAAAATTATTTCCAAAACTTTAAACATCCCAAGTAGCACTGTGCAAGCGATCATATTGAAATGGAAGGAGAATCATACCACTGCAAATCTACCAAGACTCGGCCGTCCCTCTAAACTTTCATCTCAAACAAAGAGAAGACTGATCAGAAATGCAGCCAAGAGGCCCATGATCACTCTGGATGAACTGCAGAGATCTACAGCTGAGGTGGGACAGTCTGTCCATAGGACATCAATCAGTCGTACACTGCACAAATCTGGCCTTTATGGAAGAGTGGCAGGAAGAAAGCAATTTCTCAAAGATATCCATAAAAAGTGTCATTTAAAGTTTGTAACAAGCCACCTATGAGACACACCAAACATGTGGAAGAAGCTGCTCTGGTCAGATGAAACCAAAATCGAACTTTTTGACAACAATGCCAAACTATATGTTTGAACACACCATCCCCACTGTCAAACATGGAGGTGGCAGCATCATGGTTTAGGCAGGGAAGATGGTTAAAATTGATGGGAAGATGGATGGAGCCAAATACAGGACCATTCTTGAAGAAAACCTGTTGGAGTCTGCAAAAGACCTGAGACTGGGATGGAGATTTGTCTTCCAACAAGACAATGATCCCAAACAAAGCAAAATCTACAATGGAATGGTTCACAAATAAACGTATCCAGGTGTTAGAATGGCTATGTCAAAATCCAGACCTCAATCCAATCGAGAATCTGTGGAAAGAGCTGAAAACTGCTGTTCACAAACGATCTCCATCAAACCTCACTGAGCTCGAGCTGTTTGCCAAGGAAGAATGGGCAAGAATTTCAGTCTCTTGATGTACAACACTGATAAAGACATAGCCCAAGCGACTTGCAGCTGTAATCGCAGCAAAAGGTGGCGCAACAAAGTATTAAGTTAAAGGGGCCAAATAATATTGTACGTCCCACTTTTCAGTTTTAGAATTTCCACAAAAATTTAAAATAACCAATAAATTTCGTTCAACTTCACAATTGTGTTCCACTTGTTGCATGATATGTGGGAAAAGGTTGAAAAGTTCCAGGGGGCCGAACACTTTCGCAAGGCACTGTATCAGTTCAACCACTGTCCCCCAGTTTCTATGAACAGGGGAGACTTCATGTATCATGGCAGGCAACCCATCACTTATAAAGCATGAAAGAAGGTTGTTTGCAGCGACTTGACACACCGGGCTCTATCAGGTGGGTAATCAGCACAGGTTCCCTGTTATTTAAGAATTCCGGGACCTGACATCCGCAGCACAGAATAATCTCGGGGTGGGCAGACAGCCTGTCCCCAGCGTTCATACCTATTTAGGTGTCTTCACCATGCAAGTCCCCTGATGAACCCCCAAGGTAATACGGATGGGGAGAAACGCGTCGGGACCAGGATGAGTTTACCTCTATAGCTGGGATAAGGGATTCATCTTGAACAAACGAATGCATGCAAACGCATGTCCCTGTGTACACCTTGTTAAAGATATGTATGCATACGGATCTATGCGGATCAGACGCTGCGCACAGAAACGCTAATGTGAACCCGGCCTAAATCCTCCTTTAGCTTTTGAGCTATGAACTGTTTTGAGCACATCTGCACTTTATCTGATGGGGTATTATCCTACTTGTCTGTGCTTTTTTGTCTCCCTACGAGCATTATCTGAGTAGGCTGAGAATATAGCCTTTTTGCTACATTGAAATTTTGATCTCCATGCAACAGTGGTTCTTCCTATACTGATTGCCAGACTAGTACTTGTAGATTGTTAGTCTATATGACAGGCTGTCATTTATTAAACAAGCCAAGATCCATCTTTCACCTAGGCCACACTAGCGGAGACCTAGGCTGTGTGTACTTATCAATAGAGACCCATATGTCTACGTAGAGCAGGGTTGGAAAGCCTCAGGCCCCAGGGCCATTTACGGCCCTCGATGACCTTTTATCAGGCCCCCGAGCAGATTCTTAGGGACCGCATTCTTGTGCAGGGAGGTGTATTTTGATCACAACCAGCTCATTAATTTCTTCTTGTTCTGTTAGCACACACACGCAGTGTTCACTACTGAACACTGAAGGGCATGCAATGAAAGATTACGTCCTGAAACCAGTGCCAGAGTCAGGATGTACTTTGTGGGTGGAGTTTGTACGGCCCCCGAAGGATGGTATAAATATCCAAATGGCCCTTGGCAGAAAAAAGATTCCTCACCCCTGGTCTAGAGGCTAGATGAGCTTAACCTGACCCAGATGCACTGGATCCATCTGGACCCAAGTATACTTCTGTTATTCTGCTTTGCATGTCCTTTGTATAGAATAGGGATTGAAGGGAGAGCCGTCATTGAGCGGGGGAGCCACATTGTAATATTAGGGTGCCAACCTCCACTGTTAGGTAGGCCATCAGATTCTAGGGCCTACTAGGGGGAGTTATAGGTATATTATTACACCTATTTTTTCATCGTTTTTCATCCTCCACCCCCATAAGACCACTACCTTGATTCCCCAGTCATTATCTCTAATTGGATGTATTTAACATATATTGGTGTGTAATTATCATTAATAAAAGTATTTTTTAGGGGTGTTTTTCTCTTTGGGTTCGTTTGCTATATATGGTACCCCCTTTTTCAGCCTATCGGTATTGGGTTTGAGGATATGGAGCTGCCCTGTCCTTTTGTTCCTGTAGAGATAAGCCATCCATAATGGACTCTGGCAGCAGTTTAGTTCCTTTCTGCTGAAACACATTTACTTTCAGCTGAACCAAGAGTGCACATTTATAAGAGGTCGGAGAGTGAGAGCCTTCCGCTGAACGTGGGTTTGGCCGATGGCCACCTAATGAATATGGCCAGCATTACTCAGATGAGTCATTGATTAATGCTGGATGCCTGCAGTGCACAAAGCAGGAAAGCCACTGGTTATAACATCTGTTTAAGGTGTGAGTGTCATTATACTATTTTTTTATGTATAAAATAGTCACTACAAGGGTCGGTGAGGGTCCAGATCCCGAGACCCCCACTGATGACACAGAACACAGCTTTGGCATGCAGCATGCACACAGAGCGGTGTATGGACTCAATAGTAAGTCTAAGTCCATTCACCGCCCTGTGAGATGGAGTGACGGACCCATAGACTTAGTATTGAGCTCATTCACCACTGCATAAAACAACTGTGCTCCGTAGAGCGGTATTTTGTGCAATCAGTGGGGAGGGGGGAGGTCTCAGGAATCGGACCCCCATCAGTCGGCAGCTGAGCTTCTGATTCTTTTTATCGACGGGTCTAATGAGGCTTCATCTGCTGGCTGCTCTGCAGACTGAGCATTGATCATTGGCCATTGATGTTCTTGCCAAGTATTGGCTCCTCGGCATCTATATTCAATACTGACATTGCATAAACCACTGAATACCGCACAATGTAACAGCCAGGCAATACATAGATTACTGCTATTCAGTGTACACTTACACTTTCCGTCCTTCCAGGCTATCAAACATCCATTCTTTGTGAACATGGTTGAAGACTGATCTAATAAAATATTATTTTTATAGAATAGGGGACAAAGTATTTTTATAGCCTCAGTGCTTTTTAACGATTACATACATCAATGGCACAAATCTCTTAGGTCCTGATAGTTTGCTGTACTGTGTATAGGTGTTGGTGAAATGTATTCACTCCATGCCTATTCACAGCAGCATATATGGTATACATATAGTGCGTGGCCAATCCCGTGATGTATACACCACTGCATGTGTTACCTATGGGTCCCACTTTACAATGTATACCATGACACACTGCTCTGTAGGAAGACGCAGCAATCTGCCCTTTTCTGTTCGGTAAAACAAGGTACACTAGTAAGGCCACATTCACACATTCAGTATTTTACATCAGTATTGTTCCACTACTGAATTTGGCTTACAGATTAATAACAAGTGTGTGTATTAATAATACTGCTTAGGACTTGTGGCAGGGATCCATAATGCTGGTACCACTTCGGTTAAAGTCTTGTTCCCCAGTGAGAGCGAACATTCACACAAGTTGGTGGTAATACTGAGGAGTAGCCTGAAAAACTGTGCAGTTATTTGCCCCCACTTGGTACTTGGCAGCACAAGGCTGTGGCATAGTGGAACCCCACCCTAATGTGGAGGTCAAAGACATTCATTTACAGATCTGTGACAACGCTTCTGATTAATTATGTGGTTAGCTCGTTAAAAAATGGAAGAAAATGTCAGATATTGGTTCTAAAAGTAAATGACATTATTTATTGCTACAAATAGTTGCATCAAAACGATACAACCCCCATTGCAAATTAGGTTTCCTTGCAAAATGTCCAATCTTTCTGCTGTTTGCAGTAAACCAATGATATAAGGGCAATTTTACTGCTCAACACAACTGATATCACAAGAGGTTTCTTCAAACTCAACACAAAATGCCACTGTTACTACTGCAGTCTCAGAATTATTCAACCCCTTCTTGACAAGCGTCTTTGTACTTCATAAAGCCCCATTGGCTGTTATTACCTGTGGTGAGCGTGATGCTAGACACCAGCTTCAGAAAGTCCATATAGTCGAAAATAAGTTCTGCATTACCAAAGACAGGATGAACCTTTTCTGGAATAGAGACGGTATTCACACATGTGGTTCATAATGTATGAAAGCGTTCAAATGTGACATGAGGTAGATTGGCTCTTATCACGTAGTATGATACTGTTTTTCTTTGCAAGGTTCTAGATGTATACAAAAAGAACCCCACTCAGCAGGTAATGAGCCTACGGCTGTTACACGCACATAGCTCTTTCTCAAAGTAGACACTAGCTTCTGGAAACTTTTCTGAGGCATTTCCTTATAGGCAATGGCATTCACTAATATTTTTGGGTTCACGAATATTCTTCAAATCCCTTAATTGATTTTCTATGGGGTTCTAGTCAGGCGATTGACAACCACTCTAGAATCTCCCATGACTTCTGAGAGCAAAACTTGGCAGACTTTGAGATATGTTTGGTCATTGAGCTGTTGGAAGGTCCAATGACACCAAAGTTATTGCTTCCTCACAGAAGGAATTACATTTTTTTAGGATTTCCTGATAATGTAATCCATTTGCCATCACATGCTACAGGAGAAAGCAAAGCAGCCCCAGAAAACACTGAGACGCCACCATGTTGCACTGTAGGAATAGTGTTTTTTCTGCCAAAGGTTTGACTTTTCCTCCTCAAGATATACCACTAATCTATGTGCCTGAATAGTTCCAACCAGCACAATTCCCAAACTTCTGTGGCTTGTGTATATGGTTTTGAGCATGATAGAGGTGACTTAGAGCAGAGCTTTCTATTTTTGGTCAGTACAGGTGTATATGAAGGAGTCCAGCCATGGAGATCTACAGAATAGTTAGTTAGTAGGTATCTTACTGTGCAAACTAAAAGCTCAGTGCTTATCGCCACCAGATCTTGTGGCAGGTAATTTGCAGTCACTCAAGAATTTTTGACAATCTGCTTCCCCGGCGGCATTTTGTGGTAAAATTTGGAGAAACCATTTATTATATTGTTTATTAAATTGTTCTTTTTTCATTGTTTTATTGCAAGCAGCAAAAAGTTTGTAAATTTTGCAGATAAATCTAATTTTCAATAAAGCGTTGATTTGGATTTGTATAATAGATATTTTATGTATTTTTTTATTAAAAGTTTTTATATTGTAACTATCATTGCGTGTTTCATCTCACTCATGATGGCACTACAGAAAAGTAAAGCGATATATTTATTACTTAACAGTAATTTTGTTTCATTTTTACTTTTTGAAGGAGTTTCCTGGAGGCCGGCAAGCATGTTCTTGTGGAGTATCCCATGGCCCTGTCTGCACAAGCGGCACATGAGTTGTGGCAGTTGGCCGAGCAGAAAGGTAATCAGTGGATTAGTGGAACTCGCTGTCCTTCATACTTTTATTTCTCAGTTTCATTAGACATGAGATAAATATTTTAGTATTGTTTCTTTAATCCTATTGTTTCTGTTGTTACTATGTATTATTGTAGGGCATGCCAAAATGTCATTATGTAAAGGGATTGTCCACTACTAGGACAACTACAACTCCCTTCTTATACTAAATGTTCGGACCTGATAAAATATCCAAGCCTATACTCTCCTCCCGTTCTGGCTCTGTTCCAGCGATGTCTGCACTCGCGGTCCCAGGACTGTGATATGGTGGAATGACACATGATGCCCTGCCCTGTATAAGCGCTGGCGTCACAGTGCTCATCTCCTGTCGAAATGAACGTGAAGAGGAAGTCGAGATCAGCTGCAGCCTGGACTTCCTCTTCATGTTCAGTTCGTACTAAGGTGGAGACAGTGGCGCCAGCACTGATTGGGCGCCGGGACCCACATGTCATTCCACCGCATCCAGTCCTGGGACCGCGAGTGCTGACACAACTGGAACATAGCCGGCACGAGAGGCTAGTATAGGTTTATTTTCTCGCAGTCAAATATTTAGTTTAAGAAGGGGCTGTCCTGGTAGTGGAGCATTTCCTATATTTCTGGATTATTATTGGACTTCACATTCTATTATGGGAAGAAGACAGGTACTCTAGTGTAACGTGCAGCATCTTTATAATTCTGTATATACCTGGCTTATGGGCACTCAGACATTGTGACTCCATGCTTGTCCAATTATTAGCCCCATGACCTGACCGAACGGGACCACAGATCCCCACCATGCTGCTAGACCAAGCCTCCAGGTCAGTGCAATGTAAGGATCTTTGACCACAGAGACATGACCACTTGAAATTTGGCACTAGATCAGGCATCTATTCCAACCACTATAACACAGCTCCAACAGGGGAAGAAGCCGGTCAGTACCCCTGTGGTAAGGCTAAGCCCCAGTGGCCCTGACCCCCATAAGCACCACATCTATATAGAATGCCACACAACACTGCATGCAAGTGGGCCGATGAAATAGACTCCTGTCTCCAAACAGGTCCCATATACAGACCGCGGTCTTGTCGTAAAAGTCACTGTAGGGTGTCATCCCCTGCGGTTGCTGTTTTGCAGACTTGGTGGTCTCTGGGCAATAACGCACCCTACAGGGCAGGGAACCTTAATGAGAAGGGTCTCTCTGGAGTGGGCTCATACAGTTTTATTAAATTGCTAAGAATTGAATCTGCTTTTTCACATAACAGGTCTGATATTTAGTTTTAATGTGGGATTAGGATTAACTGTGTTTTTTCCTTTCCTGTGTCCTGCAGGTAAAGTCTTACATGTGGAACATATTGAGCTTCTTACAGAAGAATTCAAGCAGCTAAAAAGAGAAGTAGAAGGCAAAGAACTGGTGGAGGGCGTCCTGCATTTCACTGGTAATCAGAACTAGAAATGTCCGATTTGGGAGCGACACATGGTACTGTTCATACCGTGCTTCATGTACTTACGTAGGCAGAGCAGTAGATAGGAGGGAGCACACCCGTAAGTTATATGTTCCGTCTAGATGGTGCAGAATAAAATACTAAAGGTTAGGTCTGCCTTTATATGATTATCTTTTTTCTGATTCAACAAAATTAAGTCACTTAATACTTAATAGACCATCCACCCCCGTGAGGTGAAATTCCCGTCCATCCTTTCTCTGCTTTTTGTGAATATACGTTTGATAGATGACAAATAGCAACTAGTATGGATTTCATGATCAGACTATACAGTTTCCTCTGTTGTCTTTTACCATGGAGATGCATGCTCCTGCATAGGAGCTGTGGACACAAAATGATAGGGAACTTTCATTTTCTAAAACTGTACATTTTTTATTGAAAGTTTAAAGACCAAACATAGCAAATATATATATAAAGTATAACAATATAGAAGACTGAGTAAAAACACGGAGAATAGAACAGTAGGGGAGAATGCTGGATGCGAGATAGAAGGGAGGTGAGATGAGGGAGGTGAAGTCTGATGGGGACACCAGATCAATCTTTTAGATGAACATTTATTAAGGGGAATCAGTGTTGATGGAAGCCTGCAGACATAGTGTTGGTGAGGACAAGGGGTTGTGGTTGGAATATACTGACCATGGTAACCAGATTCTCTTGAATTTAGATACATTATCTGTAATTATAGCTAATCGCCTTTTAACTGCCGTTAAGTCTAGTCCCTTTTTCCCAAGCTGAGGTTATAGTTTGCTTAGTCGCTAGGAATATAAAAGAAACTACCGTAGCTATTGAACCCATTCTACATCCGGGTGGTGAGCATTTTTTTAATTTTATTAAAGTATTAGCTGAAAACATTATTTTTTAGTGTGCAAAAACTTCTTTGCAAATCCCATTTTTGGTGTAATTCTGTAGCGGTTGTTTCTGCGGGAGTTTGTGAGAGGGGTCCTATGCATGTCTTACTCCCCTGGCTGCTTTCCTTCCGTTTATTTGTAATTTTGTCGCACCGTGCCTGGACTTTGTAGGTCGGGTGTTGTCAATGTATTCCTCTCCTGGCGTATTAGAATTGCGCCAGAGTGTAGGCGTGCTCAGCACTATGTTTAATTTTGTAGTACAATACTTCGGTAAAATGTCGCCAGAGTCAGCACGTGCCCATACTGCGCTATCCAGCTCCATTTTTTTGAGGACTGTGTACAAAGTTGCATATACAATGTTTTCAAGAAAATGACGCCTTAGATCACGGCATGCGCAGTCGCTGACTCCAGTGCCATTTTATGGAAGTAACCTACTACAACGTCAACATAGCAGTGCACACACGTCGGCCATAGAGATAATGGCGATGTCCGCCGAGTGCGCATTGCTACGCTGACGTTGTAGTAGAATTCTTCAATAAAGTGGTGGCGGAGTCCACGCGTGCACATCCCTGATATCCTGCTCCATTTTGGTAAAGACCATACGTATGCGCACGCGCTGACTCCGGTATGACACTGCACAGATGCCGCCCATCCCGGCTTCGTACAGAAGTGGATAAGGAATTGTGAATATTTGGTCCAGATTTCCCCACATATGAAGACGTGAGGGGACTTTACACACCAGCTTGAGAGTAAATTGCTGTGAAGAGGGATTCAAGGTTAGCTGTCAATTTTACACCAAGGTAATAAAGTTGATTTGTGGATCACTGAAAAATAGTGTTTTGTTAATTGTGCTATTATAGGAGCGAGCGGGAGATATTCAGGGCTTGAGATTTTGATTGGTTAACCTCTAGGCCAGATATTTGTTCGAAGCTAGATAGTTTGAAGTAGGACAGGAAGTTTGAGGAGAGGTGAGTAAAAGCATAATGTCATCTGAAGACATTGGTTTATGAGAGACGGATGCAATTTCTATTCCTTGGATGTTTGGGTTGAGGCGAAGGCTGACTGTTGGGTTCATTTACAAGTAGGAAGAGTAGTGGGGAGAAGGGACAACCTTGACGTATGCCCCTCTTAATGGAAAAGGCATCACCAAAAACAGTTACAGTGTACCTGAGCTGTGGGGGTGACTGTATAAGGCGTAAATCCACTATTGGAAATGGTCAGGGCAGTTCCATCTCTGCAGCACCACAATTAAGTACGGTAGGTCCATGAGCGCGGTGCCGGGGAGCCATGATGCAAGCAGGAGGACGGCATCGCAAGAAGATGGGAGGCGCCAGACCTGCTACACCCGTCGGACCGGACCGCCCCCGGTGAGTATAATTAAACTTATTTTTCTTATCTTTCAGCTCGGATCGGGGGTTTATCTACATCATTATAGAATGCTGTAGTTAAGCCCTGAAAGGCAGTGGCCGTATCTTATATCTGCTAAACCTGGTGACAGGTTCGCTTTAAGGAAATAAGCTTATAGCTTGCCCATAAAGTATGGTCTAAATTTGGTTGGGTTTCATTGATGTTGAGGAGGCTCTTAAGGGGATTGTACCTGGTTTCTGCCCATCTCTAAGGGATTTTAAATGATTTGTGAGGTGTAAGATGTGTGGATGCATTACCTTAGCTTTTGTTTTTTTTATTCAGAAATAAAGTTTATTAGGAAATTACATGATGAAGCAGGATGAAATACGCTTACACTACAACACATACAGTGGCATGTAAACGTTTGGGCACCCCTGGTCAAATTAACTGTTGTGAACACTTAAGCAAGTTGAAGATGAAATTGTCTAAAAGGCTTAAAGTTGAAGATGACACATTTCCTTTCTATTTTAGGCCAAAAAAATGTATGTTGTAATTTTTTAAATTTTAAAAATTACAAAAAGGAATATGGGTCAATGCAAAAGGTTGGGCACCCTGCATGGTTAGTACCTAGTAGCACTGCCTTTTGAAAGTATTGCAGCTTGTAAATGTTTTTTTTATTTTTAGCCAGCCAAGAGTTTATCAATTCTTGTTTGACGGATTTTCATTCATTATTCCTTGGAATATTCTTCCAGTTGTGTGAGATTCCTGGGTTGTCTTGCATGCACTGATATTTTGAGGTCTAGCAACAGATTTTCTTTGGTGTTTAGATCAGTGGACTGTGAGGGCCATTGTAAAATTTTCAGCTTGCACCTTTTGAGGTAGTCTATTGTGGATTTTGACATGTGCTTACGGTTATTATCCATATGTTGAGGCCATCCTATTTTCAACTTCAACTTTTTTTTACAGCTGGTGTTATGTTTACATCAAGAATTTGTTGAAATTTCATTGAATCCATTCTTCCCTTTACCCGTGAAATGTTCCCCGTGTCATTGGTTGCAGCACAACCCCAGTGCATGATTGATCAACCCCCATGCTTAATAGTTGGCGAGACGTTCTTTTCCTGAAATTCTGTGCCTTTTTTTCTCACACATACCTTATGATCATTGTCTTCAAATGCTCTATATTAACCTCATCGGTCCACAGGACATGTTTCCAAAATGCATCAGATTTTGTTTAGATTTTTTTCCATACTGGTGACTTCCGTGAAGGCCATATTTGTGCATGTGTCTCTGACCAGTAGAACAATGTGTCACAACTCTAGAGTCTGCTAAATCTTTCTAAAGGTCTTTTGCAGTCAAGCAGGGGTTCTGATTTGCCTCTCTAGCAATCATACGAATTTTGCTTGGTATTCCAGATCTTATATTGACCTCCATTTTAAACTGAGGGAAGGGCAACTTGAAAATTCTTTGCTATCTTCTGGAAGCCTTCTCCTGCTTTGTGGGCCTCTACTCTTTTCATTTTCACAGTGCTAGGCAGCTGCTTAGAAGAACCCATGGCTACTGTTTTTTGGCACAAGGTTAGAGGAGGCTGGATTTTTATAAAGCTGGGAAGTTTGCATCACCTGGCATTTCCTAACAATGATGGCGAACAAGCCATATCCCTAACAGGCTAATTAAGGTCTGAAACCTTGGTCAAAGATATGTGAGCAAACAAATTTCCAGGGGTGCACAAACTTTTGCATCAGCCCATTTTTCTTTTTGTAATTTTTCAAATGTAAAAGATGACAAAAATTTTTTTTGCCTAACGCACAAAGGCTGTTTGTCAACTTTAATTTGAAACCTTTTATTTATTATTTATTTATTATTCTCTGCTTATATAGCATGATCTTGTTTAGATAGACTTTTCAATGACTGTCCAATAATACGGAAAATCTGATGGTTCAGAACCTGTCCGGTCCCTTTTAGGCTGCATTCATTTATATCTTCAGTTTTAAAGCTGAAGTCTTAAACAGGTAATGTTTTACTTTTATTCTACTTCCACATATGTAGCATATATTCAATATGTACCTGCCTGAAATCGGCTGGGCAAGGAGTTCGGCAAGCTCGAAAGCCCCCAACGCAAATGTTCGGATTTGTTTCAGCCTTGTGGTATTGTGCTTTGTGGTAGTGTGGTGCCACCTGCAGGTCATTTTTCCTTACTGCAGTTTTATGAAATTTAATGTTTTTTGTGATAACATTGTGGATGTGTGGTTTGTTTGGCTATTTTCTTGCTGAAGGGGGCAAGTTTACCTTTCAAATGGTGTATCATTTGTGTGTGTGGGTTAAGTATGAACGGAGACACAAAGGAATCACCGAAAAAGAGTGTTTTGAAATAATGTAGAAGGATAATAATAATAATCTCTTTATTTATATAGCGATAACATATTCTGCAGCACTTTACAGACATTATCATCGTTGTCCCCGATGGAGCTCACAATCTAAATTCCCTATCAGTATGTCTTTGGAATGTGGGAGGAAACTGGAGAACCCGGAGGAAACCCACACAAACACAGGGAGAACATATGGTGTCCCGGTAGGATTTGAACCCAGGACTCCAGCGCTGCAAGGTTGCAGTGCTAACCACTGAGCCACCGTGCTGTCAACGTATCATATGCAGTGCACAGAAGTTTTGTACAATGAGGTCGTACATTAAACAGATCTAAGTGCAAACAAATCCAACAATAGCACAAGAGGAAAAAATCAGCTGCTTCTACTGTGATCCTGTCGAGTGTCAGAGGCCCCCAAGAAATGGATTTGAGATGATAAAGGGCCAATCTGAAGGAAATGTAGTCTAGGCAGTCGGGGGGTACTGAATTTATCTACCCCAGATTTTATGATAGCTGGCCTGGGAAAATAAAATCTTTTTTTTAAAGCAAGGGAAAGATTCTGCCGATTTTATACAAGGACTCAATTAGAAACAGCCTATCTGATGTCGCTCAGTACTGTTCAAGGCAGGTTCTGACCTTTTTGGCCTTTTTCATCATAAAAATAAAAGAATGTTATTTTATTGTTTGAAAAAAACATATTTTTTGAGGTCAAATACTTTAAGGGGGATCTGTCACCAGGTTAAAAGTGGCCAGCTTTCGCTCTTACTTGATTACCATTGCGCCCCTGAGTATTCTGCTTTTTTCTTTTTTAATCTGCCATATGGTGTCAGAGATATGGTCCTATTTTTTAGTGATAATTTTTATGGTCTTTACAAGGGGGCATGGCTTAATGGATTTCCTGGGGGTGTGTCTTTTGGCTCCTTTGCATAATTACCCTGTGAGCCAGGCCCCTTTGTAAAGACCATAAACATTAGCATAAAGAGACCCAGACCTCTGGAACCATATGGCAAAAAAATAATAAAAGGCAGAATATTCATGAGAACGCTGTGAATAAAACAAGGGCAAATAATGGCCACTTTTACGTGATAGGAGATTTCTGTTTAAGGGGAAATTAGAGAAAATGTGCATTAGTGCTCAGTGTGACCATATCATTGCTGCAATGTTATAAAAGCCCACCGTGCTCCATCCCTTCATGCTGCATACAGTACATGGCTTACTGTAGACTTACAGGATGTAATTATTTAATATGGGTCTCACAAAAGTTAGAAAGGATTTTCTCTCCCCTTAATAAAGTGTTTTTGACCATCACTTTTCCTCTGTTTAGGCGGACATCTAGAAGAACAGAAGTTTGGGTTCCCCTCCTTCAGTGGCATTGCCAGGATAACATGGCTGGTTGATCTTTTTGGACATTTATCTGTTACATCAGCCAAGAAAGAAGAGAATAAAGCGGAAAACTACTCCAAGCTAACTGCAAATTTCACTACTGCAGATAATAGGTGAGTGTCCAGTCATTGTATGAATTGTTTCACTTATTGCCTAGTGCCAGTCCTTCATCCCTATGCTGGAATGGGCGCCTCTTTGTGTGTCACTAATGGGAACAGACAATGAAGGCATGCGTCTTCTTGACTCCATAGCATAGTGGAAGTTAAACATATTTTGGGGCAATGAATAGTGTGGGTCATTTCTGATGGTTTTTAGGCTGTTGTAGCCAATCATACCAGGACAGAGATGGGGGCCATGCCTACCAGGATGGGGATGAGGGGACCATATATACCAGGATGGGGATGAGGAGGCCATGCCTACCAGGATGGGGATGAGGGGACCATATATACCAGGATGGGGATGAGGAGGCCATGCATACCAGGATGGGGATGAGGGGACCATATATACCAGGATGGGGATGAGGGGGACCATATATACCAGGATGGGGATGAGGGGGACCATGCTTACCAGGATAGCAGGATAGGGATGAGGAGGTCATTTATAACAGGATAGGGAATGAGGGGGTCATGCATACCAGGATAGGGGATGAGTGGGCCATGCATACCAGGATAGGGATGAGGGGGCCATGTATACCAGGATAGGGGATGAGGGGGTCATGCATACCAGGATAGGGGATGAGTGGGCCATGCATTACCAGGATGGGGGATGGGGGGTCATGTATACCAGGATAAGGGATGAGTAGGCCATGCATACCAGGATAGGGGATGGAGGGTCATGCATACCAGGATAGGGATGAGGGGGTCATGTATACCAGGATAGGGGATGAGGGGGTCATGTATACCAGGGTAAGGGATGAGTGGACCCTGCATACCAGGATAAGGGATGAGTGGGCCCTGCATACCAGGATAGGGGATGGGAGGTCATGCATACCAGGATAGGGGATGGGAGGTCATGCATACCAGGATGGGGGGGTCATGCATACCAGGATAGGGATGAGGGGGTCATGTATACCAGGATAGGGATGAGGGGGTGATGTATACCAGGATAGGGATGAGGGGGTCATGTATACCAGGATAGGGATGAGGGGGTCATGTATACCAGGATAAGGGATGAGTGGACCCTGCATACCAGGATAAGGGATGAGTGGGCCCTGCATACCAGGATAGGGAATAGGAGGTCATGCATACCAGGATGGGGGGTCATGTATACCAGGATAAGGGATGAGTGGACCCTGCATACCAGGATAGGGAATAGGAGGTCATGCATACCAGGATGGGGGGTCATGCATACCAGGATAGGGATGAGGGGGTCATGTATACCAGGATAAGGGATGAGTGGGCCCTGCATACCAGGATAGGGGATGGGAGGTCATGCATACCAGGATGGGGGGTCATGCATACCAGGATAAGGGATGAGTGGGCCCTGCATACTAGGATAGGGGATGGGAGGTCATGCATACCAGGATGGGGGGTCATGCATACCAGGATAGGGATGAGGGGGTCATGTATACCAGGATAGGGATGAGGGGGTCATGTATACCAGGATAGGGATGAGGGGGTCATGTATACCAGGATAGGGATGAGGGGGTCATGTATACCAGGATAAGGGATGAGTGGACCCTGCATACCAGGATAAGGGATGAGTGGGCCCTGCATACCAGGATAGGGGATGGGAGGTCATGCATACCAGGATGGGGGGTCATGCATACCAGGATAAGGGATGAGTGGACCCTGCATACCAGGATAAGGGATGAGTGGGTCCTGCATACCAGGATAGGGGATGAGTGGGCCATGCATACCAGGATAAGGGTTATTAGTATAGAATTGACCACATTTTTTGCTTTAATTTTTTTTTTCTAATTTCCTCCTCTTAAAATCAAGGTGCATCTTATAGTCCGAAAAATATGGAAAAAAAAATGGGATGAAAGGGTAGATTCTTCTCTGCACCGCTTAACAGATAGAAAATCCAAAAATAGGCAATTCAATGAAAGAGTGGCTTTATACAACGCGTTTCGGAGCAACAAGGCTCCTTCATCAGGATACCACACGAAACTAGGTACATTCCGTGTGTCGTCCTGATGAGGGAGCGTTGTTGCTCCGAAGTGCGTTGAATAAAGCCACTCTTTCATTGAATTACCTATTTTTGGATTTTCTATCTATTAAGCGGCGCAGAGAAGAATCTACCCTTTCATCCCATTTTGTTTTTTCACTTTGGTTGGTCACGAGAAGACTGGTGGAGCTGCAGCAGCTTACATTACTATGAGCCTGTGTAAGGGCTTGATCTGGTGAGTAAATTTGAATAGAATTTATCTCCTTATACCCAGATAAGACCCTATTGCGCTTTTATTTTCTTCCAGTTTTTTACTAGTCCGAAAAATATGGTACGCTGGCACTGATAACAGCTGGTTGAGTGCCGGACCCCGGCTGATGAGACATAGATGCCCTATACTTAGGATAGGGCATCAATGTAAAATGTCGTGTTGGTGAATGGTATCTGATTTGCAGACCAGATATTATAAGGCAGGAGGAGCTGATCAAATTGATATATACTTTTGTGAGATTTTTTTTTTAATTCATTGAAGTCCCTGTTGTTTGTATGCAGAAGAGTGCAGTGGGTGGCCCTACCTACAGTACAAGTTATGCTGAATCTTTAAAACAAACCTATATACATTATTACTCCGCTCAGCTTCTGCTTCTCTAAACTGTGCTGTCCACAGATCAGACTGCATGTATCAAGTGACAGGTTCCCTTTAATAAATAGGGAGGCCCGATCTTTAAAAATATGTAGATATTCAATAAACTTATTGCAGGGGAAAAGGAGTCTTTGTGTGTGTGTATGTATGTTTGTATGTATAAAGTACCGTATTTTGCTTTAATAAAATGCTCTGTTGGTTTCTGCAGACCACTCACATGGATTGAAGAAAGGGCTCCAGGCTTGAAGCGTGAGAAAAAAGTCAAATTTTCATTTAAGTCTGGTATCATGGACACCTTGCCTCCAGCCCCTCGTGCTTCTGTCGGGCCGTTTATGCAGGATCAGAACCTGTTTGCAAAAAAACTTCTGGGCCAAGTATCCCAGGAGGAGCTCACGGTGGAGAAGACGCGCATCCTACATTGCATTGATTTGGCTGAAAAGATAAAGCAATATTGTCAGGACTGACCTCCAGCAGCAAATCCCAGTAACTTGTGTTTGTTTTTCGCTCCCCTCTTTCCCAGAGCCATGACTTTTTTATTTTTCGGTCAGCATGGCCATGTGAGGGCTTGTTTTTTGCAGGACGAGTTGTACTTTTGAAGGACACCATTGATTTTACCATATCATGTACTCGAAAACGGGAAAAAAATTCCAAGTGTGTTGAAATTGCACTATTTTGGGGATTTTTTTTTTTACCATGATCACCAAATGCTAAAACTGACCTGATATTATGATTCTCCGGGTCATTATGAGTTCAGAGATTCCAAACATGTATAGGTTTTTTATATAAATGGTGAAAAAAAAAAAATTGCATCATTTTCCGAGACCCATAGTGTCTCCATTTTTCGTGATCTGGGGCTAGGTGAGGGCTTATTTTTTGCGTGCCAAGCTGACGTTTTTAATTATACCATTTTGGTGTGGATACAATGTTTTGATCGCCTGTTATTGCATTTTAATGCAATGTTGCTGCGACCAAAGAAAGTAATTCTGGCGTTTTAACTTTTTTTTTCTTTGCTATGCCGCTTACTGAACATACTATTTTTTAGCTTGATAAATCAGGCGATTCTGAACGTGGTGATGCCAAATATGTGTTTTTTTTATTATTATTTTGAAAGGGGAGAATGGGGGTGATTTGAACTTTTATATATTTTTATTATATTTTAAAATCTTTTTTTTTTTACTTTTCACTTTCTCTATGGGAGACTAGAAGCTGATATAACCTGATTGCCTCTGATACACACAGGCGATGATCAAATCGCCGGTGTGTAGCAGAAATGCTCACTTGCTATGACGGGCCGCGCTCATAGCAATCTGGCGATGACAACCACTGGGGTCTGCTGCAGACCTTGGGTTATCATGCCAAACCATCGGCGGGATAAGTGACGTGCTTCTGGTGTGATCACATTAAATGCCGCTGTCAGAGATTGACAGCTGCATTTAATGGATTAACAGCTGCGGGTGGATCGTGATTCCACCCGCGGCTGTTAGGGTCACATGTCAGCTGTTCAAAACAACTGACCTGCTGGGAAAGCTGTGGGCTCAGCGCCGGAGCCCACATCAAAGGGAGAGACATGACATGCGCAGTACGTGTACAGCGCATGTCGTGAAAGGGTTAAGTATAGGTTGTGCTTTCCTTTAGTAGAGGAGGTTTCCCAAGGCGATTGATGTTTGCTCAAATCCTTTGTGCCTAGTATATAGCATTGTATACTTGAGTCCTTTGCAGCTATGTTGGTAATTATGCCATCCATGCCACTAGCTTTATACAGCTATTACAATGACTAAAGGTGGCAGAATATTGGGTCTGATAACAAAGAGGCTCAAAACTAATTTTTATTATAAGGAGCCTTTCACATGAGATTACAATAAAAAGAAAATGCCAAAAGATAAGGGGTTTTGTAAGAAAATCTGGAGATTTGGTGTAAATGAAAGGTTGCCTGTTTGTCCCATACTAACCAGAAATTCTATATTTTAATCTTAAAGAAATTTACTTTTTTTGGTTAAGTGTCTCCTTCCGATCTGGAAATTGATTATTCACTGATTACCCTACAAAGGTTTAAATGATATCTGTCAGCAGGTTTTTGCTATGGAATCTGGAGGCAACATGATGTAGAGACAGACGCTCTGATTACAGAGATGTGTGGCTTAGTTTACTGAGTACAGTAGTTATGGTGGAATCATAGTTTTCTTTGCTGCAGAGCTCCGTATGTTGAGCCTTATATAAAGCTGATACTTGGTGGTGTGTGGCTGCACCAGTAGGCATATGACAGCTAGTCATGTAGTGATAATCTCCTGCTGATAAGACACCAATTGTATTAAAACAGTAAAACGCATCCCAGTAAGTGAAACATCATTGCAATTGGGGTATTTGCTCCTACATCATGGTACGTTCAGATTACATAGCAAAACCTGTTGACAGATTCCCTTTAATATCTATCCCTAAACAATTGTTATTCACACTGGTGTACCGGGCAACAATAATTTACCAGTTAATGGCATCTAAAGTGTTTGTGCCGTATCGCAGAACTTTTTACAGTGTCATTGTGCCAGCTTAAAATTCTTTCCTCTACCACCACTATGTTGGGAATACACAATTAGAAATAATTTTTGAAGAACAGTTGGGTATGCCTATGGCTTATTCATAATTTGCTGGGTTTTATAGGCCCCCTTTTTTTTGCCTTGTGGCATTCATTAATGTTTTTTTTGCACCACATTCTATAAAATGGTTCATGGTTTTCATGGATTATACTCAAAATAAGAAATACTCCTTATATATTTTTTTTTAGTTTTCTATTTTTTTTGCGCCTTTTCACAGTAAAAAAAAAAAATGTTGTGCCTTTTCAACAAAAAGTTTGAAAAATTTGCTCAAAAATTTCAGGTGTATGTGAAATTACTCCAGAGAGGGACTGAAGTACGTTTGGTCAAAAAATGTGACTTTTTCAATGAGTTAGCCTTAAACATTTGAAAAACGAGAATTGTGCCTACAGTGTCCACCAGTAAAAGAACCCAAAATAGACCCGTATACAATAAACCAGATAAAAAACACAGGTAGAGCCGAGAGGACAAAAAAGGCTCATATTCAATAATAAATCGAGACCATAATGTTACCTTGTCAAGCATCTTGCTTGCTTTCACAGTAAGTATATAGTAAAGCCTTACATCGTGTTTGCAGATCGTAAACCCAAGATTACAACCCAAGTACTCATGTTCTATGAGGCTTCATGTTTATGGAGATGTTCTTCCTAAAGTCACCATACAGCTGTAGTCCTTCATCATATAGCATGAATTGTTCTGACCGATTATTACAGATCCTGCCATAAAAGAAACCCTGTTTGCCTTAGTATGAAATCAAGCCCACAAGCTTCAAGGAGCTCCCATGGCCCCTTATGGTTCCATACAAAACGGACTGTACTGTGGCTTTGTGCACGAGCCCTAAAGTCAGATTAACCCTTGCATAATGCGAGAATGACAGCTGACCATCCCAACTCTAAGGCTGATCTATTATCCCAATCTAACAAAATTTCAGAAAATTGATTGTAGTTTGTGTCCATAGAACCCTAGATTGGGATTTGTAGCCAAAATATTTCAAAAGTTAAATGTAAAAACAAAAAATTATAGCGAATGTTTGAAGAAAACCCATAAAAAAGCTCTAATCCTTTATGCTTAAAAGAGATAAGTTCGCCATACATTTTACCTATGGTTGATTTTTTGAGGAGGAATTGCAGTGAAGGAAATATGTTGGGCCTTGCACCATAATGGATGGTTTTTACAGCTGCAGAACGCATCGTTGTTCGTATAATTTTACTCTTACTATCCTTTATGGTCAAAAACGGAAAACAAATGTAATTGACACAAAAAAATGACCCAGGCAACATTATTAATATGAGACCTAAAATGGGGAGATTTTTCTGATTTGTTTCCTTGCTGGCTTGAAATCCATAGTACAATTGGGTTTCTGAGTGTATTATTGAGATGGATGAATTTCTTTAGGATACTGCAGGGAATCCTTCCTAATTCTGAATAATTTTACTGAAAAATAATCATACATTTATTTACTCTTTATACAACAATGTGAATTTTTTTTTTTAATTTTGCTGGCAACTAGTGATTATTTTATCGAACTAATGCCACAACTGAGAACAAGTTTTAATGTTCTCTCATGGTGGTGCAATGCAATATAACTTCAGATCTATATGGCCAAGGTTGAACGTCTCTAAACCCAAGATTTTCATTACCTCTGTTATTTCTAAAGTGCTTTATATTGCTGTTTAGTCTTTGTGTAGCCCACAAAGTAAAAGCTGTGACTTTCCGCACACTTCGCCACTCAGCTCGCACAAAATTACGCTTTGGCACTTGAAGCTCGGGTTTCTCCGATTTTCAGTCAGCAGTGAAGTGGCCTGGGGTTTTGTACATAGTCGAGAGATCTGCCGCAATACATGTTTTCTGCTTTGTTTGATGGCATCTTGTAGAATAGTTCTAGCTGGTGAAGTATAATTTAATTTTTCAGTTGTATTAAAGGATTCATAGAGTGCTGGGAGGAAATGATTCAGCGATATGTAAGTAATGGCCTAATGGAGCACACCGGCCCAGCATGCTCGGTAGGGTGTTTGAGGCTCATTGAATTGCTGTAGATTAATAAAATAAGAGAATTAGAAATAACTGAGGTAGGAAAATCTTGTTGGATATGGTCTGAGGTGGTAATTTATAATACATAAGCCAATTAACCTCTTTGTGACTTAAGTGCCTAAAAGCCCATGTGGGAAAACTCATCTTTTCAAAACAATGCATTTTACGGGTGATTATTTTTGTCAGAGATTTAACCAAATAAATGTTTGCAAAAAAAAAAAGTGCCTAATCTGTATCATCTTTGTATTACCCGAGAAGTTCCTAATTTTTTTATTCAAATAATTTTTATTATTTTGGTTATTTAAATGTGGGAATAACAGAAATAAAAGGGAAGGGTTAGTTATGGGAAAAAAAGGACAAATTTTAAAGCATTGTACACAAAAGGAGATCAAGAACAATTTGTATTACGGAATACAAACCAACTTAAGTTTTTTATTGAACAAATTTAGAAAAAAAAAATTCTAAGATGACTGTGTAATGTCTCAGGACGAGTTCCTAATTTTTATTCTTCCATTGGCTTGCGGAAGTATTCACTCTCCTTGGCAATTCACAACCTGGAACTTTGTTTTGTTTGTTTTTTTTTTGGGGGGGGTTCTTGTTTTTGTGATACAAACAACAAATAGGACAAGATAACTGAAAACTTCAGTGTGAAAAACTATTCACCCCCACAAGTCAGTACGTTGCAGAGCGTCCTTTTGCTGCAGTTACATGGAAGTCACTTTGGATACGTCTCTATGAGCTTTCCACCTCTTGCCACTGGAATTTTTCCCCATTCCTCAAGGCAATACTGTCCCAGCTACTTCAAGTTAGGCCTGTTTCACACGTCAGTGCCTCTAGTACATGTAGTGACAGTTTTCTCACGTACCGGAGACATTGACACACGTAGACCCATTCAAATGAATGGGTCTATGCAGATGTCAGCGTGTTTTGACAGACCGTGTGTCCGTGTACAAAACACGCAGACATGTCCGTTTTTACCCAAACACACAGCCCACCAAACATCCCACACAGGTGCACACGGAGAAAAGTGTACACTGTCCTCCGTGCGCACGGACGGCCGCAGGGGAAGCAGCGGTACTGTAAGCTGCTGCTCCCCTGCATGTGGTGCTGAACCTGGCTTTCATCCATTGTCCCCTGCTCTGCCGGTGAGCAGGGGACAATGAATGAAAAAAAAAAATGATCTGGGGTCCCCCTATATTTGACAACCAAACCGGCTAAACTCACAGGTGTGGGCTGCTATTCTCAAGCTGGTAAAGGGCCATGGATATGGGCCCCCCAGCCTAAAAAAGCAGCGCGCAGCTGCCCAGAAAAGGTGCATCTATTAGATGCGCCAATTCTGGAGCTTTGCTCGGTTCCTCCCACTTGCCCTGTAGCTGTGGCAAGTGGGGTAATGAGGGGTTAATGTCACCTTCCTATTGTAAGGTGATATTAAGCCGGCTTAGTAATGGAAAGGTGTCAATAAGACACCTATCCATTACTAATTCTAGAGTAGTTAAATGGTTAATCAAACACCACACAGTAAGAATATAGTCTTTTATTGAAAATAAAACAATATACACAGTTTTTCCATCTTTATTAGTCTGCCATTCCAAGCAAAGCCCTCGATCTCCTGGAAAAAATGTAAAAATAATAAACCAACAATATACCACACCGGTCCACCGTACAGTCAGTCCCACGCAGTAATCCATATCTAGGGGAATTTACAGTTTACAACCGGGAGCGCTGCTAATGCGACCGATCCCGGCTGTAAACTACTGTGGAATGAATGCAATGCTGGGAGCTGAGCTTCGGTGATGTCACTAAACCTGCGCTCCCTGGCGGCATGAACTAAAATGAACTCTTCAGCGTGGGACAATCAGCTGGCATCGTTTTTTTTTTTTTTTCATGCCTTCTCCCCTGCTCGCCGGCCAAGCAGGGGAGAACGGATGACAGCCGGCTTCAGCACCACAAGCAGTGGAACAGCGCTTACTGTAGTGCTGCTTCCCGGCGGACGTCCGTGTGGTACTGATGTGGCACATGTGTCCACACGGATGTATCACACGGACACGAATATCTCCGGTACTGTGTTTACCAGTACCGGAAATATCAGGATGTGTGAAACCGGCCTTAGATGGTTTCCTCTAGTGAATAGCAATCTTCAAGTCTAACCGCATATTCTCAATTGGATTTAGGTCTGGGCTTTAACAAGGCCAATCCAAAACATTTACGCATTTCCCCTTAAACCACTCGAGTGTTGCTTTAGCAGTATGCTTTAGGTGGACTTCCGTCCCAGTTTGAAATCACAGACTGATACTCAAGAATGTCTCTGTCATCCATCTTCCCATCAATTCGGACTATTTTCCCTGTCCCTGCTCCTGAAAAATATCACCATAGCATGATGGTGCCACCACAATGTTTCGTTATGGGGATGGTGTTCTTGGGGTAAGGAGCTGTTTGTTTGGTGCCAGGAATAGCATTTCCTGTGGTGGCCAAAAAGTTAAATTTTGGTCTCATTTGACCAAAGCACATTCGTTCATACATTTGGGGAGTCTCCCACATGTCTTTTGGCAAACTCAAAATGAGCCTTACAATTTTTTGTGTGTAAGTGAAGGCTTTTTTCTGCCCACTTTTTCATAAAGGCCACCTTTATGTAGTGTACAGCTGATTATGGACAGATACTCCAGTCTCTGCTTGGGAACTCTGCAGCTCCTTCAGGATTACCTTTGGTCTCTGTTCTGCCTTTCTCATTAATGCACTCCTTCCCCGAGTTGAGAGTTTTGGTGGGCGGCCCTCTCTTGGCAGGTTTGTTGTGGTACTATATTCTTTCCATCTGATAATGGATTTAATGGTGCTCCAGGTGATTATCAGAGACTGGAATTTTTTTTTAGAACCCAACCCTGACTTGTGCTTCTCAACAACTTTGTCCCTGACTTGTTTGGAGGCCTCCTTGGTCTTCATGGTGTTTGGATAGTGGTGCCTCTGGTTAATTGTGTTGCAGCCACTGTGGCCTTTTAGAAAAGGTGTGTATATACTGACAGACCATGTGGCACATAGATTGCACACAGGCGGACTTACTTTCACTAACGATGTGACTTAAGGTAATTGCTTGCACCAGAAAATGTTAAGGGCTTCTTAGCAAAATGGGTGAATACATATGCACATGGCAATTTTTAGTTTTTTTATCCAATAAATTTAATTTATACCTTTATTTTTCTCACTTCACTTAACCAACCTAGACTATTTAAGGTACCTTCACATTAAGCGACGCTGCAGCGATAGCGACAACGATGCCGATCGCTGCAGCATCGCTGTTTGATCGCTGGAGAGCTGTCACACAGACCGCTCTCCAGCGACCAACGATGCCGAGGTCCCCGGGTAACCAGGGTAAACATCGGGTTACTAAGCGCAGGGCCGCGCTTAGTAACCCGATGTTTACCCTGGTTACCAGCGTAAAATGTAAAAAAAACAAACAGTACATACTTACATTCGCGTCCCCCGGCGTCCGCTTCCTGCACTGACTGAGCGCCGGCCCTAACAGCAGAGCGGTGACGTCACCGCTGTGCTGTACTTTCACTTTCACTTTACGGCGCTCAGTCAGTGTGGGAAGCGGACGCCGGGGGACGCATGTAAGTATGTACTGTTTGTTTTTTTTACATTTTACGCTGGTAACCAGGGTAAACATCGGGTTACTAAGCGCGGCCCTGCGCTTAGTAACTTGATGTTTACCCTGGTTACCAGTGTAAAACATCGCTGGTATCGTTGCTTTTGGTGTCAAACACGACGATACACGCCGGTCTGACGACCAAATAAAGTTCTGAACTTTGTTCAACGACCAGCGACATCACAGCAGGATCCTGATCGCTGCTGCCTGTCAAACTAAACGATATCGCTAGCCAGGACGCTGCAACGCCACGGATCGCTAGCGATATCGTTTAGTGTGAAGGTACCTTTAGTGTTGATGCATCACACACAAATCGGATTACAAAAATATTTAATAACAGGTTGTAATGTAACAAAATAGGTTAAAAAAAGCCAAGGGGTGAATACTTTTGCAAGCCACTGTATCTATCCCACCTACTATATTAGCTTAATTTAAAACCTTTGAGCCAGATGCATTAAGACTGGCGTTTTGTGTGTGCATCTTAATTAACGTGACTGCTTGTGTAAGATATCCCTAATTCATTAAGAGGCCCACGCCACTTTAAGAAGTTAGACATATTTTATAACGGCCACCAGGGTCTGGAGTATCGTTCTTGGGAAATTTGGTTGTGTAAATTTTGATGCGTTCATTGTGCAGGACTCTCAAAGTCCTTTACCAACTCTGCCCACTTTGTCAAAGCTGGCCTGGACTGGTGTAAAAACACCAAAAAAATGCAAAAATTTTTGATCAACTACAAATTGTGCAAAATGTTTGACCTTCGAAAGTGTTTTATGTCAGAGAACTGGCAAAAACACCTTTATGATTTGAATACTATATTTAGGCTTAAAGGGGATTTTCCATGATCAAAATACATTTTAATCAATAGATCTCAGAATAAAAATAAGTTCCACAATTGGATGTTAAAAAAAAAAAAATGTTCCTGTGCTGAAATAATCAATTTGCCCCTGCTATGTACTGTGTAATATCTGTGTCTAACCGTACAGGGACATGGTCTGATCATAGCAGATCTTCTGGGCAGGGGAGGAAACAAGAGAGTATACAGACAGGACAGTACAGGATCACAGCTGATTCTTTTTATGAGGTAAAACATTTCTCTGATTGCTTAAAAAACACAAATGTTTTACCTCACAGAAAGCAGCAGCTGCGATCCCATGCTCTCCTGTCTGTATACTCTTTTGTTTCCTCCACTGCCCTGTAACTGAGGTATGTGCAGACCTTGTCCAGGCAGTCAGACTCGGCCTTTACAAATCTTTCACAGTTTGTATGTTTGCCCCCATTAAAATAATTACTCGCCTCCAGTGCCAGTGTCGCACCAGCAGTGTCCTCGCTGGCTTCAGTGTCCCAGACAAATGACTTAGGCTAAGTTCACATTAGCGTTTGAGTCCGCAGCATGGTGCTGCGGACTTCTTTCCTTAAGCTCCGCCTACTTCCGCATGCGTCCTGCATACCTATCTTTAACATTGGGTACGCAGGGACATGCATTGTATGTGGATGCGTCCACGTGCGTCGTTTTGACGTGCCCGCCGAACGCAAGAAAATGCAACATGTTGCGTTCGGCAGGCACGTCAAAACGACGCACGGAGACGCATCCGCATACAACGCATGTCCCTGTGTACCCAATGTTAAAGATAGGTACACAGGACGCATGTGGAAGTAGGCGGAGCTTAAGGAAAGAAGTCCGCAGCACCATGCTGCGGACTCAAACGCTAATGTGAACCCGGCCTTACATCAGTAGGACATGAGAGCTGATACTCTTTAACTTCCTCCAGATGTTTGTGATATGTCTGAAGGAGGGGACAGTGAAGTGGCCACTGAATGGCCGCAGGGAACACGTGATGTAACAGCAATTGCGGGGAAACTCAGTGCCGACACCACTGGAACAGCTCTGGCACTTAAGGTGCATTTTAATGGCAGCAAACAAACAGATTCAGAAAGGGTGGTCCTCGTAGTGGACAACCTCATTAAAGGACACAAAGAAAACTGAACATATGAACAGCAAGTGTTTTTTACATAGAAAAGCATATGTTCATTCTTTTCAGTGTTTAATTAGTGCTTTTTCAGGAGGTTTTCAAATTAAATCTGCCTGAAAAAGATGTTGCGTGCACATTCCCTAAAGTGGGTAGAAAATACACACAATAGAATCGCTTATTACTATTATTTGGTTAGAGCCAGCTGATGTTTGTACTAAAGCCTTTTGTTTTCCCAAGTTACATTTCAACAAATTGCTAATATTCAGAATATTTTTCTGATATGCTCATTAAGGCACCATCGCTATAGAACAGAACCACAACCCTCCAGCTCAGTTTTCTAATAGTCTTAAATGGATTGTCCACTTAAAGAAAAAAATACCTCCTAGATGTGTTTTCATTAATATTATATATAATTTATTGGTACACATTTTTATTTCCCAAAGAGTCCCTGTCGATCCTTAGGTGAGTAGCCCAATTTCCGGCCTAGTCTGTGACACAGCAGCTGTTACTGTGTCCGTAAATTGTCGGAGCTGTGGTGCTGCCAGGACCAGGGTCTGCACTGATAGCTGATGACAGACCACGTCTGGAAAGAAAATTGCCGTATTTTTCGTACTATAAGATGCAATTTTTTCCTCCTATAATGTGGAGGAAAATGGGGGGGGGGGTGTCTTATAGTCCAGATGTACCTGCTCTGGTTGTGGTGGGGAGGTGTAGAAGCGGCAGCGCAGCGAGTCACAGGAGGCAGGAGCTGGCGGCTGAGGCTAACTGCCTGATGCTAAAGAGAAATGAATGAATGCAGTGAATATTCATTCTCTTTAATTGCGGTCATGCTGTTAGCTTCAGCAGTCGGATTCTCACAGTGGCTGGACGATCACATGTTTCCCCTACTTAACAGAATGAATATTCACTGCTCTCCACTCCCATAGGAGTGGAATGCAGTGAGTAATCATTCACTTTAGTAGCGGACACATGTGAAAGCTCAGCAGCTGCAGGAAGCCGGCGGCTGCAGCTAACACTGTGCTCGCAGTTAAAGAGCAATGAATAGTCACTGCTCTTGACGCACCGCCATGTGAGATGCAGGGCCTAATATCTCAGAGGATGGTTCAGTCATGGTGACTCCGATGGCTCTAGCAATCCCTAGGTTCGGTGGCAATTATAAAGGGGGAGACGACGGATATATAAGACTGAGTTATGTTGATGCCCGCAAGGGATGAGGCTGCGGACAAAAGCATACACCGGGGTCTCGTGCAAACTTGAATGAACTTTACTGAAGACTTGTAACAATCCTTATATTTTTCAATATAACAGTTATGGGTAGCCGATAAAAATTTTTTCTTACAATTGCGACGGTCAAAGCCTTTTCTCGATCCCGACCTTGGGAGGATGGTGGTAACTTTTCATTTGACTAACTGTGCTTCATGAAGGGGGAGGATCAAACTGACCTTAATCAGATCGGAGTATCCAGGGAATCTGCTGCGCAGTTCTGAAGTTCCTTCTCTTGTCTCAGCACTCTTGCTGTAAGACGCAGGGCACTCCGAATAGGGTGCTATTTGTACACCCCGCTTGTTCCAATCCAGGAGCCCCAATTTTCTACCTCCTCTCCCCACCAAAACCGTCCATAAAGTGCGGTTTGTCCCGCACCACCACCTCCCAACTGCCACTGCAATGCCAAACTAAGGCAGAAGAGGGCAGTATAGTACTACAAGTTGTAATACCAAAACAAGGCAGCATAGAATTAAAAAGTTTACCTCCTCCCAAGGCAAGACAAGGAGGCGGTGTCACAAGTGTAATCATGTAAGGAATAGAGAACACACTTATCATATGATATATAACATACATTAGCAATGGCTTTCCTGGTCACTACACTCTCCAGGCACATATTCCCAGCATGGGGAGCAGTGAGTATTCTAGCAGCTGTCCTTGGCATGTAAGAAGCGCATGACGTCACTGCCGTGTACTGCTTACAAGCAAATCAGCTGCTGGCATCGGAACAAGACGCTGCGAGGGAGCTCAGGGAAGGCAAGTTTAATGGTTTATGGGTTTTTTTTTGTTTTTTTGATGGGGCCATGACTACCAGGATGGAGATGGGGGACCATGCCTACCAGGATAGTGATGAGGGGCACCATGCCTACCGGGATAGTGATAAGGAGGTCATGCCTACTAGGATAGGGATGAGGAGGCCATGCATACCAGGATAGGATTGAGGGGGACTATATATACCAGGAATTTTTCTAATTTCCTCCAAAACCTAGGTGCGTCTTATGGTCCAATGAGTCTTATAGTCCAAAAAATATGGTAGATTAGTGCATTTTATATAACTTTTTTAGGAATATAAAGGTATTTTTTTAACAACTCCTTAAATATGACTCTGATTTGGCACATATACTTGTAAGAAACTTGGAGGCCATTTTCTGCCATTAATAGGGTCCAATTCATATTGATAGACTTGGATTGGATCATCTAGACATGGAAGCTAGCGCAAAGCTTTTCACAAGTATGTCTAATGGCGGATGGAAGATCAGTGTTTTGTATTAAAGAAATAGCGCATCAAGTAATAAGAAATAATCCAAATTAAAAGTTTATTGTAGTTTAACAAAAATGAAGATCAATAGACTTTGAAGAGAAAATCATGACAATTACCAATCCACACCTATTTTCTTTCCAGCGTCTGATGTTCAGTATAAATATATTGCTTGCTCTTGGGTTGCCATAAATAGTCAATGGATTTTTGTAAAAGGTCTGTGATCTTATTCGGAATCCGTATCACACAGACAACGCACATACAGTAGTGTGCTCTGGGTCATCCTTACAGTATTGTCTTCCTTCACAGCTTCAGGTAGTTTCTCTGCCTGTTATGGTATAGTGTTGCTTCTAGGGCTGAAAATGATCCTTCATGGAGACCTTTAGGCGTTTGCTCATACAAAGTTATTTGAGGTGTTCAAAAAACACAATATTTCATACAGAAACTGGTTCAGAAAACACTTTTTTGAGGAGTTTTTAAAGTAGTCTTTCCTTTCCTGAAGTGGGTATTAGGAACTTTGGAACAGTTTTTTTTCCTTAAGCAATTTTTGCTAATTTCTAACTGGACATTGCCTATTTTGGAAACGTTTTCTTCAGGAGCCACTTCATAGCAGGGATGGGCACTTATTTATTCACAAGGCATATTTCAAAACCTCTCTGGGGAAGAAAAGAAAAAGCAATGGTGTAAAGGTGAAGATCCTTTTTAATTTAAGTTTGTGTACTACTTAATACAAATGATATATATTTATTTTGGGTATTTTATATATATATATATATATATATATCGGGTCATAAATTTGCGGAAATTTACATTTATATGCCATAAAAAAAGAAAAATACATAAATCAAAGACACATTTGGTTGTCTTTTTTTTAGTTTATTTCTTTTTATCCAATAGTTACTGAGTAGCCTTAACCGTAACCTGTCATCTGAACCATATAGCTCAAACCATAGGCATCATGGATCACACACTGGCTCCGTAATTCATGTGTGTTTTAAGCTGGGACTGCATGGCGACATTGGCTAAAGTTCGCTGGGAGTGGCTGCTGCATCACAGTGCTATAAAAGTGAGTCGGGTTGCGACCCCAAGGTCACCTAAATCGCAACAGGAAATCCTACTTCTTTGTCACATACTCAGTAGCCAGGAGTCCGCAACACGACCCCATTCACTTGTGTTCAGCAGCAACACCTAGTCAACTTTGGTCACGCAACAGATACCATGACTAATGTTGCTTTTTAGTTCCAGCCGTACTCTAAAACATTTCAGAGAAAGTGTACTTTAAAAAGCAGGCTGGGTATTATGCAATTATAATTAGTAGTCCAAGAGGCAGTTTCCCTATGGGCTCTTCCCACCTTGCTTCTAAGTGTGTGTCTAAGGAGACAAGATAGTAGGGTGAAGCCACTGAGGACCAGTCTCTTTTAAGATATATGCAAACATTGAATATGTGAAATTTGAACTGCATTCCTGCCGTATAGAATATACTTATAAAAATGAAGGTACTGAGCGCATAAATTGGCCAATTCATGAGAGCTCATCAACTATTGCAAGGTGGCCTTTCTTTGAGACTCTAAATCTAATTTTTATTTGTAGCTAAGAGGCTACAAATTTAAAGAAAAGGTAGGATCCAGAATTACAGTAGTTAAAAACATCAGAGGAAGGTGACCTTTTCGTGGCTGATGAGCTCTCGTGAAGTGGACAATTTATGTGCTAAGTACCTTCATTTTTCTAAGTATATTCCATATAGCAGTAATGCAGTATCATTTCATATATTCAATTTTTGCATACATCTTATCACTTAGGTTAAGTTCACATTTGCGTTCGGGGGCTTTGCGGAGGGCTGCGTACTTCTGCCGTTAAGCTCCGCCTACTTCTGCATGCATCCTGTGTACCTCTATTTAACATTGGGTACGCAGGACATGGGGATGTATGCTAATGCGTTGTTTTGACGATCCTGCCGACCGCACGGACCAAAAGTTTGGACACACCTTCTCATTTAAAGATTTTTCTGTATTTTCATGACTATGAAAAAAAGGTCAGTCAGTCCAAAAAATTGGGAAAACTTTGAAAGTGTCCCGAAGAGCAGTGGCAAAAACCATCAAGCGCTACAAAGAAGCTGGCTCACATGAGGACCGCCCCAGGAAAGGAAGACCAAGAGTCACCTCTGCTTCTGAGGATAAGTTTATCCGAGTCACCAGCCTCAGAAATCGCAGGTTAACAGCAGCTCAGATTAGAGACCATGTCAATGCCACACAGAGTTCTAGCAGAAGACACATCTCTACAACAACTGTTAAGAGGAGACTATGTGCAGCAGGCCTTCATGGTAAAATAGCTGCTAGGAAACCACTGCTAAGGACAGGCAACAACCAGAAGAGACTTGTTTGGGCTAAAGAACACAAGGAATGGACATTAGACCAGTGGAAATCTGTGCTTTGGTCTGATGAGTCCAAATTTGAAATCTTTGGTTCCAATCACCGTGTCTTTGTGTGACGCTGAAAAGGTGAACGGATGGACTCTACATGCCTGGTTCCCACCGTTAAGCATGGAGGAGGAGGTGTGATGGTGTGGGGGTGCTTAGCTGGTGACACTGTTGGGGATTTATTCAGAATTGAAGGCATACTGAATCAGCATGGCTTCCACAGCATCTTGCAGCGGCATGCTATTCCATTCGGTTTGCGTTTAGTTGGACCATCATTTATTTTTCAACAGGACAATGACCCCAGATGACCTGGCCTCCACAGTCCCCAGATCTGAACCCAATCGAGATGGTTTGGGGTGAGCTGGACCGCAGAGTGAAGGCAAAAGGGCCAACAAGTGCTAAGCATCTCTGGGAACTCCTTCAAGATTGTTGGAAGACCATTCCCGGTGACTACCTCTTGAAGCTCATCAAAAGAATGCCAAGAGTGTGCAAAGCAGTCATCAAAGCAAAAGGTGGCTACTTTGAAAAACCTAGAATATAATACATAATTTCAGTTGTTTCACACTTTTTTTGTTAAGTATATAATTCCACATGTGTTAATTTATACTTTTGTTGCCTTCAGTGTGAATGTACAATTTTCATAGTCATAAAAATACAGAAAAATCTTTAAATGAGAAGGTGTGTGCAGCGCCCCAGAGTCCTGGTCGTTGCAGTATTGTCACTCTGCCACAAGGGGGAGAGATGGTACGTCTGATGGCACTAAAAGAGTTCACCTGACCAGGTATCACAGTCACACACTACACTTCACACTCCGGCCACCAGGGGGAGCAAAAGGTTCTATGTATTAGGCCACTCCTCACACATGGGTAAAACTGGGGTTGGATAGGAAGTTAGAGAGAAAGCAGCCTGGGAGAGTTCCAGGGAGGACCTGTCAGGTGTGGGATCCTGACAGTGGCCTAGCACGAGACAGATCGTTACGGAGCCGTGCATGCACCTCATTGCGGCGGCATCCTAAGAAAGGACACGAAGCGAAGTATGTTGTGGAGAAGTGAGAAACGAGATCACAGCACAAAGGAGACAACACCAGAAGGAGTCCTGCCATAAGATCGGTAACATCCTTCTGAGGCGCGTAGCTGGTGGCCGGAGCACCGAGGAAGTAATAGGCTCCACGCATTACTTTGAACTACGGCAGGGCAGTTAACTCTAGGTTGGCTGTCTCACCTTTACACCTAACGAAGACAACGGAGGCACTTGTGGGAGAGAGGCGTCTCTAGGGTCCCTATAAAATAACTCCAGGCCTACCCCGTCATACGGGTGTGTCCTATCCAAACCATCTGGGGGACGGAGAGAAAGAACAAACATACACGACAGTTGTGAGGACTATCCCGTGGTGCTCAGCAGGGAAGTACTACAACACACAGGCGCTAGTAGGAAGGCTACTGATTTCCACCTGCAAAGGGAACTCTGGATGTGCCTTCGGACCGGCCGGTCTCAGCCAGCCCTGTTAGCAGTGCTCTGGATTGTGGATGCCGAAGCCTTCAGTAAAAAGGTAAAGAGACTGCAACCCTGTGTCCTTGTCATTTACTGCGACCTACACCATTACCATCTACTCATCAAGGGAAGCCCTGGGGACATACTTCACCTGTGGGAAGTTACAACATCTAGCTGCCATTCCATCACCCCATCGGACCCCTAGCAGTGTCGGTCACCCTGACCGAATACCACAGGTGGCGTCACGACTTGACAAACTTTCACCTACACCTTTATTTGGGTGCCCCTTAGCAGGGCCACGGACCGGGTCGGGCCACCGTGACACCCCTAGAACCGAGACCAATGGACCCGATACCGAGTACCCCGCTGCCCTGCGTTTGGGGGCCGCTCCAAAACTTAGTGTCACGAACAGTATCTACTTAAGCCTGAGGAATCAGGTCATGTGTGCCTTGGAACTGTGACTGAATTGTGCTTCAATCGTGATTTATTGCAAAGACTGTATTGCTATTTACCACCAAAATCCGCCATTGCCGCGCCGTGAGGAGCGCGAGGGGAGGAGCCATAGCTTCGTGGGCGGAGCCAGACGAAAGGAGCGTGAAGCAAGAGGGCAGGTATCGATTACGGAAAGGAACCCCGACTTCCACCAGGTTAGCGGAGGGGGAAAGCGGCCATGTCCGATCCCGGAGGGGAGGTGGCAGTGGTCGCAGCCGCAGACTCAGAAGCGCCCCCAGGCCCCGCAATAGGCGCAGCCGCAGGCCTTGTACCGCTGCCGGGTCCCGCAGAGCTTGCCGCTCCCATCAGCCAGCCAGACACCGTCACGGCTACGGCGGCCATAATGCCCTTCTCCATGCCATACCTACCTGGAGCAGCCTGGCTCCCGTGATACTCTGGAGAATCACATACATTAACTGACTTTAAAGAAGGGATCTGCAGCCTGCTTGAGTTTTATCCCCTGACAGAGCCTCAGAAAGTTCATATGGTAACAGGCCAACTGTTTGCAGCGGCTCTGAGAGAAGTGAAGTCCTGGCCCGCTGCGGATAAGAGAACTGCGCAGCAGGTCTTTGCAAAGCTCAAAGCCACATTTGACACCCGCACCGCCACAGAAATTAAACTGACGTTCTATGGGTACAAGCAAAGGCCGCAGGGTAGCTTACGAGACTATGCCCTTAATCTCCAGGAGGCATTGCGGTCCATCAAGCAGAATGACCCAAACAGCATGCAAGATGAGGATAAACTCCTAAAGGAGCGGTTCATCGAGGGGCTCCTGTGCAGTCACCAAAGGGCCCAACTGCACTTCCTGGCCATGCAGAAACCAGACCTGACTTTCGCGCAATTTAAAGATAAAGCCATCCAGGTGCTACAGGAGCGACAGCCCAGCCGTGCACTACTTCCCAGGCGTCAAGCTCTCACGTACCACCAGGAGGTGGCGCCAGATGCTCCAGTTTCTGCCGAGGCCGATGCCCAGATCTTGGAAGACGATTCCCCTGCAGGACTACGCCTCCAGGTGCAGGAGCTGACCAAGAGCGTTGCTGCCCTAGCCCGGACCGTACAGTCCCTACAGGAGGCCCCCAGGGAGAAGATCCAGCTGGCTTCCAGACCGGAGGATGTCCCCTGGCGACAGAGGAGGATTCCACCGACCAGAGGCAGAGACGACGATCGCTTTCATCGGGACGGATGACCTGTCTGTCGCCGCTGCCACCAGGTGGGCCACCTTGCAAGGTACTGTCATTTAAATGAGCAACCCCTGGGGCTGAGGGCCAACCCCCAGGAGTAGGATGACCAGGCCCGCAAAATTGGAGAGCCAAATACATTGGAGGACGACCAGTTCTTCCCATCGTGATCGACGGTATCCCCATGAACGCTTTGCTGGACACCAGTTCTCAGGTGACGACTATGCCTTACATCCTTTATAAACATTATTGGGAGGCCACCGACATCACTCGTGGCCCCGATGATGATTTCACCATAATAGCCAGTAATGGTCAGCCATTGCCACAAGTGGGGTACAAAGAGGTCACCATTAAAGTGGGGCGGGTAGAATTGGAGGCCCAAGGGATTGTAATTGTTGATATTGACCGATGTGAATGTAACCCCATGATGACCATTGGTACTAATGTCATAGAAAATTGTCTTGCAGAGGTTATTGTCTTGTTACAGCAGGTAGCAGAAACCAGCTGGTTACAGTGAACAACGTGCCCTGCAGAAAGAAATCAGCTCTGATGCAGAGACAGCAGGTAGAGCTGACTGGTGGGGAAATTGGCCGTGTCACAGTGAGTGATTCAAACCCCATTGCGATACCCCCCAGGAGTGAAATGTTAATATGGTGTCGGGCAGCAATAGGCCTCAGGGGTAAAGACTACCAGGCTCTGGTAGAACCTGTATATTCAGATAATAGGCCTACCCTCCTGACAGCCAGAGGGGTGGCTGAAGTCCGCAAGGGGAGGGTGCCAGTACGTGTTCTTAACTGTGGAGAGGAAGAAGTCCACCTAACCAAATATGCCACACTTGCCAAACTGTTTACTGTTGATAATAGTGTGATACAGGCACCAGAACCCTTGGTCCCGTCTAACCTGGCGGAGAACAACGGGTCTGCAGAGCAGCCGAAAGATTGGTGTCAGGAATTGCACGTGGGCACTGACTCTACCCCATCACACCAGAAACAGGGGGCCTACAGAGTGGTTCATGAGTATGAGCGGGTATTCAGCAAGCACCCCCTAGATTTTGGGCAGGTAAAAGGGATTCAACATCATATCCCCACAGGAGATCATTAACCCATAAAAGAGAGATACCGTCCTGTACCCCCAGCTCATTATCAGTGTGCCAAAGACATGTTGCGAGAGATGAAGGAGGCTGGGGTAGTGAGAGACAGTTGTAGCCCCTGGGCAGCTCCATTAGTCCTCGTCAGGAAGAAGGATGGCACAATGAGGATGTGTGTTGATTATAGGCAGCTAAATCGCATTACACATAAGGATGCATACCCACTGCCCAGGATAGAGGAGTCCTTGGCTGCTTTAAAATCTGCTAACTACTTCTCTACCTTGGATTTCACCAGTGGGTACTGGCAGGTTCCCGTGGCAGAGGCGGACAAGGAAAAGACGGCCTTCACGACGCCGATGGGTCTCTGCGAATTCAACTACATGCCCTTCGGATTGTGCAATGCCCCGGGAACGTTCCAGAGGATGATGGAGTGCTGTCTGGGACACAAGAACTTTGAAACCGTGTTGCTATATCTGGACGACGTCATTGTCTTCTCCAAGACTTATGAGGACCATCTGAAGCACCTGGCTGAGGTGTTCGAAGCCCTGTGCAACTTTGGCCTAAAGGTTAAACCATCCAAATGTCATCTGCTAAAACCCAAGGTGCAGTACCTGGGCCATGTAGTGAGTGTCGAAGGGGTGGCCCCAGACCCTGACAAGGTCACTGTGATCAAAGACTGGCCGAAGCCCGGCAACCTCCATGAAGTCCGGCAGTTCCTCGGGTTGGTAGGCTACTACAGGAGGTTTATCAAGGACTTCACCAAGAAGGCTGTGCCTTTGCAAGACCTGTTGGTGGGCCAATCCAAGAAAACCAAGGGTAAGAATACCCCATTTGATTGGAACGATGGACTGGAGGGATCCTTCACTTGTTTAAAGTTGGCGCTGACGGGAGAAGAGGTACTGGCCTACCCTGAATATGACCAACCGTTTGTGCTGTATACGGATGCCAGCAACGTGGGACTGGGAGCCGTGTTGTCCCAGGTCCAGAAAGGCAAGGAGAGGGTAATCGCTTACGCCAGCAGGAAACTTCGTCCCACTGAAAGGAACCCTGACAACTACAGTTCCTTTAAGCTGGAATTCCTCGCCATCGTTTGGGCAGTGACGGAGAGGTTCAAGCACTACCTGGCCTCAGCAAAATTCACCGTCTTCACGGGTAATAATCCACTAACACATTTGGACACAGCAAAACTCGGTGCCTTGGAACAGTGGTGGATGGCCCGGTTGTCCAATTACGACTTCAACATCAAGTACCGGGCAGGGCACAAGAATGCGAATGCCGATGCATTGTCCCAGATGCCCAACTTGCCGGAAACGTGAGAAGACCCGGAAGCACTTGAAGAGGTAGATCTTCCCGCTTTCCATCGCCCCAAGGCCGCCCAGTGTTTCCATCATGTGGAGAACAGGCGCAAGAACAAGCAGGATGCCATGCTGAATCCCCTGCCCCACCACGGATGGGCAGAAACCCAGGATGGTGACCCCGCGGTCCGTCGGGTGAAAGAGCTCCTGACGCAAGCAAGTTCGCATCCCGGCCCGGATGATCCACAAGAGACACAACAGCTGTGGAAGGGGAGAGGCAAACTGTTTATTCACGATGGTAAGCTGTGCATCGACCCACGCACTCATGAATTCGTATGGCAGATAGTAGTCCCAAGGCAAGATGTGCCAATGGTTCTGGGAGCGTACCACGATGGGGCAGGACACTTCGGATGGAGGAAGTTGGAGAGTCTACTCCGTGGGAGGTTCTACTGGATTGGCATGAAGAAAGCCATCGAAAAGTGGTGTCGAGAGTGTGGCCCATGTAGCCTACGCAGGAAGGACCGTGACAGCCAAAGGGCTCCCTTGCAGCCTATCATCACCAAACGGCCGCTCGAACTGGTCGCGCTAGATCATGTGAAGCTAACACCTAGCCGGTCAGGCTATGTCTACGCTCTTACCATCGTGGACCTCTACTCTAGATTCCTGGTAGTTGTGCCTGTCAAAGATCTGACGGCCAGGACGGCCACCAAAACCTTCCAGCAGTACTTCTGTAGACCACATGGGTACCCAGAGAAGGTACTGACCCATCAAGGGCCAGCATTTGAAGCGTAGGTGTTCCAGGAATTCTGCAATCTGTACGGGTGTAAGAAGATCAGAACAACACCGTACCATCCTCAAACCAACGGGATGTGCGAGAAGATGAACCAAGTGGTAATAGACTTACTGAAGACATTGCCTGTGGAGGAACGGAACTTGTGGCCAACAAAGTTGCCTGACTTGGTAGACATGTACAACCACATCCCAGTGAATTCCACCAACTGCACTCCAGCGTACCTGATGCGAGGAAGATCTAGCAAGTTACCTGTTGATCTAGACATGGGGGTCCTAACTCCCAAAGATATCTCGCCAGATGCAGATTGGGATACAGAAAGGCAGCAAAGGTACCGCAAAATACAGGAATGCATGGAAAGAAGTCTAGCCTAAGCCAGACAAAAACAAGAAAGGGACTACAACCAGCATGCTCCTGCAATTCCCTTGTCACCCGGTGAGCAAGTACTCAAACAGAAGAGGAGATTACACAAGCTTGACGACCAATGGGAAGCGGAACCGTATACCATCCTGCCATCCGATTTTGACAATACAAAGGTCTGTCTCATCAGCAAAGATGGAGGAGAAACCTCAACAGCAATATCCCGAGACCACCTTAAAATATGCCCCGATAAGTTGAGAGAGAGGGAAACAGATCCAGGAACCTCTCCACCTGTAGAAGAGGAGAAGATGATACACACTGTTCTCGGCGATTTTCCCCAGTCTTGGACTTAAACCAGGCCATCATGGCACCTGTTTTAACGTTTCGCCAGCTGAAACCGCCAGAGCCAAATGTGATGCCAGATCATCCGGAACCGCAATCACAGCAGACCCCACCAGAGGATGCAATGCCAACAGTTGGACCGGCAAGTCCTCCCTCTGCTATCGGTGAATCTGCCATACCCACAATTAGTAGCAGCAGCCCTGAGAGCTCCAGCATACCAGTGCTACCCAGACTCACTAGAAGTGTAGCTAGAAGACAGTGCACTACACCAGCGATAGCAAGCGCAGCGGGCCCTGTTAGGTCAATAGCAACCCCTGCACTGCGGAGGTCTACACGTAGCACCAAGAATCAAACCCCAATTCACTACAAAACTTGGAAATATTAACGGGAGCTGCTATTTGGTTAAAAATGTTTGTGTATATATCTTTGTTACAGATTTAAAATGGACAATGGAGTAATGGACAGTGAATTGCTCCAAAGCTTTCAAAAGGGATCCCTTTGTTTACCCGGGATCCCTGCTGTTTCAAGTTTGCACCCACTGAACTGGGAGTCATGAACTGTGCATGACCAAGACTTTTGCAACGTTCAAGTGTCCTCACCTCCCATAAAGGGAAGCACTGTTATGTTTACTTGTTCATAGCATTTACTTGTTCATAGCATTTCAAAAATTTTGTTTGTCTTTTGCTAACATGTATTGTTGTTCTTCTTTTCCCAGTCCGGGAGTACTGGATTTAACGGGGGGGAGTGCAGCGCCCCAGAGTCCTGGTCGTTGCAGTATTGTCGCTCTGCCACAAGGGGGAGTGATGGTACGTCTGATGGCACTAAAAGAGTTCACCTGACCAGGTATCACAGTCACACACTACACTTCACACTCCGGCCACCAGGGGGAGCAAAAGGTTCTATGTATTATACCACTCCTCACACATGGGTAAAACTGGGGGTTTGATAGAAAGTTAGAGAGAAAGCAGCCTGGGAGAGTTCCAGGGAGGACCTGTCAGGTGTGGGATCCTGACAGTGGCCTAGCACGAGACAGATCGTTACGGAGCCGTGCCTGCACCTCATTGCAGCGGCATCCTAAGAAAGTACACGAAGCGAAGTATATTGTGGAGAAGTGAGAAACGAGATCACAGCACAAAGGAGACAACACCAGAAGGAGTCCTGCCATAAGATCGGTAACATCCTTCTGAGGCGCGTAGCCGGTGGCCAGAGCACCGAGGAAGTAATAGGCTCCACGCATTACTTTGAACTACGGCAGGGCAGTTAACTCTAGGTTGGCTGTCTCACCTTTACACCTAACGAAGACAACGGAGGCACTTGTGGGAGAGGGGCGTCTCTAGGGTCCCTATAAAATAACTCCAGGTCTACCCCGTCATACGGGTGCGTCCTATCCAAACCATCTGGGGGACGGAGAGAAAGAACAGAAACACACAAGACAGTTGTGAGTACTATCCCATGGTGCTCAGCAGGGAAGTACTACAACACACAGGCGCTAGTAGGAAGGCTACTGATTTCCACCTGCAAAGGGAACTCTGGATGTGCTTCGGACCGGCCGGTCTCAGCCAGCCCTGTTAGCAGTGCTCTGGATTGTGGATGCCGAAGCCTTCAGTAAAAAGGTAAAGAGACTGCAACCCTGTGTCCTCGTCATATACTGCGACCTACACCATTACCATCTACTCATCAAGGGAAGCCCTGGGGACATACTTCACCTGTGGGAAGTTACAACATCTAGCTGCCATTCCATCACCCCAGCAGACCCCTAGCAGTGTCGGTCACCCTGACCGAATACCACAGGTGGCATCACGAACACTTGACAAACTTTCACCTACACCTTTATTTGGGCGCCCCTTAGCAGGGCCACGGACCGGGTCGGGCCACCGTGACACCCCTAGAACCGAGACCGAGTACCCCGCTGCCCTGCGTTTGGGGGCCACTCCATGTGTCTAAACTTTTGGTCTGTACTGTATATTATGCCGTTACAGTCCTGCATTGTTATTGAAAAATAGAAAAATCTAAAGCTGGCTGTGACACTGGTATTGGCACCCTTTACAGTAAATTAGTATGGAAACGCATTTTGACTCGCCTATGGTAAATCACAAATGAGAATCATCTGTGATTAATTCTTGGTGCCCATGTGACATGAATTAGCCAATAAATGATGACTTCAGTGTTTTAAAAAGGCCCTGTTGTTTTGTCACAATGGTAAAGACAAAGGAGCTGTCTGAGGACATCAGAACTGCTGTAATTTGCAAACACAAGACTTTCAGAGTATAAGGCCATCTCCAAAGAGTTTGGTATCCCAGTTTTAAAAGTGTGCAATGTTCTTAAGAAGTTTGCCAAGCATGGAACCATCAAGAACCTCCCTGGATGTTGGGGAAAGAGGAAAACTGATGAGATGTCTTCATAGGTTGGTGCAAATGGAAGAAACACCACGCCAAATTTCCAAAGACCTGAAGGCCAACCTAGAAAAGTGTGGGGTCATGGTATCAACAAATACCATATGCCACACACTAAACCAAGCAGAGCTTTATGGGTGAAGGACAAGGAAGAAACTATTGCTGAAGAAAAGACATAAAAAGGAACTATTGATCTTTGCCAAAAAGTACGTTGACAAACCACAATCTTTCTGGGAAAATGTTCTGTGGAAACAAAAATAGACATTTTTTGCAATGCAAAGCAACAGTTTGTTTACAGACAGCGCAATGAAGCTTATAAGGAAAAGAACGCCATACTAACAGTTAAGCATGGTGGAGAATCCATAATGCTGTGGGGTTGCTTTGCTTTGTCTGGTTCTTGAAACCTTGACTGTATCACAGGAATCGTGAAATCAGAGAATTAGCAATAGATTTTAGAGTGAAATGTCTTACCCAGTGTAAGAAAAATTGGTTCAAGTCAGAGATCCAGCGAAATAATGATCCAAAAGTACACGGGAATGTTTGAAAAAGAAAAAATGGACTGTTTTAAAATAACCAACAATGAGTCCTGACTAGGATTGATCAAATAGCGTCAGATAATTACATTAATTAAATCAGAATAGCTATATCGCTTACCAAATAGCTGCCTGTTTGTTGGGCTCTCTGTTGTGAATTTGGATTCTGGGCTCCCCCGGTGGCTACTGGTGGAATTGAACTGGTGTCTTCATCTTCTCTGTTCACCTGTTCCCATCAAGATGTGGGAGTCGCTATATAACCTTGCTGCTCTGTTAGTTGCTTGCCGGTCAACAATGTTATCAGAAGCCTCTCTGTGCTTGTTCCTGCTCCTAGACAACTACTAGATAAGTTGGACTCTTGTCCATGTTTGTTTTTGCATTTTGTTCCAGTTCACAGCTGTAGTTTCGTTACTGTGTCTGGAAAGCTCTTGTGAACAGGAATTGCCACTCTGGTGTTATGAGTTAATGCCAGAGTTTTAAAGTAATTTCTGGATGGTGTTTTTGATAGGGTTTTCAGCTGACCATGAAAGTGTCCTTTCTGTCTTCTGCTATGTAGTAAGTGGACCTCAAATTTGCTAAACCTATTTTCATACTACGTTTGTTATTTCATCTCAACTCACCGCCAATACATGTGGGGGGCCTCTGTCTCCTTTCGGGGTATTTCTCTAGAGGTGAGCTAGGACTAATATTTTCCTCTGCTAGCTTTATTTAGTCCTCCGGCTGGTGCTGGGCATCTAGAATCAACGTAGGCATGCTACCCGGCCACTGCTAGTTGTGCGTTAGGTTTAGTTCATGGTCAGCTCAGTTCCCATCTTCCAAGAGCTAGTTCCTATATATGCTTATGCTATGTTCTCTTGCCATTGAGATCATGACAGCTCTCCATGCATGTGTTGTGACTCACAGCCGTGACACATGCAGCTGCGGCGCCGAACAGCTGATTATCGGTAATGTTCCAGGTTACCGAGGCAGCTATTTGGCAAGCGCTATAGCTATTTGGATAAGCACTTATCCTAAGCTATTCGATCAATCTTTGTGCTGACCACAATCCCATTGAGAATCTCAGGGGTGAGCTGAAATCTGCCATTGGGAAAAAGAACACTGCAAACATTCAAGAGCTTGAACAAACTGTTGCATCCAATCCTCTCGAAAGTGCAGAAATCATGTATGATCAGAATATCCAAGCATGAATACGGTACTCGAGATTTCTCAAGCATACTCGGGTGTCCTCTGTGTATTTTTTAGTGCTCGGAGATTTAGTTTTCAGCGCCACAGCTGAATGATTAACATCGGTTAGCCAGCTTGATTACATGTGGGGATTCTCTAGCAACCAGGCAATCCCCACATGTACTTATGCTGGCTAACAGATGTAAATCATCCAGCTGTGGCGCTGAAAACTAAATCTCCGAGCACTTACAAATACTCAGAGGACACCCAAGCATGCTCGAGAAATCTCGAGTAACGAGTATATTCGCTCATCACTAATAGGTATATTTTTGAGTAAAATGTAAATTTGTTCTTTTATTCTGTAAAACATGTCTCCGAGTTTCCAAGCCATAAATTTTGTATTTTTTTCTGAAAAGGAGAAATGGTCAAAATTAAAAATAATTCATAATCATTTAGAAACAACAATACTAATGTTTTAACTCAGGAAGAATTCAGAAATCAATATTTTGTGGAATAACCGTGATATTTAATGACAGCTTTCATGCATCTTGGCATGCTTTCCACCAGTCTTTCACACTAAAAATGTATGCAGTCCTTCCTTGTTTGATGGCTTGTGACTATCCATCATCCTCTTGATTACATTCCAGAGGTTTTCAGTGGGGTTCAGGTCTGGAGATTGGGCTGCCCATGCAGGGTTTTGATTTGGTGGTCTCTTAATTATTTTTGCCAGAGCTGTGTATATATATATATATATTCATTATGTAAAATAGGAGGCAGATCACTGAAGGATCTATGACATGTCAGAAGCCATACTGGTGAGTACCTAATCAGAGCACCACATAAATGACACAAGCATATAATTAACGGAAAACTGAAAATAAAGATTAACAACCACAAGACGGATTTCATCAACCAAGTTATCATTTCAATCAGTATAACGGCGCCGACCTGACACTGTCTGTAGGTTACTGTGCTGACAGTCCTGCTTTAAGTGATTCTTTTGTCTTCACTTCTCCATGCCCTGGGTCACATTTTTTAAATCTTTCGTTGGGCATATGTTTGTAATACTATGAAGATTTTCAGCCTGGAAAATCCACAGCATATCTGCTCAGTGAGAACATACTGGAAGATATTTTGGGTAGGAACTGAAGGGCCCGGCACAGTTTTCCACGGCTGGATTTCTGAGAATATTGGTAGCCTTTTGTTGGTAGAGTTACCAGTTAGCTCGCTCAGATAAAATACATTTTTTTGCCATATGACTGATATATTCATTTATCTTCTACAGTATATCATCCACACTGTGGCATATGTCTTTAACCATCTCTTCCTTACTAACTAGGATCGCTCAGGTCAGTTGTTATTCTGAGCACTACTTGCCATTAGATGTAATCCTCAAAGCGGATTTCACTGAATTAGACATCCTAACCCTTGATAGTTTGTTGAGCTCTTAAATCTTGACTTAGATTCAGTGCTGGCCAGTATATAAGTGCACAAAGCTGCCCCTGGCATGAGGCGTGCAGAATAATAAAATGTGGAAGAATCTGGCTCAGACAAGAATACTGATTCACTTCACAAATGGCTTTTGGTGAAATCACTTTCTTTCTTTCTTTCTTTCTTTCTTTCTTTCTTTCTTTCTTTCTTTCTTTCTTTCTTTCGTGAAAAGGGAATTAAGTGCAATGTAATGTGAGCACATAGTGGAACTTTGTTTTAAGACATTCAGAAAATCTGTATTAGCATTTTATCTGAAAAATTAATTTCCGGTGTGGGACATGGAAATACATATACTGTAGATCTATGCTATCTGATTTAGACCTAGAAATAATACACATCCCACCACTGGCAGACACAGACAGAAAAGGGCTCCTGTGCAAGAACAATATATGGGCCCTTTGCAGCCCAAGAGTTCATAAAAATGCTAAATTGTTCCTTGTTTGGAGGTTGAAATGGGCCCCCTTACCTCTTGGACCCCTGTGTGACTGCATAGGTTGCACCAATGATATGTCCGCCCCTGCATCCCACTATTTCCCTAATATTTCTGATGTACATGGAATCTCTTCTATTGTGGTATACAAGCCATAGCCATACATCCCAATTTTAAAAGACAGGTAAGAAGGATACATACTGGGGCATAGCGAACCGCCACTATTTCTATTTTATGCTGAGTCACTTCCCTAACCTCACCCAGTCCCTTATATGTACTTACACAGAAATATTGCTCCTCATTAAACCCATTAGTATTCTCTCACAGCACAGTAATGCTTCCATGACTACACACAGTACTCCCCATACACAAGATAATAACCCCTACAACACAGTATCATGCCCCCACAATACAATCCCCCACACTGAGTATCATGCCCCCACAATACAATCCCCCACACACAGTATCATGCCCCCACAGTACATTCCCCCACACACAGTATCATGCCCCCACTGTACATTCCCCCACACACAGTATCATGCCCCCACAGTACATTCCCCCACACACAGTATCATGCCCCCACAGTATATTACCCCCACAAACAGTATCATGCCCCCACAGTACATTCCCCCTGTGATGGTGTGATATGCTGTGTGGGTATCAATTTTGTGTATATTTATATTTTACTTATTTTCAAGGTGTTCTCTTGTAGGATGAGTTGTTATTTGCCATCTGATATTCTCCCCACAGTTCTATATTGTTATCTCTCCACAGGGTCAATGAATAATGCTGTTTGCTGATGTTCATTAGCCAAGGTAGCTAGCTGGGTGAGACAGTCTCTGAACTCTAGAACATAGGGAATGATGGACGTTCCGATATCTGCGATATCTCCCTCCAATTGTTCTTTCAGAAGAGTGAGAGGCCCATGGATCTTTTGCTCCCACAAAATTACTTTGTAACTCCCCAATGTCATTTCCAAGGAGGATATCTGCAGGAAGTCCTCCCATAACGCCAATCCAACACAGTTTTTCTCCAAAACCATAATCCAAACGTACCAAAGCTCGCTGTATATATTTGACACCCCCCGCCAGGACAATGGGAATTCCCGGGCCCTGGTGAATTGCCTCGGGTCGAACCACACGGGGGTCAGCGATAGTCAGGAATGCCCCCGTGTCTCTAAATCCCGACACTTTGTATCCATCAATTAAGACATCCTGCAGGTGGCAATGCCGTTGCTCTGTATTTCTGATGGACAAAGGCTGGAGTCCGTACACTCCAAGAGGGTTATCTATGGTGCCGTGGTCGGTGGTCCACTCTAGTGGGGGTGCTGGTAGCTCTTCCTCAGGCGGGATGGAGTGCACAAGATGTACTGGACGAGGTGGGGCTCCCTCCGAATCCTTGAGGGACAGCCAGACTGCAAATGTCCAGGTTGCCCACACCCGTAACATCTCTCTGTGATACCCCCAGGTCGTGGTCGGAACTGTTGGGGCCCAGGATTGTGAGCTGTGATTGTCATTGGCCTGTGGCTGGGTGGAGGGGCAGATATAATCGGAGGGGGATGGGGCGCGGGAGAAGGCCGTGGTTCATTGTCCAGAAGCCTCCTCCATTGCAGTCAGATAGTCAGGGCTTCATCTGCCAGGGCTGCAGCTCTATTCACGGTGCAAGGCGTGCGCTCCCGGACCCATTCCCGTACCTCTGCGGGGCACTTGGCAAGAAATAGTTCTATAAGGAACGCCTGTATAACATCTTCCACAGTAAAGGCATTTTCTGCTTCCAGCCATCTCCGACATGCCTGGGACATCTTATGTGCATACATTCTAAATGATCCCCCGTAGTGCATGGGAAGTCTCGGAACTTGGCCCTATATGAGTCTGGCGTGATAGCATGGTAATCCAGGATAGTCTGCTTTACAATGTTATAATCCCGATTCCGCTGTGAGTCAATGGTTCGGTAAGCCTCTGCCAGGCTACCGTTCAGGAGTCCCACTAACAAACGCATCCAGCCAGAGTGGGGCATCTCCATCACAGCACACTGCTGCTCAAAGTCCTTGATGAACCCCTCCACATCTCCGTAAGCCTCTTCAAATGGCTTAAACTCTGTCCGGGTGATCCGTACAGGCTCCTGGATCATTGGGTTTACATTCCACATTGCGTTACTCCCTCTTTCAAGCTCCATTGCTTCTTGTCTCCACTGTGCTCGGCGGGCGGCCTCCTCCTTGTACTCCTGAGAGACGCCTGGGCCCAGAACCGCCATCTCTTCTTCGTACCACACCTTCAACAGACCCAGCGAAGAGTGAACAATCCCATGACCTTTACTTAGGCAAAAGTACGAAAGGTCCATATACGATCCACCACACAAAGGATAAAATATTCCAGAACACGAATGCAGTTCAGTTACAGAATAAAAGTCCAACAATCCAGCACAGAGGATAACAGTCCATATACTCTTCTTTCTCTCTCTGACCTTCTGTCTTCACATCATTCCACACCAGACTGATCTGTCTCACCTCCCTGATATTTACAAGTCTCCCTCCTCATTCACAGGTCAGGAGGGGGAAGGTCGCAGGGGCTCATTGTTTGAACAAGCTAGGTCAACATGTCATTAGCATATTAGCAAACAGCATTATTCACTGACCCTGTGGAGAGATAACAATACAGAACTGTGGGGAGAATATCAGATGGCAAATAACAACTCATCCTACAAGAGAACACCTTGAAAATAAGTAAAATATAAATATACACAAAAATGATACCCACACAGCATATCACACCATCACACCCCCAACACACGGTATTATGCCCCCACAGTACATTCCCCCACAGTACATTCCCACACACACACACAGTATCATGCCCCCACAGTACATTCCCCCACAGTACATTCCCCCACACACAGTATCATGCCCTCACAGTACATGTCCACATAAAACCCATTCATACAAATAAAGAGACATAAACAAATTTAATGTTGGAATAAAAATGGCCGTGAAGTTTATTTTGGGTTACATGAATGCTCATCAAATGTCCAATAAATAAATTCCACATATCAGATGTCCAAAATTCCAAAGTTCCAATAAGAAACAATCCACCCATAAATGGGTGATTTTTAATCTGAAGGCTCAGATTTCTTAACTGCGACCACCTCGCCGATACAAGGAGCACCAAAAAAGGAGAGGGAAAACACTGAACTGAATAACAATGCTTCTTCAGAGTTCAAACACACGGACAAGCGATGAACAAATGCTCTTTAACAAAGGAAGAGAAATAGGGCATCTAGAATCGGGTAAAAAATGATTCCTTCTTAAACCTTTTAAAAATTGCTTCACTGGAAATAGGTCAGTCAAAGCAGTTCTGCCATATAGTTTCAAAAAGAAGGAGACTCCTGCAAAGCATTTTGCTACTGTAGAGTAAGACAAACCTTTTTTAACCAAAGTTTCCGCAAAATTCAAAGCTGAGATGGGGCTAGAGGTTGTCGGATCAAAGCCTTGTAAATTACAAAAATTATTCCATTTATTCCATGCGGCCGAATAATCGGCCCATGATCTTTTCGATAAAGAGTGCTGGATAAAATAAGGATTTAAATTGAGATTATGTCCCAAATTGAATGAGGGCGAGAGGTTGCTTCTGCGTCCTTGACCACTGACTATTGCGAAGAGAATCAGCTGCCAAGACAAATTTACTTTTACCCAGATTTGCTTTCAGCCATATGTTAAATTTCAAGCATGCTAATATTGCCTTGCACAGGCGTGTACTCCGGAGGACAGAGAATGAACTTCAATCCAATATTGCGGCCAGCATGCAGCCAGCGGGTAAGGAAAGGGTGAATCAAACACCCGAAAACCCCGCCCATATGACCCAAAACTGGTCCCGCCAAATTCAGGTGACAGGTTCCCTTTAAACGGATTAATAGGTGTAGAATTGACTAAAGGGGCTTTCATAGATGAAGAGGCATGGGAAGCTGCTGGTGAAGGGGAGCTAATCATATCAACTAATGCCTCAGCTAATACCGATCTAATAATATCCTTCAATTGATTGTGTGGGACAGACAAGGGAACAGTTAAAGTCTCACCCCTTGTTGATCGGTCATCATGTCCTTGATCTCCGGAGCAGCCTGCGCTCAAGCCCTCCATGTTGGGCGAGCACAGCTGCATGACTTCTGGTGACGGTATTTCATCATCTTCATCTGACAATTTGCTGCGGGTCAGCTGGAAACGACCTGCAGCCTTGAAGGGATGCTGATGAAGCCACCCGGGTGTGAGAAGCTGAGGGCACTGCAGCTCTTTTACGGCCATCACCCTCACTGGCTTTCCCGGAAGCTTCCGATTACGTCGCGGGAGCTTCCTGATGATGGCGGCGGAAGTCTCGCGACGGGCTGCGAGACATTGAAGAAGGAGGGCGTCGTGACTTTCTGCTTGCTTCGTAGACGCCGCGCCTGGATGTCGGGGGTGAAGCAGATGGGAAGAAGGTCATCTTCTGCTTCCTGGATCTGGCACCGGCAATGGGACCCAGCTGCACCAGAGCATGTTGACTCAACGGCGGAAGCGGAGCACCCGATACTGGAGGAGGATGGATAGCTTCAGAAGCTGCGGACGGAGGTTTCATAGCCAAGCAGCTCTTAAGCCATTCCACTCCATCCTCTCCGCCGGCTCTAGACAAGAGCTCTTGAAGGAGATTCTCCATCCCTAAGGCAAGTCTCTTCTTTCTTCTTGCACCGTCAGAATGAGGAAAAATACAGTAACCAGGGGTTTATATCTTTCAAAAAAGACCGCCAAAAACACCAACCACCAATGAGGATCCAGAAAAAAAAGGTGCAATAAAACTGGTAAAAACCAGTTCTAATCATTTCTTGAAAAGTCACAGAAAATACACTGACCTTTCAATGACCTTACTAATTGAACAGTACTAAAAGAAAATGTTAATTCTTAGGGTCTATGTTGCCATGAGACCCCCACCGTATTTATTGTATGCTTTAGGTGGGGGGCTAACATTCCCCCACAGTACATTCCCACACACATAGTATCATGCCCCCACAGTACATTCCTCCACACACAGTATCATGCCCCCACAGTACATTCCCCCACACACAGTATCATGCCCCCACAGTACATTCCCCCACACACAGTATTATGCCCCCACAGTACATTCCCCCACACACAGTATCATGCCCCCACAGTACATTCCCCCACACACAGTATTATGCCCCCACAGTACATTCCCCCACACAGTATCATTCCCCCACACACAGTATTATGCCCCCACAGTACATTCCCCCACACACAGTATCATGCCCTCACAGTACATGCCCCCACAGTACATTCCCCCACACACACTATCATGCCTCCACAGTACATTCCCCCACTCACAGTATCATGTCCTCACAGTACAGTACATTCCCCCACACACAGTATCATACCCCCACAGTACATTCCCCCACACACAGTATCATGCCCCCACAGTACATTACCCCACAGTACATTCCCCCACACACAGTATCATGCCCCCACAGTACATTCCTCCACACACAGTATCATGCCCCCACAGTACATTCCCCCACACACAGTATCATGCCCCCACAGTACATTCCCCCACACACAGTATTATGCCCCCACAGTACATTCCCCCACACACAGTATCATTCCCCCACAGTACATTCCCCCACACAGTATTATGCCCCCACAGTACATTCCCCCACACAATATCATTCCCCCACACACAGTATTATGCCCCCACAGTACATTCCCCCACACACAGTATCATGCCCTCACAGTACATGCCCCCACAGTACATTCCCCCACACACTATCATGCCTCCACAGTACATTCCCCCACTCACAGTATCATGCCCCCACAGTACATTCCCCCACACACAGTATCATACCCCCACAGTACATTCCCCCACACACAGTATCATGCCCCCACAGTACATTCCCCCACACACAGTATCATGCCCCCACAGTACATTCCCCCACACACAGTATCATGCCCCCACAGTACATTCCCCCACACACAGTATTATGCCCCCACAGTACATTCCCCCACTCACAGTATCATGCCCCTACAGTACATTCCCCACACACAGTATCATGCCCCCACAGTACATTCCCCCACACACACAGTATCATGCCCCCACAGTACATTCCCCCACACAGTATCATGCCCCCACAGTACATTCCCCCACACACAGTATCATGCCCCCACAGTACATTCCCCAACACACAGTATCATGCCCTCACAGTACATGCCCCCACAGTACATTCCCCCACTCACAGTATCATGCCCCTACAGTACATTCCCCACACACAGTATCATGCCCCCACAGTACATTCCCCCACACACACAGTATCATGCCCCCACAGTACATTCCCCCACACAGTATCATGCCCCCACAGTACATTCCCCCACACACAGTATCATGCCCCCACAGTACATTCCCCAACACACAGTATCATGCCCTCACAGTACATGCCTCCACAGTACATTCCCCCACTCACAATAGGCGAGGGTAGAGCTGGTCATGCAGTGCAGTCATGTTGTTTTTGAGTGAGTGCAAAGATTTAGATCAGCTACAGACTACAGTAGCCAGATTTAAAGAAAAAATACATTTTCCATAACAAATGTCATTGTGTTTTAAACGTGTATACAGTATTGCCTTATGGAGTAAAAAAGGAAGAAAACTAAATGGTATGGCTTTTTTAGTTACAGCTGGGATTGTCTTGGTTATGAGTCTTGTCCACTTCACCCAATATTTCATTCATACCCATGTTAGAATTATACATTTGACATCAATGCTGTGGGTTTGGCAACCTTCTTAAGTTTTAACACATTATATTACTAAATGGCTCCATTAAGCCCATTCAGATTATATGGGGGCTGAGCTGTTGCACAGATTTTGAAGGATTGTGAGCACTTCTGCAGCAATTAGCTTCCATCCCATTGTTCTCGGCACGTAGTCATACAAGGAGCAAGAGCTTAAATAGATACATTATGTGAATTATTTGAACCATTACATTTATGCATAAGAAGAACAACACTCACAGGCAATTTGCAAGAAATTTACCGTACTGTAGTTTGATAAACCAATTATAATTTCCACTTAACACCTTCTTGGGCAGCAAAGATTATATTGTTACCTGGATCATTAAATCCCTATACCCTCATACACTATATGGACAAAAATAATGTGGCACCCTCACATTACACCTACAGGAGCTTTTATTGTATCCCATTCATAAATCCATAAGCTTTAATATGGAGTTTGTTCTGTATTTGCACATAAAACAGATTCCACTCTTGTGGGAAGACTACTACTTGACTTCTACTAGATTTTGGACTGTGGCTGTGGGAATTTTTGCCCATTTATCTAGAAGAACAATTATGAAGTGAGTCACTGATGTTGGATGAGAAAGACTGGCTCACAATCTTCATTCTGATTCATCCCAAAGGTGTTTAATGGAGCTGTCAGGTTCTTCCACACCAAACTCCCCTAAGCATGCCTTTATGGACCTTGCTTTGCACACTGGAGCACAATCTTAACATAAAAGTGCTCTACCCACACAGTTCCCCCAGAGTTGGAAGAATACAAATGTCCTAAATGTCTTGGTATACTGGCAAAAACAAGTGTCTGCAAATGGAGTGTTTGGTTTGCTTCTTATCCTAAGTCATGTGGCAAGACTCGATAAAGGGTCAGTAGTAGAGCGTCGGGTGGTTTCGTCAAACTCAATTTGACAGGTGGACACGCCCCTATCAAAGTGTATCAAAGTGTGTAACCCCTCCCTGTCAGCCAGCTGTCCCTCCTTGTCTGGCTGTCAGCTTTTGACATAGTTTAATATTATTATCACAGTATTTGATGCAGTGAATGTTATCCCAGTAATTGTTTTATATTAGTTGTTTATATGCTGTATTAAGAGTAGTCTTATTTGATAATCCGCTGATAGGGAGAGTGAGGCTGTGTTTCTGCAGTATTATCGGCTATTGGTATTATCATTTATATGTGTTTTATAATGGGGCGCATTATGTATGCGGCCATATTACAACACCCGCAAGTATGAAGCGTGGTGTTTTATACGTTTATAAAAAAAGCAAAAGACACGGTATTGTAAAATGTAAAAGAATTTTATTGTAAAATAAACACATCTCAAAGACATTTCACTGCTGCATCGTACAAAATAAATAGTATCGCTTGAATATACAACAACACACTTCTTACAAAATAAATATCAATGCTGCATCGTACAAAATAAATAGCACGATGATTATACATCATTACACTTCTTACAAAAATAAGCAGTATTGCTAGTACATTCTTTACATCGTGAGCCACATGGTTTGTAGCATCGGTAGAGACCTTTTTTTAGGTAGCAGAGTTCCACGTGTGGTACCTAATGACGGGGAATGTAAAGATTGGATTGTACGCGGCGTCGGTGCTAGCTTCAGCGGCGTAGATACTGCGTGTGTCTCGCTGCTGGAAATTTTTAATTCATCTAAAAGCTTCCTAGTAGTGGGATTACCAACAACTGTAGACGGTATATTTAGCTCGGCCATAGCCTGCATAAATGCTTCCCAACCCGGCGGTAAATTTTTGCCGGTCAGAGCATGACTCTGCGTAGTACTACGTACCAAATCCAGTAAGTTAGACCCCGGTATTACGGATCCTTTGAAAATAAATTCAGCTTTATTATTCCAGTCTGTAACATCTCTATTCTGTAGTAACCTGTTTAGTAAAAATTCAGCATTCTTTTTATATCTTTGGTTTATATGGCTGACAATTTCAGCGATCTCTTGATTTTTATCAGAGTCGGTATTTGACAATTGTTGCTGACCAGGATCAGGAGTGCTAACGAGATTTAAAGCCGTTACTTCTTTTGAGCTGTGCCGCGTATGCACCAAGTATCGCTGTAGCACGGTGCTATACATTTTAATTTTCACATCATCGGGGATGTCACGACGTTGTAAAATGTCGCTAATTTCGCCATCAAGGCGTTGAATAACGCTGTCGCGTATGTTAGCTGTAGCGCCGGGTCTTAGTCTGTCTAGCTCCTGTTTGGGGACTAGATACATTTTCTCTGTATGCTCCATTATCTTCCTGCGAGCAGGCTTGTTATTATAGGGATTGCAAAAGCTAAAAGAGGGCCGATAAACCTGCCGGCCTGCTTTAGTAGCCGCTTCTTTTTCTTTATGGGCTGAGATCTGTCGCTCAGGGTTCTTATAGCTTTACGCCACTTCTTTAATATGCCTTTTTGACGCTCTTTCAGCGGAATCCTGCCTTTTAAGATGTTTAAAGCAATCTCCCCTATGGCTGTAATTAAATCATTGCTTGCATTGCGCAAAATAGACTTTCGGACAGCCGGGGTTGCCTTCACCAGAGTTTTTAAGAGAGCCCAGTTACGCCGGAGTCTCTCAGACATCTTTACAGCACAATGCACACAGCGTAGAATGTCTGATACCTGGGTAAAATTCACTTTTTAGAAGTGTTTTTCTTTTGAACATAAACAGCAGGCAACGCTGGTGGAAACAAGCCGGTCCTTAAGCGAAGTTCCTCAGGGGTATTAGCTCTCAAATCTACAAGCAAATACCCATAAGGTTCCCGCGTGGCATCCTCAAAAGCTTCTAGGAAAAAACGTGTTTTTCCGGGATACATCTGGCGAGCTAGAGTTAAAATTTGTAATTTATCTCGGGGGTTATTGAAAAGCACCATGTATTTTGTGTTTAAATTTATCGTACGGCTTTTCTTACCCTGGCAAAATATGTTTTGTACCAGGTAGAAAATGCTGAGATTTCTGTGGTGCACATACTTGGTAAAGGCTTTTTCTATCTCACAATTTTCACTAGCACTCTCCATGAGATCATCAACAATAGCCAAATTCACCTTCTCCGGCGGGAATAATTCGTCATCTACGAATGTATCCGGCAGACCCTCCACAAATCTGGCGTGGGGAAAAGAGAGAGAGATTTCATCATATAGTTTTTGCCAACACGAATAAAACCAAATATTATCAGGTTTCTGAGAAAAATTAGTTTCAATATTATACAGCAGTTGTTTTACAAAATAGCTCTTTCCAGAATTAGACGGTCCTGCTAGAATGCACGAGAATGGGTGTTGCAAGCGTGTATCCATCAGCACAATACTCTGCTAATACCCAAAGGCAGGGTTGTGAAACCGTCAATTAGTTGGCGCTTTGTATAAACGCACTTTTGTGTTTTGCGTAACGGCCTCGTTTCAATCTCCCAGTACTTTTTATTTCTTACAATGGACGGCTGTTGTACGACAATACGTTTCTGCGTATCTGTGTCAGAATTGCTCGGGTAGTCCAGAACTAGATCTTTTAGACTGTTGAAATTAATAGATTGAGAGTTACCGACATTTAGTGTTATACCCTTAACTTTTAAGACAGTTTTACCCATGTTGAGTTTGTACCCGTAAGTCTTGGGGCCCGCGGATACAAATTCTGTGATGTGTGTACCATCGGGTATTTCACTCGTCAGCTCCCCCAGGTAATCGCCTAAAGGCGGCTGCCACTCACCATCTCTCTGTACAAAAATAACAGAATCTGTGTCGTGATAAAGGCACCTCTCCTGCAGCCTGTCCAGCAGCGAATAGAGCTCTAGCCGGGCATACGCTGTTGTAAAACACGCTATAAAAATGTTTGTGTTTTTGTTGACGGTGTGGTGACCTTTTGCGTATTTCCAGTTAATGGTTGCGGTGTCATCATCAAGGAAATGTAACATTGAGATGTCATAGTAAGGCAGGAACAAATACTTAAAAAGCTCATCTGGATCCCTAACAATGCTGGTACATGATAGATTAGATCTCTGAGCAAACTTCCCCCATAAAGAATTTAAGAAAAGCTTGGAGATCTGTCTCTTAGCAGGATTGACCGCTATATTTTCAGGCCGTAATTGCACACCTTCTTTTTCAAGAAAGGAGTCAATGTACTGCCTTTTCTTGACCTCATCAGTGCACCAGCTAGGGTAACCAGAGGCTTCCTGCTTCTCCCTCAGATGTAATTTAATGTAGGGTGCAAACAGATCATCAGTGGTTTTAGGAAAATGCCATATTTCATAGATGTGGGCAATCCGATACCCTTTTTCTATCGCCATCTCGAGCTCTATAGTGCACCAGGTGCCTGACAATGCACGCTCTTCATCACTATGCGCACAAATATCTGCCTGGAAATTTACAGCGCATGTGTAGCATAGGGGAAACATTAATTTTTTGTTGAGTTTTACCGGTAGAACTGGAAAAAATAAATCTCTCGGTGGGTAGACCTTGACTTTAGCAATGCCAAAGTATTTTTGAATCCAAAATTGTCATAGATGATGTCTGGATGACCTACAGGGTATGTTTTAGTTTTGTTTACAAAGGGGTACAGACTGGTGGGTGAAATCGTAGTAATGTAAAGTCTCCCCTTCTGCCAGCTGGTGATAGAGCTTAATGGCGTTAGTTCGTCCGCCATAAAGCGCATCATGGGGGTCTAAAGGAACGGGGAATTCCATCTGGTGGAGAAATGATTGAAGGTTAGAATCATTTTCAACCATTTCATTCCACTCATGCTCCCACATCACTCTTATTGTGTAGCCGCAGGCCTGTAAGTAGCGCTTTTTAGCTAAAAAGTTGTAATATAACTGGCCGTAGGACGTGTTTGTGACCTTATTCCTGTTATTTTCATTATAGCACACGGGACACCCATGGTAAAAACAGCCTTGAAATTCAAATGCTATGTGTTGGCCGCTAACATAGGCATAACCATCTAGAAAATATTTCCCGACTCGTTTTTCACCGCCTCTCAATGCGTGGCGGATGTCGATGTTCTCGGAGTGGGCTACATACATGAGCCATTGTATAGCCGGTGACGAGTAGCGCTTTTTTGCCTTGTGATAATTATCACCAGGCAAAATGCCGATGGTCTTTTTTGGAAGAAATTTAAACCTGTACATTGCCATACACACTGAGGCCAGAGTGATGAGCTGAAAAGGATCAACACATCTGCTCACTACAATCGTTTGCCTTTGACGCTTACAGTATTTTTTGACATTTTTCTGTGTCATCTGCATAATACGCTCTCTATAGATCTCGCAGGCGTGTCTCAGAATTTCAACATCTTGTTTGCAATAAGATTTTAGCTCAGCCTTGAAGTCAAAAGTTGTATTTACCTGTGTCGCATACCACTCCAGGAACTCTACCTTCTCACCAGATGACATGTACTCCGTCCCATAATATTTTACATCAGGTATGGGGCCTACATAGTTTTGGTTTTCTCTGGTATTAAAAAAGTGTGGAAAATGCCCTTTGCCTCCTGAAAAACCCATGGCCTGTGGTAATTTACTGAGTTTCATGGGGATAAAATTTAGAGAGTCTATGAACCTTATAGACAAATCGGGTAGCGTCACACATAAGAGGCGGCCGCCTCGGGTTATCAACTTTACCTGTAGTTTTTCAGAAATCAGTTCCTAAACAATAAAGTATGAGTCGTATCTACCACCATTGTGGGCAATAAATGTGTGATCTGAAAATTTACCGCTTGTAAAGAACTGTGCAAAGTCATGTGTACAGGTATCACCCTCAAACTCCCAGGAGGGGTGACCATACAGCGTAGTAGCATAAATGTAATTCGGAATGTGTATGCCTGTCTCCTGCATACATTCAAAATCATAAAAGATATAACAATCCGTCTCATCCTGTGCTACATACCGCCGCATGTAACAAAGATGAGCATCGAATTCATTTATACGGCCGCGACATACAGGGCAGCGCAAACCTTTACATTTATGCTCAGTCTCGCTATTTCCTAAAACAAAACGGTTGCATTTATCACAAAATGTTTTAAGCCTGCAGAATGTTAAGTCGGCTACACCCAATTGTGTGTGATAATCTAAGCACTCACTCGATCGGCAGTAAGCCCTGCAAATAGGGCACCTGGGCTGTTGCCCGCCAGCGGTTTCTACACAAGCATCTCTCTGACACGACTTACAAAAATACTGACAGGTATGGCTGCTCTTGTGATGAAACACAGAATTGCAGCGTTCGCAAAAGTAATCAGCACCCATAAAGCCTTTCATATTTTTGATACCGTAGTAGTGGTGATCGTGGAACAATATGAATACGGTTTTACCATTAGCTGTATTGCCACTCTGAAAGTAGCGCCAGTCACCCTGACTATAGTACAGTACTTTAATGGTGACCCCCAAATATTTTTCAAATGCAGGAATGTCGCTAAAGCTCACTAACTGGCCATCAGGGATGCCCAGTGCTGTGTGTATGTTTTTAGAGCGGCTCAGTAAATCGGCATCAGTGAGACCCGTGTCGTCCATCAGGGCGCACACACTAGCAGCCAAACACAGGTTTGTCGTGTAATTGTTAAAATCATACAGCCATTGTCTCTTTTGTTTAATGATCTGACTACTCGCTATAGATTTCAAGCGCCTTTTTTGTTTTACACCACCACGGCGGTTTTTAATGATTGTGACGACTAGCTTTAGCGAATTGGTTGCTATGCATTCAGCGTTACTTTGAAGTGTACGGGCAACGGCATTTAAAAAAGATTCGGAATTAAAATCTTCCCTGGTCTGTTTTGTAGCAAAAATAGGGTCTAGAGTATCGCCACCTTCAAGTCTTAACTGTACAAAGTCACCAGGTTCAATGTCCCTGATGATTCTATCCAGTAATGACTGAATGCCGTCATGAACAATATTCACACCCTCTACAAATGATCGTACACGCTCCAAATTTACAAATCTAAAATGATTTGTATGTATATGCCCGTTGAAATTGCGGAGAGGTCTATGATGATGATAGATGCGTTGTAAAAATACTGTATGATCGTTGTACAACACACCACCATCAGCGGCTGTGTCAACATCTGAGGCTTGTGAATTTTGTGTAGATGCATGCATGACATCTGCAGAGTTGTCACGGCTATGTGAATGCGGGTCTGACGCATGTGGCTGCAACTGTGGAGTCTGTAGAGGTATTGCAGGGCACATGCCGCCACGACGCCTCCTAGCGCATAGCGAGCGTCTGGCGCTGACCAACAATTTTAGAGCCCTCTTTATAACTTTAGCCCTATTATAGCTGGGTGTTGTCGATTTAGGTGGTTTATGCATACCGTGGCCGACCATATTCAGTCATAATGGGCTAGCGGCAGCTGCTGTCTCGCCATCCAGCTGCAGATTCCGGAGTGCATATAGTTCGACCTTATTAGCGTGTGTTGGGGTTTGTGTTGATAATAATTTTTCAAAAGTATCACAAAAAAACATTATGTTGGTGCCCCAGAGTTTGTAGCGTAAGTAGCGCGTGAACAGCTCCTGAAACACAGTCATTTCAGCGACCCCCCAACAGATGGATTCATGCGTCAGATTTGTAGATGGCGCTTGAATCCTCTGCTTTTTACACAACTTAACACTCGCTGGTAAAGCCCTCTTTAACCGTTTCTTAGTATTAACAGAGTTAGATACACAAGCATGAGATGTGATACCCAAATTAGGCTACGTTCACATTAGCGTTAAGCTAATGTGCGTCGGGTTTGCGTCGGCGACGCAGCGGCGACGCATGCGTCATGCGCCCCCTATACTTAACATGGGGGACGCATGCGTTTTTTTGTGTTGCGTTGTGCGACACATGCGACAACATTTTTTGCCGCAAGCGTCGGACCAAGAAAACGCAGCAAGTTGCATTTTTCTTGCGTCCGATTTTCAGCAAAAACCGACGCATGCGTCGCAAAACGCAGCGTTTTTGCGTGCGTTTTGCCGCGTTTTTGCGTGCGTTGTGCGTTGCGTCGCCGACGCAGCGGCGCACAACGCTAGTGTGAACTTAGCCTTAGAGGCGCCTGTGGGGGCAGCGCCAGAGGAGTTAGCAGGTACAGTTAGATATGCCGCTGGCAGCTGCATAGTGTGTGACATACGTATAATGATCGGTTCCACGGCTGATTGCTTACCATCAGTGAGCTGATCAATCTCACGTTCAAGCTCTTCACGAGGCATCGTTGCTGTGGTACCCACGGCGCTGGTTGTGTTTGCTGGCTCTGTAATATGTTTTGTTTTTCGCTTATGTTTTCGGGGTGCCTCTACCACTTCTGGATATAGTAGCGAGGGGTCATTCACACTGCTGGTCGATGGCTGCCCAACACTTGAATGGGGTATTTCACGCTGGACCGCAGACACAGGGTTTCCCAGGCCGTGCACCACACAGGTCGACGATGCCGGGGCTGTTCTAACAGGTCCATTAGACGACTGTATTGCCGTCCACACTGGTACTGCGCCATTCTCGGAGAGCTGTAGCGGCTGTAGAGGTGTTGGAGGTATTTTTCTCATGACTTTGCTTTTAGCTGCAGGAAAGATTATACGTGTGTCAGATATGCGTCAGATATGTGTCAGATATGCGCCAGATATGTGTCAGATATGTGTCAGATATGTGCCAGATATGTGCCAGATATGCGCCAGATATGCGTCAGATATGTGCCAGATATGTGTCAGATATGTGCCAGATATGTGCCAGATATGTGTCAGATATGTGTCAGATATGCGCCAGATATGTGTCAGATATGCGCCAGATATGTGTCAGATATGTGTCAGATATGTGCCAGATATGTGTCAGATATGTGCCAGATATGTGCCAGATATGTGTCGGATATGTGTGTGATCAGGATCTCATTGGAGAAGCACGTGTATCATTGGCTGTACAGAGAGTGTGCACGTATATCAAAATATACACTTACGGGCTAGCGCTGTGGGTCGGATGACTGCCGTGGCGACTTCTGGAGCTTCTGTGGGGTTCTCCATTAGCAGGTGTATATTCTCTTTTGTGAAAATCCTTCTAGGCTTCAGTTTACAAGCTATAAATAAAGATATAGGCCTTAGTAGTGACGAGGGGGCTTTTCTCAGAGCGGTTGTGCAAAAACACGTTTTCATACGATTGCTACCTTTTCCTTTCTTGCTCGCAACTCCTCGCAGTTTTTTAGGGGCTCTAGAAACAGGACTGTTTCTCAGTGTGGGGGTCTGGTACGACAGGTCTTCAACGATCATCTGATTGTGTTCCGAGGTAGCTGGTTCTGGAATCTGGTCGACATCTGTAAAGAATGAATATATATTTACACGTCTAAATACTTAAAAGAGATTCATGTCGGCATCTGTAAAGAATTAATATATGATTACACGTCTAAATACTTAAAAGATATATACACACACACACGCACAGACACACAGCGCACCTATAATGTCCTGGGCAAAAGCCCACGCATCAGTCTCATCAGCGATACTATACTCAGCTCCGGTTGTTTCGCACTCCAGAGCGGGCACACTGCAGATGTTAAAAATATCATCCGAGAGGTCCCTGACAAGTTCATCTTAAACAAGAAAGAATAAAAAACAATATAAATATAATTTACATAACAGTTCTTACTTAGAATGGCACACTAACAGATGCATTTATATAAAGCTTGAAACATACCTAATATCGTTTCCTCAAGTAGGCCAGAAAAAGCCGAAAAATTTTGGGATTCCATCTAAAAATAAATTATCTGTGTAAATTTTTGTACTATCTGTATTAATTTCACGCCACAAATATTGTTTATACAGTTAAACTAATTATACAGCGCATCTAAATTTGCATGTGCGGCATAAATATGTTTGGTATGCAAAACATAGGTAATAAGTGCGTGCTGAATACGCTAGTTAGGATGTATTAACAGCTATTAACTACTGTATTACACAAATCATGTCATAATAATAAATATATTTAACTATGCGTCTCTAAAACATAATTAAGCATTTGCGAATAATAAGGCAACTGTCTTATATACTTACATTTCCGAATAGCTCAGAGATTAGACGGCGTCTGACTTCTGGTGGCTGTACACTACAGACAGCTGTATTTATTCTGCGGGTCAGAAAGCAAGCCGAGTGTTAACACCCAGAAACACACCCCAGTAACGCCCCGTCACAAGCCTTTATACCGACGATAAATACAGATTTAACTATATAACAAATATATACTATATATGAATTAGTGCTGACAAAAATTACCTAACAAGGTATGAAGTGACACATTAGTAAATAAAAGTAAAAATATCTTTATTGTCATATTATTTTAAAAAATTACATATCTTTAAAAGACAGGGTGTTGGAAGAAATAGGACCTCCAACGCCTCTTTAGAAGAACCGCATGTCAGTCTTATATCTGATTGAAGGGTATAACTAAAAATAGGCAATCAGAAATATAAATATATACATGGCAATGCCCTCACATCAAAAATGGCTTTGGTGATGGTGTTGATAGATTCTATAATGGCACAAATGTGGGAATAATAATTGCTGCTAAGCAAGAGAGATAGTAAAATACTGAAGTTAAAGAGATGGCCACTAGATGACAGTGTGATACCGCAGAAGGAAACTTAAAAGTGTATGACTATCGCAAATATATACTGTACATGAATTATAATAAAAAAGATAAATATAACTAACTAGACATTGCAGCGCCCCGATATATACTGTACATGAATTATAATATCGGGGCGCAAATAAATCAGTTAGCACTTACCTTTTAAAATATCAGCTATTCAGGCTCGCAGAAAAGTTGTCTTCTGTGCCGATGCTGTAGCAGTCTGACCAGTATTTAAAGAGAACACAAACAACGTGTCTGTGTCCGGCTCTTCAGCGTTTTCAACCAGGCAGTATCGGATTACACTAATGACTCGCAGCTGTTGTGTTAAAATCTAAATAACATCTTGGACTGGAATATTTGGGGTAAATACAGCGTTTAATATGAAATTTTATTCAACTGAATTTCTGAAAGCAGGAGGCTGCTGATTACCGAGACACGTTTTATTCAGCCATGGATTCTAATACCCGGGATCACATATTAGAAAAACAGTATTTTACAGCTAGCAATTCCGGGTCATTCTATGGAATAGACAAATTATTTAGAGCGACGAGAGACCGCGGAATAAAGAAATCTGACGTGTCTGAGTGGCTGGATAGACAAGACGCTTATACGTTGCACAAGCCTATTATAAAACGTTTTTTGAAAAATAAAATTTACGTCTCGAACATTGACGCGCAATGGCAGGCCGATCTCGTAAGTTTAATCGACTATTCAAGGGAAAATGATAATGTCAAATACATCCTGACGGTGATTGATACTCTATCGAGATACGCGTGGTGTGTGGCAGTGTCAAGCAAAACGGGCTCTAATGTGGCTAGATCATTCGAATTAATATTTCAAAATGATAAGCGCATACCGAAGAAATTGCAGACGGATCGCGGCAAAGAATTTATAAATTCGTCAGTCAAGCAACTATGTAATTTACATAATATTCATCACTTTTTTACCAACAACGCTGTGAAAGCAGCTTTGGTAGAGCGCTTTAATCGCACATTAAAAACTCGTATGTGGCGCTATCTCACGAAGCATAATACCTTTAGGTATATTGATATTTTACCGGATTTGGTGCATAGCTACAATCATACTTATCATTCTACCATACGCTGTACTCCCGCTGAAGTGACAGAGAAAAACGCTATGCAAATCTGGCGCAATATTTACAGTTCTACTATTACTAATAAACCGATTAAACCGACTTTAAAGGTCGGTGATCATGTCAGGATATCGGCCTATAAAGGTACATTCTGTAAGGGGTATGAGAAAACGTACAGCGAAGAGATTTTTTTAATTACAGGCGTCTCCGATAAATTTCATAAACCTCTTTATAAAATTAGTGATTTAGCCGGGGACCCTGTAGAGGGGTCATTTTATAAGGAAGAGCTGCAAAAAATACCTGCGGATGAGAATCGCGTCTACAGAGTGGAAAAGATTTTGAGAAAAAAACGTGTCGGGGGTGTAAGTCACTGCCTCGTCAAATGGATGGGGTACCCCGAAAAATTCAATAGTTGGATCCCGGCTTCGGAGTTGTCAGATATATAGCTATGGAAGTGCGCTCCTTTTTCGTGACCCTGCCCAGTAATTCATCAATTAATATCTACCCCGATAACACCATATCGAATTACAATACCAAGTTAGCGAGGGCCGTTCACCTTTCAGACGCTTATGAAGTGGCGTTAACGGAAATACAGTACCCCCATACGTGGAACACGTTTGAGGCTTTTGAAGGGAACTTCTACGCCGCGAAACACGGCGAACCGCTAGAACATTATCACATAAAATCAGGGTTTTACTCGAACATTCATAAGCTGGTTACCGCGGTCAATGCCCGAATAGAGGCGCTGAATTTATCCGCGCCTGCCTACAGAATACGGTATGATGAGCTACGCCGAGAGGTGATCCTGCCCGACCCGGCCCCTATACAGTTTGCTCTGGGTACTAAGCTAAAATTTATTTTCGGGCTACAGACCGTCGATGACTCCCCCGTTGCTTTAATGCCGTGGAATCGACGCTTTTACCCCGATTCAAAGGCTGGTTTTTATTCGCTTTTTGTATACACCGATATAATTCAGCACCAGCTTGTAGGCGACAGTTACGTTCAACTGTTACGAACCGTAGAAGTTAGCGGCGATGATAATGATATTGTCACGGTGCGCTACACGCGGCCCGATTACATACCGCTGTGCAAACAACACTTTGACTCCATAAACATTACAGTCATGTCGGACCAGGCTACGCCTGTTAAATTCAGATACGGAAAGTGTATAGTGCGATTACATTTCAGACCGCGACAGTATTGACACGATAAAATGGTGTCTCAAAGGGTGTATGGAGATCCCGCTGTTTATGCCCGCTACTATACTGCCCAGTCGGGGCATGGACTAGAGGGATTCCGCGGGAGCGAGTACATGTATGGCTCCGGCCTGGCCGGGATATTTAAAGGATTATTTTGACGCGCCGTACCGCTTTTCAGAAAAAGGCTTAGAATTAGTAAAACCGCACATAAAGACGGCGGTCCGGAACATCGCGACGGACGCCGTCACGACCGCCTCAACGGCCCTTATGAAACGGATAAATACACAACCGCAGCAAGACGGGTCTGGGTTAATTTATGTCGCTAAAAAAGCGCAAAAAAGAAAGAGGCGCGCTTGCCCGCCTTTACCGCCGATGCTCATGAATAAAACTACCGCCAAGAGACGTCACCGTCAGAAACGCGTAAGACGTTCTGCGGACGACATCTTCTAATCAGTCATCATGGCTTTCCTGCATGACGCTTCTGTAGAGTGCGCTAAATCTGAACTGGATATTTTTGACGTACCCCCGACACAAACAAGTATAGAGAAATCTCTATTTGTAGAAGTACAGCCGGTTGCGGCTCTGTCAGACAACGGGCCGTTGGAATTTTTCATATCTGGGAGCGGCGATTATTATTATGATCTGAACAATACTCTGTTGTACGTAAGCTGTTGCATCGTGAAGCAAGATAACACGGCTATTGGCGATGGTGCCCGGGTGGCTCTCATAAATTATCCTCTAGCCACCCTTTTTAACCAGGTCGATATTACTCTGGGAGATCGACTTATCTCACAATCGGACAATCTCTACAGCTATAGAGCGTACATAGAGACCCTTTTAAATTACAGCTCGCAGACGCTGGCATCACAATTTACAGCCGGTTTGTTCTATAAAGACACTGCGGGCCATCATAATGACCGGAGCTTGGATGGCGCAAATGCGGGGTTTATCAAAAGAGCCGATGCGGCTTCTCGCTCAAAGCCCATCGACCTCTTGGGGCCCATCTTTGGGGATATATTTAATCAGCCAAAGTTAATATTGAACGGGCTTGACCTTAAGGTTAAGCTAACAAGAAATAAGGATGCTTTCTGCCTCATGTCCGCAGAAGCCGAGCCGCTGAAGGTGCAAATCTCGCAAGCGGCTCTCTACGTGAAAAGAGTGCAGGTGTCTCCGGCTGTCCGAATCGGCCACAGCCAGGCCCTCCTATCCGCAACCGCCAAGTACGCTATTGACCGAACATGTCTGAAAGTGTACAGCATCGCCGCAGGGACACGGATCACGAACCACGAGAACCTCTTCCTAGGCCAGATCCCAAAGACTGTTATATTGGGCTTTGTGGATAATGAATCGTTCAGTGGAGCTTATGCAAAAAATCCCCTTCAATTCCACCACTACCACATCAACCACGCCGCCTTATATCTGGACGGTCAGCAGATACCCGCGAGGCCTTATAATCCTAATTTTAATGATGGATTAGCCATCAGAGAGTATATGGCACTTGCCCATATATCTGGTAAGCAAAAGGCTGATTGTGCCATGGCGATAGATCGTGAAGAATTTATGGATGGATTCACTCTGTTTGCTTTTGATTTATCACCTGATCAAGAGCCTGGAGGATATTTCTCGCTCATTAAAACAGGTAACCTACGTGCTGAAGTCCGCTTTGCGCTAGCGACACCCCACACGATAAATATGATTGTTTTTGCAGTCAACCACATCATTCTGGAAATTAATAATAGGAGAGAGATCTTGTACGATTTTAATTAACGATGGACAGCCTCCAGCTTACAACGATACTGAAGTCCGATAATTATACAGATCGCATATTCGCCGGTGTGTTTCCGTGTGATTTGCTTCCGGAAGAAAGGGTGACTCAGAGACCCGCGGCATATATCGTGAATACAGACCCGGCGAATCAAGCTGGACGTCACTGGGTATTAATCGTACTCTGCGATGATAAGACGGGCATATTTTTTGATAGTTACGGATTTAGCCCTGAAAATATAATCTTCCCACGCGATTTTGTGTCATTCCTGAACAAGAATTGTGACGCGTATTGTTATCAAAACGCCCAAATCCAAGATCTGTATAGCCACACATGCGGTCATTACTGCGTGTATGTATTGCACCATTTAGCGCGGGGATTACCATTCAAGAATGTTTTACAACGTTTCAGTTCTGATGTACAAAAAAATGATAGAACCGTAACAGATTTTATTTCAACAACATTTTCAAATTTAACTCGTTCTAATTGTAATTATCAATTTAATCAAAAATGCACTTGCTATTGCCAGCTTCGATGATCTAAATAATTGTCCAGGTCCTAGTTAGAAGGGTTTCAGGGGTGACAGCTGCTAGCAGTTAACTCTGTTATGCTTTACTTCACACAATAAAAGATTTTAAACCATTCTGTGTTTGCTCAGCTAGCTGGGGATACCAGAGAAACAGCTGCTGTGACCCCCCCAAACATAGGTGGGCAGCATATGCAGACAGTTTTTTGCTGTACTGATTGATGAACCATGTGGCTGATGATGTTTTGTGAATGCATGTTGTGTGTGTGTGAACAGGCTTCGCAGTCATATCCCAAGCATCATGATCACAGCTGCTTATGTGATCATGTAGGAGCCAGCCCCTGCTTGTCGTTTCTGCAATATTCACTATAGAATGTGTTCGCTGATAATGAAACAACTCCTGCCTGTCGTTTCTGCAATATTCACTATAGAATGTGTTCGCTGATAATGAAACACATATTATAGTGGATAAATGACATAACTTATATCATCGTGCTATTTATTTTGTACGATGCAGCATTGATATTTATTTTGTAAGAAGTGTGTTGTTGTATATTCAAGCGATACTATTTATTTTGTACGATGCAGCAGCGAAATGTCTTTGAGATGTGTTTATTTTACAATAAAATTCTTTTACATTTTACAATACCGTGTCTTTTGCTTTTTTTATAAACGTATAAAACACCACGCTTCATACTTGCGGGTGTTGTAATATGGCCGCATACATAATGCGCCCCATTATAAAACACATATAAATGAGAATACCAATAGCCGATAATAGTGCAGAAACACAGCCTCACTCTCCCTATCAGCGGATTATCAAATAAGACTACTCTTAATACAGCATATAAACAACTAATATAAAACAATTACTGGGATAACATTCACTGCATCAAATACTGTGATAATAATATTAAACTATATCAAAAGCTGACAGCCAGACAAGGAGGGACAGCTGGCTGACAGGGAGGGGTTACACACTTTGATACACTTTGATAGGGGCGTGTCCACCTGTCAAATTGAGTTTGACGAAACCACCCGACGCTCTACTACTAGGGTCAATATTGACTTTTAGGATTGCGAGCTATTAAAATTCCCAAAGGCGCATTGCATGGCTAATAAGTCTCCTTACACTAGCTTGGTCCCCCTCAGATCTCTTGGTATACTTGAGTATTAAGATTTCTGTTCACGGAACTAAGGGTCCTAACATAAGCCCCCAAAATAACCCATAGCATGATGCCTCATCCACCAAACTTTCCAGTTTGCACAATGCAGTCAGGCAGGTAACATTCTCCTGGCATTCACAAAACCAATACGAGTCCATCAGACTGACAGAAAGAGAAATGTGACTCATTCCACAGAATACATTTAGACTACTTCAGAGTCCAGCGACAATGTGCTTTACACTATTCTAATGCTTGGCATTGTGGTTGGTGATGTAAGGTTTAGGGTTAGGGCTAACCCTAACCCTAACCCTGCTTGGCCATGGAAACCCATGCTATGAACCTCTGTGCACACAGTTTTTCTGCTGTTAATGCCAGAGGTAGTTTGGAACTCAGCAGTCAGCAAAGTGATGGCTACTTTACGGCACTTTGCGATTTAGCACTCGAGAACAATGCTCTGTAAGTATGTATGTGCTGAGTTTCTGTAGTTCCTAAATGCTTCCACTTTTCAATAGTACCACTTCTCAATGAAGTTTATATTCTTCAGTAGGGAATTGGGGATATTTTATAATAAACATTAATGTATTTTTAAATGTGTTATTATTTTTATTATATTGAATTTATGTACTAAAAAAGTGTTAATTTAATAGCATTTCAACATGAAAGGATGACCCAAAAATATAAGTGTATCAAAAGCATGTTACTGAAGGATATCTCTTGGTGGTGATGAAATGCAAAAGCAAAGGCTACATTTTAAAAAGGTTTTCGAGGCTTGAGATACATTGTCAAATCCTGACAGTGTTTATTTTGTATATTGTCAAGATTCCCCTCAGTAGCCAGATCAAACAGGGAGGTCATGTGACTGCCAATATGCCGTTTGTACACTGGCTGTCATGTGCATCATCTAATTCACTCAATTCACCATTGAGAAAAATGGTCTGAAATGTGGCCACCAACAGTATATGATTAGCATATGAAGACTTGATTCTCATCCACTTCACAAAATGGTGCTGGTAGCATCTGATCAGTGGAGATGCCGGATGTCAGACTCCCACCTACCTGATATTGATGTCCAATCCTAAGAATAGGTCTATAAGAGACTTTTAAAGAGATTTCTCAGGATCACCTTATTACTAGCAAATATTGCAGAGGTAATTAGATCATTTTTAAAAGCATCCAAAGTAGGTGAAAACAGTACATGATAATGCAGACATTATGGCATACACAGGTTTCTCTTCAGTCTTTCCACTGCTCTACAGTTCCTTGTGAAAGTATTCACCCCCATGGCTTTCTACCTGTGTGTAAATATTTTTGTAATCTGATGCATCAGCATTAACAGTCTAAGTTGATGAAGTTAAGTTAATCTAGAAAAATATAGACATAAATTACATTTATGGGATCAAATAGCTAAAAATTGGTATTTGAATATGCATTCTTCCTTTTGAGATGGAGCCAATAAAAATCTCTGGTGCAAGGAATTACCTTCAAAAGTCACATGCTTAGTGAAAGGAAGTCCACTTGTGTGCAATTTAAGTGTCACATTGTCTGTCAGTATATACACACCTTCTCTGAAAGGCCACAGAGGCTGCAACACCATTAAGCAAGAGGAACCACTAACCAAACAACACCATGAAGACCAAGGAGATCTCCAAACAAGTCAGGAACAAAATTGCTGAGAAGTACAAGTCAGGGTTGGGTTATAAAAAAATCCCAATCTCTGATAATCCCCGGAGCACCATCAGATCCATTATCAAAAGGAAAAGAACATGGTGGCACAACAAACCTGTCAAGAGAGAGCATCCCATGAAAACTTTCAGCCCAGGCAAGGAGAGCATTAATCAGAAAGACATCAAAGAGACCAAAGGGCCTGAAGGAGCTGCAGAGTTCCCAAGCAGAGACTGGAGTATATGTCCATACGACCACAATAAGCTGTACACTCCATAGAGGTGGCCTTTATGGAAGAGTGGGCAGAAGAAAGCTTTTACTTGCACACACAAGTTGTAAGGCTCATTTTGAGTTTGCCAAAAGAAATGTGGGTGACTCCCCAAATGTATGGAGCAAAGTGCTGTGGTCAGATGAGACCAAAATGAAACTTTTTGGCCACCAAGGTAGACTCTATGTCTGGTAGCAAACCAGCACAGCTGATCATCCCAAAAACACCACCCCCACAATGAAACATGGTGGTGGCAGCATCATGCTGTTGTGATGTTTTTCAGCGCAAGGGACAGGGAAAATGGTCAGAGTTGACAGAAAGATGGATGGTGCAAAATAGAGGGATATTCTTGAGCAAAACCTGTTTCAGTCTATCAGTGATTTGAGACAGGGATAGAGGTTCACCTTCCAACAAGACAATGACCCAAAGCATACTACTAAATCAACACTCGAGTGGTTTAAGGGGAAACGTGTAAATATTTTGGTGTGGCCTAGTCAAAGCCCGGGCATTAAGCCCGGTTAATAATGGAGAGGCGTCAATAAGACACTTATCCATTACTAATCCTATTAAAGGTTTTTAAAAAAAACACAGACACTAGAAAAAATATTTTAATGAAATAATGACACACACTTTTTGACAATTCCTTTATTGCACTCTTAATCCATCTGAAGACCCTCGACCTGCAACAGAAATAAAAAAACAAACCAAATTCATACTACCTGGCCCTGTCCGCAGAAATCCCATAACGAGTGTCCCACGACGATCTGCCATGGAGAACAGACACATCCGGAGATGTGTCTGCTCTCCACGGCTGCTGCAACACACTGACAGGTGCTCCGGCACCTGTCGGTGTGTTACTGCGCATGCGCGAGAGTTTACCGGCGGTCATTGACCCCGGTACTCTCGCTTTACGGCACTACAGCGTGGGAAAGTTCACACGCACCTGTAGTGCCGTAAATAGAGACTCCGGCGCCATTGAACTCTGGAACAGTACATGATACACTGCTAGGAGTTTCGCTCCTGGCAGCGTATCGCCGGAGAGCAGGGGATCGGCGTGGGACACTCAGTTTTGGATTCTGCGGACAGGGAGTATGGATTTGGTTTATTTTTTTTGGACTTTTTCCCTAGGGGCGAGGGCTTCGCGTACCTGTATGTGCTGTATGGTGAGTATATACCCTATGTTATATGTACTGTGTGTCATGTATGTTACGTTTATTATATGTGTATTGTGTGTGTTTGTGTTTTGTGTTACTTACACTTGTGCTAAGTCGCCGGACATAGGGACAACTCTCCCATCCTAATACCGGATGGGAGCAGTAATCCCATACGGCGACTTAGCACAATGGTGGCACTATCGTCGCATGGGGACACACACACACACACACACACACACACACACACACAGACACATACACACAGACACACACATACATACCAAATCTATCAAACGACCGACATCGATCCCCATGCGACGATATGCCTCCATGCTGACAGTCACTTCGGAATCCAGGACCACACTCCGCCCACGCACTTCCGCCCACGAACTTCCTCCCGCTTCCCCGCACTTCCTGCTGCAGCGATTTCTCCACCCATAACCGCATAAAACCCGCAGATATTTTTTGATCTGCGGGTTTTACTGCGGGTTTGACCCTCACAATGGAGGTCTATGGGTGCAGAACCGCTGCAGTTCTGCACAAAGAAGTGACATGCTGCGGGTTTTTAACCGCTGCGTTTCTGCGCGATTTTTCCTGCAGCATGTGCACAGCGGTTTGCGGTTTCCATTGGTTTACATGTAAATGTAAACGCAATGGAAACTGCAGCGGACCCGCAGCGGCAAAATCGCTGCGGTTCCGCGGTAAAAACTGCAATGTGTGAACATGGCCTAATACAATTGAGAATCTGTGGTCAGACTTGAAGATTACTGTTCACCAGAGGAAACCATATAACTTGAAAGAGCTGAAACAGTTTTGCCTTGTAGAATGGGCAAAAATCCTAGTGGCAAGATGAAGCAAGCTCATAGAGCCTTATCCCAAGTGACTTGCAGCTTTAATTGCCGCCAAAGGAGGATCTACAAAGTACTGATTTTAGGGTGGTGAATAGTTATGCACACTGAAGTTTTCAGTTATTATATCATATTTGTTTTTTGCTTCACAAAAAAAGAAAAGCAAACGCTCACAGTTGTAAACATGTTCTTTAGAAGAACTACTGAAAACCCTTAAAAAAAACTGTGAAATTCTAGGTTGTGAGGTAGCAAAAGACGAAAAATTCCAAGGGGGAAGGGGTATGTGCGAATACATTCGCAAGCCACTGTATATGCCAGCAAGCCATCTATTTAGCAGTTGGGTTGTGGCATGTTATAGTACTGTCCCATTTACTTCAGTGAAAGTTATGAAGGTAAACTAAGCATAATTTATGTAAATCTGTAAAATTTCTTTAATTAAAAAAGAGAAAGACTAGGAGCAAGTGCACACTCATTTGTCTATATGTTTTTACTTGGTACATTTCAGAATAAAAATCTTTTTTTTTTTTTAAATAAGCCGATCTATCACATGTTACAATTTTTGGGAGCGCCAGCACCAGACTGGATTTCTGTTCTGTGGACGACTGAGGATCGCCCTGTTGACCAGGAGCCCTGCAGCAGACCGAGTAACTAGGACCTGGGTTAGGGTCACTCCCCCAGGGCCAATACGCTGTTATTTCAACCTCAGTTTGGTGAGTGCATCAGCTTTGCACTTTTATTTTTAATATTGCGCTTAGATCCTGCACGGTGCTTTCCCTTTTTTATTGCCTATCCTCAGGGTACTATATAAAATTGACTATAGTGATGTCAGACATTAATCTGTGCATCTCCTGAAAGCAGTGGTCCCAACCTTTCATACCTTGAGAGCCACATTCAGCATTGAGAGGAAGAAATAAAAAGAAAACAGAAAACAACTTTAAACAAATAACGTAGTCAAATCCAGATTACCCACCCACATAAAAGACATCCTGCTGCCCACCACACTATTGACATTTTACATTCAGCAGCGCCCTCCACAATAGTGACATTCTGCGCCCCTTCTCACTGAATTGACATTCAGTACCTCTGTAGCATGGTGTGGTAGCTGCGGGCGAGGCACATGTCTTCTCCTGTTAGGCTCCGGCGTTCTACATGAAAGAATGAGTCCTGGCTGGGTGGTGGTCCACTGTAGTCTACTCCAGGACTGATGAAGCACCCCATTTGATCCTTTATCACATCACAGCTTGTCGCCACAGTCCTGTTTCTCAAGTTTCTCCACCTGCTCAGCGGTTCAGCATCCTATTTCTTCCACTACTGGCACCCTGAATCTACTGCTTGAGATCCTACTAGTCCCATTAACTCAATCCTGTTCAGGTCTGTTCCCTTCGGTGTTTAGAAAGCTCAGTGTTTCTTGTGACACATCATCCTATCCAAGGCTCCCTTTAAGTTGATGCTGCCTTTTTGGTCACTTCATGGTCGCTCTATTCCTCTCTTAGTCTCCTTTGCTGTAGATCACCCACAACAGCAGCACTACTCATAGTCGCTTCCAACTTGAATTTGAATTTGTCCCTATCTACCTAACTACTGGAAGCAGTCACTGTCCCTACCACTAAGCCCCTTCTACTATGAGTTAGTCTTGAATATTAACTCTATCCTTACCATAACTTCATTACCTAACTACAGTCACTCTCCTATCCTACCTATCTTATGTCCTAAATTATCCCTATGTCTTCCCCTATACTGTGCTTCCTCAATATTACTTATACACTTATACATATTACATTTCACATGACACTATATACACTCACTGGCCACTTTATTAGGTACACCTGTCCAACTTCTTGTTATCACTTAATTTCTAATCAGCCAATCACATGGCGGCAACTCAGTGCATTTAGGCATGTAGACATGGTCAAGACAATCTCCTGCAGTTCAAACCGAGCATCAGTATGGGGAAGAAAGGTGATTTGAGTGCCTTTGAACGTGGCATGGTTGTTGGTGCCAGAAGGGCTGGTCTGAGTATTTCAGAAACTGCTGATCTACTGGGATTTTCACGCACAACCATCTCTAGGGTTTACAGAGAATGGTCCGAAAAAGAAAAAAAATCCAGTGAGCGGCAGTTCTGTGGGCGGAAATGCCTTGTTGATGCCAGAGGTCAGAGGAGAATGGGCAGACTGGTTCGAGCTGATAGAAAGGCAACAGTGACTCAAATCGCCACCCGTTACAACCAAGGTAGGCCTAAGAGCATCTCTGAACGCACAGTGCGTCGAACTTTGAGGCAGATAGGCTACAGCAGCAGAAGACCACACCGGGTACCACTCCTTTCAGCTAAGAACAGGAAACTGAGGCTACAATTTGTACAAGCTCATCGAAATTGGACAGTAGAAGATTGGAAAAACGTTGCTTGGTCTGATGAGTCTCGATTTCTGCTGCGACATTCGGATGGTAGGGTCAGAATTTGGCGTAAACAACATGAAAGCATGGATCCATCCTGCCTTGTATGGAGCATCTTTGGGATGTGCAGCCGACAAATCTGCGGCAACTGTGTGATGCCATCATGTCAATATGGACCAAAATCTCTGAGGAATGCTTCCAGCACCTTGTTGAATCTATGCCACGAAGAATTGAGGCAGTTCTGAAGGCAAAAGGGGGTCCAACCCGTTACTAGCATGGTGTACCTAATAAAGTGGCCGGTGAGTGTATATATATATATATATACACTCACCGGCCACTTTATTAGGTACACCATGCTAGTAACGGGTTGGACCCCCTTTTGCCTTCAGAACTGCCTCAATTCTTCGTGGCATAGATTCAACAAGGTGCTGGAAGCATTCCTCAGAGATTTTGGTCCATATTGACATGACGGCATCACACAGTTGCCGCAGATTTGTCGGCTGCACATCCCAAAGATGCTCCATACAAGCATATATATATATATATATATATATATATATATATATATACACTCACCGGCCACTTTATTAGGTACACCATGCTAGTAACGGGTTGGACCCCCTTTTGCCTTCAGAACTGCCTCAATTCTTCGTGGCATAGATTCAACAAGGTGCTGGAAGCATTCCTCAGAGATTTTGGTCCATATTGACATGATGGCATCACACAGTTGCCGCAGATTTGTCGGCTGCACATCCCAAAGATGCTCCATACAAGGCAGGATGGATCCATGCTTTCATGTTGTTTACGCCAAATTCTGACCCTACCATCCGAATGTCGCAGCAGAAATCGAGACTCATCAGACCAAGCAACGTTTTTCCAATCTTCTACTGTCCAATTTCGATGAGCTTGTACAAATTGTAGCCTCAGTTTCCTGTTCTTAGCTGAAAGGAGTGGTACCCGGTGTGGTCTTCTGCTGCTGTAGCCCATCTGCCTCAAAGTTCGACGCACTGTGCATTCAGATATGCTCTTAGGCCTACCTTGGTTGTAACGGGTGGCGATTTGAGTCACTGTTGCCTTTCTATCAGCTCGAACCAGTCTGCCCATTCTCCTCTGACCTCTGGCATCAACAAGGCATTTCCGCCCACAGAACTGCCGCTCACTGGATTTTTTTTCTTTTTCGGACCATTCTCTGTAAACCCTAGAGATGGTTGTGCGTGAAAATCCCAGTAGATCAGCAGTTTCTGAAATACTCAGACCAGCCCTTCTGGCACCAACAACCATGCCACATTCAAAGGCACTCAAATCACCTTTCTTCCCCATACTGATGCTCGGTTTGAACTGCAGGAGATTGTCTTGACCATGTCTACACGCCTAAATGCACTGAGTTGCCGCCATGTGATTGGCTGATTAGAAATTAAGTGTTAACAAGAAGTTGGACAGGTGTACCTAATAAAGTGGCCAGTGAGTGTATATATATATATATATATATATTATACAGTTGTGGCCAAAAGTATTGACACCCCAGCAATTCTGTCAGATAATACTCAGTTTCTTCCTGAAAATGATTGCAAACACAAATTCTTTGTTATTATTATCTTCATTTAATTTGTCTTAAATGAAAAAACACAAAAATAATTGGCCTAAAGCCAAATTGGATATAATTCCACACCAAACATAAAAAAGGGAGTGGACAAAAGTATTGGCACTGTTCGAAAAATCATGTGATGCTTCTCTAATGTGTGTAATTAACAGCACCTGTAACTTACCTGTGGCACCTAACAGGTGTTGGCAATAACTAAATCACACTTGCAGCCAGTTGACATGGATTAAAGTTGACTCAGCCTCTGTCCTGTGTCCTTGTGTGTACGACATTGAGCATGGAGAAAAGAAAGAAGACCAAAGAACTGTCTGAGGACTTGAGAAACCAAATTGTGAGGAAGCATGAGCAATCTCAAGGCTACAAGTCCATCTCCAAAGACCTGAATATTCCTGTGTCTACCATGCGCAGTGTTATGAAGAAGTTTAAAGCCCATGGCACTGTGGCTAACCTCCCTAGATGTGGACGGAAAAGAAAAATTGACAAGAGATTTCAACGCAAGATTGTGCGGATGTTGGATAAAGAACCTCGACTAACATCCAAACAAGTTCAAGCTGCCCTGCAGTCCGAGGGTACAACAGTGTCAACCCATACTATCCGTCGGCATCTGAATGAAAAGGGACTGAATGGTAGGAGACCCAGGAAGACCCCACTTCTTACCCCGAGACATAAAAAAGCCAGGCTGGAGTTTGCCAAAACTTACCTGAAAAAGCCTAAAACGTTTTGGAAGAATGTTCTCTGGTCAGATGAGACAAAAGTAGAGCTTTTTGGGCAAAGGCATCAACATAGAGTTAACAGGAGAAAAAAAGAGGCATTCAAAGAAAAGAACACGGTCCCTACAGTCAAATATGGCGGAGGTTCCCTGATGTTTTGGGGTTGCTTTGCTGCCTCTGGCACTGGACTGCTTGACCGTGTGCATGGCATTATGAAGTCTGAAGACTACCAACACATTTTGCAGCATAATGTAGGGCCCAGTGTGAGAAAGCTGGGTCTCCCTCAGATGTCATGGGTCTTCCAGCAGGACAATGACCCAAAACACACTTCAAAAAGCACTAGAAAATGGTTTGAGAGAAAGCTCTGGAGACTTCTAAGGTGGCCAGCAATGAGTCCAGACCTGAATCCCATAGAACACCTGTGGAGAGATCTAAAAATGGCAGTTTGGAGAAGGCACCCTTAAAATATCAGGGACTTGGAGCAGTTTGCCAAGAAGAATGGTCTAAAATTCCAGCAGAGCATTGTAAGAAACTCATTGATGGTTACCGGAAGCAGTTGGTCGCAGTTATTTTGGCTAAAGGTTGTGCAACCAAGTATTAGGCTGAGGGTGCCAATACTTTTGTCTGGCCCATTTTTGGAGTTTTGTGTGAAATGATCAATGTTTTGCTTCATTCTCTTTTGTGTTTTTTTTTCATTTAAGACAAATTAAATGAAGATAATAATACCAAAGAATTTGTGATTGCAATCATTTTCAGGAAGAAACTGAGTATTATCTGACAGAATTGCTGGGGTCTCAATACTTTTGGCCACAACTGTATATACACTGATCAAAAAAATAAAGGGAACACTTAAACAACAGAATTTAACTCCATATAAATCAAACCTCTGTGAAATCAAACTGCCAACTTAGGAGGCAACACTGTTTGACAATCAATTTCACATGCTATTGTGCAAATGGAATAGACAACAGATGGAAATTATTGGCAATTATCAAGTCACACTCAATAAAGGAGTGGTTCTGCGGGTGGGGACCACAGACCACGTCTCAGTACCAATGCTTTCTGGCTGATGTTTTGGTCACTTTTGAATGTTGGCTGTGCTTTCACACTTGTGGTAGCATGAGACGGACTCTACAACCCTCACAAGTGGCTCGGGTAGTGCAGCTCATCCAGGATCGCACATCAATGTGTGCTGTGGCAAGGTTTGCTGTGTCTGTCAGCGTAGTGTCCAGAGGCTGGAGGCGCTACCAGGAGACAGGCCAGTACACCAGGAGACGTGGAGGGGGCTGTAGGAGGGCAACAACCAAGCAGCAGGATCGCTACCTTAGCCTTTATGCAAGGAGGAGCAGGAAGAGCACTGCCAGAGCCCTCAAAAATGACCTACAAAAGGCCAAAAATGTGCATGTGTCTGCACAAACGGTTAGAAACTGACTCCATGAGGATGGTCTGAGTGCCCGACGTCCACAGATGGGGGTTGTGCTCACTGCCCAACACTGTGCGGGACACTTGGCATTTGCCACAGAACACGAGGATTGGCAAATTCACCACTGGCGCCCTGTGCTCTTTCACAGATGAAAGTAGGTTCACACTGAGCACATGTGACAGACATGACAGAGTCTGGAGATGCCATGGAGAGCAATCAACTGCCTGCAACATTCTTCAGCATGACCGATTTGGCAGTGGGTAAGTAATGGTGTGGGGTTGCATTTCTTTGGAGGGCCGCACAGCCCTCCTTGTGCTTGCCAGGTAGCCTGACTGCCATTAGGTACCGACCCCTTGTGAGACCATATGCTGGTGCGGTTGGCTCTTGGTTCATCCTAATGCAGGACAATGTCAGACTTCATGTGGCTGGAGTGTGTCAGCAGTTCCTGCAAGATGAAGGCATTGAAGCTATGGACTGGCCTGCCTGTTCCTCAGATCTGAATCCGATTGAACACATTTGGGACATCATGTCTCGCACCATCCACCAATGTCACGTTGCACCACAGACTGTCCAGGAGTTTGCGGATGCTTTAGCCCACGTCTGGGAGGAGATCCTTCAGGAGACCATCCGCCGCCTCATCAGGAGCATACCCAGGTGTTGTAGGGAGGTTATACAGGCATGTGGAGGCCACACACACTACTGAGCATCATTTTATTGTCTTGAGGCATTTCCACTGAAGTTGGATCGGCCTGTAACTTCATTTTCCACTTTGACTTTGAGCATCATTCCAACTCCAGACCTCCCTGAATTATTAGTTTTGATTTATGTTGTTATTTTTGAGGTTTTATTGTTGTCAACACATTCCACTATGTAATGAGTAAAGATATTTACAACTGGAATATTTCAGTCAGTGATATCTAGCTAGGATGTGGGATTTTTGTGTTCCCTTTATTTTTTTGAGCAGTGTATATATATACAGTACAGACCAAAAGTTTGGACACACATCCTCATTTAAAGATTTTTCTGTATTTTCATGACTATGAAAATTGTACATTCACACTGAAGGCATCAAAACTATGAATTAACACCTGTGGAGTTATATACTTAACAAAAAAGTGTGAAACAACTGAAATTATGTCTTATATTCTAGGTTCTTCAAAGTAGCCACCTTTTCCTTTGATGACTGCTTTGCACACACTTGGCATTCTCTCTCTTTTCCAACAATCTTGAAGGAGTTCCCAGAGATGCTTAGCACTTGTTGGCCCTTTTGCCTTCACTCTGCGGTTCAGCTCACCTCATCTCGATTGGGTTCAGGTCTGGTGACTGTGGAGGCCATGTCATCTGGCTTAGCACCCATCACTCTCCTTCTTGGTCAAATAGCCCTTATCAGCCTGGAGGTGTGTTTGGGGTCATTGTCCTGTTGAAAAATAAATGATGGTCCAACTAAACGCAAACCGGATGGAATAGCATGCCGCTGCAAGATGCTGTGGTAGCCATGCTGGTTCAGTATGCCTTCAATTTTGAATAAATCCCCAACAGTATCACCAGCATAGCACCCCCACACCATCACACCTCCTCCTCCATGCTTCTCGTTGGGAACCAGGCATGTAGAATCCATCCGTTCACCTTTTCTGCATCGCACAAAAACACGGTGGTTGGAACCAAAGATCTCAAATTTGGACTCATCAGACCAAAGCACAGATTTCCACTGATCTAATGTCCATTCCTTGTGTTCCTAAGCCCAAACAAGTCTCTTCTGCTTGTTGTCTGTCCTTAGCAGTGGTTTCCTATCAGCTAATTTACCATGAAGGACTGCTGCACAAAGTCTCCTCTTAACAGTTGTTGTAGAGATTTGTCTGCTGCTAGAACTCCGTGTGGCATTGACCTGGTCTCTAATTTGAGCTGCTGTTAACCTGCGATTTCTGAGGCTGGTGACTCGGATAAACTTATCCTAAGAAGCAGAGGTGACTCTTGGTCTTCCTTTCCTGGGGCGGTCCTCATGTGAGCCAGTTTCTTTGTAGCACTTGATGGTTTTTGCCACTGCACTTGGGGACACTTTCAAAGTTTGCCCAATTTTTCGGACTGACTGACCTTCATTTCTTAAAGTAATGATGGCCACTCGTTTTTCTTTACTTAGCTGCTTTTTTCTTGCCATAATACAAATTCTAACAGTGTATTCAGTAGGACTATCAGCTGTGTGTCCACCAGACTTCTGCACAACACAACTGATGGTCCCAACCCCATTTACAAGGCAAGAAATCCCACTTATTAAACCTGACAGGGCACACCTGTGAAGTGAAAACCATTCCCGGTGACTACCTCTTGAAGCTCATCAAGAGAATGCCAAGAGTGTGCAAAGCAGTCATCAAAGCAAAAGGTGGCTACTTTGAAGAACCTAGAATATAAGACATATTTTCAGTTGTTTCACACTTTTTTGTTAAGTATATAATTCCACATGTGTTAATTCATAGTTTTGATGCCTTCAGTGTCAATGTACAATTTTCAAAGTCATGAAAATACAGAAAAATCTTTAAATGAGAAGGTGTGTCCAAACTTTTGGTCTGTACTGTATATATATATATATATATATATATATATATATATATACTATATATATATATATATATATATATATATATATATATATATATATATATATATATATATATCTGGCAAAAATTAAGAGACCACTGCAAAATGTTCAGTTTGTCTGATTTTGCTCTTATATATTTTCTACCTTCTCACCTCCAATGGGAGTGGTCTTTGTTGTCCTTTCTCATTCTCAGGTCCTCTATTAGAGGCCTGGGAGTTTGGGTGTTCTGCACAGGATTTTAGCTGTTCCCAGCATTGCGCTTTTCTGGACAGAGAGCTCAGATGTTGCTCCTGGGATCTGTTATAGCCATTCTTCCAACTTAGGGGTCACTGCTCCTATCACCACTGGAATCACTGTTGCCTTCACCTTCCACTTCTTCTCCAGTTCTCCTTTGAGGCCCTGGTACTTCTCCAGCTTCTCATATTCCTTCTTTCTGATGTTGCTGTCACTTGGCACCGCCACATCTATTATTATTGCTGCCTTCTTATCCTTGTCTGCTATCACAATGTCTGGTTGGTTAGCCAACACCTGCTTATCTGTCTGGATCTTGAAGTCCCACAGGATTTTAGCCCTTTCATTCTTCACCACTTTTTCTGGGGTCTCCCACTTGGATTTAGGGGAACTTAGCTCATATGTTGTGCAGATGTTCCTGTATACAATTCCCACTACTTGGTTGTGGCGTTCAGTATACGCAGTTCCTGCTTGCATTTTGCATCCTGCCACTATGTGTTGGACTGTTTCTGAGTTTTTTCTTTGCATAGTCTGCACCTTGGGTCTTGTCTTGTGTGGTAGATTTCTGCTTCTATGGATCTGGTACATAGTGCTTGCTCTTGTGCCGCTATGATTAGTGCTTCTGTACTGTCTTGGAGTCCCGCTTTCTCCAGCCATTGGAAGGATTTCTCCATGTCAGCCACCTCCATTATCTCTGTGCTATATACTATGTGGGCTGTGCTATATACTACGTGGCTGTGGTATATATTACGTGGCTGGGCAATATACTACATTGCTGTGCTCTATACTACGTGGCCTGTGTTATATACTGCATGGGCAGTGTTATATACTACATCTCTGTGCTATATACTATGTGGCTGTGCTATATACTACGTGGCGGGGCAATATATTACGTGGCTGGGCAATATACTACGTGTCTGTGCTGTATACTACGTGTCTGTGCTGTATACTACGTATCTGTGCTATATACTACGTGTCTGTGCTATATACTACATCGCTGTGCTATATACTACGTGGCCTGTGTTATATACTGCATGGGCTGTGTTATATACTACGTCTCTGCTATATACTGCATGGCTGTGCAATATATTACGTGGCTGTGCTATATACTACGTGGCTGTGGTATATATTACGTGGCTGGGCAATATACTACATCGCTGTGCTATATACTACGTGGCCTGTGTTATATACTGCATGGGCAGTGTTATATACTACATCTCTGTGCTATATACTATGTGGCTGTGCTATATACTACATGGCTGTACTATATACTACGTGGCTGTGCAATATATTACGTGGCTGTGCAATATATTATGTGGCTGGGCAATATACTAAGTGTCTGTGCTATATACTATGTGTCTGTGCTATATACTATGTGTCTGTGCTATATACTACGTGGCTGGGTAATATACTACGTGGCTGGGTAATATACTACGTGGCAATTTGAACCACGCATCACTAATTGGTCGCGGCCGGCCGGCCGAATCCTGTGTGTAAATTGCATTATTCTGAAAACTTCATAAATAAACTACATACAGATTCTAGAATACCCGATGCGTTAGAATCGGGGCCACCATCTAGTATATATATATATATATATATATATATATATATATATATGTATATATATATATATACAGTATATATATATATATATATATATATATATATATATATATATACATATACAAAAAGCAGGCAGGTGGCACATGTTACCGGACTTTACTTCAGAAATAAAGCAGTGTTCAGTCTCTGCAGATATTCATATGTCAGCGGCACAGGATTGTCCCCAACTCCACCAGCCACATATCGAGGAGAACAGTCACCATAGTTCTTAGCCTCTCTCCTTTGATTTAATTTTCTCAGATCTCTAGATGCTGCTTTTATTGAAGACTTTCCTCTAAGGTGTCTCTCTCTAGTATCTAAAGAATCTTCCCTCAGGGATCTCTCCAGTCTCTATAGACTCAGGGGTCTCTTTAGCCTCTATAGACTCTTCCCTCAGGGGTTTTCTTCAGTATTCCCAGTTGTATTGTATTCCTAGCTGTTCACTAGTGTTGAGCATTCCGATACCGCAAGTATCGGGTATCGGCCGATACTTGCGGGTATCGGAATTCCGATACCGAGATCCGATACTTTTGTGGTATCGGGTATCGGTATCAAAACAACATTAATGTGTAAAATAAAGAATTAAAATAAAAAATAGGGATATACTCACCTCTCCGACGCAGCCTGGACCTTACCGAGGGAACCGGGAGCCTTCTTTGCTTAAAATGCGCGCGTTTCCTGCCTTCCGTGACGTCACGGCTTGTGATTGGTTGCGTGCCGCCCATGTGGCCGCGACGCGACCAATCACAGCAAGCCGTGACGTAATTTTCAGGTCCTGAATGCCTAATTCTAGGCATTCAGGATTTGAAAATTACGTTACGGCTTGTGATTGGTCGCGTCGCGGTCACATGGGCGACGCGACCAATCACAAGCCGTGACGTCACGGGAGGCAGGAAACGCGCGCATTTTAAAATTACGTCACGGCTTGTGACTGGTTGCGTGCCGCCCATGTGACCGCGACGCGACCAATCACAGCAAGCCGTGACGTAATTTTCAGGTCCTGAATGCCTAGAATTATGAATTAGGCATTCAGGACCTGAAAATTACGTCACGGCTTGCTGTGATTGGTCGCGTCGCGGCCACATGGGCGGCACGCAACCAATCACAAGCCGTGACATCACGGAAGGCAGGAAACGCGCGCATTTTAAGCAAAGAAGGCTCCCGGTTCCCTCGGTAAGGTCCAGGCTGCGTCGGAGAGGTGAGTATAGCAATATTTTTTTATTTTAATTCTTTCTTTTACACATTAATATGGATCCCAGGGCCTGAAGGAGAGTTTCCTCTCCTTCAGACCCTGGGAACCATCAGGGATACCGTCTGATACTTGAGTCCCATTGACTTGTATTGGTATCGGGTATCGGTATCCGATACTTTGCCGGTATCAGCCGATACTTTCCGATACCGATACTTTCAAGTATCGGACGGTATCGCTCAACACTACTGTTCACCCAACATCTCCACCCCCTGTGTTCAATATCTATATCTTCAGTGTCCTATGCTGAGCTGTGTGAGAATGCTCTCTGTTATCTATCACATGCCGCATCTAGCAACACATTCACATCACAGCTATACATCCAGAAACTGTAACAATAAGCCATTGCCACATCCAGTGACGTAACTATAGATGGATGGGCTCTGGTTCAAAATTTAGACCTGGGCCTCCACGTTCATGTTTGTCAAATGTATGGGCCCTTGTAGTGTTCTAGATCCTATAAAGACATAGGTGTTCGCCTCTCATCTAATAATGCCATCACCCTGGCACCTTCCTCTAATAATGTCCTCAATCATGGACCATTCCTGTAATAATGTCCCCAATCATTGGCTCCTTCTTGTAATCATGTCCTCCATCCTTGGCCCCTTCCTGTAATAATGTTCCCTATCCGGGCTCCTTCCTGCAATAATGTCCCCATTGTGGGTCCCTTCCTGCATTAATGTTCTCAGTGCAGGTCCACTTCCGATAATAGTGTCCTCTATCCTGGCCCCTTTATTTTATAATATCTACCATCCTGGCCCCATCCTGTAATAATGTCCTCCATCCTGGCCCCTTTATGTAATAATATCCCCCATCCTGACCTCATCCTGTAATAATATCCCCATCTAGTAATGTCCCCCATCCAAGGACCTTTGTTTAAATATGACCCCTGTCCTGGGCCCCTTCTTAGTATAATGTCCTCCATCCTGGTCTTAGAATTTCATGACCAAGCCCCATTTCTCAAATCTAATATGTGTCATTTTATTTGGTACTAACGCTGGAATATTTGTATATATATCCCAATGAGTCTTGGATTTTTATTTATGGAGGGTGGGGACACATTGTACTTTACGTTTGTGGTAAATTTAAGGCAATATGTTTTTGCATTTATTTTTATACTAAGTTGATGTTGGCAGGGAAGTACACTTGTGGTCAAAATTGTTGGTACCCCTCGTTTAATGACAGAAAAACCCACAATTGGCACAGAAATAACTTGAATCTGACAAAAGTAATAATAAAAAATGTATGAAAATGAACAAATGAAAGTCAGACATTGCTTTTCAACCATGCTTCCACAGAATTAAAAAAAAAAAAAAAAACCTCATGAAATAGGCCTGGACAGTAATTATGGTACCCTTAACTTAATATTTTGTTGCACAACCTTTTGAGGCAATCACTGCAATCAAACGATTCCTGTAACTGTCAATGAGACTTCTGCACCTCTCGACAGGTACAGTATATTGGCTTACTCCTCAAGAGCAAACTGCTCCAGTTGTCTCATGTTTGAAGGTTGCCCTTTCCAGACGGCATGTTTCAGCTCTTTACAAAGATGTCCAACAGGACTTTGGTCAGAGCTCACAGAAGGCCACTTCAGAATAGTCCAATTTTTTCCTCTTAAGGTACCTTCACATTTAGGCTATGTGCACACGTCAGGATTTTGTCAGGATTTTGTCAGGCTTTTTCATCAGGTTTTGTAGCCAAAACCAGGAGTGGGTGATAAATGCAGAAGTGGTGCATATGTTTCTATTATACTTTTCCTCTAATTGTTCCACTCCTGGTTTTGGCTACAAATCCTGAGGAAAAATCCTGACAAAATCCTGACGTGTGCACATAGCCTCTAGCGATGCTGCAGCGATAGCGACAACGATGCCGATCGCTGCAGCGTCGCTGTTTGATCACTGGAGAGCTGTCACACAGACCGCTCTCCAGCGACCAACGATGCCGAGGTCCCGCGCAGGGCCGCGCTTAGTAACCCGATGTTTACCCTGGTTACCAGCGTAAAATGTAAAAAAAACAAACAGTACATACTTACATTCTCGTCCCCCGGCGTCCGCTTCCTGCACTAACTGAGCGCCGGCCCTAACAGCAGAGCGGTGACGTCACCGCTGTGCTGTACTTTCACTTTCACTTTACGGCGCTCAGTCAGTGTGGGAAGCGGACGCCGGGGGACGCGAAGGTGAGTATGTACTGTTTGTTTTTTTACATTTTACACTGGTAACCAGGGTAAACATCGGGTTACTAAGCGCGGCCCTGCGCTTAGTAACCCGATGTTTACCCTGGTTACCAGTGTAAAACATCGCTGGTATCGTTGCTTTTGGTGTCAAACACGACGATACACGCCGGTCTGACGACCAAATAAAGTTCTGAACTTTATTCAACGACCAGCGATATCACAGCAGGATCCTGATCGCTGCTGCGTGTCAAACTAAACGATATCGCTATCCAGGGCGCTGCAACGTCACGGATCACTAGCGATATCGTTTAGTGTGAAGGTACCTTTAGCCATTATTGGGTGTTTTTAGCTGTGTGTTTTGGGTCATTATCCTGTTGCAAGACCCATGACCTGTGACTGAGACCAACCTTTCTGACACTGGGCAGCACATTTCTCTCTAGAGTCCCTTGATAGTCTTGAGATTTAATTGTACCCTGAACAGATTCTAGACTCCCAGTACCAGTTGCAATAAAGCAGCCCCAGAACATAACAGAGCCTCCTCCATGTTTCACAGTAGAGACAGTGTTCTTTTTTTGATATGCTTCATCTTTCCGTCTGTGAACATAGAGCTGCTGTGCCTTGCCAGAATAATTCCATTTTTGTCTCATCTGTCCATAGAATAGTCTCCCAGTAGCTTTGTGGCTTGTCAACATGTAGTTTGGCAAATTCCAGTCTGGCTTTTATAGGATTTTTTTTTCCAACAATGGTGTGCTCCATGGTCATCTCCCATGAAGTTCACTTTGGCTCATACAACGTCAGATGGTGCAATCTGACACTGATGATCCTTGAGCTTGAAGTTCACCTTTGCCCCCTTTACCCCCAAGGGTGGTTTGCATGTTAATGACCGGGCCAACTTTTACAATTCTGACCACTGTCCCTTCATGAGGTTATAACTCTGGAACGCTTCAACGGATGCCAGTGATTCTGGCATTGTTTTCTCATTACATATTGTACTTCATGTTAGTGGTAAAATTTCCTTGACATTACTTGAGTTTATTTGTGAAAAAAACGGAAATTTGGCGAAAATTAAATCACAGAGATATGTCACACAAAATACTTAATAAGTAACATTTCCCACATGTCTACTTTACATCAGCACAATTTTGGAACCAAATTTTTTTTTTCTTAGGGAGTTATAAGGGTTAAAATTTGACCAGCAATTTCTCATTTTTACAACACCATTTTTTTTAGGAACCACATCACACTTGAAGACACTTTGATGGGTCTATATGATAGAAAATAACCAAGTGTGACGCCATTCTAAAAACTGCACCCCTCAAGGTGCTCAAAACCACATTCAAGAAGTATGCTAACCCTTCAGGTGTTTCACAGGAATTTTTGGAATGTTTAAAAAAAATGAACATTTAACTTTTTTTCACAAAAAATTTACTTCTGATACAATTTGTTTTATTTTACCAAGGGTAACAGGAGAAACTGAACCCCAAAAGTTGTTGTACAATTTGTCCTGAGTACGCCGATACCCCATATGTGGGGGTAAACCACTGTTTGGGTGCATGATGTTAAAACACAGAGACACCACAGATCACTAAAAATATTCCTATATAGTCAAAATAATGATATCAACTAATCACGGTGCTCTATGTAAGTTGGTGACTACCACCACCAAGTAGGGAGAAGAACCCAATCAACCAATCTATTGACAGCCAGAAAAAAACCCAATCCAGGAATTATATCAAAAGATGCCTTTATTATATAATCCTTGTGGCAACAATTCAAAAACAATATAATATAAAAACAATCAATCTGTATGCATAACAGGACATATTAAATATTTCATAACATAATAATGGCAGACCCAGTAACCAAATAACAAGTCCCTTAATAGGTAAAAACAAAGTGTAATTCAACATGACTCCTAAAAAAATATATAAAAAAATATATCTCATAAAAAAATGTGCAGTGCACAAAAATTTCAAACATCGCCCGGACCTACATTATCTACCCCCTGACGAAGGAGATCATCCGAAACGCGCGTCGGGGTGCGCTATCACAGGACGAGGCGACCCTTAAAGGTATATACCTGTAATCTTCTTGAGTCGCTTCCAGCACATAGCACTTTTGGTATATGTAAGCACATGGTTTGCTTGTTCATTGATTTTCAGCACATTGCACTTGGTATAATTGATTTGGGAGTGGATATATGCAATTGATCTTTAGCACAATGCACTTTACATAATAGATTCTGTGTGGTCATATGCAATTTTTGTGCACTACACATTTGTTTATGATATATATTTTTTTATATATTTTTTTAGGAGTCATATTGAATTACACTTTGTTTTTACCTATTAAGGGACTTACAATATTATTTGGTTACTGGGTCTGCCATTATTATGTTATGAAATATTTCATATGTCCTGTTATGCATACAGATTGATTGTTTTTATATTATATTGTTTTTAAATTGTTGCCACAAGGATTATATAATAAAGGCATCTTTTGATACAATTCCTGGATTGGGTTTTTTCCTGGCTGTCCATAGATTGGTTGATTGAGTTCTTCTCCTTACTTGGTGATGGTAGTCACCAACTTACATAGAGCACCGTGATAAGTTGATATCATTATTTTGATTATATAGGAATATTTTTAGTGATCTGTGGTGTGTCTGTGTTTTAACATTATATATAAATTGCTGTGTTTTGCACAGGTCCTTTCTCTTTCAACTCGAATATGGACTTTAAAACCAGGGAGTTATCCTGGCAGGGACAGATTAATGCAGTATTCTCTAATAGTGATGTGGCAACTGCAATAACCGGTGGTTTACAATTTGATGAGATATTTAAAAATATAAAAAATCTAACATATAAAAGAACCCGTTCTTGGTGGAATAGAGCTTTCCTAGAAAATTATATTCAGCATCACTTGATCCCAAGGGGTTTACGAATACATGTAACCCCAGCCTTCCTGGTTAATGATGAAGAACTTATTAAGAGCTGGGAAGAAGTATGTAATATAGCATCTAAACAACTGATGGAACTGTTGGTCAAATACAACTCAAAAAATCTATTAGAGATTGATAAATCCTTAGATGAAATGTTTGTCAAAGCAAAGTCCCGTTTGCCGACTGATCAGTTTACATCCATGGATGATCAACTGGAAAAACTGATTGACCAATGGATAAAAGAGATTCGAGCAAATCAAACAAATAAGTTAGTGAGAGACCAGAAGGACTTTTCGAATGGAAGGATCTATAGATGGCGCAAGGACAATACAAATGGAGATGTTCATAGTCGCAATTACTCTACTTCCTCTAATACAGCCGTGGGGGATATATCTGGTGCCTCCTCTTCTGCCTCTGTTCCTACAACAATTGCCTCAACCCCAAAGCGCAAACGTGAACCGCACTATACACCAGCTAAACGTAATTTTGGACAATCCCCGGAGAACTTTAGGAACAGTCTAAAGGTGATTAATTTAAGTACACATGTATTATCTAAAAGTGAGATTGATGTTCTTCAGAGAGGTTTGTTTTGCCCAACAGCTGAATTTGATAAGGTTGTGGCAGTTAAGGACTTGCACTTATTTCCAAGGAAACTTATGTTTAAGTGACACTTTCATAATGAAGATACATCACAATTATTTCCTACAGAGGCGGAACAGGAGGCACTAGCTATCCTGGATGAATTGGCTCGGGAACACAACGAACCAATAGGAGGTAAGATTCCGCCATCTATTCGACCTAAATCACGGAAATTTCCACCCTTGTCAGCTTGCTCTACTATTGATGTTTTTGTGAAAACAGTAAGTAAGGCATTTGACAAAATTCCACAGTTTCCTCAATATGATAATCTTAATAAGGGGGAAAAAAACAGCCTTGAGGAATTTGCAAAATTTAACGGATGTGGTGTTCAAGCCAGCTGACAAGGGTGGAAATGTGGTTGTGTGGCCCAAACAGTTATACGAGAGTGAAGCACTTCGCCAATTAAGGGATAAGGTGTGCTATAAAAATATGACATTTAACCCGTTGGCGAAGTTTCAGGGTGAACTCTCAGGTATACTTCGTGAGGCCCATGAGGGAAATGTGATCTCTAAGGACTTATATTTGGCTCTTCAAGTAATGGAACCTACAATACCAACGCTTTATTTATTACCAAAGTTCCATAAAGATCAAATCAACACACCCGGTAGACCTATAATCTCGGGGTGTCGAAATTATTTGGAAAAAATCAATGAATTTGTGGACTCAAAGTTAAAACCATTGGTTGAAGAGCTACCGTGGTTCATAAAGGACACCAATGAGTTTTTAAAAAAGGTGGATGGCCTACACATTGGGGTTGACACCCTGTTGGTGTCATGTGATGTCGAAAGCCTGTACACAAACATCCGACACAATGATGGGGTTCAGGCTGTAAAATTTTTTTTGGAATCGTCTTTTATGCCCGAACCAATGAGACAGTTCACTATTCAGTTGCTAGAGTTCTCACTGATAAAGAATTTTTTTCTATTTAAGGGGTCCCTCTACCTACAGCTCCAGGGCACAGCAATGGGGCGGCTTTTGCGCCAGCTTATGCAAATTTATTCCTGGGGCTGTGGGAGAGGGACATCTTTATGTCTGAGCCCATGCCGTCAATGGATTGCATCCCATTGTGGGTGCGATTCATTGATGATATATTCTTTATTTGGCAGGGCTCGGTGGAATCCCTCCAGGATTTCATGTCACAATTAAATCAGAATTCCCGCAACTTACGGTTAACATATAAATTTGATATAAATGTGATGGATTTCTTGGATGTAAGTGTATACAGAGGGAATTATAATTGCTTGCATACTAATATATTCCTTAAGGTGACAGCAGTGAATTCACTTCTGCACGCAACATCCTCTCATCCTCCCACAATGATAAACTCTATCCCTATTGGACAGTTTTTGCGGTTGCGAAGGATTTGTTCCGATGAAATGGAGTTTGAAAAACAGGCCTCTGATCTCAAAGATAGATTTTTAGAACGAGGATATAGCCGACGATCAATTAAAAAAGGCTATAATCGGGCAAAAAATATTACTCGGCACCAAGCACTTTATGGGACTAAACCAATTAAAACAAATTAGGTTGTTAGATACATTACTCAATATCATGGGCAAAGTGAAATGGTGAGATCCCAATTAAGTAAATCATGGGGAATTTTAAAAGCGGATCCAATTTTATCACGATATATAGGTGAGAAACCAAATATAACATACAGGAGATCGATAAATTTAAGGGACTGTTTAGTAAGAGCCATTAAACACACAATTTGGCTCCTCCCTCTTTCTTAGATAATGCCAAACGGACTTTGGGCTGTAGATCATGCGGGAAATGTGTTGCCTGCCCCAATATTGTAAGGGCACAGACTTTTTGTAGCTCAAAAGGTACAAGTACCTTTAAAATCAGGCATAATATAACATGTACATCAAAGGCAGTAATCTATTATGCCACATGCCTGTGTTCTCTAATATATGTGGGTTTGAGCACTAGACAGCTCAGAGTATGGGTTCGGGAACACGTGTTAGGGATACAGGCTGCAAGTGAAGTGAAAGATATTTCGGTTTTGAAAACTATTCCCAAACACTTCAGAATCCACCATAATTGTGATTCATCTCTGTTTAAAGTGATTGGTATTGATACCATTGAAACTAGTGAACGTGGTGGGGCAATTAGTATACCGCTGGGAAAAATGGAGACTAGATGGATCTGGATTTTAAACACAGTATCATCTATGGGTTTAAACGAAAATCTTAGTTTCGCCCCCTTTTTATGATGTAGGGTTCTTGTGTAAACCACTTATCATTATAGATTTTATTTGATTTTTAGTGTGGTCTTAATTTATTCTAATATATATTTTATTCTTTTAGATTTTTTACTTACCTTGTAATTTATGCTGCTTGTGGGTGTTCCGGTGGTGTGGACGATCCTGGATTGTCTGCGGACCGGATTGGAGATCTTCATTGGAATGATGTTCCTGATGGAAGTCGTCAGCCTTTGTGGCGATTTTGTGTGGACTGGGGACTGCAAAGATGGAAAATAGTGTATTATTTAGTAATTTTTATAAATATGGTATTGTAATTAGAATTCATTATAGACAGTATGATTTATGTCCACAAAAAAAAATTTATTTTCTTTTTTCACATATATATATTTTTTTATATATTTTTCATTTTGTTCTGATCCATCTAGTGTATTATTTTTGATTGAGTGGTGTACTGAAGGATTAATGTGATGATATTATTTTATTATTTTATTATTATATCTTTTTATATATATTTTTTGTATAATATATGTGTTTAATGGATATTGGCACCATTAGGATTATATTTTGTCACTGTATCACTTTATAGTATATATTATATACATGCTAAGGAGTAATTGGTGCTGGAATGAATTGGCATAACTCTCACCATGGGAGATATCGGTGAGGTCTCCAGAAGCATATGTAGTATGAGACATTATGTCTCGCTATGTAGTACAATTACCCACAACCTTATGCGCTCCTCCTATACTGCGCTCCAGGTAGTGCGCATGCCCGGCCTGCGATCCGGAGTCTTTGCACACCGCGTCCCCGTGTCCTTGGAAACGTCGGGTACTCGGCCCCGTACATCCGGTCTTGTGGGGCGGGTGCTCGGACTTCCGGGTCCTCCTGACTGCGCATGTGCCGGGAATACTTGGGGCGACAGTGATAGGAGGACGTACAATATAAAACATCCCCCGGACCTACATTAACTACCCCCTGATGAAGGAGATCCTCCGAAACGCGCGTCGGGGTGCGCTATCACAGGACGAGGCGACCCTTAAAGGTATTTACCTGTAATCTTCTTGAGTCCCTTCCAGCACATAGCACTTTTGGTATATGTAAGAACATGGTTTGCTTGTTCATTGATTTTCAGCACATTGCACTTGGTATAATTGATTTTGGAGTGGATATATGCAATTGATCTTTAGCATAATGCACTTTACATAATAGATTCTGTGTGGTCATATGCAATTTTTGTGCACTGCACATTTTTTTATGAGATATTTTTTATATATTTTTTTTTGGAGTCATATTGAATTACACTTTGTTTTTACCTATTAAGGGACTTATTATTTGGTTACTGGGTCTGCCATTATTATGTCATGAAATATTTCATATGTCTGATGTTATGCGTACAGATTGATTGTTTTTATATTATATTGTTTTTAAATTGTTGCCACAAGGATTATATAATAAAGGCATCTTTTGATATAATTCCTGGATTGGGTTTTTTCCGGGCTGTCCATAGATTGATTGATTGGGTTCTTCTCCCTGTTTGGGTGCATGGCAGAGCTTGGAAGGGAAGGAGCGCCCTTTAACTTTTTAATGCAAAATTAGCTGGAATTGAGATAGGATGCCATGTCGCTTTTGGAGAGCCCCTGATGTGCCCAAATAGTATAAACCCCCCAAAGTGACACCATTTTGGAATGTAGACCCCCTAAGGAACTTATCTAGATGTGTGGTGAGCACTTTGAACCCCCAAGTGCTTCACAGAAGTTTATAATGTAGAGCCGTAAAAATAAAGAATCCTATTTTTTTCACAAAAATGATTTTTCTCCCCCAATTTTTTATTTTCCCAAGGGTAACAGGAGAAATTGGACCCCAAAAGTTATTGTCCAATTTGTCCTGAGTACGCTGATACCCCATATGTGGGAGAAAACTACTGTTTGGGCACATGGCAGAGCTCGGAAGGGAAGAAGTGGCGTTTTGGAATGCAGATTTGATGGAATGGTCTGCGGGCATCATGTTGCGTTTGCAGAGCCCCTGGTGTGCCTAAACAGTGGAAACCTCCCAATTCTAACTTCAACCCTAACTCCAACACACCCTTAAGCCTAATCCCAACCCTAACCACATCCCTAACCCCAACACACCCCTAACCCTAATCCCATCCCTAACCACACCCCTAACCCGAACATACCCCTAATCCTAATCCCAAGCCTAACTTTAGCCCCAACCGTAACTTTAGCCCCAACCCTAACCCTAACTTTAGCCCCAACCCTAACTTTACAACAACCCTAACCCTAGCTTTTGCCCCAAACCTAACCCTAATGGGAAAATGGAAATAAATACTTTTTTTATTTTATTATTTTCCCTAACTAAGGCAGTGATAATTGTGGACTTGATTTACTATTTACAGTGGGGTTTTATAGCGGGTTTTTATGTTTGGCAGCTGTCACACACTAAAAGATGCTTTTTATTGCAAAAAATATTTTTTGCGTTATCACATTCTGAGAGCTATAATTTTTCAATATTTTGGTCCACAGAGTCGTTAGGTCTTGTTTTTTGCGTAACGAGTTGACGTTTTATTGGTATCATTTTTGGGCACATGACATTTTTTGATCGCTTTTTATTCCGATTTTTGTTAAGCAGAATGAACAAAAACCAACAATTCGGGAATTTCTTTTGGGGGGGGCGTTTATTCCATTCCACATTTAGTAAAATTGATGAAGCAGTTTTATTCTTCGGGTCAGTACGATGACAGCCATACCTCATTTATATTTTTTTATATTTTTGTGCTTTATACAATAAAAACTATAGAAAAAATAATTATTTTGCATCGCTTTATTCTGAGGGCTATAACTTTTTTATTTTTTCGCTGATGATGCTGTATGGCGGCTTGTTTTTTGTGGGACAAGATGACATTTTCGGCGGTACAATGTTCATTTATATCCGTCTTTTTGATCGCGTGTTATTCCACTTTTTTTTTTTATTTACCGTATTTTCCGGCGTATAAGACGACTGGGCGTATAAGATGACCCCCCAACTTTACCAGTTAAAATATAAAATCTTCTTAAAAGTCGGGGGTCTTCTTATACACCATATGTCGTCTTATAGGGCCGGTGAATATGTGCCTTTTGGGGGGGGGAGTGGTCCTGATGACGACGAGGGGGCGTCTCACAGGAAAGTGAGTATCCCCCATTACCTCATCGTAGCGCTGCAGCGTGGGGTCTCTGTGCTGGGAGCAGCGGCTGCTGTGCTGTGGGGCGGCGGCTCCTCTTCTGCAGTGTGGGGCCTCTGGTGCTGTGGGGCGGCGGCGGCGGCGTATCTTCATGCAGTCAGGGCTCCTCCGGCATCTGCTTAAAGCTCGGAGGCCCCGCTGGCAGCTCCATCGGTTCAATCCGGGAAAATGGCCGCTGCTCAGATTCAGATCTTCACTGATCGCGTTAGACGTACTATCCCGTCGGTGGTCATACGAGCCCATACCACCTCGACGGGATAGTATGTCTAATGTCAGAAAGGGGTTAATCTATTTAGAAGTTTTTCTGGGCTCTTTTCTGAATAATATGTGCAACTGTAGTCACTTGAACATCAAGCTGCTTGAAGACGGTCTTATATCTTTTACCTTTAGCATGTTTGTTTATAATTTTCTTTCTAATCTCCTGAGACAACTCTTTCCTTTGCTTCCTCTGGTCCATGTTGGGTGTGATACACCCCATGTCACCAAACAGCACAGTGAGTATCTGTAGCCCTATATACAGGCCCACTCGCTGATTCCAAGATTGTAGACACCTGTGATGCTAGATAGTGGACACACCTTGATTTAACATGTCCCTTTTATCACATTATTTTCAGTGGTACCATCATTTCTGTCCAGGCCTATTTCATGAGTTTTATTTTTTTTTTAATTCTGTGGAAGCATGGTTGAAAAGCAATGTCTGACTTTCATTTGTTCATTTTCATAGATCTTTTATTTATTATTACTTTTGTCAGATTCAAGTTATTTCTGTGACCATTGTGGGTTTTTCTGTCATTAAATGAGTGGTACCAACAATTTTGACAATGTGTGTATATGTAAAAAGTGAGTATTGAGGAATAAGACCCATTAATGACTGTAAAAACACATATCGGCAGTCATTAGGTGGTTATGCAACATTGCAAAGAAGAGTGGGCCAATACGTCTATAGAATTAAGTGAAAGACTGATTGAGTCACACAGAAAATGCGTTCTTCAAGTTATTGCTACAAGCTATTAATTCATGGGGTGTACTTAATTCTTCATCTACTGACTTTGTATTTTGACTGTATTTTTGGTAAATAAATAATGACCGGGTATAATTTGTCATGTGTTGTTGCTCATTTGAGGACTAGATCTTTTTGTTCATTATGTCCATAGAATTGAAGGATGGTGTACTTAATTTTTCTCATGTTTGTAAATAGCACAACGGAATACAAGTTTCACAGATCGTAGAACAGACTGCAGTGATATACTATAGACATGTTTACCCCTCTCATATCCTTGATCATATAACCTTGTGTCCTTCATGACACCAGTGGAAACTTGTGATTGATAAGCTAGTTAGACTGCCATGTATGAAACGTTTTATTTCCACTCTGTTAGATGTCAGGTCTTCGAGATCTTCTTCACTGTGTGAAACAAGACAAAACTAGAATCCTGGATATAGCAAAATATCAAATGTACAGAATATTAAGTTGCAGTCTTTTACCTTTAGTTCTGTTCCACAGAGAGAACCGTCACCTTTGCGAAGCCATAAGCAAGATATGATTCATTTTCAAGTCTCTTTGAACTTCTAAAAAAAGTTTCCGACTTCTTCCTAAATGTTCAGTAAGCTGCTTGTTCCAAAGAAACTATCAGCGAAAGCCTACTTCATGTATTTTATTTATTATGTAAGAGGGTGCTATGTGGGGACAAGCACTTGAAACAAATCACATTTTCACACAAAATATATGGCATAGAGTTGTGGATCCACTAATAAACAGAAGTCCACAAATTAGCGTGAACATAGCCTAAGCCATAACCAGTAGTGGAACCCACATACCACATTAAAAAAAAACATACTGAGAAAATCTGTACTTCCACCATGTTTGAAATTAAAATTTCTCAGAGGCGCATTGCATGGCCTATAAGTCTCCTTACACCAGCATGTCAAGCACTTACTCTCAAGAAGCACAGACGTTACCCCTTTGATTCTAGTAAATATAAAGATTTATCCTGTATATTACACTACAAATTGCATTGTTTACCTGAAGTAGACATAACACCACAATGTCCTTTGGGGCAAAGGCAAACTGGCAAAGTCAGTTTGGAAATTTGGACATCGATTGATCTAAATTTTTAGCTGCATCTACATAAAGATTGAGGCCACCCAGGTGCATCCCTTCATGTCAAAGGTATTACCAAATCCCAAATGCCATTGGCCTCTTACAAGATGGTAATGCACAATGCACTACTGCAAAAATTGTACAGCATTGGTCAGAAGAACATGCCAGAATGTTCACGATTTTGACTTAGTTTCCCAATTCCTAAGATCTCCATTTGATTGCGCATTTGCAGGATGTGCTGAAAAGCACCTGATAGCCATGGAGGCTCCAAAATACAACTTACAGGATCTAAAGGATTTCTTGCTAACATCTTAGAGGCCAGATGCCATAGGACAGCATCAGAGCTTTTGTGGCACAAAGGGGAATACTTGTATAAGAATATATAATAGCTATAAAAATAGATGAATATTACAAAGGTGTGTTTTCCATATACAATACTGTATGTGAGGCCACTTTATCTCATTGGAGGATGCAGCCATTTTTAGCACTTAAGGACCTATCACATTGTCTTGACTGATAAGGTACATCTTCATATAATATCTGATTTTACATCCCACTTTAAGATGCTCTATAGCCCCCATAATAGTGAAACAAGATATTAGGTATTGCATTTGGTCCTACGCCATGCCCTCTTGTTAAATAACTGTACTGCTCCTTCAAATATACCATTTATTTTTTATCTAATATATTATATATTCCATATTTTGTTGGTTATCATATATTGTAGGGTAATGGTAAAACGTTTGCGGCACCTTGTATTACACATAAGAGACAAGACTTACAATTTGTATCGTGGGAGTGATTGACAAATAATTATTTTATTTCTGCCAGGCAAACAACAATTATAAATAAGAAATTAACTTTTTAGGAACAACACTATGTTAATTTAATTGGGTTTTCGCTAGCAGTCCACCATTTTAACATGTAATAAACTAATAAATTGTATTCTTTAGCGACACTGGCAACTATATTTAATAACTGCACAATGTCCTTAAATCCCAAGGAAGCGCAGTAATTACCATTCAGTCTGTCACACAAGTTGATCAACAAACAATCTGTCTTACTGGTCAAATGGCAGCACTCAAAGGGGAGCAAAACCAATGTCATCATTATCGGGTCAAGTCTGGCTAAAATGAGACATTAGGATTTAATCCAAACTTTATGATATAAAAATAAGTTTTACATATCTTCAAATGTACACAGCATATAATGTCATTTTAGATCATAATATATTTGGTATCTTGCCAGCAATATTCTCGATGTGGATTTAAAAAAAAAATAATTACACTTTAACCTTCAAATATTCTCAGCTATATCATGTGATCCAAAAGGTCAGTTTCTGACTTCTTGAGAATTACAGGATGATGACATCAACATCTATCATTCCATCTGACTGCACTCAAAACCTTCCCACCATCACCCAACTTTGCCATACTTGTCATACAGCTTAGATATCATTTCTAATTTATATTAAAGAGCTGTGAATATTACAGGTGAGTTCATACATGATTATCTTCACAGTTACATAACTCTATTGGTTCACTATACTATCTGTAAGTACTGTGTACAGAATCTCCAATGTATGGTATGTAATGCAGGTTCAGCCTGTTTCTTATGCTTCGTGCTGTCAGGGAGTAACTTATCACAAGCAGGAGACAGTCTCAAGCTGCATAAGATATCATACACAGAGATTCTGCAGTGTGAATCAGGGGATAAGGAGAAATGTATCAATTTACAGACAATCAAGAAGTGGTGCATACCTAAAGCAGATAAAAATGGTATATGTATGAGCACTTGTGTACATTTTTAATAATAGCCTATGTTGCCCTATTTCAGAAGAAAAAAATTAAATTGTAGGTCCAAAATTCTGTGCTGATTAATTCTAGAATATATCTTTATTGGAGTGGGAGCTCTGTTTCTTTAAAATAGATCTAAAAATTCTCTACTTCTCTAGCTATTGAGAATGATAAAATTCTGACTGATGCATTCACCACTAAAAGCAATTTAGGAGCTTGCTGAATAATTCAGAACTTGTGTTGCCATCATGTGATGCCAACACGTGATATGTTAAGTAGGATTCCAAATTGGTAGTTCACTTTCAGTTACAGGGAATATCTTATTAATATGGCTACATTGGGGCAAGTACAATAATAGAGGTACCTCCCTCTAATGAAAGCTCATCAGGACAATATGAATATATCATGGATGCGCCTAATGCTTTCCCTGAATGACACAATTAGTCTTTTGATGTGATTTTTTGATCCAATTAGCTCTGATTCACTGCTTGGAAATTCAACATCAAGTATTGCAGGGCTAAGATTTTAATACTCTTTTGTATATTGTTCCAGGGGCAGACATACTATTGCCTAGAGGCCCAAGAAGTAAGCAGGCCCATGTCCACCTACAAAGCAGATGAAATTGTGCCTTATGATGAACTATTGAACTGCAATGGGCCCATCTACTGTTCTTGTATAGGGGCCCTCTTCTGTCTGTGTCCAGCCCTGTATTGGATTGAAGATGAAATCTGTATATGTGAATGTGACAAAAAATTATTTTTGATCAAACGTTGCTCTTGCTCTATGTTGTGTCTCCTGAATATGTAATAAAACATGTTGATCTTTGATAAATCACTGAATAAAATCAGCTGCAGGGGCATATTCCTTTGTTTGTACTGTGTGTGGGGTATTGGTGAATCACTGGGAAATAACTGAATGGACGTTTCCATGGATGGTGCCAGGCAACATACATGCATATGGAGTTTCCAGGATTTTGTTCAATAGGAGATGTAGAAATCTGTAAGAATGTAGTAAACTCTGCAGAGTGCCATCCACATAATAAATCATACATGTATGATTACTGGGGGACCCACTTTGGGACCCCACTGATCACAAGAACAAGTGTCCGGAGTACTTATTCTTCCTCTTTGCAAATGGAATTTATTGGAGCAGCATGGTCAGAATTGAAAAGATCAGCATGGTGGCTGACACTGGCCTTGCAGCACTGGGGTTCAAATGTACAGATCAACATGGAAATAACAACACCAAGAAGTAAATTATGTTGAATTATGTAAATCATAGGATAGATGTGTATGTTATTAATATTCAAATGAAAAATGGAAACAAAATCTTCAAAAACATTCCAATTTATTCAGTATTGAGTATTAACACCACATGCACAAATACAGTGGGGAAAAAAGTATTTAGTCAGCCACAAATTGTGCAAGTTCTCCCACTTAAAAAGATGAGAGGCCTGTAATTGACATCATAGGTAGACCACAACCATGAGAGTCAAAATGAGAAAACAAATCCAGAAAATCACTTTGTCTGATTTGGCAAGATTTATTTTGCAAATTATGGTGGAAAATAAGTGTTTGGTCGCCTAAAATCATGCAAGATTTCTGTCTCTCACAGACCTCTAACTTCTTCTTTAAGATGCCCCTCTGTCCTCCACTCATTACTTGTAGCAATGGCACATGTTTGAACTTATTATCATTATAAGAGACACCTGTCCACAACCTCAAACAATCACACTCCAAACTCCACTATGGTGAAGACCAAAGAGCTGTTGAAGGACACCAGAAACAAAATTGTAGCCCTGCAGTAGGCTGTGAAAACTGAATCAGCAATAGGCAAGCAGCTTGGTGTGAAACCAACTGTGGGAGCAATAATAAGAAAATGGAAGACATACATGACCACTGATAATCTCCCTCGATCTGGGGCTCCACGCAAGATCTCATCCCGTGGGGTCAAAATCATCACAAGAACAGTGAGCAAAAATCCCAGAACCACACGGGGGACCTAGTGAGTGACCTGCATAGAGCTGGGACCACCTTAACAAAGGCTACAATCAGTAACACACTACACCACCAGGGACTTAGATCCTGCAGTGCCAGATGTGTCACTCTGCTTAAGCTAGTACATGTCAGGGCCCATGTGAAATTTGCAAGAGAACATTTGAATTATCCCGAAGAGTATTGGGAGAATGTCATATGGTCTGAAGAAACCAAAGTAGAACTGTTTGGTAGAAAAAAAAATCATTGTGTTTGGAGGAGACAGAATGCTGAGTTGCATCCAAAAAACACCATACCTACTGTGAAGCATGGGGTTGGCAGCATCATGCTTTGGAGCTGTTTCTCTGCAAAGAGACCAGAACAACTGATCCGTGTACATGAAAGAATGAATGGGGCCATGTATCGTGAAATTTTGAGTGCAAACCTTCCATCAGCAAGGGCATTGAAGATGAAACATGGATGGGTCTTACAGCATGATAATGATCCAAAGCACACAGCCAGGGCAGCAAAGGAGTGGCTTTGTAAGAAGCATATGAAGGTCCTGGAGTGGCCTAGCCAGTCTCCAGATTTCAACCCCACAGAAAACCTTTGGAGGGCGTTGAAAGTCCGTGGTGCCCAGCGACAGGCCCAAAACATCACTGCTCTAGAGGAGATCTGCATGGAGGAATGAGCCAACATACCACCAACAGTGTGTGCCAACCTTGTGAAGACTTACACAAAATGTTTGAACTCTGTCATTGCCAACAAAGGATGTATTCAAAATATTGAGATGAACTTCTGTTAATGACCAAATACTTATTTTCTACCATAATTTGCAAAATAAATCTTGCCAAATCAGACAAGGTGATTTTCTGGATTTGTTTTCTCATTTTGACTCCCATAGTTGTGGTCTACCTAAGATGTCAATTACAGGCCTCTCTCATCTTTTTAAGTGGGAGAACTTGCACAATTGGTGGCTGTGTAAGGAGGTTGCTTTCCCTGCTCCTTGCCTGGAACCACATAGTCAGACAGCTGGGTTGTTGGGGGGAAGACTTTCTGCCCTGGACAGAGGGGACATGGTGACTGCTGGGAAGAGAGAGGTGTGGTCAGAAAAGAGCGGGAGAGCAGAGAGAAGGCAGCGCGCCAAAGAGAGGGCAGGCTGCAGCGCCGTGCTCCCCTAAAAGTAGTGCTCCCCGTGAGGGCACTGAGGCTGAGATACCCACCAGAGTGAAGGCTGGATGTGGGGGTGTAGATTTGGAAGCCTCCTGAATCAGAGACAGTGACTGTGCAGCCCTGGTGACCGCAGTGACAAGCAAAGATCCCTGAGTGTGATAAGTAACTGCCCAGTGTGTGTGTGACAGCGTTATTACAGAGAGACTGTCAGCCTGGTACACAGAGGCTCCTGCAGCAGCGACGGAGGCTGTGCTATTTCCTGGTTCCAGTTTCACTTTGAGAAGAACAGGCTGCAGAGGCTTAACCCCGGACTTTCCAGGAGACACAGAAGAGACTTCAGGATCTCAAGCCCTGCTGGTGACTGTATCCACATTGGGAAATAAGGACCCTCCAGTCAGGACCTCCCTGGGCTGATAAGTTACCAGAACACTAGAGTTAACCCTTTTGATTCCGCTTAATTGTTGACTGTTTACTCCCTGCGAGGAGAATTTTACCCCTGTTAATAAATCCCCTTCAACAGTTGGTCTGTCTGTTCCGTGGTGACATACGCAACCCTGCACTCTATTACAGCTGACTAAATACTTTATTTCCCCACTGTACATGCACGCCTTGGCATGCTTTCAATGTGGATATTATTGATAATCTGAGGAATGTTCTAGATAATCCAGAGGTGCTGCAAGCCATGGCAGTTTGTTTAGACCTTGCAGATTGCTCATGTATCATAAGCAACATGTGGTCTAGTGTTGTGGTGTTACAATATGGCTCATGGGACACTGTGGAGAAATGGCCACACCACCACCAAATCAATGGTAATCAATGGTTCAGTGGTTAGCACTGTAGCCTTACAGTGGTGAGGAGCTGGGTTCAAACCACACCAAGGACAGCATTTACTCCCTGTTTTTGCATGGGATTCATCTGGGTACTCTGCTTTTTCCATACTGATAATGCATTTAGATTGTGAACTTTACAAGGGATAGTGATGATAATGTCTGTAAAGTGCTGTGGAAGTCAATGATATAATATAAGCAAATGAAATAAATATATAAGTGTGTAAAATAATGTAATTCCAAGATGTTAGGGTACCTGGAATGAAAACTAGATGGGTCTGACTAATTTACGTTATGTCATCCCACATCATAATCCCAGGAGCAAGACCAGTGTGACATTCCATCACAAAGGCCTGATTATGAAGTTGTACAAGTGGTCTCCAGACAAATCTTTGGCTATTATTGTGTCCAATACAAAAGCAAGACTCTTTGCTGAAAAGCTGCCAATGCTTCATTCCAGCCTCTGGTCTACATGAAGAGGTCTGTATGTCAGAACGCCACACCGGTTCTAGTCCTGGGGTTATGGTGTAGGGTAGCTTAATGTATGGTGGCTGAATCTCTAGTCTTCATTGCAGCTACACTAACAGCTTGGCGTTACATTGATTTGTCAGTAGAAACAATGGTATGGCCATTTCTTCAAAGTGTCATGGAAGCCATTTTTGAACAAAAAAACACCAAGACAAATGTTCATGCTACCATGAGCTGTATGCATGGCCTATGTATGCTGCTATGGCCTACATCATCTCTGGACTTGTTTCCCATTGAGCACATCTGGGATGTCATTGGTTGGCAATTGCAAGGGAGCAGTAAGCAGTGGATCTTAATGATTTGCGTGCTTATGTACATTCAGCGTGGCAGAACATTCCTCACACAACCATTAACTTCATCAATAGCATACAAGACATGTAAGTGCCTTAATTTCTGCACATGCTGCTAATACGGCAACAACTGCAACAACTTTAATGGTATAGACCTCTGCTTGCTGAATCCTTGCTTTAATTCATCTGTTGCATTGTACTCAATACTCACTGCTGTATATCCATGGCTGTGATCACTGTAGATATTATCTTGGGAAGGGTTAAAGCATAGAGATGGAGCCAGGACTAGTGTCTTTGATCATCTATCCACCCCCTGGTGTGTTGAGGAGCTGCTCAATTATCCCAAACCAGCTCCCACAATCCCTGTCTCCTGACCCTGTAGTGTGGTCTATAAATTTAGAAGCATTCACAGGGGTGCGCACTGTGTGGGGTGCATGCACGCATCCCCTCAGCAAAGCATCCCAACAGCTAAGCATCTGGAAGCAGTTAACCCATGGTAGTTAGTCAGGGCAGGAGACAGGTAACCCACACTTTGCTCTCCCTTTTATCCATGTGCTTTATTTCTATCCTCCTGCATTCCCTTGCCATCCACATTAACCGCAACATCCCCGCCCCATCACGACTCATACACATCAGCCCCTCTATGCTTCCCTCTCCCATGTACATGCAGCGCCCCAGAGTCCTGGTTGCTGCAGTAATGTTATTCTTCCACCAGGAGGAGTGATATTACGTCTGATGGCACTAAAGGAGTTCATCTTTCCAGGTATCACAGCATCACACCACACTTCACACTCCAATCCACCAGGGGGAGCCATGCTCCTATCTAGTAGGGCACTCCTCACAGAAGGGTAAAACTGGTGGTTTGGATAGAACGTTAGAGAGAAGCTGACTGGGCTTTGCCCAGGCAACACCTGTCAGGCAGACAGGGGGAAAGGAGGAACATCTGAGCTGCAGACAGAGGGTCCCTGTCAGGGGTGGGATCCTGGCAGAGGCCTAGCACGAGATAGAAAGCTACGGAGCTGCGCCTGTCCCACGTGTGGCAGTATCCTAAGAAAGGACATGAAGAGAAGTGTATTGTAGAGAGTGAGAAACGAAGTCACAGCACAAGGAGAAATCACCGGCAGGAGTTCTGCCCCGAGACAGGCAGCCTCCTTCTGAGGCGCGTAGCCGGTGGCCAGAACACCGAGGGAGTAATTGACTCTACGCATTACTTCAGAGAATGGCAGGACAGTCAATTTCAAGTTGGCTGCCCGACCTTAATACCTAAGAAGACACAGTGGCAAATTGTGGGGGTCGGGGCATCTCTAGGGTCCCTATAAACAAGCCTCAGGCCATCCCAGTCAAACGGGTTTGTCCTATCCATACCATCTGGGGGACAGAGAGGAAGACATAACATCTAGAAGCTCTACAAAAGTTGTGAGGACTATCCCGTGGTGCTCAGCAGGGAAGTACTACAACACACACAGGCGCTAGTAGGAACGCTACTGATTTCCACCTGGTTAAGAGAACTCTGGGATTTGCCTTCGGACCGTCCGGACTCTGCCTGCTCTGTGAATGGTACTCTGGACTGTGGACGCTGAAGTCTTCAGTAAAAGGTAAAGAGACTGCAACCTTTGTGTCCTCGTTATTCATTGCGCCTTACATCATCCACCATCATCACCTACACATCTGGGAAGCCCTGGGGACATACTTCACCTGTAGGAAGGTATACCATCTAGCTGCCATTCCATCACCCCAGCGGACCCCTATGCAGCGTCGGTCACCCTGGCCGAACACCACAGGTGGCGTCACGAACACCAGACAAACTACACCTTTAATTGGGCGCCCCTCAAAGGGCCACGGACCGGATCAGGCCACCGTGACATCCCCAGAACCGAGAGGGACCCGGTACCGAGTACCCCATTGCCCTGACGTGGGGGCGCTCCATACAGCTCCCATCCACTTCTCACTTTCCTGAAAAACCTCAGCCCATCTTGCCCAAACACATCGCATAAAAAAATTCTTACAATTTCAATAACTACTTGCTCTTTATCTTCTTACTCCTACTGATTTCGAGGGACATCTCCCCCAACCTCAACCCCTACCTCACATTGAAACCTTGCTAATCTTATTAATATTAGTTGCACTCCTTCATCTCCATCTTTAAATTGTGCCCTCTGGATTCCACGGTCTGTATGTAACAAACTTCCTTTCCTGCACAATTCCTTTCTAAACAACTCTCTTAATCTGTTGGCCCTCACCGAAACCTGGCTTCAGGATTCTGATGCTGTCTCCCCTGCTGCAATTTCCCATGGTGGCTTACAATTCTCCCATTCCCGAGACCCACAAACAGACTTGGTGGTGGAGTCGGCATACTCGTGTCCCCATACTGTCCAGGTCATCCCCCCAGTTCCATCACTCTCATTCCCTTCTTTTGAGGTCCACAACATCAGGCTCTACCGTCCCCTCTCCCTCAGAGTATACTGGCCCCCAGGCTCACCCACCCACCCACTTCCTTGACCATTTCTCTGCCTGGCTGCCGCACTTCATGTCCTCAGTAAACCCAACCCTTATCCTGGGAGACTTCAACATCCCCATTAACAGCCCCACTTCCACATCTGCATCCCAGCTTCTATCACTAACCACTTCTCTCACCCTCTCACAGCTCTCAACCTCTGAAACACACAAAGACGGTAACACCCTTGACCTGGTCGTTGTCCGACTCTGTTCAATCTCCTACCTAGATAACTCACCGCTTCCCCCCTCTGACCACAAAATTGTAGATCCTTCACGCTCACAAATCCTCACCCACCCCAGCACACTCCTACCTACCATACATCCCAGGGTCCGTCACTGAATGACGGCACACCGCTAGCGCACGCCCATTGTGGGCTTGCGCTAGCGATGCGTCCCACATAGGACTTAATGGCGGCGTTAACGGACTGCGTTACACTGCGGACGCCTCTAACGCAGTGTGAACCCAGCCTTAATTAAACACAGCTGGACTCCAATGAAGGAGTAGAGCCATCTCAAGGAGGATCACAAGGAAATGGACAGCCTGTGACTTAAATATGAGTGTCTGACAAAGGGTCTGAATACTTATGACCATATGATCTTTCAGTTTTTCTTTTTTATTAAATTTGCAAAATTTCTACATTTCTGTTTTATTCAGTCAAGATAGGGTGCAGAGTGTACATTAATGAGAAAAAAATGAACTTTTTTTGAATTACCAAATGGCTGCAATGAAATAAAGAGTGAAAAATTTAAAGGGGTCTGAATACTTTCCGTACCCACTGTACATGGCTTCCTTTCAAGTCTCTGGAGGACCTGTCCCCTCAATGTACATGGCTTTCTTTCAAGTCACTCTCTGAAGGACCTGTCCCCTTTATGTATTACATGTAGGCCATCCATTTTGCATATAATGCTACATTTCCTTTTTCCATGTGCTCTACTAGAAATCTATAGAAAATGTATTTTTACCTGGCAACAATAGTCGATGTGGAAGTGGTGTAAAGAATGACGCTTCAATGTATGGAGAAACTGTCATTTTATACCATCTGCTTCTGGAGGGTAAAATCCCTTTTCTTTTTTTCGTTATCATCAGGAGCATTACTGTATATGTGCCATCATTTTATAGTCCCTGGCATTAATTTATGTATACCCCTAAAGTTTCCATTATTATAAAGGAAGATCAGAAAGAGAGACTTACAGCTATTTATCTCTCCAGCATGAGTGCGGCTTACACTGCAAGCAGCAGGGACAGATTTATCATCTGTGCATTGCAGTTTTGACTAAGAAAGTCATAATCTTTCCTGTTGCAAATGGACTTCCTGCTGGGCCTCTCTGAATCATCTACAGCATCAATTAAACAAGCTGAACCCTCATAAATATTAATAAGGAAAATCACGATGCATCCATCTTATTAATATGGATACAATATCCTTTGATTATTACTGTATGAAAAAGCTTGTTTATGATTTGAGAACGATGCAGCAAAGTCACATCTAAACGACAGCACATAAAAGCAACTCATTTATTAGGAACATTGCTTTCATCCAATACATTCAGAGTTTTATAATGGCGCTGTCCCTCACCATTGGTCATGCAGAGCCCCATGCTTCAACATAACATTTCCATAATATCTGCACGTTGTCAATCACAAGGCTGCAAAATGCACTAATATCAAAGACTATAATGTCAGCAGAGTTCTATGAATCTGCGGCCATCTGACCTGGCCTAATGCAAATACTGCTGTTCAGCTGCTGACCGTCCAGGTGGTGGGTATCATGTCATATGTCTAGTGGAGTTTCACTATAGCTACCCTCTTATTACTGAGCCACCATAAAACATCCATTTGTCTACACTACACTATCAGATATTACTACTTTCCACCACAACAAATATTAAAATGGTTGTCCGGTCATCTAATATTGATGATGAGCTATCCATAGTATATGTCATCAATATGAGACCGATGGGGTCTGACACCCGGCACCCCTACTGATCAGTTTTTATTAGCTACTGTGTAGCTCTTGGCTGCTGCTGCTTCGCATTGAATTGATTTCTGCTGATCAGCTCCATTTAATGCTTACATCAGGTCTCTAATAACAGCTGATCACTGGGGATGCCATGCATCGGACCCCCACCAATCTGAAATTGACGATCTATAGTAAGTGGAGCTCATAAATATTAGATGCTTCGACAAACACTTTAATATATGTACTGGTGAAAAAGTAGTAATATGTGGTGGTGTATTCATCAGTGTTAAATGCCTTGGCAACCCTTTAAATCTCCTTTACTTCTGACTGACCTGACATCCTCAGTTCTTATATTCGTAAAGAGTTTCAGGGCTCATGTGGTTGATATACTTGCATGAAAATGCAGCGCCCCAGAGTCCTAGTCGTTGCAGTACTGTCGCTCCGCCGCTAAGGGGAGTGATGGTATGTCTGATGGCACTAAAGGAGTTCACCTGACCAGGTATCACAGACACACATTACACTTCACACTCCGGCCACCAGGGGGAGTGGTTCTATCTAGTAGGCCACTCCCCACACATTGGTAAAACTGGGGGTTGGACAGGAAGTCAGCGAGAAAGTAGCTGGGAAGAGCTAGAGAGAGGACCTGTCAGGGGTGGGATCCTGGCAGAGTCCTAGAAAGGGGACAGATCGTTACGGAGTTGTGCCTGTGCCTTACAGCGGCAGACTCTTAAGGAAGGACGAGAAGCGAGGTTTACTGTGGAGAAGTGAAGAACGGAAATACATCGAAAAGGAGATAATACCAGAAGGAGTCGTGCCTCAAGATCAGCAACATCCTTCTGAGGCGCGTAGCCGGTGGCCGGAACGCCGAGAAAGTAAGAGACTCTAGGCATTACTTTAAACCATGGGCGGGCAGTTAACCATAGGTTGGCTGTCTCACCACTACACCTAACGAAGACAACGGAGGCAAACTGTGGGAGAGGGGCGTCCCTAGGGTCCCTATAAAATAGCTCCAGGCCTACCCCGTCATACGGGTGCGTCCTATCCATATCATCTGGGGGATGAAGAGAGAGAGAGGAAGAACAGGTATATACACGACAGTTGTGAGGACTATCCCGTGGTGCGCAGCAGGGAAGTACTACAACACACAGGCGCTAGAAGGTAGACACTGATTTCCACCTGTAAAGGGAACTCTGGATGTGCCTTTGGACCGGCCGGTCTCAGACAGCCCTGTTAGCAGTGCTCTGGATTGCGGACCCCGAAGCCTTCAGTAAAGAGGTAAAGAGACTGCAACCCTGTGTCCTCGTTATTCATTGCGACCTGCACCACGCACCACCACCTACAACTTTCATTGGACGCCCCTTAGCAGGGTCACGGACCGGGTCTAGCCACCGTGACAACCCCAGAACTGATGTAAAGTAAGCTGCGGAGACACCATCACGTGTTTCTCAACGCAAGCAATGAATAGCCAGGCCTTTCTCCGGGAAGGAACAACCACGGGAAGGGCAGCATCCAATAAAGGAGAATATCCAATAAAGGAAGACCACCTATGCCAAGCATGGTATCCATCCACAAACAGCTGTTTCGGGGTTTTTGCCCCTCATCAGTGTGGAGTAGGAAACTCGCTATTAAAGAAACACGTGATGGTGTCTCCGCAGTGTTGGATGTTTTGGTCTCCCCGAGGTCATTCATCTGTTCCTTCATAGCCTTTCACCAGGCACTGCTCCTAATAGCCAGTTTCCTACTCCACACTGATGAGGGGCAAAAACCCTGAAACAGCTGTTTGTGGATGGATACCATGCTTGGCATAGGTGGTCTTCCTTTATTGGATATTCTCCTTTATTGGATGCTGCCCTTCCCGTGGTTGTTCCTTCCCGGAGAAAGGCCTGGCTATTCATTGCTTGCGTTGAGAAACACGTGATGGTGTCTCCGCAGCTTACTTTACATGCGTTTGCCTATTTCCCATAAGGGATGGGGGCAGTGTTCTGGATCACTGCGTTGAGAAACACGTGATGGTGTCTCCGCAGTGTTGGATGTTTTGCTCTCCCCGAGGTCATTCATCTGTTCCTTCATAACCCCAGAACTGAGACAGAGAGGCCCGGTACCGAGTACCCCACGGCCCTGCCTCTGGGGGCGCTCCAAAAACTAAAGTGCAGAACTAGTGTGCAGAACTAGCAATCACATCCAGACCACGGAGCCTAGAAGCCCAAGGACCATTCTGCCATATTAAAAATACCAGTATTATACTGTAAGTAGAACATCTTTGGCGTGAGCTCTTGTGTATACAATTGATGAAATTCACCAAGTAAATATATTTCTAATGGAGCTATTGATATGAAATTCTTACCAGATGTCGGTAATAATAACCCATCCAATCAACACAGGCAAATAAATCAAACCATATTTGTCCATAAATTAAGTTATGTGTGATAATGACAAATGAAATGACAATGGGATAATAATTTAACATGCTTAATGAAATTGAAGTAATACTTTGTACAAAAGCCTTTGTTGGTAATGACAGCTCCAAACGCCTCCAGTATGAAGAAACTAGTCACATGCATTGCTCAGATGTGATTAGGGTGAATTCTTACAAAAAAATACACTTCACACCCTAAAGGTTCTGTGGGCTCATTATATGAACTCTGAGCTTTTGTTCCTTCCATAAATTTTCTATTGGCTTCAGGTCAAGTGATTGGATGGGCAATTCTAGCAGCTTTAGTTTATCTCTCAGCCTAACTGAGGTGACAAAAGACTGACTGGCACTTTCAAGCTAATGTGAACAGGTGCATACATGGAGCAGCCATCTCCATATACAATAAACAAAAAAAGTTGCACTCTGTAGTGCTAAAGCATGTCTATGTGAAATATGTGAAATATGAATAGCAATACTGCTTCTGGATACTAGGAATAAATTGAGAAGCTTAGCACACAATTAGGCCAATTTATGCATGCCCAGCAGCCAACGACAAGGCGGTCTCAGATCTGCTGGGTCCTACATGTCTAGTGTAAATACCTCTCTAAGGCCACGTTCACACTTTCAGTATTTGGTCAGTATTTTACCTCAGTATTTGTAAGCCAAAACCAGGAGTGGAACAATCAGAGGAAAAGTAAAATAGAAACTCGTCACCACTTCTATATTTATCAGCCACTCCTGGTTTTTTCTTACAAATACTGAGGTAAAATACTGACCAAATACTGAATGTGTGAACAAGGCCTAAGACTGAAGTCTGAATTTCTGAGAAATTTAGCCTTTTTGGACATGTGCACTCCCACTCCCAATAGCCACAGGTGATTTTATGTAGTTAGCTGGTCCACTCCTGACCCATAAATTGTAGGCTTTTTTTTTGCCCAGGAGAGGTGACAAAACAGGACAGGGACCCAATTATGAAGGGCGCTTTGACGTGGCCATTGGGCTCACATACATTGGCCAATTTATGTGCGAAGTACCTTCCTTTTTTTCATAGCAATTTTCGCAGATACATTTTTCATGTGTACATTATATAGCGCTTTTTTCCTATTTTCAATGGCAGTAATGCATTTTCAATGTACTAGAGTAATCATTCTTGGTAAATAATGCTGCAACCTTTATAGTTTTTCAACTTATATGTTTTTTTTGGTTGTTCACACTAGCTTGGATGTACTGGTCTTGTTCTCTATTTGAATTTCTGAGTAGACATGAACACCTCTCTTCAAAGCCTGAATTTATGGGTAGGTAGGATCCTGTTGCAATTAAAATCCACCACATGCTGAAGGGCGGAGTGCTCAGTCAGAGAGCTAACATACAATGACAAAAAGACTGACTGGCACTTCCAAGCTAGTGTGAACAGATTCATACTAGGAGCAGCCATCTCCATATACAATAAACAAAAAAGTTGCACTCTGTAGTGCTAAAGCATGTCAATGTGAAATATATGAAATATGAATAACAATACTACTTCTGGATACTAGGAATAAATGAGACACTTAGCACATAACTGGCCAATTCATGCATGCCCAGCAACCGACAACAAGGCGGTCTCCGATCTGCTGGGTCCTACGTGCCTAGTGTGAATATTGTATATGGAGGTAGCTGCCTTAGTTGGCACCTGTTCACACTAGCTTGGAAGTGCCAGGCAGTCTTTTTGTCATTTGTATATTAGCTCTCTGACCGAGCACTCCGCTCTCCGGCATATGAAGGATTTTAATTGAAACAGGGTCCTACCTACCCATGGCCAAATTATGTGATAAGCATCTCAGTTTTTTAAAAGTACCCATAAGCAGTATTGCTATTCATATACCAGACATTAGCTATCTTCAGCAGACCAGCTGAAGATAGCTGAGCACTGTACTTAGTCCCATAAGCAATAGCTAGCCACAGATTTTAAAGCCACAATTTTAGAGCAACTATGGTGTATGCCAAAAGTTGTAATTCTCTCTACTGCCATAGACGCGGCTCCTATTGGTTTATAATTTCCCCTTAGGTCTGTATCTAACTTTATGGCTTTTGCATATTTTTTTAATCACTATAAAATCTTGTTTTAATCTAAAAAAGCAACTCATATGTACCTTACTTTTACTGCATATATTTATTATACATTCTTGCGTTGTTATATGATGAGTCTGTTCTTTTTATTATATGCTTGCTGACGCTACAAATTACAAAAGTTGCTGGAAAGGAAATTCAAGCAAATATGTCAAAAGTAGTAAACTTGGTGCACACCACAGTTATAAACAAAAAAACCTGTTACTTTTATCCCCCATACCAATTTTAGGATGAAAAATAGGTAGGGTTAACCAAGCAGAACATGGCTTGCTACAGTCTGAAAGATTTATCTGTAAGCAGCACAAATCTATATCAGCTAACAAAAAACACATGAGTGGACACATTTTCCTGCATTTCAATAAATATTCCAACCACTATAATAGATTGGTTGACATCCTAGACCCAGGGAATCTCGATATGGATAAACAGCAATACTAATAACAACTATTGATCTACAGCAGCTTTATGGTTCTTTTGAGACAGTGTTTAGTGTTGTAAATGATGAGTCTGCAATACAATGTGATAAAATAATCTGAGTTAAAGAGAATCTAACTAATTTATAATGAGTCTCAGGATGGATGGATGGATGGATGGATGGAAATGTAGATGAATGGATGGATGGATGGATGGATGGATGGATGGAAATGTAGATGAATAGATGGAAGGATAGATGGATTGATAGAAATAGAGATGGATGGATGGATAGAAATATAAATTAATGGATGGATGGATACATGGTTATCTAGATGAATAGATGGATGGATGGTAATGTAGATGAATGAATGGATGGAAATGTAGATGAATAGATGGATGGAAATGTAGATGAATAGATGGAAGGATAGATGGATTGATAGAAATAGAGATGGATGGATGGATAGAAATATAAATTAATGGATGGATGAGTAAATGGTTATCTAGATGAATAGATGGATGGATGGTAATACAGATGAATAGATGGATGGATGGATAGAAATACAAGTGAATTGATGGATCAATGGATGGATAGAAATATATATGGGGTAAATGAATTGATAGAAATATAGATGGATGGATGGACAGATGGTTTCAAACCTTTGACCAGCATAAACGTATATTCAGAAAAGAGACAGCACTTCATAGCAACTTTAGCTGCAAAAAACCCTTTGCCTTTTATTCACCCGAGTGAGATGTAACATTTCAATTCAACGTGTACATGCCCTTTTTAAAGAAGCACTCCTCCCATCAAAGTTGTTATACCAGTGATTCATTGCAGTCATCATAATATACAGCACTATGTACTTACAATTGCTCATTTTGCCTTTTTACCCAGTAAATTCTTCTCTTTTCTCTGCTCTATGTAGAAGCAGGAAGTCTTTTGTCCCTGCATCTATCATTCTCCTCTTTAACTCCTGACCCAGCTGCTCCGCTCCTTCCTCTACCAGGAACTTTTGCAGTGACTCATGACTCATACAGGGAAAATATACCTGTTTCTACATAGAGCTTAGAAGGATTGTCAATTTTTAATCATGTGAGGCCATACACCTAACAGAAAAGAGAATAATTAACTGGGTAGAAAGGCAAAATAAGCAAATGTAAGTACACAGTGTTATATGATATGATGACTGCAATATATTATTAGGATAAAAATTTTGATGGGAGTGCTTCTTTAAGGTTTGACAAAAGCTTCTACACAGTGGGCCGAAACACTGCATATCACACAGGCGAATAAAAGTATTTTTTTTTTTTTTTTTTGCAAATTGAAAGAAAAAGAAGCAATACTGTGTAGTCATGGTGGAATAGGTTAAAACAAGCCTTATCCAGATTACATAAAAGTTACCCAACAGGCAGTTAATGGTCTAAAATCAGTAATGATTTTATACTCGACTGACTAAAACCATGTCGTGTTCCACTGTCACTTATATTGTGATGCCTGTGATTGACCAAAGTGTTCAGGCAACTGGAATCCGATGACGTGATGCAAAACCGATGAGTTTCTCTTCCAGTGAACTGACTGCTGGAGCCCATCACAGGCCACCATTGCCAAGTGACAAACGAATGGGTGGCCATTACTTTATGTTCTAGCCAAGAGCACCTTAAGCCATGAGGGAACAGTCTGTTGTTTATAGCATCATTCATTATTCAAGACCATTACGGGCCTATTGGGTAATTTCTATTTAAAGGGAATCTGTCAGCTGATACAGTGGCATGTTAAAGTTTGGGCACCCATGGTCAAAATTACCGTTATTGTGAATAGTTTAGCAAGTTGAAAATTAAATGATCTCTAAAAGGCCTAAAGTTAAAGATGACATATTTCCTTTGTATTTTCTTATGTATTTCCTTTGTATTTCCTTATGTATTTAAAATAAATATATGTTTTTTCATCTTTTACATTCTAAAAATTTCAAAGGAGACAAAGGAAAATGGGTGGATGCAAAAGTTTTGAGATATGTGTGCTCAGATAACTTTGACTAAGATTTCAGACCTTATTTAGCCTGTTATGGTTATGGTTTGTTCAGTATCATTATTAGGAAAGGCCAGGTGATGCAAATTTCTCAGCTTTATAAAAATCCACCCTCCTCTAACCTTGTTCCAAAACCAGCAGCCATGGGTTCTTCTAAGCAGCTGCATAGCCCTCTGAAAATGAAAATGGTCGAGGTCCATAAAGCAGGAGAAGGCTGTAAGAAGATAGCAAAACGTTTTCAAGTTTTCCTTTTCTCAGTTTGAAATGTAATTAAGAAATGGCAGTTAACAGGAACAATGGAAGTCAAGATAAGGTCTTGAAGACCAAGCAAAATTTCAATGAGAGCTGCTCATAGGGTTGATAGAAAAGCAAATCAGAACCCCCACTTGACTGCAAAAGACCTTCAGAAAGATTTAGCAGACTCTGGAGTTGTGGTGCATTGTTCTACTGTTCAGAGACACCTGTACAAATATGGCCTTCATGGAAGAGTCATTGGAAGAGTCGTCAGAAGAAAACCTCTCCTCCATCCTTACCATAAAATTCAGCATCAAAATTACGCAAAAGAACATCTAAACAAGCCCGATGCATTTCGGAAACAAGTCATGTGGACTGATGATGTTAAAATAGTACTCTTTGGTCACAATGAACTAAGGTATGTGTGTAGAACAAAGGGCACAGAATTTTAGGAAAAGAACATTTTTGCCAACCATTAAGCACGGGAGTGGAACAATCATTCTTTGGGATTGTGTTGCAGCCAATGGCATGAGAAACGTTTCACGGGTAGAGGGAAGAATTCAATGAAATTTCAATACATTTTTTGTTTGCATCAAGAATTTATGTGACTCATCCCCTTAAAGAAAAATACATAAAAATATACCTAAAAAGAGTATTGGATGTTTAAAGAATTGTATAATAGCTTAGAGTAGAGTAGGGCCAGGCGAAAAGAGTCTGCCTTGTTGTGGTGGCGACTTAAAAAATTTTTTTTGGCCAGAACAAAAGCTGCTGGCTATGTATATGATATGGTGTTTTATGGCAACTACTAATATCTGATTAGTGAGGATGTGGTGTAGAAGAGGAGTTTTTCCAAAAGTGGGTGATGAGACTGTGCAAGGTTCGAGGGGTGGAGCCGGAGATGGGGTGGAGCATGGGCAGAGTCTCAAGGAGGCCCGAAAATGTTGTCAGTATTGGGCTCTAAAATTCCTAGTGGCAGCCCTGCTACTGGGGACTAACTAAGCAGGGTGCCCAAACTTTTGCATCTGCCCATTAACCTTTTAAAAATGTAACAGCTTGCAAAAAAGAAGACTGAGAGGAGACTTAATAGCTGTCTACAAATATCTCAAGGGCTGTCACATTCTAGAAGCATCATCTTTATTCTCATTTGCACAAGGAAAGACTAGAAACAATGGGATGAAACTGAATGGGAGGAGACACAGATTAGATATTAGAAAAAACTTTTTGACAGCGAGGGTGATCAATGAGTGGAACAGGCTGCCATGAGAGGTGGTGACGAGTTCTCCTTCCATGGAAGTCTTCAAACAGAGGCTGGACAGACATCTGTCTGGGATGATTTAGTGAATACTGCTTTGAGCAGGGGGTTGGAACAGATGACACAAGTGGTCCCTTCCAACTCTATTATTCTATGATTCTAGATGAATATATATATATATATATATATATATATATATATATATATATATATATATACTGTAGATATATATATATAATTGTCTAAGGGGTACATCCGTCTGTCCTTCTGTCTGTTTATCTGTCACGGATATTCATTGGTCGCGGCCTCTGTCTGTCATGGAATCCAAGTCGCTGATTGGTCTCGCCAGCTGCCTGTCATGGCTGCCGCCACCAATCAGCGACGACCACAGTCCGATTAGTCCATCCCTACTCCCCTGCAGTCAGTGCCCTGCGCCCGCTCCATACTCCCTGCAGTCACCGCTCACACAGGGTTAATGCCAGCGGTAACAGACCGCGTTATGCAGCGGGTAACTCACTCCGTTACCACCGCTATTAACCCTGTGTGACCAAGTTTTTACTATTGATGCTTCCTATGCAGCGTCAATAGTAAAAACATCTAATGTTAAAAATAATAAAAAAAATAAAAAATCATTATATACTCACCTTCCGCCACCTTTCCCGCTCCTCGCGACATTCCGGTGCCAAGGATGGTATGCGAGAAGGACCTTCCATGACATCACGGTCATGTGACCGTGACGTCATCACAGGCCCTGCGCGCCTGCGCGAGAAGGACCTGCCATGACGTCACAGTCATGTGACCATGACGTCATCACACCCTGGGACCGGAAGCTGCCGCCTCACTGGGCAATATACTATGTGGCTGGGCAATATACTACGTTGCTGGGCAATATACTACGTAACTGGGCAATATACTACGTGCCTGGGCAATATACTACGTCACTGGGCAATATACTACATAACTGGGCAATATACTGCGTGGCTGGGCAATATACTATGTCACTGGGCAATATACTACATCACTGGGCAATATACTACGTCACTGGGCAATATACTACATAACTGGGCAATATACTACGTCACTGGGCAATATACTACGTAACTGGGCAATATACTACGTGGCTGGGCAATATACTACGTCACTGGGCAATATACTACGTGGCTGGGCAATATACTACGTCGCTGGGCAATATACTACGTAACTGGGCAATATAGTACGTGGCTGGGCAATATACTGCGTCAGTGGGCAATATACTACGTCACTGGGCAATATACTACGTTACTGGGCAATATACTACGTAACTGGGCAATATACTACGTCACTGGGCAATATACTACGTAACTGGGCAATATACTACGTGGCTGGGCAATATACTACGTGGACATGCATATTCTAGAATACCTGATGCGTTAGAATCGGGCCACCATCTAGTATATATATATATATATATATATATATATATATATATACATACATATATTTGCCTAAAATACAAAAAAAATGTGTCATCTTTAACTTTAGGCCGTTTAGAGATCATTTCATCTTCAACTTACTTTACTGGTCACAATATCAGTCTGAATGGGCCTCAATACAAATGCACAAGCAGGGTGCAGCGGACCCAAACAAAATGGCAAATGCACAGGTGCAATACCTAATGAAACAGCCAGCCTTCAATCAGGGTTTGGCCGTGTGGTACACCAATGCACTGAGATACATACCATTGGCCCAAATGGTTCTGTACACTGTGGCCTCTGTTCACACAGGATGCACTTTAGCACTGGGCAGCCCACCATAGGGCGTCATTAATAGGCTGGAGCCAGATGCTTGCATTCCTTATGTGAACACGCCACATACAGAGTATGTATCTCAGTGCATTGGTGTACCACACGGCCAAACCCTGATTGAAGGCTTCCTGTTTCATTAGGTATTGTACCTGTGCATTTGCTATTTTGTTTGGGTCCGCTGCACCCTGCTTGTGCATTTGTATTGAGGCCCATTCAGACAGGTAAGCATCTCTGCCTTTTTTGGTGTCTTTTCTTGAATTTTTCCTTTTTTGGTGTTTTTCATTTTTCATTTTTCTGGTCACAATATCAGTAATTTTGACGAGGGGTGTTCAAACTTTTACATGCCACTGTACATGTTGCCCAAACGGTGGTCAGCAGCATGTATAAGCCACTGGCTGTGCGATCACAGTTATTTATGTTTGTTTCTAAAATGCTGCGGGGACCCACCTGTATGACTAGTAAATAGCGCGGTTCAATTCCCGGCAGAAATTAAAATTACCATATTTTTCGAACTATAAGACGCACTTTTTTCCTCCAAAAATTTGGAGGAAAATGGGGGTGCATCTTATAGTCCGGATGTACCTGCTGTGGATGGGGAGATGGGCAAGCAGCAGCGGTGGGACAGCGAGTCACAGGAAGCAGGAGCCGGATGCTTTGGTTAACATCTGTGCCGACTGCTAAAAAGAAATGATTATTCACTGCTCTCCATGCCCATGGGAGTGGAGCGCAGTGAATATTCATTTCTCTTTAATAGCGGACACGCTGTAAGCCACAGCCGACTGCTTCCTGCATGCATGGGCTGGGCTCAGGAAGTGTGCCCGCTACTTAAGGGAATGAATAATCACTGCTATCCACTTCCATAGGTGAGGAGAGCAGTGAATAATCATTGCTCTTTAATAGCTGGCACAGTAGTTGTAGTCGCCGGCTTCCTGCAGCTGCCAGGCGATCACATGTGCCCATTATTAAAGATCAATGAATATTCACTGCTCCACACCCCCATAGTCCTGGCATTGAAAGCAGTGGGTATTTCGGCAGATATTCTTTGGTTGTAAGCAGTGCATGACATCACTGTCATGCACAGATTACAAGCATAAATCAGCTGTTGGCATCAGAACAGGATGCTGCGAGGGAGCACAGGGAAGGTAAGTAGAATGGTTTATGTTTTTTAATGTTTTTCAGATGGGTGCCATGCATACCAGGATAGGGATGAGGGGGCCATATGTACCACGATAGTGATGAGGGGGCCATACATACCAGAATGGGGATGAGGGGACCATACATACCACGATAGGGATGAGGGGGCTATGCATACCAGGATAGGGATGAGTGGGCCATACATACCATGATGGTGATCAGGGGACCATGTATACTAGGATAGGGACGAGGTGGCCATGCATACCAGGATAGGGATGAGGGGGCCATGCATACCAAGATAGGGATGAGGGGACCATGCATACCAGGATAGGGATGAGGGGGCCATGCATACTAGGATAGGGATGAGGGGTCCATGCATACCTGGATAAGGATGAGGGGGCCATGTATACACAGATTGGGGGCATGTATATATACCAGGATGGGGGGATATTAGTACAGAATTGACCACATTTTTTGCTTCAGTTTCTTTTTTCTATTTTCCTTCTCTAAAACCTAAGTGCATGTATCACAGCTATTACAAACATACATAGCTGTGATACATGCTGTCCACAGTTGTTCAGGATGAATCAGCTGACAGGTAACCCGCACAACCCCTCTGAGCTACTGTCACAATAATAGGAGAAAAAGCAAAAAAACGCAGCACTGCAACTCGGCAAATGAATGAGTGAAGTCCTTTATTCACCTATTAAGTAGATAAGTGGATTGATAGATTAGATAGATAGTTATTGCTTGAGAAAGGTTCTGTGATAGGACCGAAATGTCATCACGTGGGCTAATACATCTTGCCTATTAATGGTAAAAAGCCACTTTTATCTCGATAGATAGATATAGATAGATGGATAGATAGATTGCATAGTATATCAAAAAGAACGGGTGGACATCATAGTGAGTGGCTTCTTCTTTCTTCAACACCCCAGTATCTCCAGTTTCAAATTGGAAAGACTGTGGCCAGCAGTGTAATCAGCCTCTTCTTACCTCAGCACTTTGGGTATCCCCAGTATTAGATCAGAGTATCCACAACACAAAAAGAGAGGGGAAGTATCTTCTGACTGCATTTGCTCACAGGCAGGGCCGTATTTAGAGTTTCTGCTGCACTAGGCACTTTTAGAGCTGCCTCCCCCTTTGGTGAGTATGACACTATCGGCAGTGACTTTGGCAAGAATCGCTGATGTGAAAGTCGCCTTTTGCAGCAGATTGGGCAGTTTTTCTGCATCTGCCGCGTAACAGATCACTTACGGCAACACTGTGTTCGGCCTCATTCATTCCCTATGGGATTTGCGGCACTTGCCATGATCTGGCAAATGTGGTACCATACCTCCCAACTTTTGAAGAAGGGAAGGAGGTATAAAGTTTGCAGCGCGCGTAGTGCGCCGCGGCAAATTTTAGCCCTTGCCTCTGACCACACCCATTTTACAACTAGTCACACCCATATCCACGTCCCAACCACAGCCATTTAGCACTGCTGATCACACTGTTTCATATACAATAATTATAAACAAAAAAAAATATGGCCACAGTGCTCCATACTGTATAATGGCCACACATGATGCTCAATACTGTATAATGGCCACACATGATGCACCATACTGTATAATGGCCCCACATGATGCTCAATACTGTATAATGGCCACACATGATGCTCAATACTGTATAACGGCCACCACACATGATGCTCCATACTGTATAATGGCCACACACAGTTCTCCATACAGTATAATGTGTTGTGAACTCTATTTTTGTGCTCCCTCTAGTGGTCACAAGCGGTACTGTGTAGTGTTGTCTTTCTGCAGGTTGGCAGCATCAGCTGGTTCGTTATCCTTGGTTGGTTTCCTATTTAGCTCACCTGGATACTCAGTTCCTTGCCTGCTATCAATGTATTCAGTGCTCTTCAGATTCCTTGTGTCTACCTTGCTCCCAGTCTCTCCAAGACAAGCTAAGTTTTTGTTTGATCATTTTTTGATTATCAGCGTTCATTATGTTTTTAGTCCAGCTCGCTAAAATGTGATTTCCTCGCTTGCTGGTTGCTCTAGGGGACTGAGTTTCTCCCCCCACACCGTTAGTTGGTGTGGGGGTTCTTGAAATCTCAGAGTGGATATTTTGTAAGGGTTTTTTACTGACCGCATAGATTCCCTTTTCTATTTTCTGCTATCTAGTATTAGTGGGCCTCATTTGCTGAATCTGCTTTCACCCCTGTGTATGTGCCTTCCTCCTACCTCACCGTTATTATTTGTTGGGGGCTTCTATATCTTTGGGGATTATTTCTCTGGAGGCAAGAGAGGTCTTTCTTTCTCTCTAGGGGTAGTTAGTTCCTCAGGCTGGCTCGAGACGTCTAGGATTTTTAAGCACGTTCACCGGCTACTTCTAGTGTGTTTGGATAGGTTCAGATTTGCGGTCAGTCCAGTTTGCCACCTCCCTAGAGCTTGTCCTATGTTTGTTACTTAGCTGGAGTAATTTGTGATCCTCAACCACTAAGGATCATAACAGTATAGCAGTCCCAAAAAGTGTTTAATGCATCGCAGAAGTGGGATAAAAAGAAGACCTGAGTACATTTTTTTTTTTCTCCTCCCGCTTTTCCTTTGCTGCAGTCTGTTTAGCTTCTTTCATCCCCTTGAACTCTGGGTGGTTTTGAGCTCAGCTGCAGACATGAATGTTCAGACTCTGACTTCTAGTGTGGATCATCTTACTGCACGGGTGCAAAGTATTCAGGATTTTGTTATTCATAGCCCTATGTCAGAACCAAAGATACCCATTCCTGAGTTGTTTTCTGGAGATAGATCTAGGTTTCTAAATTTTAAGAATAATTGTAAGTTATTTCTATCTCTGAGACCTCGTTCCTCTGGTGATTCCGCTCAGCAAGTTAAAATTGTTATCTCCTTGTTGCGTGGCGACCCTCAAGATTGGGCTTTCTCTCTGGCGCCAGGAGATCCTGCATTGCTTAATGTAGATGCATTTTTTCTGGCTCTTGGACTGCTTTATGAAGAGCCTAATCTTGAGAATCAGGCAGAAAAAGCGTTGCTGGCTATCTCTCAAGGTCAGGATGAAGCAGAGGTGTATTGTCAAAAATTTCGGAAATGGTCGGTGCTTACTCAATGGAATGAGTGTGCCCTGGCTGCAAATTTCAGAGAAGGTCTTTCTGAGGCCGTTAAGAATGTTATGGTGGGGTTTCCCACCCCTACAAGTCTGAGTGATTCTATGGCTTTAGCCATTCAGGTTGATCGGCGTTTGCGGGAGCGCAAATCTGCTCATCCTTTGGCGGTATTTTCTGAACAGAGACCTGAGTCTATGCAATGTGATTGAACTCTGACCAGAATTGAGCGACAAAGTCATAGACGTCAAAATGGGTTGTGCTTTTACTGTGGTGATTCTACTCATGTTATCTCAGCATGCTCTAAACGCTTAAAAAAAATCGCTAAACCTGTCACCATTGGTACTATACAGCCTAAATTTATTTTGTCTGTTACTTTGATTTGTTCTTTGTCGTCCTACCCGGTTATGGCTTTTGTGGATTCGGGTGCTGCCCTGAATCTGATGGATTTGTCGTTTGCCAGGCGCTGTGGTTTTGTCCTGGAGCCTTTGGAATTTCCTATTCCTCTGAGGGGAATTGATGCTACGCCATTGGCTGAGAATAAGCCTCAGTATTGGACGCAAATGACCATGTGCATGACTCCCGTACATCAGAAGGTGATTCGCTTTCTTGTTCTGCATAATTTGCATGATGTTGTCGTTTTGAGTCTGCCATGGCTGCAAGCTCATAATCCAGTTTTAGATTGGAAAGCTATGTCTGTGTCAAGTTGGGGTTGTCAGGGAATTCATGGCGATACTCCGTTGGTGTCTATTGCTTCTTCCACTCCTTCTGAGGTCCCTGAGTTTTTGTCTGACTACCAGGATGTATTTGATGAGCCCAGGTCCAGTGCCCTGCCCCCTCATAGGGATTGTGACTGTGCTATAAATTTAATTCCTGGTAGTAAATTCCCTAAGGGACGACTTTTTAATTTGTCTATACCAGAGCATGCCGCGATGCGGAGTTATATAAAGGAGTCTTTGGAGAAGGGACATATTCGCCCATCCTCTTCCCCTCTTGGTGCAGGATTTTTTTTTGTGGCCAAGAAGGACGGTTCTTTGAGACCTTGTATAGATTATCGTCTTCTGAATAAAATCACAGTCAAATTTCAGTATCCTTTGCCACTATTGTCTGATTTGTTTGCTCGGATTAAGGGTGCCAGTTGGTTCACCAAGATAGATCTCCGTGGTGCGTATAACCTTGTGCGCATTAAGCAGGGAGATGAATGGAAAACAGCATTTAATACGCCCGAAGGCCATTTTGAGTACTTAGTGATGCCTTTTGGACTCTCTAATGCTCCTTCTGTGTTTCAGTCCTTCATGCATGACATCTTCCGAGATAAATTTATGATTGTTTATCTGGATGACATTTTGGTCTTTTCTGATGATTGGGAGTCCCATGTGAAGCAGGTCAGGATGGTGTTTCAGGTCCTGCGTGCTAATGCTTTATTTGTGAAGGGCTCAAAATGCCTCTTCGGAGTACAGAAGGTCTCCTTTTTGGGTTTTATTTTTTCTCCTTCTACTATGGAGATGGACCCAGTCAAGGTCCAGGCTATTCATGACTGGACTCAGCCCACGTCTGTTAAGAGTCTTCAGAAGTTCTTGGGTTTTGCTAATTTTTACCGTCGTTTCATCGCTAATTTTTCTAGCGTGGTTAAACCTTTGACGGATTTGACCAAGAAGGGTTCTGATGTGACTAATTGGTCTCCTGCGGCCGTGGAGGCCTTTCGGGAGCTGAAGCACCGGTTTTCTTCAGCTCCAGTCTTATGTCAGCCAGATGTCTCTCTCCCCTTCCAGGTCGAGGTTGATGCTTCTGAGATTGGAGCAGGGGCTGTTTTGTCGCAGAGAAGCTCTGATGGCTCTGTGATGAAGCCATGTGCTTTCTTTTCAGGAAAATTTTCGCCTGCCGAGCGGAATTATGAAGTTGGTAATCGGGAGTTGTTGGCTATGAAGTGGGCATTTGAGGAGTGGCGACATTGGCTCGAAGGAGCTAAACATCGTGTGGTGGTCTTGACTGATCACAAAAATCTGATTTACCTTGAATCTGCCAAGCGTCTGAATCCTAGACAAGCTCGTTGGTCGTTGTTTTTCTCCCGTTTCAACTTCGTGGTCTCATACCTGCCTGGTTCGAAGAACGTGAAAGCTGATGCACTTTCTAGGAGTTTTGTGCCTGACTCTCCGGGAGTTTCTGAGCCGGCTGGTATTCTCAGAGAGGGAGTGATTTTGTCTGCCATTTCCCCAGATTTGCGACGAGTGCTGCAGAAATTTCAGGCGGATAGACCTGACCGTTGTCCACCAGAGAGACTGTTTGTCCCGGATAGATGGACCTGCAGAGTTATTTCTGAGGTTCATTCTTCGGTGTTGGCGGGTCATCCTGGGATTTTTGGTACCAGAGATTGGTGGCTAGGTCCTTCTGGTGGCCTTCCTTGTCGCGGGATGTGTGTTCCTTTGTGCAGTCTTGTGGGATTTGTGCTCGGGGCTAAGCCTTGCTGTTCTCGTGCCAGCGGTTTGCTTTTGCCTTTGCCTGTTCCGAAAAGGCCTTGGACGCACATTTCCATGGATTTTATTTCGGATCTTCCAGTATCTCAGAAAATGTCTGTCATCTGGGTGGTGTGTGATCGTTTTTCCAAGATGGTCCATTTGGTGCCCTTGCCTAAGTTGCCTTCTTCCTCCGATTTGGTTCCTCTATTTTTTCAGAATGTGGTTCGTTCGCACGGCATTCCTGAAAATATTGTGTCTGATAGAGGATCCCAGTTTGTGTCCAGGTTTTGGCGGACTTTTTGTGCTAAGATGGGCATTGATTTGTCTTTTTCGTCGGCCTTCCATCCTCAGACTAATGGCCAAACCGAGCGAACTAATCAGACGTTGGAAACTTATTTGAGATGTTTTGTTTCTGCTGATCAGGATGATTGGGTGACTTTTTTGCCATTGGCCGAGTTTGCCCTTAATAATCGGGCTAGTTCTGCTACTTTGGTTTCGCCTTTTTTCTGCAACTCTGGTTTCCATCCTCGTTTTTCCTCGGGTCAGGTTGAGCCTTCTGACTGTCCTGGGGTGGATTCTGTGGTGGATAGGTTGCAGCAGATTTGGAACCATGTGGTGGACAATTTGAGGTTGTCACAGGAGAAGGCTCAGCGCTTTGCCAACCGCCGCCGCGGTGTGGGTCCCCGACTTCGTGTTGGGGAGTTGGTGTGGCTGACTTCTCGGTATGTTCCTATGAAGGTCTCCTCTCTTAAATTCAAGCCTCGCTTCATCGGTCCTTATAAGATCTTGGAAATCCTTAACCCGGTGTCTTTTCGTTTGGATCTCCCAGCATCGTTTGCCATTCATAATGTGTTCCATAGGTCTTTGTTGCGGAGGTATGTGGTACCTGTGGTTCCTTCTGTTGAGCCTCCTGCTCCGGTGCTGGTTGAGGGCGAATTGGAGTACGTGGTGGAGAAGATTTTGGATTCTCGTATCTCTAGACGGAGGCTTCAGTATTTGGTTAAGTGGAAGGGCTATGGTCAGGAGGATAATTCCTGGGTTGTCGCCTCTGATGTTCATGCGGCCGATTTGGTTCGTGCCTTCCACACGGCTCATCCTGATCGCCCTGGGGGTCTTGATGAGGGTTCGGTGACCCCTCCTCAAGGGGGGGGTACTGTTGTGAACTCTATTTTTGGGCTCCCTCTAGTGGTCACAAGCGGTACTGTGTAGTGTTGTCTTTCTGCAGGTTGGCAGCATCAGCTGGTTCTTTATCCTTGGTTGGTTTCCTATTTAGCTCACCTGGAGACTCAGTTCCTTGCCTGCTATCAATGTATTCAGTGCTCTTCAGATTCCTTGTGTCTACCTTGCTCCCAGTCTCTCCAAGACAAGCTAAGTTTTTGTTTGATCATTTTTTGATTATCAGCGTTCATTATGTTTTTAGTCCAGCTCGCTAAAATGTGATTTCCTCGCTTGCTGGTTGCTCTAGGGGACTGAGTTTCTCCCCCCACACCGTTAGTTGGTGTGGGGGTTCTTGAAATCTCAGAGTGGATATTTTGTAATGTATAATGGCCACACAGTGCTCCATACTGTATAATGGCCACACATAGTGCTCCATACTGTATAATGGTCACACATAGTGCTCCATACTGTATAATGGCCACACAGTTTTCCATACTATATAATGATCCCACATGATGCTCAATACTGTATAATGGCCACACATGATGCTCCATACTGTATAACGGCCACACATGATGCTCCATACTGTATAATGGCCATTGGCCACACATGATGCTCCATACTGTATAACGGCCACACATGATGCTCCATACTGTATAATGGCCATTGGCCACACATGATGCTCCATACTGTATAACGGCCACACATGATGCTCAATACTGATATCCTGAGACACAAAAATACACAAAGAAAATGGGAGACATTTATTAGCATCCTGGATAGGACCTGTGCACAGTATATACCGTATGGGAATAAACATACTAGAAATAGGAGGAAACCAATATGGCTAAATAGAGCTGTAAGGGGCGCAATAAGGGACAAAAAGAAAGCATTTAGAGAATTAAAGGAAGTAGGTAGTGAGGAGGCATTAAATAAATACAGAAAATTAAATAAATTCTGTAAAAAGCAAATCAAGGCAGCAAAGATTGAGACAGAGAGACTCATTGCCAGAGAGAGTAAAAATAATCCCAAAATATTCTTTAACTATATAAATAGTAAGAAACTAAAAAATGACAGTGTTGGCCCCCTTAAAAATAGTCTGGGTGAAATGGTGGATGAGGATGAGGAAAAAGCCAATATGCTAAATGACTTTTTTTCATCAGTATTTACAAAAGAAAATCCCATGGCAGACAAAATGACTAGTGATAAAAATTCCCCATTAAATGTCACCTGCTTAACCCAGCAGGAAGTACAGCGGCGTCTAAAAATAACTAAAATTGATAAATCTCCGGGCCCGGATGGGATACACCCCCGAGTACTGCAGGAACTAAGTACAGTCATTGATAGACCATTATTTTTAATCTTTAAAGACTCCATAATAACAGGGTCTGTACCACAGGACTGGCGTATAGCAAATGTGGTGCCAATATTCAAAAAAGGGGCAAAAACTGAACTCGGTAATTATAGGCCAGTAAGCTTAACCTCTACTGTGGGTAAAATCCTGGAGGGCATTCTAAGGGATGCTATGCTGGAGTATCTGAAGAGGAATAACCTCATGACCCAGTATCAGCACGGGTTTACTAGGGACCGTTCATGTCAGACTAATTTGATCAGCTTCTATGAAGAGGCAAGTTCCGGACTGGACCAAGGGAACCCAGTGGACGTAGTATATATGGACTTTTCCAAAGCTTTTGATACGGTGCCACACAAAAGGTTGTTACATAAAATGAGAGTAATGGGGATAGGGGAAAATATGTGTAAGTGGGTTGAGAGCTGGCTCAGGGATAGGAAACAAAGGGTGGTTATTAATGGAGCACACTCGGACTGGGTCACGGTTAGCAGTGGGGTACCACAGGGGTCAGTATTGGGCCCTCTTCTTTTTAACATATTTATTAATGACCTTGTAGGGGGCATTCAGAGTAGAATTTCAATATTTGCAGATGACACTAAACTCTGCAGGGTAATCAATACAGGGGAGGACAATTTTATATTACAGGATGATTTATGTAAACTAGAAGCTTGGGCTGATAAATGGCAAATGAGCTTTAATGGGGATAAATGTAAGGTCATGCACTTGGGTAGAAGTAATAAGATGTATAACTATGTGCTTAATTCTAAAACTCTGGGCAAAACCATCAATGAAAAAGACCTGGGTGTATGGGTGGATGACAAACTCATATTCAGTGGCCAGTGTCAGGCAGCTGCTACAAAGGCAAATAAAATAATGGGATGTATTAAAAGAGGCATAGATGCTCATGAGGAGAACATAATTTTACCTCTATACAAGTCACTAGTTCGACCTCACTTAGAATACTGTGCACAGTTCTGGTCTCCGGTGTATAAGAAAGACATAGCTGAACTGGAGCGGGTGCAGAGAAGAGCGACCAAGGTTATTAGAGGACTGGGGGGTCTGCAATACCAAGATAGGTTATTACACTTGGGGCTATTTAGTTTGGAAAAAGGAAGACTAAGGGGTGATCTTATTTTAATGTATAAATATATGAGGGGACAGTACAAAGACCTTTCTGGTGATCTTTTTAATCATAGACCTGAGACAGGGACAAGGGGGCATCCTCTACGTCTGGAGGAAAGAAGGTTTAAGCATAATAACAGACGCGGATTCTTTACTGTAAGAGCAGTGAGACTATGGAACTCTCTGCCGTATGATGTTGTAATGAGTGATTCATTAATTAAATTTAAGAGGGGACTGGATACCTTTCTGGAAAAGTATAATGTTACAGGGTATATACACTAGATTCCTTGATAAGGCGTTGATCCAGGGAACTAGTCTGATTGCCGTATGTGGAGTCGGGAAGGAATTTTTTTCCCCATGGCGGAGTTACTCTTTGCCACATGGGTTTTTTTTGCCTTCCCCTGGATCAACATGTTAGGGCATGTTAGGTTAGGCTATGGGTTGAACTAGATGGACTTACAGTCTTCCTTCAACCTTAATAACTATGTAACTATGTAACTATACTGTATAATGGCCACACAGTTCTCCATACTGTATAATGATCCCACATGATGCTTAATACTGTATAATGACCCCCCTCCTGTATGCATGGCTCATATTCCACCCCCCTGTATGCATGGCTCATATTTCCCCCTGTTTGCATGGCTCATATTTCCCCCTCCTGTATGCATGGCTCATATTTCCCCCTCCTGTATGCATGGCTCATATTCCCCCCCCCCTGTATGCATGGCTCATATTTCCCCCTCCTGTATGCATGGCTCATATTTCCCCCTCCTGTATGCATGGCTCATATTCCCCCCCTGTATGCATGGCTCATATTCCCCCTCCTGTATGCATGGCTCATATTCCCCCCCTGTATGCATGCCTTATATTCCCCCCTGTATGCATGGCTCATCTCTCCACCCCACCCCCGCTCCCATCTTGAATGGCGCGGCTTACCGTCCTCCTTCATTCCCCCTCCCCTGTCCCCCCGTCCCTCCGTCCCTCATACTTACCTGTTCCTCACCGCGCGGCCGCGCCGACATCCCTCTGGCTCTGTCCTGACTCCCGGCGCAGCACCTTCTTCCTGCGTGAGCGGTCGTGTGATACCGCTCATTAAGGTCATGAATATGTGCATATTCATGGCCTTAATGAGCGGTACCACGTGACCGCTCATTCAGGAGCGCTGCAGAAGCCGAGACCAGGCATCGCTGGAGCAGGGTGAGTATCGTCTTCAAGGAGGGTGGGTGGGAGGCGGGCGAGTGTCCAGGGGGGGAGAGGGGGGGCGGGGCGGGGTCGGTCGGGAGGTGACCCAGCTTTTATATAAAAAAAAACAACAAACCTTGCTCAGGTGCCGCCCCCTGCATTGTCCCCGCCCTAGGCACCTGCCTTCACGTGCCTAGTGGCAAATACGGCCCTGCTCACAGGCACCTACTGTATAATAAGATTTCATGACAAAAAAAGGTAAAAATAATATTTTTTCTTGTTCAGTACCACCATTCTTTTTTTTTAGGTTTCTTTGCCTGCATTGTGATCTGTATATTAAATTATTTATTGCACCAGCAACGTTTTTGTATTGACACTGGTATTGGCGAAGTCTAACGAGGAAAGCCACCAACCGACCCCCACCTTATCATCAACCCACCCGAAAATAAACCAATTAAAATAAAACCAGGACACCAAATTCTTTTTGGAATAATTATTGCCCAGCAGCCTTTATTTAAAACAACAAACATAAAAACAGTCAAGAATAAAATAACATTAAACGCTGGGAGGAGTCTTTGAAGCTCTCAAAATCTGGTGATTAACAAATATATAAAGTGAACACAAGTCAGCCCACAATTTTATTCCCAGCCGTTACCCCACTGGCTCAGGAGCACCATAACCACAAGGGTTCCAATGTTCACTCAAACATCCTGGGGATCCGACAACCTTGCTGACTTCCCCACCCCATTTCACCAAATCCAAAACATATTAAATGCCAAAAAAGAGGAAACCATATTCCCATGGATGCCCCATACCAATTTCCAACCAACTTCAAGGACTCCCCCAACCTCCACAACGCGGGCCTTTGAACACCTCAAAGTCCCGAGGCCCCACCACACCGAAAAGCCATGGCCCTTTCAATGCCCTCCTGTAAGCCAAGTGCCCAAATATCATTGCCCACAGCATTCAAATGAACCCCATTCCCCATCAGGCAACCAAAAATCGTCCACCCCTTTTTCCAACTCAAAGTGCCTCACAGCCACACCCCAATTCCGCAAAATGAATGCAGACACTGCCCTATTGACCTTAATCCTGGCTTTGTTAGTTTTGGCCACTGACCTCGCATTCCGCCAACATAGTCGCGGCACAATCTTAGACCACACAGTGGTAATCCTGGAGTATGACAACCACAGCCGCAACAAGTCATGCTTAATATCCTTTACTAACTCCCTGAAAGGCTGGACCCCCAAATCATTGTCACCCACATGCAACACCAAAATGTCCGGGGCCCTGTCCAACCGGGCGCTGCCATAAAATACCTGATTCCAAGTCATTCCCCGGAAGCTGAGCAACCTGATGACAGCCGCACTCCTGGGAAAACCAAGCTGTCTACCTTCCTTCCTCACATCAGCTCACAAAGCTCCCCAATGGACATACGAATGGCAAAGAAAAACAAGGCTCTAAGAATTCAAAAGGGGGGAAAACCATTAAACAGAAACTCTCACAAACTAAAGCTCGAAACCACCCCCTCCGGCCTGACATAACCACGATAACACCTGTACCGCCATCTCCCAATATGCTGTACTGCTGCAGCTCCGAGCCCTCCTAATGCCGCCTCCATTGCCGCCCCAATATGAAATGAATGAGGCGCAAAACGAGATTCATCCAAACCCAGCCTGCGCACACCCTTTCTAAATATAGCAGTGAACTGGTACCTGGACAAAAAGGACCCATCCGCATGACATAATAAAGGACCAACATAGCTGGGCTTCAAGGAATGAAAATGTTGCAAACACTCAACTGGACACATAAATGAACCCTGGACAGGGCCCAAAACGACCAGCTTACCCTTACCCTCTTGGTCCGTTTTAGACCTGCACAGCCAGAACTCCGCTCTATTTGCAGTAATCACCACATCCTTGGCTAAAAGACCCCCCGATGAGCTTTTACCCGGCACCACTAACTCACCGGCCCTAAGAGCCCCAAAAAATGCGAGGGAAAAGGCCAACCTAAAAAGACAGATTTCGAAAAATGAACTGCAAATTGATCCCAACACCCCCCCAGCCTTTCCAAAAGGCCAAAAGAAACTGGACGCCTAACATCGCCATGACTCTTAACTCTATGAAAACCCCTGGCAGCCTGTTTCACCAGGAACAGTTTAGTCAGATCAGGTTTCCCCTGCATTCTAAAACCGAACGCCAGGGCGGCTGACAGCAGCGAAACGTTCGCCGAAGACCAACCCTCTGCCAAACCACTACCCAGCCACAAAAGCAATACTCACATCTGATGCTCTGCAGACAGTGGACCCACGCTCGCAGCCAACAAACCCTCCCACGAATACCAAACCGCCTGGTAAGCTGCCCAGGTCTTAGGAACCAACAAAGCCCTGGTCAACGACTCCGTGGCACGGAGACCACACTCCAAAGCACTTCCGGGCATTACAGCCCCACTACCTCCGACTCCAGAGCCAGCATGCGAAAACAGTCCAACTGTGAACGAGAAAGAGAATCAGCAATAGCATTCTTGACCCCTGGCACATGAGTCGCCATCACATAAGAATTCAAAGACAAAGAAACCTGTACCAGTTGACGAAGTACTTGCACCACCGGAGGCGATGATACCGTAAGGCTGTTAATCGCACACACCACCCCCATATTGTCACAATTGAAACGCACACGCCTATCTTAAAACTCCTGCTTGCACAAGTGAACAGCCACCAAAATCGGAAAAATCTCAGTGCAATATTCCTGACCAAGCCCGAAAAAAACCAAGCCTCCAGCCAATGTGCCGCACACCACTGACCCCTGAAATATGCTCCAAAACCAATTCCACCAGACGCATCTGTGAACAAATCCAAATTCCCATTATCCACTGTCTCCTCCATGAGCATTGAATGACCATTGTACTGCTCCAAAAACGTATTCCAAACTGCCAAATCCTAAAAATAAAAATTGTTATGCGGAAAACCGAATAAAGTGATGAGGAGCAGAAACACCCGCAGTGGCACTGGCTAACCTCTGCGAAAAAACTTGCCCCATCGGGATAATCCAACACGCAAAATTCAGCTTTCCCAAAAGCGACTGCAGATCACGCATGGACAGCTTCATCAGACGTTGCGCCCTAGCAACCTCCTTCCTCAAATCGATCACTTTTTCCTCAGGCAAAGAAATTCCCATTCAACAGTGTCAATAACAATACCCAAAAAACGTAAACAAGTAGATGGACCCTCCATCTTACCAGGGGCCAGCGGCACCCTGAAATGCCCTGCAACGCACTCTAATGTCCTCAAAAGTGTCTGACAGCATGGTGGCCCATCCGGGACAACGCACAAAAAGTCATCCAGATAATGGATCACAGAGTCAAGACTGGAAACATCCCGAACCACCCATTCCAAAAAAAGAACTGAAAGCCTCAAAGTACACACAAGACAATGAACAGCCCATAGGCAAGCACCGATCTATGAAAAATTCCCCTTTACAAAAACAGCCCAACGACTTAGACCTATCCAGATGCAGTGGCAGTAAATGAAAAGCAGACTCATTATCCATCTTCGCCAACAAAGCCCCTTTATCACACGTTTTGACCGACCGATCTGCCTCATCAAAAGAAGTGTAGACCACGGAGCAGAGCTCCGGATCAATTCGATCGTTCACTGACATGCCCCGGGGATAAGATAGATGATGAATGAGCCGAAACTTATTTGGTTCTTTCTTGGGCACCACCCCCAAGGGTGAAACTACCAAATCCTCATATAAAGGACAACTAAACAGACCCGCCATATGACCCAAAGCAACATCCTTACCTACTACATCCCCATAAATTTCAGCCAACCAGAGGTTTTTAAGCACCCGGGGGATGATAAAAGGAGGGACGGGGATCATAAAACCAACTTTAAATCCTAGTAACAAAAATGCTGCTTTCTCCCTATCAGGGTATTTATTTAGATAGGTGACCATCCTTTCCAACGTCACTGGAGTCCCCCCATGAGAATTAGTGCCCCCTGCTCTGGGCTTTCCTATCTTGAAGCATCTGGCAGCCCCATGCGAAGAGCCATTGCAATGGGAGCAGAGGTGTTTAAACTTACAATTGGCTCTGAACTTGTACTGGCTATCGTTGAACTGTCAGCATAATTCAAATTTTTTACTTTCAGCCAGCCCTGTCTGGCCCCCGGCCCCTGCAGTGCAGGACTGACTGTTGACGTGGCCTGCAGACCTGGCCCACACCTGAAAGGAATTACCCGATCTATTGGCTGCAATAATCCTCAGCCACAGGCCTATATCTTTTTGATCCCACCTAATCGCAGGCCTTATCGCCTTCCTCTGCCGAAATTGCTCATCATAACGAAGCCAAGCTTGTCCCCCATAAGTCCTACGGGCCTCCCCAATGGAGTCCATGTAACAAAATAGGGGAGAGCAATTCTCCGGAGCCTTTTCCCCAATCACGCTCACCAAAATGGCAAAACCCTGTAACCAGTTCACAAAAGTTTGAGGGATCAGCCACCACCTTCGCTTCTGCTCTTCCTCCTTCTTACTATTGTCCTTCTTTCCCTTGTCTAAATTGAATTTCTCCAAAGTAAGCAGGGAAAAAATCTCAGCATAATCATCCTTCCAGACTTTTTCCCTGACTTCATTTTTAAGGTGCGCCCCCAACGGACCCTCGAAGCACACATAAACTTCCCCATGTGCCCTGTCATCTAAATTAATTCTGCACTCCTTTTCTTTCTCTGTCTGCACCAACACTGACATGGGATCAGAAAGCCTACACAGCCCCTCAAGCGACCTCTTCGGCCAAACATACCCTCCAGCTTTCGGACCTACCCAAGCAGCTAAATGCCCAGGTACCACCACTCCTCTTTCCAGACGGGTAAGCAAATCCCGCACGTTATTCAAAACCTCCCTTACACTCCCGCTAACTGGATCCTCTGTACCCCCAACTCCCCCCACAGGGGCCTACGTCAACCCTTTCACTATCCCTTAAAACAGGGGACAACAATATCTGTGGAGATGGACAAGACACAGTAATACTCACAGGGCTGTGTGGGGGCTGTGAGGGGGCTGTGACCCCTCCAGCCGGAAAAGAGGAATCCAGACGTCCATCCGCTGCGCTGTTCCCACTCCTCATGCCATCCAGAGGCCCCAGCATCCCAGATGTTCCTGACATCCCGGGAAGATGATACAGAAGGGAAAAGGAAGATCCCGACCGATGCACTGCACCAGCAATATGTGCCTGCGCTGGTGGACCCGCAGCGCACGGCCCGCTGTCCGAAACCCCCAGCAACAGGGGAGAAGATGTCACCAGCTCCACACTAGGTGCAGGAGAACCCCTGTTGCAGACAAAGAACGAGCCGCCACCCCCAAGCCCGAATGGATGCCGCCCACCGTTGCCCCGTCTCATCGCAGTGAAGTGTCTCTCCATGGTGCAGAGGCAGGCCGCCCAGCTGGTATCTCGCCATGGCAGCCCCTGTGATGTCACCTCTCCCAGAAGGCCTGGCGCGCGTTGACTCCGCCCACACTGCTACATGTTAAAGGCCTAGATGCCGCCGCCAGACCCAGTCTGACATTTGGATTCTTCCCAGACCAAGGCCTGCTGGCACGAGATCTGATTGGCGTCCAGCCTGGAGGGTCCCCGGAGGGGTTCCTGCTCCTCTGCTGGGTCCTGGGAGCAGCATCCGGCAACAGCCTGTCTGGAGGCCTCATCCGACAAGGACGCCGCTCACGGGAGGGGGGCTCCCCAGCAGACCTCCCTGTCCCTCCGATGATACCGGTCACCTGCTTCTCTAGCCAGCCATGGAGCTGCAAAGCTGCCGCGGCCCTCAGGCTCTCCAAGATCTGGTCCACATCGGCCATGGTGAGTGAAGGATGTGGGAAGAATCGATCGTGACCCCTGGAGAGTGGGAAGTGATAAAACCCTCCCCAATCCCTGCCATATAACCAGCCCCACCAACCCCCACCCCCTCATGAATATCCTCTACCTTCCCCAACCACTGTCATGCCGGCCTCCACCCACGCTGGGGGGGAGGTGCAGCTTTGCTCCAGCCTTTTCTATCTTTCAATAACTCACAAACTAACAAGCTATATAAAACAAGAAGGGAATATAGGGAGAGAAATGGGAAGCACAGACTTCTGAATGTAGTAGTTAGTTTCCAAAGGTGTATACTCAGTGTGAATCCACTCACCTTTTGGTGTCTTGAGATACTGCGTATAGATTCAATCCATGGATCACTCCATTCCTCTTTCCATTCAGTTTGCTGCAGAGATCTGGGAACTGATGAGCGCACTGAACAGTGCTTTCATAGGCGATAACACTTTGTAAATATTTTTCCCAGCAATATGTGCTCCTGAAGGATGATGATGGAACTCGATATTCTGATTCAAGGATGATTTTTATTTCAAACTAGAATTCAACCAGTTTTGACTTCTTAGAGTTTTTCTCAGGTATAATGTCATGCATGACATTATACCTGAGAAGACTCTAAGAATTCAAAACTAACAAGGTAGAAAAGACATTGAAACTAACAAGTTAGATTACATTTACTTTATGTTTTCTGAACCCTTCTAAAAATTGTAGCACATTAATAAATATATCTACCTCATAGAGGACTGCCTACAACTCTGTTAGACAGGAATTTAAAAAGTATTACATTTCATTTATTTCCATGTTTGTTCTGCTAAAAAATGTGACGACTGTATCATCTGGCATCCAAGCAACATAAAACGTGTTACAGTGCATGGAGTTTGTGTAACGTGTTGCGGAGCAGCAGCCATGGGTGGGGGAACTCGTCTTCCATGACCTGGCAAGCTACATGAAAATAAGCGTCTTGGCTGGGTGTGTGGGCTTTGTCTGAGGTGGTGCTATGCCCTTGCAGGCCTCATGATGTCGGCAAATTTAGCAGGCCAGGACCGGATGTTGTTGTAACGAATAGAAACGGAGGCACAGATGTAGAAGTTCACATTCGTATTTATTAAGGCTTGATGTGGAACCACTAGACCACAGTCCGGGGGGGCTCCAAAGGGGGAGTTACTGCATGAGCCCCAGACACCCGTAGTAAATCCCCTCGAACAGGGACAGAATGGGATGCCTGGAGGACACGGGTGCTACCTTCAGTTAGACCCCGTACTCGTGGCGGCTGTCCCAGCGGAACAGACGGACCAGCAAGGTGTTGCAGAGCTGACTGGAGGATACCGGGTGTATGAGTAGAAGCTGGCACCGGGAGTACTGGCGTGGTCCGGAAGTGAGGCTGCCGGACTGGCAGGACTAGACGGGTCCAGCGTAGATACTGCGGATGCAGTCCAGAATAACTGGGTTACTGGTAGCAGAAGATCTGTGGAGACAGACAGAATAAGCGGAGTTCCTTGCAGATACTTCAGAAACAGAAGCGCATGATAACAGGAACCAGAAGTTAGCAACAGTAGATACTTGTTGCTCCAGCGCCCTCCCTATGATGGAAGGGCTAGAAATAGTAGATAAACACACATCATTGGTTAGAGGCAACATTTGGAAAATGCACACTGTCTTTTTTAGAGACCGGGAGCGCGCGCGCGTGCGACATAAGAACCCTGCCAGGGAACCTGCTGGCTGCATGCCAGGAAGCAGGAGAGGAAGGAGGAGTGGGGGCTGTGTCCAGACAGCGTGAAGCCAGCACAGAGTGAGAGTCCTGACGGAGACCCCCTGGAGGTACAGTAAACAGACCGGGTGTAACAGTATCCCCCTCTTTACGCCCCCTCTTTTTCAAGCCTGCATAGAATTTTTTCAGAAGAAGAGGAGCACGGATATTCTCTCTAGGCTCCCATGACCTCTCCTCAGGACTAAAGCCCCTCCAATGCACCAAAAAATATATCTTACCCCTTATCCTTTTAGTGGCCAAGATATTCTCTACCTCAAAAACATCCTCCTCACTGACGGGATCTGGAGTGGAACCAGGATCTTTAAAAAATGAACTCAAAAGTACGGGTTTGAGGAGGGAAACATGAAAAGAATTAAGCACTCGTAAGGAAGCCGGCAGTTTCAATTTGTACGAGACTGCGTTAATCCGTTTCAGGACTTCAAATGGACCGATGAAGCGGGGACCCAGTTTGTAAGAGGGCATCTTCAGACGGATATACTTGGAGGAGAGCCATACCTTATCCAATGGCCGGAAGGAGGGAGCCTCCAGACGTCTTTTGTCCGCATGCTTCGTCATACATAGTGAAGCTCTCTCTAAGGTAACCTTGGTGTCGCTCCATACTTTCGAGAATTCCTCCGTAAAGTTATCAGCTGCAGGAACGCCAGAAGACCCAGAGATGGGAAGCGGAATCCTGGGTTGGAGCCCAAACACAATCTGAAAGGGAGATTTACCAGAAGACTCACTTATTTGATTGTTGTATGAGAATTCTGCCCAAGGCAGCAACATGATCCAGTCATCATGATGTACGTTGACGAAGTGACGCAATCCTGTCAGAATTTGATTGGTCCTCTCTACTTGCCCATTGGATTGAGGGTGATATGCAGAAGAGAAGTCCAGCTCCACTTGTACAGACTTAAAAAGTGCTCTCCAGAACTTGGAGGTGAACTGGACACCCCTGTCGGATACGATGTGGACAGGAAACCCATGAAGACAGAAGATATGTTGAATGAAATGATCAGCGAGCTCTGAAGCAGATGGGAGACCAGGTAATGGAACAAAATGCGCCATCTTCGAAAAAAAGGATCCACCACAACCCAGATGACTGAACAGCCAGAGGAGACAGGGAGATCAGTAATAAAGTCCATTGCGGTGTGCTGCCAGGGTACTGAAGGAACAAACAGAGGTAATAACCGCCCGGAGGGCAAACGCTTATCAGTCTTGTTGCGAGCACACGAAGGACAGGCAGCAACATACTCCTGAACATCTTTGCCCATGGTAGGCCACCAGTAGTAACGGGAGATGAGTTGCAGAGTCTTCCTTTGTCCGGCATGACCGGCCAACTTAGAAGAATGACCCTACCGAAGAACTCGTTTCCGATCTGAAGTAGATACAAAGGTTTTACCTGGAGAGAGTCGAGCAAGATTAACCGCGGCCACCAACACTAATCTGGACGGTTCAATGATGTGGTGCGGTCCTTCCACTAAATCGGGAGACAAAAACGCTCTGGAAAGTGCATCGGCTTTAATGTTCTTATCAGCTGGTCGGAAATGAAGAACAAAATTAAATCGAGCAAAAAACAAGGCCCACCAGGCTTGACGAGGATTCAGTCTCTGAGCAGATTGAAGATAAGCAAGATTCTTATGATCTGTGTAAATGATAACCTGATGAGCAGCACCCTCAAGAAGGTGACGCCACTCCTGCAGAGCTAACTTGATAGCCAATAATTCACGATCTCCTACGGAGTAATTTCTCTCAGAAACGGAAAAGACTTTCGAGAAAAATCCACAGGTGACCATCCGGCCGGACGACGACTTCTGGGTGAGAACTGCACCAGCACCTATGGAGGAAGCGTCTACCTCAAGCAAAAATTGTTTTTCGGAGTCCGGTCGATGAAGTATGGGTGCGGAGGAGAAGGCCTGCTTTAGGGAAGTAAAAGCCTCCTCAGCCTCAGGTGTCCATCTCTTGGCATTCGCGCCTTTCCGGGTCAAAGCCGAAATGGGTGCCACTCGAGTGGAAAAATTTGGAATGAACAAACGGTAATAGTTGGCGAACCCCAGGAACCGTTGTATTGCCTTCAGACCGCATGGGCGAGGCCACTTTAGAATGGCGGATACCTTCTCTGGATCCATCTTTAAACCTGTAGATGAGACAATATAACCCAGGAAAGGCAGAGAGGATTGCTCAAAGAGACACTTTTCAATTTTAGCATAAAGTCTGTTCTCCCTGAGTCTTTGTAAGACCATACGTACTTGTCTCCGGTGGGAAGCTAAATCAGCAGAGAAGATCAGAATGTCGTCCAGGTAAACAACAACACAAGAAAAAAGCAGATCTCTGAAAATGTCATTTACAAATTCCTGAAACACTGCTGGTGCATTACTTAGCTCAAATGGCATTACCAGGTATTCGTAATGTCCGTCCCGGGTGTTAAAGGCGGTCTTCCATTCGTCTGCCTTACGAATGCGTATCAGATTGTAAGCCCCTCTGAGATCCAGTTTGGTGAAAATTTTAGACCCCCTAAGATGACCAAACAATTCTGAAATTAACGGCAACGGATACCTGTTCTTTACCGTATTCTGGTTCCGACCCCTGTAATCGATACAGGGTCATAGAGATCCATCCTTTTTCTTCACGAAGAAGAATCCAGCTCCAGCAGGCGAGGAAGACTTCCAGATGAATCCTCTGTCCAGGTTCTCCTGAATGTATTCAGACATGGACTGAGTCTCTGCTTGAGAAAGAGGATAGATCCGTCCACGTGGAGGAGACGCTCCGGGAAGCAGATCAATGGGGCAATCATACGACCTGTATGGAGGTAATCTCTCTACCTCCTTTTTCCCAAAGACATCAGCGAAGGACCATTAAGGAGACGGCAAACCCGGCAGGGCTTTAGGTTGTACTGGAGGAAGAGCAGGACAAACCAGAATGATACATCGATCAAAGCAAGAATCTCCCCAGCGCAGGATCTCTCCCGTCCTCCAATTTAGAACAGGTTCATGCATCCGGAACCAGGGTAGACCTAGAAGCAAGGGGTGAGACAAAAACAGATTCTTTCAGAATGGGTTAGACCTACCCAAAAGGCACAGTCTGGAACCATATGGACTCCGACAGGGGTCTGCAATCCACAGATGTCACTTGCAACGGTTCCGATAAATGCTGGAATGGAATCTGATAATGATCCACTACCGCCTGCCGAATAAGGTTCCCGGCGGCACCAGAATCCAGGTGACAGAACTCAGAAAATCTCGTCTTGCTGAAGGCCACAGAGATTGTTATTTGCAGAGCTGGAGAGAGATGATCCTTACCTAGGGTAGCCTCTCCTACAAACCCTAGGCACTGGAGTTTCCCAGTCTCTTAGGACAAGAGCGGATATAATGCTTGGCACTGCCACAGTAGAAACAGCTCCCCTCCAGGCGACGCGCCTCCTGGCAACGGTTGACCAGATTTACACGATCCACCTCCATAGCCACAGGAGTGGAAGACAAAGATGGTGAGTTCGCAGATTTAGGAGCACAAGCAACCTGGTGATTGGATTCTTTTTCACGTCTGATCTCGTTGGACCGTTCCTGAAACCATAGATCAACCCGAACTGCCAGGGAAATCAGGTCATCCAGAACAGTAGGCAAGTCTCGTCCTGCCAACTCATGCTTAACTCGTCCAGATAGTCCCTGCCAGAAGGTAGCCACCAAAGCCTCATTGTTCCAGGAAAGTTCAGACGAAAGAGTATGGAACTGCACCGCATACTGAGCCACCGTAAGAGCCTCCTGTCGTAGTCGAAGAAGAGCAGAAGCTGTCGACGTAGTATGACCAGGTTCGTCAAAGGTCTTGCGGAATGCCTCTAGAAAAGACTGGAGATTAGTAACGAATGGATCCACCCTCTCCCACAGCAGATTCATCCAGGCGAGCGCCTCTCCATCAAGGTGGGACATGATGAAGCCAACTTTGGCCAAATCAGAAGCAAACCTATGCCCCAATAGTTCGAAGTGCAGTGTGCACTGATTTATGAACCCTCGACACAAAACGGGGTCGCCGCGGAAGCGGGTGGGAGCCGCCAAGCGAGAATCCTTACTTGCTATGCAGTTAGATACCTGGACACAGGTGGCAGGAGCAGGTGCAATCGAAGAAGCCAGACTATCCAGGCGAGCAGATATGTTGTGCAGGAAAGGCATGATTTTATCCTGTTGCTCCCTCAGCTGGGAGATCTCCTGACGTAACTCCATGACTGGTGATTTCTGGGATCCAGTGGATTCCGTGGCCGGAGCAATCTGTAACAAATGGAAACTGAGGCACAGATGTAGAAGTTCACATTCGTATTTATTAAGGTTTGGTGTGGAACCACTAGACCACAGTCCGGGGGGGCTCCGAAGGGGGCGTTACTGCGTGAGCCCCAGACACCCATAGTAAGTCCCCTCGAACAATGACAGAATGGAATGCCTGGAGGACACAGGTGCTACCTTCAGTTAGACCCCGTACTCGTGGCGGCTGTCCCAGAGGAACAGACGGACCAGCAAGGTTAGCGGGTGTTGCAGAGCTGACTGGAGGATACCGGGTGTATGAGTAGAAGCTGGCACCGGGAGTACTGGCGTGGTCCGGAAGTGAGGCTGGCGGACTGGCAGGACTAGACGGGTCCAGCGTAGATACTGCGGATGCAGTCCAGAATAACTGGGTTACTGGTAGCAGAAGATCTGTGGAGACAGACAGAATAAGCGGAGTTCCTTGCAGATACTTCAGAAACAGAAGCGCATGATAACAGGAACCGGAAGTTAGCAACAGTAGATACTTGTTGCTCCAGTGCCCTCCCTATGGTGGAAGGGCTAGAAATAGTAGATAAACACACGTCATTGGTTAGAGGCAACATTTGGAAAATGCACACTGCCTCTTTAAGAGACCGGGAGCGAGCGCGCGTGCGACCTAAGAACCCTGCCAGTGAACCTGCTGGCCACACGCCAGGAAGCAGGAGAGGAAGGAGGAGTGGGGGCTGTGTCCAGACAGCGTGAAGTTGGCACAGAGCGAGAGTCCCAACGGAGACCCCCTGGAGGTACAGTAAACAGACCGGGTGTAACAGTTGTAAAGTTCAGTGAAGGAGACCACCACTCAAAAATAATCTGTCTTTTACTGAACATCAGTGCAGATAGGGGTATATACAGTGGATAGCATGTACAAAACTTTATGGACATTTCTCTTAACACACGGAATATCTTCATACACATTCTCTTTTTCCTTTCCTAAACTCACTCGATTTGGCCTCAGTTATTTCCTTTGTCTTCAACACCACCCAGCACAGTGCTTCGGGAGCATTCCTTGTCCCTGCACTGCAGTGCAGTCAGCAAGAGTCCTGTACTTCCACCTGTTGCTCCGTATCCTTATGTCACTTTGGCCTTTACTTAGCTTCCCTGTTTGTCGACGCCTTGGAATTACCTCTTGGGGCACTCTCTTCGTCTCGTGCTCCCTGCTCCGATTCATCCCGTTACCTCGTTAGCTTGTGAATAGCTAGGCCTCCTGTCCCTGGTCCAGTAAATAACTCACTCCGGCTATCACTATGCCTCTGTCTCTACTCTGGTCCTCGCTATCCGTTGCCTCAGTTTGCCTCTTATTTCAGGGACACCCAGTTCACGTAGCTCTGTTCACTGATCTGACCATAGGTCTGCTTCTAGTGGGCACCGGACCCTATATTTCTTCCTAACAGGAAATCCCCACTGTCCCTTCAATTTAGTTCCTCCAACTTCGGGCTAGTCCCAACCATTAACCGTAACTGTCCATATTAACTCCCTAGTGCTGGGCATACGACAACTCTATTACTAATAACATATGTCACTAAACATATTACACATTCAAAAGCATTATAACAATACATGTGTCTTCAAGGGGGAACATGGGCAACATTTCCATCTTCTTAGAGGATCTTCACATGCCATTTTAAGGGTATGTGCACACGTAGAAAAGTCCACTGTGGATTTTTCCGCAGCGGATTTGATAAATCCGCAGGTCAAAAGCACTGCTTTTTTCCTGCGGATTTATTGCGGATTTACCGCTGATTTACCGCGGTTTTTGTGCGGATTCCACTGCGGTTTTACACCTGCGGTTTTCTATTATGGAGCAGGTGTAAAACTGCTGCGGATTCCGCACAAAGAATTGACATGCTGCGGAATGTAAACCGCTGCTTTTCCGTGCGTTTTTTTCCGCAGCATGTGCACTGCGGATTGCGTTTCCCATAGGTTTACATTGTACTGTAAACGCATGGGAAACTGCTGCGGATCCACAGCTGCGGAAACGCTGCGGATCCGCAGCAAAATCCGCAGCGTGTGCACATAGTCATTTACACAGAAATGTAATTCAGATGAAGATAGAAGATAGAGTAATTTTGCTGGAATTCACTTAGCCCTAAATGCAGAGAGTAAGGCCTCTTTCACACTTCCGTCTTTTTGTTTCCGTCAAAATGTGTTGTTTTGTGGAAAAAACGGATTGTGCAAATTTGCCCGCTGGATCCATCTTTTTCTTATAGACTTGTATTAGCGACGGATTACGACGCATGGCCTCACGTTTCGTCCATCGTGCGCAGGATCCATTGGAACTTGTTGATCTGTCGTTTGGAAAAAACTTACAAAGAAACATTTTTTGTCTGCGTCGGAAAAACATACAACGACGTCGTTGGCTAGAATGGAAGCCTATGGATGCAGGATCCGTCACTGTCCATCAAATGATGGAATCCAGGGCTGGATTCCATTTTTTTACACTGAGCATGCTCCAAATTTGTATTTAGTAGCCAATTGGCCAGACAGCCCCAAATCTATATAAACCAGCCATGTGGCTTCATTCCTCAATGTGCCAGCAAGAAGGATAGAAGCCAGCAAGAGGACTACCAGCCAGCCGAATACCAGCCAGCCAGAGGCCTGCAGCCAGCCAGTGTCCTGCCAGCCAGAGGACTACCAGCCAGCCAGAGTCCTGCCAGCCAGCCAGCAAGGGGCCTGCCAGCCAGAGGACTACTAGCCAGCCAGAGTCCTGCCAGCCAGCCAGCAAGAGGCCTGCCAGCCAGAGGACTACCACCCAGCCAGAGGCCTGCCAGCCAGCCAGCCAGCCAGCAAGAGGCCTGCCAGCCAGGGGACTTCCAGCCAGCCAGTGTCCTGCCAGCCAGCGTGAGTCCTGCCAGTGTTTTTTTCTTGTGTGTGTGTGTCCAGCTGTGGTTGCTTAGTTTTATTATTGCTGTCATGTATTTCCAAAGTAGTGTGGCGTGTCTGCGGCGTGTGTGGTATGTGTGTGTAAAATGCGGTGTGTGTGCGGCGTGTGTGGCATGTGTGTGTATTGACAGTGTGTGTGTGCGGCGTGTGTGGCATGGGTGTGTAATGGCGGCGTGTGTGTGTGTGCGTGTCTGTGTGTCCATGTTTTGTTTTTTTTTAACAACTTTACATGTATTTTAAACAAAGTTCCGCGGTGTGTTTGTGTGTGTGTGGCATGTGTGTGCGTAGAGTGTGTTCCTTTTTTTGTTACAAAATTTGCATTTAATGTACTTGCATTTAAAATAAAGAGCAGTGTAACTCCTACTTGTGATGTTAAAAACTAAAATTTTAAACAAAAAAAAAGCAAATAATAATTTTTTTTCCTAAAACTGTACGTAATATCATTTCACAAAGGTAAATTTTACAGTGTGGTTTATGTAAAACTGGAACGCACAACATGCAATACAGAGTTGGTTGAGGGTATATTTGTTTAAATAAAATGTGTATGAAAATGTGGATAGCAGAAATTGAGAATTTTAATTTTTTTAATGGATTTTTAAAAATAGCATATGTGGTCAATAGATTTTCAACTGGGCTTTAGGTTTTTAAACTTTGAAGGAGGGTATTGTTTGCAAGGATTAGGTTTTTTTTGAGGGGGGGTAAGGGTTTGCCAGCTTGCGCATAGCGCATATTATGGAAGGAGGATATCAAGCTCAGACTTGTGTGCCTTTGGTATATTTTTGGGGGTTACAGAAGGGTAATTTTTTTGCTTACTTGCACATTGCTCAGATATAAAATTTGAGCGGGGTGGTTTATAAACCTATTAAATTACTTAGCTTTTTTTTTTGTTGTGGGTCCTATGGGGATTATTTTAGGGGGAGATTTTTAAATCCTACTAGCTGTGGAGCAACTTTTTATGTTCTAATTCAGCTGCCTACATATAATTTTATAATTGTGTTTATACTTGCAGTACAAGGCCATACCAGACAAAACATCAGGGTGCAACCGGACAAACAAGCCAGCAGGGACCAACCAGGCCAGCAAGCAGAACTCCTGATGTAAGTATTAAAGAACACAAAGCTTTGCATATAGTTTGTATAGTAGCTAACAAGTGTCTTTATACTTGCAGTACCAGGCCATACCAGGCCAAACATTAGGGAGCAACTGGACAAACAAGCCAGCAGGGACCAACCAGGCCAGCAAGCAAGTGTCTTTATACTTGCAGATCGAAAAAAAACCCCATTATGTCTTCTTCTGGGAGCCCTCCTTCACAGCTTCAGCGTATTGAGTTAATTTAACAATAATTTTTTTTCTTTTTGTTCTTGTTAAAATTTTGAGTTTAACGCTATATGCATTAATTATGTTTTCACAGGAAGCTGAAGCAGCAGAGGGCCTCCCAGAAGGAGACCGGGTGGGTGGAGAAATGCCCGGAGCGAACACGCAGAGTGTAAGTTGTGCAGAAACAGTTCCTACAGACATCACAGTGCACCCAACACATAAAAAACAGATCATCATACATCACAGTACACACAAAACATATGCCTGCATCCAACATAATTTTTTAATTTTTTCTAGTCTGCTGCACATTCTGGCCAAGGCCGTCAAGGTCTTCCCAGCAGCTCCCAAGGTCGGTGTCATGATCGCAGCTGCGGTCAGCCTCCAGTAAGTACTTTTTTTTAATTCGATGTGGATTTCAGTTTAATTATTATTTTTTGTTTGTTTTTTAACAGTCTTCACAGCGTGCTCCCGACTCGGATGGTGAGGATGGGGGTATTTATGTGGACCGCCTCATCGAAGAGGTACATGAGCCATTAGCCATGCTAATCAATTTATCACCCGTCGGCTCTGGGAGCAAATATGCATCATCGTTGTGGACAACTGGGAGGACCGCGAACCTAGGCAGCAGACTCAAGCACCTAAGTATTCCCTTTTCAGTAATTTAGGTTGCAGGACGGAATGTGTTGTAAACAAAATATTTTTTTTTTCACTTTACAGGTGAAAGGGTAATGAAGCAGTGGCGGTCACTCAGGGATCGCTTCAAGAGGGAGTTCAACAAGGAGATGCAGGCCCTGAGTGGATCAGGAGGACACAGGAGCCAATATAAGTACAGCAGGGCCCTGTCGTTCCTCCGGTTGACAATGGTTAGCAGAAGGTAAATATTCCACAGCCCATTTATGAAGTCACAATGTTTACCTGTCTAACCTTATTTTTTTGTTTCAGCCAGGGCTATGTAATATCAATTTATTAATTTTCGCTTTTCTTTCACAGCACCATCTGCAGCACACGGGAGCCTGCTGCTGCGTTGGACCCCTCTGGAGCGATCCCACAGGAGTCCGCCACCGGGGACCATGTCCCTAGACACCACCCCTCTGACACTTCATCTGACCCTTCCCTCACATCTGATCCCTCGGCCCCATCCACCAGCGCTGAAGGATCATCTCAGACTTCTTCACATGAAGCTGCTGTTGACGAGTTAGCTTTCCCTTTACTCCACCCCTCTGATGCTGCCACCTCTAGAACACCTTTAGGTTCTGGGCGGCAGCACCAGAGGGGTCAGGAAAGGAGCTATTCGCCTGACTTCTTGCATCTGAATACAGCCTTCCAGAACTCGATCAAGCTTTTGGCCGAGCAAATGACTGCTGGGTTCAACATGTTGAATAAAAGCATCCTTGAACTCAGCAGTCGACTGGAAAGGATGCATTCAGATGCAAGTCAGTCGCCGAATAATATTTTTTCAGGCAGTACTAGCGCGCATGGAAAATCTAACTCCTGACAAGCAGATGCATGTAATGCAAGGCTGCCATGCTGCTAGCGCAGGCCACCTCCCAAGCCCCTCCACCTACCCCGGTAGTTGGTCCCACACTTCCCCCAGCCACTGTCTCTCCTACCAATCCTTCCCAGTACCAAAATCCTCCCCAGTACCAAAACCTTTCCAGTACCAAAATCCCTCCCAGTACACAAACTCTTGCCGTTTCCAAAATCCGTCCCAGTTCCAAAATCCGTCCGAGTTCCAAATGCCTTCCCACAGTTTCCTTCCCCATTACATATTCCTTCCCCGACCCAGCTTCCTGTACCTTATAATTTCCCACCTACAACAACCCAACCCCCCGCCCAACCTGTCCTCTCTGCTCAACCTCATGTTTTCTCCCCCCCTTCCACTTCTGATCAACCCCAACCCGGTCGCCTTTCCCCCACTATTGAAATGGTCCACCCTGCCAGCCCCTAGAATACTATCTCCACCCAACAGTTTACCAATCTGTAAAATTGTAAATAAAAACATTTTTGGTTTCAAAAAGCATTTATTGTCAATTGTATTTACAGGTCCTTCTCAAAAAATTAGCATATAGTGTTAAATTTCATTATTTACCATAATGTAATGATTACAATTAAACTTTCATATATTATAGATTCATTATCCACCAACTGAAATTTGTCAGGTCTTTTATTGTTTTAATACTGATGATTTTGGCCTACAACTCCTGATAACCCAAAAAACCTGTCTCAATAAATTAGCATATCAAGAAAAGGTTCTCTAAACGACCTATTACCCTAATCTTCTGAATCAACTAATTAACTCTAAACACATGCAAAAGATACCTGAGGCTTTTAAAAACTCCCTGCCTGGTTCATTACTCAAAACCCCCATCATGGGTAAGACTAGCGACCTGACAGATGTCAAGAAGGCCATCATTGACACCCTCAAGCAAGAGGGTAAGACCCAGAAAGAAATTTCTCAACAAATAGGCTGTTCCCAGAGTGCTGTATCAAGGCACCTCAATGGTAAGTCTGTTGGAAGGAAACAATGTGGCAGAAAACGCTGTACAACGAGAAGAGGTGACCGGACCCTGAGGAAGATTGTGGAGAAGGACCGATTCCAGACCTTGGGGAACCTGAGGAAGCAGTGGACTGAGTCTGGTGTGGAAACATCCAGAGCCACCGTGCACAGGCGTGTGCAGGAAATGGGCTACAGGTGCCGCATTCCCCAGGTAAAGCCACTTTTGAACCATAAACAGCGGCAGAAGCGCCTGACCTGGTACTTTTTTCTGATGAAAGCAAATTTTGCATGTCATTCGGAAATCAAGGTGCCAGAGTCTGGAGGAAGACTGGGGAGAAGGAAATGCCAAAATGCCTGAAGTCCAGTGTCAAGTACCCACAGTCAGTGATGGTGTGGGGTGCCATGCCAGCTGCTGGTGTTGGTCCACTGTGTTTCATCAAGGGCAGGGTCAATGCAGCTAGCTATCAGGAGATTTTGGAGCACTTCATGCTTCCATCGGCTGAAATGCTTTATGGAGATGAAGATTTCATTTTTCAGCACGACCTGGCACCTGCTCACAGTGCCAAAACCACTGGTAAATGGTTTACTGACCATGGTATTACTGTGCTCAATTGGCCTGCCAACTCTCCTGACCTGAACCCCATAGAGAATCTGTGGGATATTGTGAAGAGAAAGTTGAGAGACGCAAGACCCAACACTCTGGATGAGCTTAAGGCCGCTATTGAAGCATCCTGGGCCTCCATAACATCTCAGCAGTGTCACAGGCTGATTGCCTCCATGCCACGCCGCATTGAAGCAGTCATTTCTGCCAAAGGATTCCCGACCAAGTATTGAGTGCATAACTGAACATTATTATTTGATGGTTTTTTTGTTTGTTATTAAAAAACACTTTTATTTGATTGGACGGGTGAAATATGCTAATTTATTGAGACAGGTTTTTTGGGTTATCAGGAGTTGTAGGCCAAAATCATCAGTATTAAAACAATAAAAGACCTGACAAATTTCAGTTGGTGGATAATGAATCTATAATATATGAAAGTTTAATTGTAATCATTACATTATGGTAAATAATGAAATGTAACACTATATGCTAATTTTTTGAGAAGGACCTGTATATACGATTTGGTATAAAAGGTACAAAGCATAAAACACTAGTTGTAAAGGTAAAAAAAGGTTGTTTTACAAAAAAACATACACAACTTTACAGAAAGATATAAAACTTGGTGTAAAACAAAAAACATGGTATAATCACAAGTAGGGTTGAGCAAAACGGGTCGGCCATTTTCAGAAGTCGACGACTTTTGGCAAAGTCGGGTTTCATGAAACCCGACCCGACCCCTGTGTGGGGTCGGCCATGAGGTCGGCGATCTTCTGAATCTGGTATCGGAATTCCGATACCGAGTTCCGATATGTTTGCGATATCGGAACTCGATATCGGAATCCACATTTAAGTGTAAAATAAAGAATTAAAATAAAAAATATTGATATACTCACCTCTCCGACGCAGCCTGGACATCGCCGCTGGTAACCGGCATCTTCCATTTCTAAGAATGGCGCTTGAAAGACCTTTCGATGACGTCACGGCTTGTGATTGGTCGCGGCGGCCCACGTGACCGCTGAGCGACCAATCACAACAAGCCGTGACGTAATTCTCAGGTCCTAAATTCCTCATTCTAGGAATTTAGGCCATGAGAATTACGTCACGGCTTGTGATTGGTCGCTGAGCGGTCACGTGGGACGCCGCGACCAATCACAAGCCGTGACGTCATCGAAAGGTCCTTCACGAGCTGATTCTTAAGAAGGAAGGCTGCCGGAAAGAAGCAGGGTGTGTCCGAGGGTGAGTATATACCTAATAGGAATATACTCACCCTCGGCTTCTTTCCAGCAGCCTTCCTTCTTAAGAATCAGCGCGTGAAGGACCTTTCGATTACGTCACGGCTTGTGATTGGTCGCGGCGGCCCACGTGACCGCTCAGCGACCAATCACAAGCCGTGACGTAATTCTCATGGCCTAAATTCCTAGAATGAGGAATTTAGGACCTGAGAATTACGTCACGGCTTGTTGTGATTGGTCGCTCAGCGGTCACGTGGGCCGCCGCGACCAATCACAAGCCGTGACGTCATCGAAAAGGTCTTTCAAGCGCCATTCTTAGGAACGGAAGATGCCAATTACTACCAGGGCGCGTCAGAGGGTGAGTATATCAATATTTTTTATTTTAATTCTTTATTTTACACTTAAATATGGATCCCAGGGCCTGAAGGAGAGTTTCCTCTCCTTCAGACCCTGGGAACCATAGTATCCCATTGCACTGCATTGGGTTTCGCGTTTCGGCCGACCCCGACCCCGACTTTTTTATAGGATCGGACGATTTCACTCGACCCGACTTTTGAGAAAGTCGGGTTTCGTGAAACCCGACCCGATCCTATAAAAATAAAAGTCGCTCAACCCTAATCACAAGTGTTACTTCAGCAGGTATAAAATCAGAAGTGTGACTTCAGCAATAAGTTTGGTAATCCAAACATACATTATATAAAAACACAAAACATATCAAACCATGTTATCCTGCCATTCAACTGGTGACATAAAGTAATCTGCAAATTTGTCCCTCACTCTGGAAACTGCAACAGTGCTATAAAAAGTTATATTTTGATAGACACGCAAGGTGGTTTCAGACTCATTTTTCTCCATGGCAAGCTGTTCCTTGGATAGGACAAAATTGTGCAGCACCACATAAGCCTTCACACCACCTCATCCACAGTCTCAGTTTTCAGTTTGATAGCAGTCAATAGAACTCGCCATTGTGCAGTTAAAATCCCGAAGGCACACTCCACCACTCGTCTCGCTCTTGTTAACTGATAATTAAATAAGATTTTCCTTCGTGTTAATCCACTACTCGCATATGGTTTGAGCAGGTGTGGTAAAAGTTGGAAGGCTTTATCACCAACACACACAAATGTCATTGGTGGGCCAGGGGTTCCAGGGAGTGGTCTTGGAGGTGGAAAATGATATGTGTCTCCGTATAAACAACGCCCCATTGCAGACATTTTAAAACCTGAGAATCATTGGCGCGGCGATAGGCACCAATATCCACCACTATGAATTGCATTACAAATAATAACTATTACAATCTACCAGCAACAACATTACAGTTAGTCTGATGAATGAGGAACCATAAAAAAAATAAATAAATAAAGGCTTACCGAAGTGTCACCTCACCATCAAACGCTCCGCTGGTGATATTGAAAAGCGCAAATAGGTGTCCTTTCTCCGGATTAGTTCTCCAACCCGTTCCACCAAAACATCAAAATTTTCAGTTCTCATGCGTACATAATTGAAGAACTTCTCTGGGTTTTGCCTCAATTCCATGTACAGCGTTGAATGGACACCATAGGTCAATCGCTGTGCAGTGATCGGATGGATCCAAAGGCATCGGCGACGTCGCTGATGAAGGATGCGCTGTCTTGTTTCCTCCTTTTCATGAACAATCACTGCCAACCTATTGGCCTCAAAAGCAAAATCCGCATAGATGGTCACAATATTTGCTATAACTCCTTCCATTTCTGCTACTTGCTCTAAAACCTCTCAAAGATGGGGTGTTAAAACACTCAATATATAGGTTTCCATTATTTTCCAGTAGCCAATCACATTTGAGAGCCTCCGATTTGGAGGTATGAAAACGGATCTGCCAAAAAAAGGATGAAATGGATAGAAAAGACGGATGCGGCAGATGCAGCAGATCCTGTTTTTCGACAGATCCGTCTAACGGATCCGGCAAAAATCTGAATCCGTTGCATCCGTTTTCCACTATTTTTGATGGATCTGTCGCTCAGTTGTGACGACTGATTGTGACTGACGCCAGAAGAGGGAAATGTGAAAGAGGCCTAACACTAAAATCACCCCATGACATTGCTGGCTAAATATGGAATTTAATGACTTAAAAATTTCCTACAGAGTAAAAACAATATGAGAAATTCATGAAGCTACAGTCCATTCTGTAAACATTATCTTTTAGAACAAAATATGCTGAAAAGATCAATATCTCTGTTAGGTGTCGAGTTCCCGCCTCTGCACAGGGGGAATATTGAACCATCTCCACTGCGGTCTCCCATTCTTCTCCAGCCGCGGTGGAGTCTGCTCAGCAGAGACATCGGTCCCAGCGTCTTGCTCAGTCTTACTCTGTGCATAGGGTTACTGCTACTTTTCCAGCTTCTGCTATTGAAGCCAATGCTGGGCAGCGGCGAGCAGACGCTTTTGGGACAAAATCCTGCTTTTCCCCTTCTGAGCATGCCCAGGGCAAGATCTCCCATTGGAGATCGAAGGTCACATGCTCAGATACTGCAGCAGATCCCATTGGTCCTCCAGGAAGGTCCTGAAGGTGCTCAACTTCTGTGGCAGCTTCCCATTGGTCCTTCTGGGAAGGTCCTGTACATGCTGCATCTATAAAAGGTTCGCATGACCGCACGGCCATGCGCTAGTGTACATTTGTATACGTGTGGGTGTTGATGTGTGCAAGTCGTTCTTAAATATCCCCTCCCTTGTGTATGACTGCTCGCGAAAGGTGGATGCTTGCTGTCTAGCCCCCGACTAAACTGTCAACATAAAGACACACGATACAGCGTCTATTGCTGTAGCCACCAGTGCGGCGCCGTGCGCTTATAGAGCGCTTTCCTATCCCTAGTTTGGGTGGTTAGTGGCGTCCGCCAAAGCGGCACAGCACGCACTCTTGTGCTTTAAATTATATTTTTCTGTTACTTTGACACCCCAGTTGCGGTGTCGAGCGCAAGTGGTCTGAACATGCTCTAATCCTGTGTCTTGGGATAGAGTCCTAAGACTCCTTGCTTGCACTCTTGCTGCGGTACCGCGGCCCTGTGACGCAACAGGGTTTGCTTCCTTCACACAGGGTGAAGATAACCCGTGTGTGTATCCACATTGTACCGCCATATAGTCCGTCATTACTCAGCAGGTTCCATCTCTGCACAGTGGACCCCGGGCTGCGAACGCACCTTATACCATCTCTCTTATAATTTGGTGCGTTCCGCTAGTCCTAACAATCTCTTTCTGTGAAATGACTATGTGGAACTAGCAATTTATTCAATAAACCCCTGTTTCTTCTGGCCTTAGGAGTTCAATGGGGGTCTTAGTCATACTTAGTGATTGAAAGCTATCTATTGTGGCAGTTCAACTTGCTCAGCGGTATACAGAGTTATAAAACAGAAACACTATCTCTTTAAATCTTCGGTTGGTTTATTAAATGGTGGCATAAACCAACAAAAAGGGGAAAGTAAACATAGCCATTCAGGCAAAAACAGGAAAATAACAAAGAAAAACAAAAATGCTGTTCACAGTCCATACATTTGTGGGGAGCTTCACACTCTATAGCACCACAGGTTCAGTCTTTCCTCAGGACACAAACCAATGGAGAATCCTCCCTCCAGTCCTGCTGAATAAAGACTGCTTCTGGAGCCCAACTATTTAAGCCCCAGACCATGTAACTCCTCCCTCATGTGACTGACCACATGACTGTGACATCACATATGTCCTGTCTGCACACGGCGGTGCTGGCTCTGCAGGTGGAGATAAGATGGACATCCTCCCATGCACTTTACAGATGGACACATAAAAACCAGTCCATTTATGCAACTTAGCTTAATCCTCACAACACTTAATATGTAATACTCTGGATCTCACATCACTGACGCCATTAAGCGTAGTGACACATATTTCTACTCCAGTACTTTACCAGTGTCTTTGTCTGTACACTCATACAGAGAAAGCTCCCCATCACTGAGTGGGACCTTCCATTGGACTTTAAAGCCTTGAATGAGCTGGGATTTAAATGATTAGATTAATAGTTACACTGAGGCTTTTCCTACAAATCTAGACATCAATCTGCTCTGCTCCTCCTGCCTTATAATATGCTCAATGCAGAGTAGACTGCATTTTCAACATGTGATATTCCCTTTAAAATGCAGTTACAGTATATTTTAGATGTGTTGACGTTACTGCAAAGGTCCCAGGGGCTGAGGTGTTCTGTCGAACACTAGGTACCACTGAGATGGCTTCTTATGGGTGTGTTTGATGTTATTCATTCATGTTTCCCACTCAGGCTGCATACCACCATATGACTCAAGAACCTCAGATGTAGTGTATTAGCAAAGAAAGATTCGGTCCATTTTATGTAAATAAAGTGAACTTTTCTGACGAAACAGATGTAACTTACAGTGGTGGAAAATAAGTATTTGATCTCTTGCTTATTTTGTAAGTTTTCGCACTGTCAAAGACATGTACAGTCTATAATTTTAAGGGTAGGTTAATTTTAACATTGAGAGAATATCAAAAATGAAATCCAAAAAATCAAATTGTATAAATTATATAAATTAATTTGCATTTTGCAGTGAGAAATAAGTATTTGATCCCACTGGCAAACAAGACTTAATACTTGGTGGCAAAACTCGTATTGGCAAGCACAGCAATCAGATTTTTTTTGCAGTTGATGATGAGGTTCGTGCACATGTCAGGAGGAATTTTGGTCCACGCCTCTTTGCAGATCATCTCTAAGTCATTAAGATTTGAGGCTGTTGCATGGCAACTCAGATCTTCAACTCCCTCCATAAGCTTCCTATGGGATTAAGGTCTGGAGACTGGCTAGGCCACTCCATGACCTTAACCTTTTTGAGTCACTCCTTTATTGCCTTGGCTGTATGTTTTGGGTCATTGTCTTGCTGGAAGACCCAGCCATGACCCATTTTTAATGTCCTGGTGGAGGGAAGGAGGTTGTCACTCAGGATTTTTCGGTAGATGGCTCCATCCATTCTCCTATTGATGTGGTGAAGTAGTCCTGTGGCCTTATCAGGGAAACACCCCCAAAACATAATATTTCCACCTCCATGCTTGAGAGCAGAGACTGTGTTCTTTGGGTTATAGACAGCATTTCTTTTCCTCCAAACATGGCGAGTTGAGTGAATGCCGAAGACCTCAATTTTGTCTCATCTGACCACAGAACCTTCTCCCAATCATTCACACAATCATCCAGGTGTTCATGGGCAAATTTCAGACGGGCCTGCACATGTGCCTTCTTGATCAGGGGACCTTGTGGACACTGCAGGATTTTAGTTTTAGGCTGATCTCTCACCTTCCTCATGATCAAGGATACCCCACGAGGTGAGATTTTGCATGGTGCCCCAGATCGATGTTGATTGTCAGTCATTTTGTATTTCTTCCATTTTCTTACTATTGCACCAACAGTTGACTCCTTCTCACCCAGCGTCTTACTTATGGTTTTGTAGCCCATTCCACCGTGACATGCTTATAAAGCTCTTTGTTCTTGCCCATGTTGTAGAGGTTAGAGTCTGACCGATTAATTGAGTCTGTGGACAGGAGTTTTTTTTTTATAAAGGTGACTATGTAAGACAGTTGTCTTTAATGCAGGTAGCAAGTTGATTAGGAGCGTCTAACTGGTCTGTAGGAACCAGAACTCTTAACGGGATCAAATATTTATTACTGCAAAATGCAAATAAATTTATATAATTTATACAATGTGATTTTCTGGATTTTATTTTTGATATTGTATCTCTCAATGTTAAAATTAACCCACCCTTAAAATTATAGAGTGTTCATGTCTTTGTCAGTGGGCAAACATACAAATTCAGCATGGGATCAAATACCTATTTCTCCCACTGTATATTCAATAGCTAGCAGGTATGGAGCTTGTTACTCACAACTTCTGCATTGCACAGAGGCACAAATATATCAGTTCCATGTGGCGGCACATCACTTGTTAGCAACAACAGTGTTGTAATACATCAAACAATGCTTGAATGCTCCATCTTTGCTAACTGTTCTTCACTGACTACAGCCCTTTCCAGCTGTACCCATGTCTGGCCTGGCAAGTCCAGGATTCCTTCATTAAGACTCACAGGTCCGGCCTACAATTTGCCTTCTCAGACCCAACTTTGGCTGTGTTGTCTCAGGGTTACCAACAACTGACATCTATATCTCCGTACCCACTGCAGCTGAGCTCTCTTTTCCCATCTGTTCCAGTTATCCGACTGGGATATGTCGTCATACCATAAATTAACTAATACCATTATCATATAAAAGGTCCTGCAATGCCTGCACATGAGGAAAGAGACATAGCAAATCAGAAAAAGTATACTACATTTCTAATTGGAGGTGTTTGCTAATATTATTACACCTACAGCATATTTGGGTAGGATCTTGGAGATGGGAATACTCCTTTAACCCTAGCCTATAACGGCCAGCTGACTGGCTACTCTCCTAATCCAACCACCATTTGAAGACACCATGGATGTGCAGAGAGAGACTTGGTGGGAAGGGTGCCTTTCCCACCAATTAACCCCTTCGGGAGAGGGACATCTAATACATGGTAGTACCATTTGTTCTTCTCCTGAAGGTCCAGGGTCCACCACGGCATTACACTGTAAATTAACAAATACCATTACTATATAACAATGTATAAATAATTACATGATACGCTGACTTAGTGGATAAAATTTTGGCCACGGCTTTTATTTATATTATATAGAAATATTCCAAAATTCATCAAAACTCATGTATCAGACTCGTACATGTCATGCTCCTGGATTCAATCCCTTGAGTTTGTGTTCTGTGGTTGGCTTCTCTTTCTGCCGAAACACACTTTTTCTTTGAGTGTTTGGGTTCTGTTCTCTGGCTGCAGTCTGTCTAACTTAATACTGGTGTTCTTCATTTCCTCTGTTTGTCTGTCCTATCACTTCTTGGATGCAGCCTTAACTACCTTCCCCTGCTGGTGTTTCTGCTGGTGATAGATTTTGGCTGCAGCTGTTTTGTGTATGATTTCTGTATTCCTGGTAAGCCGCCATTGTATGGTGGCGCTATTGCATTGTCTTAGGGTGCCAGCCTCCGTAGTCAGGCAGGGACAGACCAGAGTCAGAGAAGGGCTTTACGTTGCCTGAATAGGGACCTGTCAGGTTCAGGTATTTGTCTCCCTGGTTTGTATGTTACCTGTGTAACTGTGCTTTGGCAGTCATGACAGTACACCAATAACCAAAGCTTAGCTAAAACTCAAGCCCGATAACCCAAAAAAGACATGCTGTCTATTAAGTTATCTGAATGACTGACCCCAACTGTCCATCTTGCCTTAAAGGGAACCTGTCACCAGATATAAAGCTGTTAAACTGCAGATTAACCACATATTTGCAGGTTAGCAGAGTTATGATGCTATCTGGCATCTGCACGTGGCCAAATGCAGCAGGGAGAAAATTATCTGTATTCTCCCCACCAGCATTCGGTATTCAGTCTCAGGGGCGGCGCTGGTTCAATCACCGCTGAGTATACAGAGCGGCTGCTGTAAGCGCTCCTGGCCCTCACTGACAGCTGGCCTCAATGTCAGTATCAGTCAGAGCTAGGGGCGTGGTTACAGTGGCCACCCTGTATACTCAGAGCAGTGACTGAAGCAGTGCCGCCCCACCACTATAACTGAATACCGAATGCTGGCGGGAAGCATAAAGATCATTTTGTCCCGCTACGTTTGGCTGCGTGCAGGCGCCGGACAGCATCATAACGCTGTTAACCTGCAGATTAACCCTATATCTGCAGGTTAATAGCGTTATTCGTGGTGACAGGTTCCCTTTAACTAGACAAGCATGGCTCCGCCCCACCAAGGGCTATCTCTATCATAGCCTGTAGACTCAAATTAAAAATATTATTACCAACTTCAGATGAATGCACCAAATCCTCGCGCAAAAGGTCAGGCACACCACCATCTAAGTCAGCGTGACAAAAGGAGAAACAGTCAATTGTTGGCATGAACTTACACATAGATCTATTTAAACGTTTCCATAATTTTTTATTTGACCAAAAGCAATCTAGAAACAATTTCAGAAAAGATCATTTTGACACCAGGAATTAGTCTTCAGATTTCCAGCAAACTTTTCTTCATTTGGAATAATAGTTCCACTGTCACTACTTTCCCAATGTCGTTTCCTCCTAAATGAATGATAACAATATCAGGTGCTGGAGATCAGCCGCTCATCATGAGTACTTGATTAATTAAGCTACCCCAAACTTTAACTTTGTCAGAAGACAATAATAGGTTTGGCCCATAACACTACTGCTGCGCTCTGCATTCCGCCCAGGGAATGAAGGAACTACCCAAGATCTAGACTGTATAACCTATAAAAACTATAAAAAATATATTAGTGCCAATATTAATTCCTAATGTACAATTGATAACAAATTGACTCCCATCTACCTAGCTTCTTTATCACTTCTTTGCTCAAACCCAATTTGGCAACCTTGGTTGCAGCCACAATACGGAAGGAGTATGTAGAGAAATACGTATTGTCTGGACCCAAGTTAGACACTTATGTAGGATACTCCTAAACTGAAACTGGGTCAGTGGTTCACCAGACTGTATAAGCAATTGATTACCCCCTGCCAGGTGCAAACTTACATATGCTTTGACTAGACAAATTGCACATATATTGTGAATACATTAATCTCAACCAATTGCCCTTTCCTGACTGATCAGTTCTCATCTAGTTATATGTAGTATAGTATAGCCCGCCCTGCCCGATACATTCATAAAGCCTAAACCACCTATTCCCAGTTTACTGCTTGGTAGCAATTCCCCTATAAGCAGAGAGCTGAAAATAGTAGGGAAGCAGCTGTGCAAAATAGTAATGTTTCAAATGAATGAAAACATCATGCATGTGCCATGATGCATAAATCCCGTAGCGTAGACGCAGTAAAGTGACATCTGCCATCCTGGGCACAATGATCCTTCTTGTAACCCTTTAAAACTTGCTTCACCAAAAAAATAACTGTTTAGTGGCCGTTGACTAAAAAAGAAAAAAAGACACCTATCAAATTTCTCACTACGGAGGAATATGCAAGCCTTTTTTAAAAAAACACCAAACAGCAAGGTGTCCTGCTCCAAATTTTTGAACATACTGTATCCCAATCTCTGCTTTTACAGAAACTCGACCACAGCCCCCCGTGCTGTCAAATAACCTTTCCATGTCGACGTTACCTCTGAGCGCTGAAAAAGCTCCATCACTAGGACCAGACTAATCCCCATAGATTCTCAGGACAATCCTCGCCCATGAATTAGGCGTCTGGCAAGACTGGAGAATTTGTTGAACTGGAATTGAGAAAGCGAATCTGCTATTAAATTGGATTTACTCTCAATATATACCACCTTCAACCAAAAATAAAATTTAAACATACAGTAGAAGGACCAACTGCCTAATCAATTTTACCACTGGACTACATCTCGACGATAAACAATTTATTGCAAACACTGCACCTTTATTATCTGATGTCAGCCAAATGCGTTTGTTAGCAAAACTTCATCCCCAAATAACCACATCTAGTACAGGTGTTCCATCGATAATTCGTTACTCTGATGATTTTTTTTTGTGTTGGTCCAGGTCAGGTTCATTGGTATGTTCAGTTTTATTGGTGACGGTAAAAAGGTGGCTGAATTGTTTTTTATATTGATTTTGATTGCTAATATAGCCATGGATTGTAGACTTCCAGAAGACAAGCTTGTTGACTTGCGGCTGGTGGTAGCGGCTTTGATTTTAACCGAAAAAGTTAAATTGAAAGTGGTACAGACTTTGTTGGGTAAGCTTAACTTTGCTTGCCAAATTATGCCAGTGAGCTGGGTGTTTTCAAAGCAATTGACAGCAGCCATATCAGGGAAGTCTGACCAGCATCATTTTGTTCACATTACTCAGGAGATCAAGGCTGATTTGGTGGTTTGGGATTCATTTTTAAAATGGTCGCACATTGTGAATGGATAAGGTGGTGTTCAATGGTTGATTGCAGCTTTACACGGATGCTGATCGCTCAGTTGGTTTTAGTGTATTCTTTCGGTCTCACTGGTGTACTGTAAATTGGCCTCTGTCATGGCATGCAGCAGGTTTAGTGAGGAATTTGTAATTGTTGGAAATATTTCCTCTTGTAGTGGCTCTTGAGCTGTGGGGGTCAGAATTTATTGGAAAAAATGTGTTTTTATTGTGACAATTTGTCGGCAGTGTACGCAATAAATTAACTTTCAGTAGGTTATCTGCGTTATTTGGTGTTGCGGTGTTTAGAGTGAAATGTGTGCATAAGGGCTAGACATGTTCCAGGGATGTCCAATGAAGTGGCTGTCTCGTTTTCAGGTCAACAGATTTTGAGATTTGTTACCTTGGGCAGACAAAGTAGAAGCAGAATGTTCTAATTTGCTGTGGAACCTGGTGAAAGTGTAGTGTAGTTATTAAGGGAAAAAGAAATTCAAACCTACAGGAACATGTGTGAAAGTGATTGCCCTCTAAACCTAATAACTGGTTGGGCCACCTTAGCAACAACAACTGCAATAAAGCATTTGCGATAACTGGCAATGAGTCTTTTACAACACTCTGGAGGAATTTTGGCCTACTCATCTTTGTGGAATTGTTGTAATTCAGCCACATTGGAGGGTTTCCGTACATGAACTGCCTTTTTAAGGTTATGCCACAACATCTCAATAAGATTAAGGTCAGGATATCGACTAGGCCATTCCAGTCTAAATTATGTTTTTCTTAAGTCATTCAGAGGTGGACTTGCTAGTGTATTTTGGATCATTTTCCTGCTGCATAACCCAAGTGTGCTTGAGGTCTCGAACAGATGGCCGGACATTGTCCTTCAGGATTTTTTAGCAGATAACAGAATTCACAGTTCCATTTACCACAGCAAGTCTTACAGGTCCTGAAGCAGCAAAACAGCCCCAGACCATCACACTACCACCACCATATTTTACTGTTAGTATGATGTTCCTTTTCTGAAATGCTGTGTTACTTCTACGCCAGATATAATGGGACATAAACCTTCCAAAAATTTCAACTACACAGATTATTCTCCAAAAGTCTTGTAGATATCAAGATGTTTTCTGGCAAAACTGAGACAAGGTTTTATATTGTTACTGCTCAGATTTTTTTCTTGGAACTCTGCCATGCAGGCCATTTTTGCCCAGTCTCTTTCATATGGTGGAGTCATGAACACTGATCTTAACTGAGGTAAGTGAGGCCTACAGTTATTGGAATGTTGTTTTGAGGTCTTTTGTGACCTTTTGGATGAGTCGTCGCTATGTCGCTATGCTCTTGGGGTAATTTTGGTTGACCGGCCACTGTTTTTCGCCATTTGTGTATAATGGCTCACACTGTGATTCACTGGAGTCCCAAAGCTTGAGAAATGTCTGTATAATCTTTTCCAGACTGATGGATCTCAATTCCTTTCTTTCTCATTTGTTCCAAAATTTCTTTGAATTGCGGCATGTCTAGCTTTTGAGGAACTTTTGGTCTACTTCACTTTGTCAGGTAGGTCCTATTTAAGTGACTTCTTGATTGAGAACAGGTGTGGCAGTAATCAGGCCCCCGTGTGCCTAGGGAATTTGAACTCAGCTTCCCAAACATTTGATAAAGCACAGTTAACCCCTTCATGACCTTGGGATTTTTCGTTTTTCCGTGTTCATTTTTCGCTCCTCTCCTTCCCAGAGCCATAACTTTTTTATTTTTCCATCAATATGGCCATGTGAGAGCTTATTTTTTGCGGGACAAGTTGTACTTTTGAACGACACTATTGGTTTTACCATGTCGTGTACTAGAAAACGGGGAAAAAATTCCAAGTGCGGTGAAATTGTAAAAAAAGTGCAATCCCACACTTGTTTTTTGTTTGGCTTTTTTGCTAGGTTCACTAAATGCTAAAACTGACCTGCCATTATGATTCTCCAGGTCATTACGAGTTCATAGACACCTAACTTGACTAGGTGATTTTTTATCTAAGTGGTGAAAAAAAATTCCAAACTTTGCTAAAAAAAAAAAAAAAAATTGCGCCATTTTCCGATACCCGTAGCGTCTCCATTTTTCATGACCTGGGGTCGGTTGAGGGCTTATTTTTTGTGTGCCGAGCTGGTGTTTTTAATGATATCATTTTGGTGCAGATACCTTCTTTTGATCGCCTGTTATTGCATTTTAATGCAATGTCGCGGTGACCAAAAAAACGTAATTCTGGCGTTTCAAATTTTTTTCTCGCTACGCTGTTTAGCGATCAGGTTAATGCTTTTTTTATTGATAGATTGGGCGATTCTGAACGTGGCAATACCAAATATGTGCAGGTTTGATTTTTTTTTTATTGATTTATTTTGAATGGGGCGAAAGGGGGGTGATTTAAACTTTTCTATTTTTTTTATTTTTTTCACATTTTTCTTTACTTTTTTTTTTTACTTTTGCCATGCTTCAATAGCCTCCATGGGAGGCTAGAAGCTGGCACAACTTGATCGCCTCTGCTACATAGCAGCGATCATCAGATCGCTGCTATGCAGCAGAAATGCAGGTGTGCTATGAGCGCCGACCACAGGGTGGCGCTCATAGCTACCGGCGATCAGTAACCATAGAGGTCTCAAGAACCTCTATGGTTACTCTGCAGAAGCATCGCAGCCCCCGATCATGTGACGGGGGTCAGCGATGCTTCATTTCCGGCCGCCCGGCCGGAAGCGCCGGTTAAATGCCGCTGTCAGCGTTTGACAGCGGCATTTAACTAGTTAATAGCGGCGGGTGAATCGCGATTTCACCCGCCGCTATTGCGGGCACATGTCAGCTGTTCAAAACAGCTGACATGTCCCGGCTTTGATGCGGGCTCACCGCCGGAGCCCTGCATCAAAGCGGGGGATCTGACCTCGGACGTACTATCCAGTCCGAGGTCAGAAAGGGGTTAATATATGTTTTAAGTGGGAGGGGCAATCACTTTTTCACATAGGGCACTGTAGGTTTGAGTTTTTGTTTTTCCCTTAATAATACAGACCTTCATGTAAAAACTGCATTCCGTGTTTACTTGTGATATCTTTGTCTAATATTTAATTTTTTTGGTGATCTGAAACATTGAAATGTTATAAACATGCAAAAGAATAGGAAATCAGGAAGGGGCCAAACATTTTTTCACACAACTGTAGGTTATTTTTAGTATTATCGGTTTTGAGGCAGGATTTTGTATCCGGGAGATTGGTTTCAGTGGTGTCGCAGAGGTTAGTGGCATTGGCATTTTTGTTTAAATTGGAAGGCGTAAGTGATGTAACAAAGGAATTTAAGGTGAACCAGGCGCTGAAACGTTTTTGAAAAAAGCAATAACTTGGGATAGAAGGAGACTGGTTTCCTTTGATCATTTGGCTAGGTTGATATGTTGTGTGTATCCCTCTAAATATGAGGTGTTGTTATTTTCAGCAGCTTTTGTTTTGGCTTTTTATTGTGTTTTTCGTATTATTGTATTGTTTAGACCTTCATGGTTAGTTGAAGGGATGTTTGCTTATTACCGTATTTTTCGGACTACAAGACGCACTTTTTCCCCCCCAAAAAAGGGAGTAAAATAGGGGGTGCGTCTTACAGTCGTAATGCAGGCTTACCCGGTGTGGTGGTGGCGGCAGAGGTGCGGCGACAGAGGTGCGGCGGGAGAGGTGCGGTATGGCGTGCGCAGGGTCCCTTCCACCGGTGAGGTGACGCAGCGGCCCGGAATGCAATGTGAGCAGCAGAGCAGGGTTGATCACCGGTTTATCCGTGGCGGCGGCCATGTTCCTGAGGCTGCTCGTGCGCAGATGGAGTGCTCTGCTTCATGGGGCTTCAGGAAAATGGCCACGGGAGGCCGCGCGTGCGCAGATGGAGATCACGGCGGCCATTTTCCTGAAGCTGAGTTTGCAGATTTAGATCTTGGCTTCAGGAAAATGGCCGCCGCGATCTCCATCTGCGCACGCGCGGCCTCCCGCGGCCATTTTCCTGAAGCCCCGGGAAGCAGAGCACTCCATCTGCGCACGCGTGGCCTCGGGAAGATGGCTGCCGCCACCGATAAACCGGTGATTAACCCGGCTCTGCTGCTCACATTGTATACCGGGAAGCACCTGTGGAAGGGACCCTGCGCACACCATACCACTCATCATCCCTGCACCTCTTCTACCACCACAGCACTGCTGCAACCCCTCCATGGACACCAGGCCGTGGCGTCCCCCACCTAAGCAGGAAGGGACCCTGCTCAGGTGCACGCCACACCGCATCACCCCACCTCTGCCGACACCATGCCTCCTGTGACCCTGCTCTGCCACCGCCAGCCCTCAGGTAAGATACTGTAAATTTGGACAATAAGACGGACCCCCATCTTATAAAAATCTTTTTTTGCAATTTTCACCCCAAATTTGGGGTGCCCCTTATGGTCCGGTGCGTCTTATAGTCCGAAAAATACGGTAACCGACAGGGTGGAATATTTTCTACGGTGTTCTAAGGAGGATTAGGATGGTCGAGGCAAGCTGGTGGTTTTGTATGCAATTCTTAGTCATGAGGCAATGGTGAAATGCTTTGTGGAAATCCGAGATGGTTTTCCAGATTTGTTTATGAGGCATAGGGTGGTTCTACACTTTCAAAATATCAATTCAATGTGGTTTTTAAGCAATGTTTGTTGAGTATGGGTGAGAGACCCAAGGAATATGGGTCACATTCTTTTTGTATTGGGGCGGCGACAGAGGCTTCACGCTGGGGTTTGGGAGAAAAGATTATTCGCCGTAATGGGCGTTGCGTATCAGCATGGTTTCGTTCCTATGTTCGCCCTCACCTTGTTTCTGTATAAGGATGAGTGGGCCTGGACCCGTTTTATGTGGTTTGGTGATAGTAATTTGTGTATTAATATGATGGCTGCTTTGTTTCACAATAGGTGTGTGCTTAATTTGGATTCTGGGCCACTCTGATGTGTTCTAGGGGGTGTTGCGGGACGATGTTCATCCAGATGATCAGCAGCTCGGGAAGGCCAGTTTCACGGCACGGATCTAATGGCTTCGAATTCATGGTATGACTTGTGGGAGGATTTTACCCAAAGTCTCATATTATTGCAGAATGGATCAACCACCAAATGTACTGGTATTGCATGTGTGAGGAAATGACCTGGCAGTTAGATCTTATTGGGAGTTAATTAGAGACATCAAGTTTGATCCTTAAAGGTTGTGGTCATCTTATCTGGGAATTATTATCATTTTGTCTGCTATTGTGGCACGTGTGAGTTGGAAGAATGCAAAATATTAAGACCAGGATTAAATTCAACAAAACAGTGTCTCGTTTTGTGGCAAGGAATGGCAGAATTATGGTGAGACACAATGATTTGGAGGGAACACTTGAGGTCGGATGGAGTTCATCTCAATACGATTGGCATTAACTTATGGATGTTGTTCTTAAGGGATGCTATTGAGCGAGTCTTTGGGGTTTAGCGGAACCAGGCCACGTAAGGTGTCATTTGGCCAGGTTTGTGGTGGGGATAGGACTAGTTCAGATGCTGGTTATTGATAAGGTCCATTTTGGTGGGAAGTCACTAGTGAGAATAGTGGCTTCTGTTACAGGTCAAGGTAACGTGTGGGCGTAGGTTCTGCAAGGGTAGGGGTATTAATTACGGGATATTAATACCTCATCCCTGAGCTGGTGTGTTGTGATTAGGTTATCCACTGGGGTTGCTTCTGGACCAGACTTATCTGTTGTAATTATATATGTAATGATTACATGGTTATTGTTTGTAATGTTTTGCAGCACCATTGCTGGGGCTGCCTCAGGTTGTGTGTGTAATTTTTAATAAAAGGCTGCTCTGGCCATTTAACCCAAGCAGTCGTGTGTTTTATTTAATGGGGTTTGTAAGAAAAGAGGTTTGTGGGAACAGTATGACTAAATCCTTTCTTGGATTGTCATGTCTTTATTGTCTTTATAAGTACCCCCTGAATTGTAAAGTGCTGCAGAATATGTTGGCGCTATATAAATAAAATTGTTATTATTATTATGATTATTTGGGACTACAAAATCTGAAGTAAACTGCTATGACAATTATTAGTAAAACCTAGTGGACATAACATCGGAGATGCCAATAAAGCTGTAGGTGCCTGGGGAACCATGAATGCTTCTATTTAGAGCCATATAGTAGACAAATGAATGATTGACTGACAGGTATCACAATGAACTTCAGGGGCCAAGAGAGTTGGCCAACCTGCCAGGCATTTATCTGGGTAGTTGTGATGACCATTTGAGATTGGAAACTGGCAGGTGAGCAAAGGTTTGCAGCACATATGTGATATACTATATAACTATAGTAGATTCAGATATTGCCATGGCAATTGTGACGGGCGCAAAGTGTAATACATGACATAAAAGCTGGATTATATAGTGTAATGCCACAATCACTATCTTAAGATGTATGTGTCTTTTACCAGATATGTACTTTCTTTGTAGCATGTTATCACTACATACTGTACATTGAAATCTCTGATCTTGTAATTTCAGGTTTAGTAGGGGGCATCAGCACGTCCCAGCAATATGCTGTATGTGTATGCAGGATTAGGGTGAAAGATTTTCTACTATTTCTTTTTTAAGAAATGCAGTTATTTCATAGGTCCTGTAAAATAATCCAGGGTTATCCTCATTTTTACAGCATTTATGACTGTGAGAATAAAAAACAAAGAGAGCACTTTCCTTGGACGCATATTAACCCAGACTCCCACAAGGCCTACATTAATGTGAATATTTAATGCCCTCACTTTGAAGTCTTCACACAGCGCAGTACCGGCAGAATCAAAAGGAAATCCTAGTTACGAGGTGTGCAGGAACTGTGTGACATGTTACTATCTGATCCCTCGGTCTCCTGATGAGCCAGCTTATTAAAGTGGCCACATTCATAAACTATAGACTTTGAATACTGCTGTACAGATCAATTACTACATTATAACTCAAAAATTGCTTCGATGGATAACGCCATGTTTATTGCTCTATGCTATGCTGATAAAAGGCATCCTTGAGTTTTGGCTAGCTAGCGTGTGATTCATCTCTTCCTTCTTCCGCAGTGGTGACAAATTACCCTTACAAGAGATGAGTAAGGACAGTCCATGGACAGTCATCAGATCCGTAGCACCACTGTTCACATTGGGGACCTTGTTATATGGATTGGGTTCTGCCTGTACGCCAGCAATAAAGCAGACAAGTCTTAAAATGCCAATCTTTATAAAACCATTCGGACAAGATATTACTTCAGCCACTCTCACCTTTCTCGGGCTTACTATTCTCACCACCACATTTTTATATGATATTTTAATGATAATTCCTCTATCTGAAGATGAAAATTGGATAAAAACACTGATTAACATCAATGCATTTTTTTCTATATTTAAAAAAAGAACAAATGCCTGAATGAGGCCTTACAGCATTAAACATATTGCCTAGATGCCAGTAGGTCACCAAATCCCTCCCCCATCCTGGTATAATATCCCCCATCATGGATATCCTTCCTGGTATAATGTCCCCCATTCTATAGCAATGTCCAACATCCTGGGCCTCTTCCTGGTATAATGACCTCTATCCTGTACCCATCTGCTATACTAACCCCCATCCAGGGCCCTTCTGATGTATTGTGCTCCATCATGAGCCCCTTCCTGTTAATACCCCCATCCTGACCCTTTCCTGTAACCATGTCCTCTATCTTGGTATATAATCCTCCATCATAGGTCCCCTTCCTGGTATAATGTCCTCCATCCTCTAACAATGTCTCCCATCCTGGGCCACTTCCTGTTATAATGTCCCCCATTCTATAGCAATGTCCCCATCCTGGGCCTCTTCCTGGTATAATGACCTCCATCCTGGATCCATTCTGCTACACTATCCCCCATCCTGGGCTCTTCCAAGTGTAATGTACTTCATCCTGGACCCCTTCCTGTTATAATACCCCTCATCCTGGTATACTGTCCCTCATTCTGAAATCCTTACTGGTATAATGACCTCCATCCTGGACCCATTTGGCTATACTAACCCCCATCCTGAGCCCTTCTGGTGTATTTTGCTCCATCATGGGCCCCTTCCTGCTATAATACCCCTCATCCTGGTATTTGCCCCTCATCCATGACCCCTTCCTGGTATATTGTTCATGTTGAAAACATTTTAAAAATAAAAATAAACAACTCTTCTTACCTTCCTCCACTCCCACATCTTGCAGCGTCCTCTTCTGGAGCCAGAAGCTGACTTCAGTGTGCACATGATGTCACTGCCATGTGCTGCTCGTGACTGGCACGCCAACGTCAGCTGCGGACCTCTGATTGCCCGGCCACATGTACTGCAGTTCAGGGTCCCTATGCTGCAATACACTTCAGCTGAATGTGCATCCTCAGACACACATCCAGATGAAATAGGCTCTGCCATCGGCGCTTCCCCTTCCCACACTACGCCCCTGTTAATTATATACCACAATACATCTTACTTTTATCAATATCTTCCCCCTTCCTCCTAATTTTCTGTGTGCCCCTTCTATCTCCCACCTCCTGATTTACCCCCTTCCCACCCTACCTTTTTTCAGTGTGCTTTGTTTTATTGCCCCTATCTTTATAGTTCTGAGGTTATATGCCACTGTTCTTTTTCCATGAGTTGCTGTGACATGATCGGTATGAAGTGGTGAAGTTGTATATCTAATTAAACTTTTGCTTGCACTGATAAAACACAATAACATACTAGAAATAGATATAATAAGTAATGTAAATAAATAGATAGTTAAAAAATAATAAAACAAAAAGGTTCCCTGCCCAGAACCACTTGTTTCAAGCCGAATTCTACAGAGAACTCTCCTCAATGCTTTTAGCCCTATACAAACATGCTACTTTTTTAATAAGCAGCACTTTGATGGCAGCTTTGTGTAGTCCCGAGGCTCAGAATGATTCCAATTGGTTTTGGTGCAGTAGCCTTCACTGTCAATGTCCAAAGACCACTACTTTGAAAATTTGAAGTTTCATGCCCCTTTTATGTCTAATGTACACTTTTTACCATCTTGTTACAACGTACTCACTTATATGGCGCTATCATATTCCACAGAACTTTACAGACATTATCATCGCTGTCCCCATTGGGGCTCACAATCTAAATTCCCTATCAGGATGTCTTTGGAGAGTGAAAGGAAACTGGAGTACCCGGAGAAAGCCCAACAAACAATGGGGAGAACATACAAACTTCTTGCACATGTTGTCCTTGGTGGGATTTGAACCCAGGACCCCAATGCTGCAAAGTAACAGTGCTAACCACTGAGCCACCGTGGTGCTGAGATAAGTTTTCACTTTCACATTTTTAACCATGTTTTTATGCACGTCTGAAACCAATGAATACTGATAGGATGGAGGCCAGATGGTGTGCACAGTAAGTTGGGATACAGTTTTTTGGGGAATCTGACGGAAACCCCGGTGTGGAGCACTGTATAAGGGTGAACCTATATAATGAGGTAAAGGTAACCCTATTGCAATATCTCAGCTCAGTGAGCTCCAGCAGACACCCCATGAGGAGTGGAGCGCTCGGTGTTAGGTGCTGTATAGCCATAGACACTGCATTACTCCCATGACATGGAGCAGAGCCCGGCAGTACAGTCTGTACCATCACTGGATGCTTCACAGGCCACTGACACGGCAACAATAATAATGTAATATGAAAGATCTCATTACTGCTGCCATAAAGAAACACGACAGGGAGGGAAGGAGGGAGGGAGGTGTAAAAGGCCAGCACCCCCTCCTCCTAATCCCCTCCTCGCTGTGTGTTCTCAGGCTTTCCTCTCCGTCCATTTCCATCAGGGATCAAGCTTACAATTCCATCCTGCCTTCCCTTCCCAGCTGCTATTTCTTTCTTCATTTTTCCCGTCCCCTCCCGCATCCTTTTTTTTGTGTTCGCTTTCGCACATGATCAGCATCCTCGCCCCCTCTGTCATCTGATGAGGATGAGCCTGTAACCAGCGCCGGAGTCCCACGATCAATCTTCTATACTCTGCTTTTGTTTTGATTGTCCTGATGATCTAGAATCCGCTATGTGAGTCCACAACAAATGGAGGACACCCTAAACTAAAGGCTGGAGCAGTGAGTTGTTTGGGGGGACTCTACTGCTGTCATTACTATCTGTGGAGAACTAGCCATCGATGCTGGGCGAAGAAGGGCTGATCACTGGGTTGATGTCTTAAAGGAAGTGCTTGAGACATGAAGAGTTTGCAGTGTGCTGGTTTCTTCTTGCTGTCACTGCTGCTGGAGGTAAGCACAGGTCACAGCCAGGACTACTGTCACACTGCTGGGGGTTGTCCTCAATTCTGGATGTCATCCGCTCACCATATTGCAACATGATGTGATATTACAAATGATGGAAAGCAGTTTCTATTCCAGAGATCTCCCAACATCCACCCTCCTTTGTTCCACAAACTGCTCTCCTAGCTTCTATATATGGCTCTAAAATCTTCAGCTAAGGCGCCCAGTGACACCCTCCTACTATGTCTATACCTGATGAGCAAGGGTGTCACTTCTAACAGATTAGTCAACTTGTATAATTCATTGTGTAAGGAAGCATTGGAAATATCCGAAATAACAAAATCCCTCTTGACATTAGTTCATGCCTCTCCATCCCCGATACCTTTTCTCATAGCCCACATTTACATATTTACCAATGAAATAATTTTACATCCTGTTCCAGCCAATAATTGCAAAGTAATAACTGCTGCAGAACATCTTATATACTCTAAAAGAAATGGCACTTCTAAATACTTTTAGGAACACCGTCATTGCTGTCTTTCAAGAGGCTCCGCAGCAGCTGAGATGTGCATTAGTAATGTAGCTAGGTGTCTGGACTCAGGGGCAAGGCCATCTAAATGTCTTCTTGCTTCTCTTGCCAGCTGCAGCCTTTCCTTTGTTTCATTCATTATTTACAGCAGGAAAAAATAAAAGCCTGTACTCAGCATAGTATGAAATGTAAGGCCTTACTGCTACTGTACTCTTCCTGCATGTGTGCGTCCATTGTTCTCCCAGAGCGCTGTGATTTCTCGCTTTTATTCTAAGCTCCTTTCTTCTCCCACGCGTTTTACATGCGTTATATTTGTTTACAAGCTAGTTATTGTTATGTGACATGTGTGGATGCATTGTATTCACTGTGTGAATGGACTAGTGTAACTTTAACCGGTTTGTGCCTCTTCCCCTGGAAAGCATAACAGATTTGTTAAGGCTCCGGGTTATTAATAAATTCTGTTGCTGTCGTGATCAATACTCCTCTGTTGTACATGTAAATGAGGTCAAAAAGTGAAACTCAAACAGAGCAGCTGTGTATCCGGTACGGCTAGAGCGAGGCACAACCTTATAGACGTCTGACGGTCTCGGATAAGTAAAAGAATGCACTTGTCATTTGACATTTCGGAATGTAGACGACAGGTTTCTAGAAAGATGTGCTGCCTGGGTCATGAATATAATTACAATTATCGACAAATATCCCGCTTCTCCAATTATCAATAAATATTCCGCGTCTCCAATTATCAATAAATATTAATAAATATTCCGCGTCTCCTTCCGCTCTTCACAATCCCTGAGTTTTATTTCTTAAAGTCACATTTGTGTATTTGTGCCCCACGCCCCTACAGACAATATGACTCCACCTTTTTAAAAAAAAAAAATTGAGCCACAGACAAAGAATCTATGACCCACCTTTATAACGACTGGCATGTCACGCACTATTCTAAAAGACAAGTCCGTTTGGAGGGAATTTTGCCAAATGTATTAAAAAACTCACAACTCATAATAATTTGTTGCATTTTGGTCTGTCCTAAAGTAAGAAGCCTAGCTATACACCTGGTATGAGTATGCATAAATTTGCATAATTTTCTACTTTAGGTGTTAATAAATGTGCCTAAAAGCTGCAGACCACACCCACTTTCAGTACATTATGACTTATATATTGTTATAGCAAAAATAATGGCGGAACTAAGATGGTCTTTGGAATGAGATGTAATGTATAATTTCCAATTTGGGGAGAACCCCAAATAAACCCTCACTAGACGACCATAAAACATGGTGAAACATGTCGGGGGGAACCTGGTGCTAAAATTTGTTGTCCTATTCTGTCAATATGTATTAGCATACCGGGTGCTATACACTTTCTAAATATAAATTATCAGGAATACTGGATAAAATAACTGCAGACTTCTGAGACAGATTAGGGACAAAACATTTTATACATACATATGAAGCGCCCCCACACCGCCGCAGGGCCGAGGGGTACCCGGAGCCGGGCCTCTAGGTCTCAGTCCTGGGGTTGTCACGGTGGCTAGACCCGGTCCGTGGCCCTGTCCGTCAGTGGGGGACGTCCGGTGCAATAAGTGGTAGTAATGGTAGCGATGGAGCGGTACGGTTGTGGGGTGTAAGTCGCGGTAAATAACGAGGACACCAGGTTGCAGTCTCTTTACCTCTTTACTGGAGATCTCTGAGTCCTCAGTCCGGAACACGGTTCACCAGGCTACGCAAGTCCGGCCGGTCCAATGGCACCTCCAGAGTTCTCCTCTCAGGTGGAAATCTGTGCCTTCCTTCTAGCGCTATGTGTTGTAGTCCTTCCCTGCTGTGCTCACGGAAAGTAACCCCACAACGGTTGTGTCTGTTTCTTAAGTTCCCTCACAACTCGATTTGATGTTCCTCTGTAATCCACCCCTTCCCTGTATTCAGGTTGGAATGGCACCCGTTTGTCAGGTAGGCCTGGAGTTCTTCCGGGACCCTAGAGTCGCCCCTCTCCCGCAATTGCCCCCCAAGACTTCATAGGTGATATGTGGTAGACAGCCCGCCTGAGACCGACTGTCCTGCCGCTGTTTGGAGTATGGCTTGAAGCTGTATTCTAATCCACTCCCTCGGCGTTCCGGCCACCGGTATTGCGCCTCAGCAGGGTGCTGCCTCTTTCAGCACAACCCCTGCTGGTATTCTCCTTCTGCTTGATCTCGTTTCTCACTCAGCACAATCTATCTCGCTTCTAGTCCTTTCTTGAGTCCCGCCGCTTCCAGGAGCCTGCGCGGACCCGTTACGTTCTTTCAATGCCAAGCCTCTGCCAGGATCCCACCCCTGGCAGAGACCCTACAGTCTCTCCCTTCACAACACCCCCTGCCACAGGGTGTTGCTCCGTTCAATCCCGTCAGCGTTCTCTCTAACTTCCTGCCTGACCCCCAGTTTACCCACTATGGTGGGGAGTGGCCTAATGAATAGCACCCTTAGCTCCCCCCGGAGGCCCAGCTGTGAAACATATTGGTGTCTGTGATACCTGATTGGAGGAACTCCTTCGGTGCCATCGAACGTACCATGGCTCCCCTTAGCGGCGAAGCCACAGCACTGCAACGACCAGAACTCTGGGGCGCTGCACATACATACATACTTTATTTTCATTCACAGAAATAAAAGTTACATTTTATGGTCTTCTAGTGAGGGTTTATTTGGGGTTCTCCCCAATTTGGAAGTTATACATTGTTGTCCAAAAGTGCGCCATCATTTGCAACTTTTTTTATCTCAGTTTTTAGCAAATATTTACTTAAACTGTGGTACTTTCTAATAAAATAATTAGAATAACCGACAGATCGTTCCTCATGTCATGTACTGTACATGCATGGGAGAGACTTGACAAGTCACTGGAGAAGGGTTCACCAGACTTGTCGGGCCCTTTTTGTGACTCCAGGCCAGCTTTTCAAACTATATTTACTCTGAAACTCCACAGCATTTCACAAGTAAAGCTAGCGATACATTCTATGGCTGGAGGCCTAATGATGTTTTGGCTGATCGTTCAGCTGGCAGCCATCTCTCCCACTCACTAGGCCACACTGTGTTCTCTACAAGAAAGCTGCCACCTGATACGTTGGCTTATCTCTGGGAGAACATTGTGATTGGGTGAGAAATTGGACATGCGCTATCATCACTTCTCCAGACAATAAATTGGCACCCCATTACCCACTGGACCATCAGCCTAACCTGTCAATATCATCAGGTTGGGCTGATATTAGTCAGATGTGTATGGGGGCTTTAAACTTACCTGGCAACAATCATGCAACCAACCCATGGTTTGGACAGCATCAATCTAGTGACAGGTTCCCTTTAAAGTGTGTTGCAGATTGAACAATTGTTTAAAGAACAAACTTAATGCCAACACAGCCATACATATTTTAGTCTTCATTTGCTCAGGTACAAACAATCATTCTTTAAACATAAAAAATCTTTTATCCTACATTGTGAGGAAAAAAATCAAACTTTGACTACTTTAAAGGGTGACTGGCTGTGATCGGTCCTTTGAATGCTTGTCTTCTGCTTATCAGCCTGACGGAATGGATCTTTAGGACCCTAGGCCAACGTCCAAAAAACAACCCCACTGCATTTTCCTTCCTCCATCAAACTTTCCAGGTGGCACAATTTATCCAGACAGGCAATGTTCTCCAGACTCATTTTCACTGGCGCAGTCCAGCTTTGCATGCAGCTACTCGGTCATGGACACCCATGCCATGACGCTCGTGGCTCACCATTTTTGTGTTGCTGTTAATACCAGGGGAGGTTGGAGCTCGGCAGTCACTGAGTCATCAGAGCGTTGGTGACTTTGAGGTTACTGAGGGTGCAGCGCCCCAGAGTCCTGGTCGTTGCAGTAATGTCATTCTTCCACCAGGGGGAGTGATATTACGTCTGATGGCAATAAAGGAGATCTCCTGTCCAGGTATCACAGACACACCACACACTTCACACTCCAGTCCACCAGGGGGAGCAAAGGTTCTATCCACTAGGCCACTCCTCACAGTTAGGTAAAACTGGTGGGTTGGTTAGAAAGTGAGGGAGTTCCTGGCCGGAGACCGAGAGAGAAGGGTCTCCAGACCGAGCTGGCTGGAGTGGGTTCCAGCCAGATCCAGACTGCGGTCTGTGGAGGATGAGGGTCCACGGAGCTGTGCCTTCCCCACGTGCGGCAGCATCCAAAGAAAGAGACATTGAAAGGAAGTGTGTTGTAGTGAGTGAGAAACGAAGGCGTGTCAACAAGTGGATACCAGAGAGGATAGTAGACGAGAGGAGCTGCATCCTTCAGGTGCGCATTCCGGTAGCCAGAATACCGAGGGAGTAAAGTGCTCTATGCCATTGCTTCAGAGACTGGCAGGACAGTCGATTCCAAGTTGGCTGCCCTACCTTAATACCTAAGAAGACACGGTGGCAACTTGTGGGGGTCGTGGGGTCTCTAGGGTCCCTATAAACAAGCCTCAGGCCATCAGTCATACGGGTTTTGTTGTATCCGACCACAGGGAACAGAGAGAGAAGAGTAATAACAGAGCTTAAGCAAGTGAGGACCTACTGTGTTGCTGTGCGCATAGGAAGGCTATTGCATTCCACCTGGATAAGGAGACTCTAGATTTGCCTTCAGACCAGCCAGACTCTGCCTACCCTGTGATCCGGCGCCCAGGACTGTGGACACTGAAGCCCTCAGTAAAAGTTAAAGAGACTGCAACCTTGTGTCCTCATTCTTTACTGCGCCTCGCACCATCCAGCAACTACACTCTGGGAAGCCCTGGGGATACACTCCACCTGAGGGGAGGTATACCATCAAGCTGCCATAACATCACCCCAGCGGACCCCCAAGCAGCGTCGGTCACCCTGACCGAATACCACAGGTGGCGTCAGGAACATTCATTCTATAAACTCTTGTGCTGTCATTACTGGACGCCCCTCAAAGGGCCACGGGCCGGGTCGGGCCACCGTGACATCCACCGAACCGAGGGACCCGGTACCGAGTACCCCATTGCCCTTGCATGGGGGCGATCCAAGTGCATAGTACATACAGTACAGACCAAAAGTTTGGACACACCTTCCCATTTAAAGATTTTTCTGTATTTTCATGACTCTGAAAATTGTACATTCACACTGAAGGCATCAAAACTATGAATTAACACATGTGGAATTATATACTTAGCAAAAAACTGTGAAACAACTGAAATTATGTCTTATATTCTAGGTTCTTCAAAGTAGCCACCTTTTGCTTTGATGACTGCTTTGCACACTCTTGGCATTCTCTTGATGAGCTTTAAGAGGAATTCCCCACAAAGGTTTGCTTCATGGAGAGAAACTGAACATGTAGAGCCCGATGCAGCCTGGGCGCCAGTGCTTATAAGTTGTGGGTCCATGTACTACTCTGGGCACAGCTATACAGTAATCATGATCCCTCTCAGCCAAACATGCTTTTGAATGGATGTTCAATAGGTAAATTAACCCCCAGGGGCACCATTTAGATAGACATTAAATAGCTACACTAGTTCAAAGAGGATTATCTGATGAAAGTTTAGCGCCAGAATTACACAACTCTGTTCTGAGGGCCTTCTAATTCTTCCCTACATGTTCTATTTCATTGGACTTCATTTTGACAAGTTTAAAAACCCTTCAACTTTTTTTTTGCAACTTCCATGAAACTATCATTTCATATTCTCAATATAAAAGGTTTGTAGGGCTCCAAACTTATTATCTGTTTGACTTGGCACTTTGCTGATTTCAATTTTTGGAGCTGTTGTCTGCATTATGGATAACCCCTTTAAAATGTATCGTTAAGCGAAAGCTGACAATTCAGTGAGTGTTTCCTAGAATCTCATGCGGTCCAAGGCATTCCACTGAGGGGGCTATGCATTTTCTATTTAAATATTTTTAGGCATAAGTACACATTAGAGAGCTAAATCTGAATAATGTAATAATAATGTATGACCTAAAAAAAAGAAACAAGCTGAGATGGAAATCTGTAAAATCAAGCCAAATATATATTTAGAGTTTTCATTCAGAATCGATTATATTTAATGAGAATCTAGACAGGGATGGAGGCTGTGTCTTGTGAAGGTCATTGGCAGAATATCCAAAAAATATCCAAAAAAGGAAGGATACAAATCTTTAGGATTTTCCTCCTACCAAGAAACTTTATAGAGGAGCTACAGGTTATGTATTATAGATATTTTACTGCTATAGTTTAATGTTGAATGGGACATTAAAAAATAATCTAAATGTAAAATGTTGATATCTTGCTTAGAATTCAGATTAGATTTTATGTAGCGGCAGTGGTGTCTATTTGCATGGATAAGTATTGTAAGTCCACTAGAATTTGCTCTTCTTAAATGGAACTTGAAGGATCCAGATATGGTTAGCTCTTGCCTTCTTATTTTATCCTCGTTTTACCCGTGTTACCATTTTACATTTTGATCAAGTGATTTTTATGAGGTCCACCAAGATCAAATTCCAATTTGTCTCTAGTATCCATTATGTGTAACATTCGTTCTCTCTTTGATAGAAATCAATAAAAGGTTGTCAAAAGCCCAATAATATTATCTTCTCCAATATTGAATTATAGTGCTTGAAGCAATGGGTTTCTTGCAGGGCAGCAGAAGATCATAAGTGCAGTTGTTGTAATGCGCAGTACAGTGGGTCTATTCATTCTGGAGATTTTATTAGAAGAGTCAACCAAGGCAGATGCTTTTGGGCTCTATGTGCCATGAAATCTCCGGCTATACAAATATAATTACATTGATAATGACAATATCACCTAGATAGTTGTTTGGGATTTAAAGAGCACTTATCACCAATCTGTGGCTTTTGTTTAATAAGAGAGTGGACAGCCCCAGACTGGGGATTTTATTTAAAATTTTACTGTAAAAATTGATCACAAGTGCTCCTAATGCCACCTGAAAGGGCCCAACCTTCTCTCAAAGTCTGGCCCAATCATCTCCCAAAGTCTGGCCCAACCTTCTAACAAAGTCTGGCCCAACCTTCTAACAAAGTCTGGTCCAACATTCTCCCAAAGTCTGGCCCAACCTTCTCCCAAAGTCTGGCCCAACTAGCAAACAAAGTCTGGCCTAACCTTCTAACATAGTCTGGCCCAACCTTCTCCCAAAGTCTGGCCCAACCTTCTCCCAAAGTCTGGCCCTACCGTCTACCAAAGTCTAGCCCAACTTTCTAGGTTGTAGGACCCGTGCATGCAGAGCACTTACATAGTAACACAGTAGCATAGTTAGCAAGGCTGAAAAAAGACATTTGTCCATCCAGTTCAGCCTATATTCCGTCAGAATAAATTCCCAGATCTACGTCCTTCTAAAGAACCTAATAACTGTAAGATAAAATATTGTTACGTTCCAGGAAGACATCTAGGCCTCTCTTGAACCCCTCAACTGAGTTCTCCATCACCACCTCCTCAGGCAAGGAATTCTAGATTCTCACTGCCCTAACACTAAAGAATCCTCTTCTATGCTGGTGGAAAAACCTTCTCGCCTCCAGATGCAGAGAATGCACCCTTGTGACCGTCACCTTCCTTGGTATAAACAGATCCTCGGAGAGATATTTGTATTGTCCTCTTATATACTTATACATGGTTATTAGATCTCCCCTCAGTCGTCTTTTTTCTAGACTAAATAACCCTAATTTTGCTACTGTCTCTGGGTATTGTAGTTCCCCCACTTCATGGCCACTCTTGCAGTGAAAGAGTAAGGTCTTGCGAGACCTCACGATATCTTGCTCTTTACACTAATCCAACGCTGCTGCTACTTTCCTGAGCTGTTACCTAATGGTAACCACTTTATTGATGTCATTGTTCGGTAACACTGTGAGGTGACCAGAGTGGTAGTCATGGCGAAGGGCTGTTGTGTTCCCACACCCTGGCAACCCGCAAAGAAATTATGAAGTCTTATCTGTCGTGTGATGTGTGTGCAGTACAAGTCACACACTATTGGGTTAGAGTCCTCCTCAGGTTGTAGCGTCCCGATTTCCATCAGCATCACACAATGATTATCAGAGTCCAAGTTCATTTTCAACAACACAGCTTTACTCAGCTCATCCAGTTCAGTCACAGGCCTCGCACAGTAAATCTCATTGATCATATATCCTTTCCTCTGTGCTGTACCTTGTCCTCCTGAAATTCCTTGTTCCCGTACCGTACCTTCCGATACCGCAGCTTCCAGACTAGCCAGATTAGTTTGTGCCTGGGATACCCTGGCCGTTTTCCCCTCCGAGGGCGAAACAGAGAATGGCGCTTTCCAATCCAGACTGTAGGCCTAGGACATTCCGGTTCTTCCCACCTTACCTAGCTGCTATTACTCTCTTGCTGCACTTGTCCTCTCGTGCTCATGTAACCTTCGGCCTTGAGGCCCTGGACCGCTGGGCTCCTCTTGAACATGTTACTGCAGCGACCTCACTTTTCATCATCCCACACTCTAACTAAACCCAGGAAGTATCTGAACTATAACTACCCTGGCTCCTTCTACCCAGAAATCCTCTACTTCTTATCCTAACATAATCTTATCTCCTAATCTATAGTGCCCCCACTGTACTAAACTGTATATTACCCATTACTTTACTAAACCTTACTCTAACACTGTATCTCCCTATCTCTCTCCCTAGTCCATAAAGATACATAACTTACACAGTACACAAACATCATAACATTATTTAGCGTATTACTACACAATCAAACAGTACCGCATAACACACCATTTTACACATAAAACTTACCCACTTTATTAGGAAGGAACATGAAGGGATGCAGGGCATAACTTTGCCCCCCAGCACACCCCTTACAACACCTCAGTCAAATATATGGCAGCACTTGGCTAGCACAAAAAGCAAGATTTTGCGAATTCGACAGAATGTGTATATCTATTTAGTGGTACTCAGAATACATCTTTTTGAGGTAAGACAATAGTATTTTTAAATTAAGTGACTTACAAATTGCCTATATAGCACATTAGCTATGAATTAGCTTGGGCTGTTTAACTGTATAGTGACCAATTCTAGATGATATTGGAGAACTAGATTAATAATAATTCCCTAATACAATATTTTAATAATATATTAATACAATATTTTATTTGCTGAAATGTATAATGGAAATGGTTACTACAATAATGGGTATATTTCAGGCTGTTGACATGAATGTGAAATTACATTTTAGACATGTAGTATAATTTTAAAGGATACTTCCAATCCTACATGACTATCCTTGGCTTGTTTTCTTTGTATCACTTAGTTTACTGGATGCAGCAGCTGTGACAGAATCAGTTTTCTATGCTGCAGATTTAGCAGAACTTGTAATGTTAGCCCTACCCCCACCACTGCTCGACAGCTTTCTCTGTACACTGTATATTGACAGAGAGCCACTAATTGGTAGTGGGGAATGGTTGGACTAGTAAGCACAAGGAAGCTAGTCAGGTAGTGCTAATCTCATTATAATTAAATACTGATTTGTATTTTTTAAACAGAAACACACAACCCAGTAAGTGACACATCCCGGGAATCAGGGTCTCTTTGCCTACATTATGCTGCTCTCAGAACTCATAGTAAAAACTTGCTGACAGATTCCCTTTAAAAAAAGAGTGAGCAGCCCAAGACTGGTTATTTTATTATACATTAGTTTGTGTCAAAACTACCCAAAGAATGTCTCTGAATGTGCTTGACTTTCTACCAAAGTCGGACCCGAGCTTCCATGTTGTTGGATTTCAGCATGCAGAGTGTGTAAGGTTCGGCCAGGCTGAGGACACCGGGTTCTCTGTGTCCTGGCCTCCCCTCACAGAAAAATAATATTCTTCTGTCAGCATACCTGTGTCTTCTCTCTCTACACCGTCAGGGACTCCTCTGCGGTGCTGTGGACTTTCTGTAGTCGTCTTTACAAGAATTGAGACACAGTCCGTTTCAAATGCAAAACGAAGAACTTTACTCAATTCACTCTGCAGAACATTCTTGTCAGAATCAGCATACACATCATGCTCCATACTGTACACATCCTGCATCTTCCCTGTACTCAGCCCCATGTCCTTCAGTACGGGGTAATAATGCCTTAGGCACTACCGCAGCATTCTCCTTGTCCAGACTCACTACTTATGGGTTCTTCCTCATCTGTTTCACCCCAGATTTGAGAGTATCTGCCCATGCAATGATCTACCACATCTTGAACTATCTGCGCCCTGTACTTTCCCGGACCGCTTCCTTTCTTCCACTCCGAACTGCAGTAGCTCTGCTGCTGTGTACTGTCCTTCTGACCCTATAGGACTCTGAATGACTGTATTCTCCACTAGCAACGTTATGCGGCTGCTGCGGTGTCCTGGGCTTAGAGCCCGTGTGGATGCTTCAGGCGCCTTAGCCCTTCTGCACTTCCTAACATAACACACTTGCTTACCACACAGCAGCCCCTCCTACAGTAACCATTTACTTACACTAAGTTTCCATATATACTATAAATGCTATAGTGCCCCCCATCTAGTGGTCAAACATTAACACTACACTTTCCCTATTAAAAGTACAAAATACAATACCTAATATTACAACACTTGATATTCATTACTGCACAAAGAAACATATTATAATATGTATGTTTTACAGGAAACGGTAATACACGTATTAGTGTAGCAGTACCGTTATTTATAGGCGGTAATACATACACTCATGTAGCAGTACCACAGTATAGCAGCAAGTACACACTAACTTATGTTACACTAGAACATACGGTACCGGGACCTATTAAGGAGGAAAGGTAGAGCATAAAAATTATTCAATCCCCATACAAGTGGATCCCACAACCTTCAACTCTTGTCAATCGGTCTCTAGCAGCAGAGATACTGAGACGGATTAGTGGAAGTTGGAGTCCTTTGCATACAGTTCAACTGGACAATGTCAAATGCACTACATGCTGGGAAGTGAAAACAAAGGAGTTCCAGCACCCATAATGCTGGGAGAATGCTGATCAAGAAAAACCTGCCCATTCAAAAATATTGGGTAGCAAGTTACAGAGTATGAGAACTGGTTTGGTTCCTAGACATATTACGGTAGATGTGCACCCAAAGCAGTTTTACCTATATGACTACTCTTTAGGCAATACTGTCACTTTTCAGAGAGGAAAGGTGGCAGTGGGGGGCATATTCAGAAAAACAAAAATTTCACATGACATACTTTTTTATGCTTTCCTTTTTCTTTTTCCTTTTTTTGTACAAGTCTCTTAACTCAGTACTCAGTACAACTGTATGTATATCACCTAGTAAAAATGAAGTTGCAGTACACAGCCAATATCTAATGGGGACTGAGGCAGTTGTGGTGCTGTAATACAACTTTCCTATTCACATCTGTGCAAATGCAGCACAGATGGAAGAAGTAACAAGACTCAATGTCAGATGTCACACACCCAAAAGTTTTCGTTTAGCTAAACAGAACATAAATATCCCGTACATCATGTACCAGGATAGCTAAGAAGGGGTTGTCCTTGTGGTGGAGAACCCCTTCATCAATCAGGTGCATCATATATTGATCCAATCCGAATTGCTAAGTTGCACCTCTCATTGTTAACTCTCCTTGACTATACTGACCCTGTGAAAATGTTTCACAGTCAAGAAATCACAACAATAGCCAGTTAGATATTTAGGAAAGTAAGTGGCACATGACGCAAACAATTCATTACCCCCAACCATTCCCTGATCATCATGGGACAATTAGTTGGTTCAGGTTTAACGACAAGCTTCACTTTATAGTATACGTTTGGAAACTTTTATCTATAAATGCCGTATTACTGCTCAACTGTTAAGGCGGAAATTCACTTTGAAATCAGCAGAAAGGTACAAGGTTCCCTGCAGATATCTGTCTGATAAAATACATGTATATATTCATGTAAAGGCTACAACTTGTATTTTCTACTTGGATTGTGAGAAGTTTCCTTACAATTACAAATGAACATCTTTCTCCGGCTGATCTCTGGCTGCGCATTGTCTCTTGGCAGACGTCCACCTGGGCATCAGTAAGAAGACTTGCACTTCTCAGCATGCCAGTGTTTTCAATTCAAATCATTTTTTTTCTTGTTCCATCCATGCAAGTCAGTGCGTCTTGCGAGATTATATCCATTACTATTCCTTAGCAGTTTTATTAATGCCGTTATGTACAGCCCCTTGTACAAATATTAACTGTATAACTACCATATCAGTCAACTGCTGGTTTCTCAATTATTGGAGATCTTGGACTATTAGTTTTTTTGGAATAGGAAGCTTATAAACAAAGCATAAAGAATGATAAATGATATCATTTGGAATTTTAGTTTCATTGATATGCCTATTGCAGTTAGTTGTGATTGGAAATTACCGTGTTTCTAATCCATATGCGGATCTGCTGGCTGGTATGCATCACAAATCCAATTTTCACTTTCTGTTTATACTAAGGATTTTTTAAGGCTATGTGCACACGTCAGGATTTCTGGCAGAAATTTTCCTGACAAAAACCGGACATTTCTGCCAGAAATCCACATGCGTTTTTACTGCGATTTTACCGCGTTTTACCGCGATTTTACCGCGTTTTACCACGGTTTTTTTGCGTTTCTTCCCAATGCATAGAATAGCAGGAAAAGTGCGATAAAAGCGCAAAATTAGTGAACATGCTGCTTTTTTTACCGCAATGCGTTTTTTTCGCGGAAAAAAAACGCATCATGTGCACAAAAATTGCAGAACGCATTCTAAATGATAGGATGCATAATGCATGCGTTTTTAATAGCTTTTAATACTTTTTGTAGCGTTTTTATCGCAAAAAAACGCGAAAAACCCTGAACATGTGCACATACCCTTAAAAAGCCACAGTAGATTTGCTAAGATAATTAAAGGGAGATTCTCAAGTTATCTCTCGAACAGCACACGAATCTGCACTCTCCTTAGTTTCCTTACTTTTCCTTACTGTTTTTTAGCAGAGCGGCTCTTTGTTAAGTGACAGTTCTGGTGACTAGTAGAATTGTGGTATTAGTAGAACTATAAAGCTCAGCACAAGTTCTGCTGTAACACATTCAGCTATCAGTATTTTGCTCTGGCGTGTACACTGCTAGCTCTGCATTTACACATTAGTGATGGTCCATCCCACTCTCTTGGTGATCTGGCTCTCTTGGCTCCACTCACCAAAAAAAGCAGACTGTTTTGGATCCTTAATGGATCCCTATTAAATATGTGTTCACCGCGGGTGAACACATATTTAAGATGACATTAATGCTGCCAAAACTCCATCTACCTGCGGCCTCTTCCCTGCCTACTTGCAGCTAGCCAATTAAATTGATGAGTGGTGGGGTTTGATTTGGGTGGGCAGGATTACATTCGTCGAACACCCTAATTTTACTCCAGGTGAGACCCCTGATTCACATTAGGGAGCTAGCTCTTTGTCTCGGTTCCTTCATGAACAACCCATCACTATTACACATAAAGATAACAGGGAATTTGGACAAGCACATGGTTCCAGACAGCAAGTGCAGAGAACCATGATTAGGAGACCTGCTCTAAAAAACTACTAGCTGGGGATTTATAGCAGCATCTCTCTTCAGAAGATGAGAGGGAGAGTGATGAAAGGAGTTGAGAAGCTAACTGTTGTATAGAAATCAATGGTTTTAAAAAGCTGACTGGAATGTTTAGAATTAACTCCTCTTCTGGAATGTAACTGCTGTGCACAATAGGCTCTGGGTAAGCACTTGTGGATGAGCTCCATGGAAATCAGCTGTACACTATAAAAGACAAAAGCTCTCATCACAGGAGAATGACTGTGGATGCAAAAGGTGAGTCAATTGTAGAGTTGCTTATTTTCATGCTTTCTAATTAACTAAATCAATTTAAGAACGTGAGAATATTCCTTTAAGTTCCTTGTAAATATGGCCTTCATTGTAAACTTCTGTATTTTTTAAATGGTTGCCTTGACTTGACAAACACTTACTATGACTGATAAGAGCGTAAGGAATATCATAGATCCTTGGAAACCAAAGTGTAGAGATGAAAGTTATCAGAAATACCATTTATCTATGTGCCATAACGTTACCCACAGCATCCTCTAATGAAAGTAGGTGATCACTGGATTTATAGTAGTCATACTAATTGTCATGTTTAATGGTAAAGAGGTTAACCAATTTGGGCAATTGTAATAAAGTGGGTTTTCAGACTCTGCTGAAAGAGTCCTTTCATAAATGAAGACTAATAAATATAACCTAACATTCATTCACCCAAAATCACCAACTAACCTGAGGCCCCAATTATCTGAACGCCATATGGAGAGAAGAATAACTTTTTTTAAATTTGTTTGCCACTTATTTTTCAAGAACAGAACAATAACCTAATAGAAGCCCAAAACATCACATTTAAAGCAATACCCACAGTATAACTTTGGATTTGGCTAATTTAAAACGTAACTATACATGTAGACTAAGTCTGCTGTAATAATCCATGTATTCTATACTCATCTATGGCCTCTTTCATCAAAAATAGAAGGGTATTATAATTTCAGTGCTCTCATGTTAGCTAGGGTTAAAACTAAAGGATGGCAAGTGGTCATTGAAAACAATGTATGTGATGGGCAACCATTGATTTTAATGGGCGTCTGTCAACATTTAAATAAAAAATCCTGAAATTAAAAAAAAGGAAAAGTGGTTTGTGGCGCTAGTCACTACTCGCGGATAAGCTGGGAGGCTGGGTAGTCAAGAGGTCCATAGTCAAAAGCCAGAAGAGTATGTTATAGATGGAGGGTTGAGAATAGGGTTGAGCGAAACGGACAGGACAAATTCAAAAATCGCCGACTTTCGGCAAAGTCGGGTTTCATGAAACCCGACCCGATCCTAGTGTGGGATCGGCAATGCGGTCGGCGATCTCCGCGCCAAAGTCGCGTTTCATATGACACTTTCACCGCCATTTTTCAGCCAATGAAGGAGGATGCAGAGTGTGGGCAGCATTGATGACATAGGTCTCGGTCCCCACCATCTTAGAGAAGGGCATGACAGTGATTGGCTTACTTTCTGCGGCGTCACAGGGGGTATAAAGGGGCGTGCACGCCGACCGCCATCTTACTTCTGCCGATCTTAGCATAGGGAGAGGTTGCTGCAGCTTCATCAGAATAAGGGATATAGTTAGGGAGGGAAAATTAACCCCCAAACCGCTTGTACTGTAGCGATTTCCACTGTCCAACGCCACCTTTTTTTTTGCAGGGACAGTGGAGGCTATATTTTTGTGCATCAGCTCTGTAGCTTATTAGGCTGCCTTATAAGGCTCCCTGATAGCTGCATTGCTGTTTGCACGGTGCTGTGCAAACCAACTGCTTTTTTAAAAGCAAAAATCCTGTTGCTCCTTTCTGCACAGTTATCTTGTTTATTTGTCCACAGTGCACTTTTGTGTGCAGCAGTCCTTTTTATTGCTGCCATACTTGTCCTGAGATCATTGTAGGTAGATTGAAATTGTACTACAGTCCTTGTATTTTTTCATATATCTTCCAGTCACTTTCTGCCACTTACATTGTGTTGTTTTATACATTGGGCCTGAGTTTTGGTTCATTCTCCCCCCAAAAAAGGGAGATTCAAATTCTCACAAAGTGGATATACTACAGTCCTGTTAGTTTGTCGTATATCAGCCAGCCACTTTCTGCCACTTACATTGTGTTGTTTTATACACTGGGCCTGAGTTTTGGTTCAGTCTCCCCCCAAAAAAAGGGAGATTCAAATTCTCACAAAGTGGATATACTTCAGTCCTGTTAGTTTGTCGTATATCAGCCAGCCACTTTCTGCCACTTACATTGTGTTGTTTTATACACTGGGCCTGAGTTTTTGTTCAGTCTCCCCCCCAAAAAAGGAGATTCAAATTCTCACAAAGAGGATATACTACAGTCCTGTTAGTTTGTCGTATATCAGCCAGCCACTTTCTGCCACTTACATTGTGTTGTTTTATACACTGGGCCTGAGTTTTTGTTCAGTCTCCCCAACAAAAAAGGAGATTCAAATTCTCAGCAAGTTTATATACACCTTCTACCTTGTTTTACAGTACCATATAACGGTTGTTATTTTGGTTAGATTTTCAAAAAAATGAGGAAGTCTGGTGGAAGAGACCGTGGGCGGTCGTTGCCAGCTGGTACTGATGGTGGTGGTGGTGGTGGTGCATCTGGTGGTAGTGGCAAAAGCACAATAGCACCTAAGGCTGGAAGTGTTGAGCCAGCGTCATCGTCAGGCTACACAAGGCCTTGAAGGCTCCCTTATCTGGGAGTAGGAAAACAGCTTTTAAAGCCGGAGCAGCAGGAAAAAATTTGGCTTTCCTTGCTGACTCAGCCTCTAGCTCTTTCGCCTCCTCTTCAGAAAGTTCCAAATATAAAAGCAGCGAGTCGTCAGTGGATGCTCCCGGTCAGGAACAAGACGTTTCCTTGTGTCCTTCACACAAACCAAAAGTGAAGGATGCGTCAGGCGACACTGCAGGGTACTCCATGGAGCTCTTTACACATACCGTGCCCGGGTTGGAAAGGTAAATTGTTAACTGCCCATTACAAGATGAATCGGACATGGAGTGCAATGATGCACAGCCACAGCTAGATTATTATGCTGTTCCATTGACTCAGATCACTACATTGCCCTTGCAGTGTACTGAGCCAGAATCTGACCCTGATGAGACTATGGTGCCCCGTCCTGAACGCTATAGCACCTTACACGGTGACACAGAGGAAGGTGCACATGACATTGAAGAGGAGGTGATAGATAACCCAGTTGTTGACCCAGATTGGCAGCCATTGGGGGATGAGGGTGCCTCTGCCAGTAGTTCAGAAGCGGAGGAGGATGATACGCAGCAGCCATCTACATCGCAACAGCTGTCATCTGGCATGCCCGTATCAGGCCAAAAACGTGTGTCAAAAACAAAAACAGTTTTAGGACAGCGTGGCCATCCGGTGAAAGTAGCACAGCGTGCAATGCCTGAAAAAGCATTCAATAGTAGGAAGAGTGCAGTGTGGCAATTTTTTAACCAAGATCCGAATGATCAGTCAAAAGTTATCTGCAAGAAATGCTCAAAGACCTGTAGCAGAGGGAAGAATCTTCAAAATGTAAATACAACGTGCATGCATAGACATTTAACCAGCATGCACTTACAAGCCTGGACTAACTACCAAACTTCACGTACCGTTGGTGCACCTGCTCAGAATGAAGGTAGTCAGCAACGCTACATTGCTTCCTTCACTGTAAGCCCACCGGTTAGGACACCACCAGCAGCAAATGTAGAGGTATCGTCGCAAGGCCAAAGCAGTCAGGGAATCACAAGGTTATTGGTAGGAAACACTGTATGTAGGCCAACATCAAGAATACCATCACCAACCCTCTCTCAATCCGCCATGTCCACCACCACTGCTAATTCCACCATATGCAGCTCTCCAGTCCAGCTCACCCTACAAGAGACTCTCGTTAGGAAAAGAAAGTACTCATCCTCTCATCCGCGCACACAGGGTTTGAACTCCCACATTGCTATACTAATCTTGTTAGAGATGATGCCCTACCGGTTGGTTGAAAGCGAAGCTTTCAAAGACCTGATGGCCTACGCAGTACCACGCTATGACCTACCCAGTCAGCACTTCTTTGAGAAAAAAGCCATCCCAGCCCTCCACCAGCGTGTCAAAGACCGCATTGTCCATGCACTGAGGCAATCAGTCAGTGGAAAGGTGCACCTCACAACAGATGCATGGACCAGTAGGCATGGCCAGGGATGTTACGTGTCCATCACGGCACACTGGGTTAATGTGGTGGATGCAGGGTCCACAGGGGACAGCCATAGTGGGACAGTTATGCCTAGCCCACGGTCTAGGAAACAGTTGGCTGTAGTCGTTCGCCACCCCTCCTCCTCCTCCTCCTCCGAAAGCTCATCCACAGAGCGCAGTCGCACGACCACTCCATCCGCAGCTGCCAGTGTTGAACACGAGGTGTCCCATTATCCAACAGCTAGTGGTAAGCGTCAGCAGGCTGTGTTACAAATTAAGTGTTTGGGCGACAACAGACACAGCGCGGAAGTACTGGCCGAGTACTTGCAGCAAGAAACTCAGTCATGGCTGGGCAGTGTACATCTTGAGGCAGGCAAGGTAGTCAGTGATAACGGAAGGAATTTTATGGCTGCCATAGCCCTTTCAGAACTGAAACACATACCTTGCCTGGCTCACACCTTGAACCTGGTGGTGCAGTGCTTCCTGAAAAATTATCTGGGGTTACCAGCCCTGCTCCTGAAGGTGCGAAGACTTTGCTTGCACATCCGCCGGTCGCCCGTACACTCCAGCCGTATGCTGAACCATAAGCGATCGCTGAATCTTCCCCAGCACCGCCTAATAATCGACGTTGCAACAAGGTGGAACTCCACACTGTACATGGTTCAGAGGCTGTGCGAACAGAGGCGTGCTGTAATTTATTTGTGGGAGGATACACATACACGGGCAGGCACTTGGATGGCAGACATGGAGTTGTCTGGTGTGCAGTGGTTGAAGCTACAAGACCTCTGTCAAGTCCTTCAGTGTTTTGAGGAATGGGAATGCACATGGCTGGTAAGTGCAGACGACGCCATCATAAGCATGAGCATTCCACTAATGCGTCTGCTGATGCAAAGTTTGACGCACATTAAGGAGCAGGCGTCTGCGGCCGAGGAGGAGGGAAGCCTTGATGACAGTCAGCCATTGTCTGCTCAGGGAACTGTCCTGGACGAGGTGGCGGATGAAGAGGAGGAGGATGATGGGGATGAATATTTATTGAAGGAGGATGCTTCTCAGGGGGCAATAGAAACTGGTGGCGTTGCAAGGTCAGGCACTGGGTTTTTGCGGGACACAAGTGATGTTGATTTGCATGAAAGTGCTCCTCAACCCAGGACAAGCAGTGAATTGACACCTGGAACATTGGCCCACATGGCTGAGTATGCCTTGCATATCCTAAAAAGGGACCCCCGCATTATGAAAATGATGACCGATGACGATTACTGGTTGGCCTGCCTCCTGGATGCACGATATAAAGGAAAATTTCAAAATATCATGTCACATGAGAACCGTGAGCAAATATTGGCTACCAAACAAGCAACTCTTGTAGACCGTTTGGTTCAGGCATTCCCAGCACACAGCGGCGGTGATGGTTCTCACACGAGCCGTAGGGGGCAACATGGCAGAGGTGTTAGAGGTGCACAAATCCAAAATGGCGTTGGACAGAGGGGTTTTATGACCAGGTTGTGGAGTGATTTAGCAATGACCGCTGACACGACAGGTACTGCTGCATCGATTCAAAGTGACAGGAGACAGCATTTGTCCAGTATGGTTACGAACTACTATTCCTCCCTTATCGATGTTCTCCCTCACAGGTCATTCCCCTTTGATTACTGGGCATCTAAAATAGAGACCTGGCCTGAATTGGCAGAATATGCATTACAGGAGCTCGCTTGCCCTGCAGCTAGTGGCTATCAGAAAGAGTCTTCAGTGCTGCTGATTCAATACTGAACGAAAAAAGGACACGTCTGGCTACCCGAAATGTTGATGATCTAACCTTCATTAAAATGAACCAATCATGGATTTCAAATTATTTGGCCCCACCTTCCCCTGCTGACATGTAGCTTGCCTAAAAAATGTCTTGCTTTTGGCCTCCTCTTACTGACTGCTCCATTTCCTCCATTTGCAGCTGCTGAATGTCCACCATAGGCCATTTTTATACCTCCCTAAATGGGCTGACTCCCCCCACAGGGCCGTAGTCACCACCTGGCGCAAGCACTCGTGCGAGTGCCGTTTGCCTAGACAGGTGGGTGTGCCCACTCTTGGGCGACGGCACTGGCACAGGGTCCCTCATAGTACAATGAAGTGTCTCTGACGGTGGTGGTGCACAACCAACGTCAGACACACCGTCGTAATATGAGGGGCCCTGTGCCAGTACCGCCACCCACGAGAGAGTGTCCCCCCCCCCAGCTCGAACAGTGCTCTACCACTTGCAATACTTACCTCTCCCTGCTCCACCACTGTGTAGTCTGGGCTGTTAAATCCTTCAATGGCACTGCCAATACAAATTTGTTGAAATGATAGATGATAGTTAAAATACACAGGGGCCCTGGCCTCCAGTTAGACCAGTTAATACTTTGCGCCTACTACCACTGTCTGCTACTCAGCAGAGGAGCCCACCCCTGTACCTAGCTATGCCACCTGTTTATTTATGAACAATTTTTGGGCAGACATTTAGCCCACTTTATTATTTGGGCCTACTAACTGTGTCTGCCGCTCATTACAGTTGTCCTCCACTGAACAAATCAATGCCGCCTGTTTAGTCCTGTTACCACATTTGAACTGCATTTAGCCCACTTTATTATTTGGGCCTACTAACTATGTCTGCCGCTCATTACAGTTGTCCTCCACTGAACAAAGTAATGCCGCCTGTTTAGTCCTGTTACCAATTGTGAACTGCATTTAGCCTACTTTATTATTTGGGTCTACTAACTGTGTCTGCCGCTCATTACAGTTGTCCTCCACTGAACAAAGCAATGCCGCCTGTTTAGTCCTGTTACCAATTTTGAACTGCATTTAGCCTACTTTATTATTTGGGCCTACTAACTGTGTCTGCCGCTCATTACAGTTGTCCTCCACTGAACAAAGCAATGCCGCCTGTTTAGTCCTGTTACCAATTGTGAACTGCATTTAGCCTACTTTATTATTTGGGTCTACTAACTGTGTCTGCCGGTCATTGCAGTTGTCCTCCACTGAACAAAGCAATGCTGCCTGTTTAGTCCTGTTACCACATTTGAACTGCATTTAGCCCACTTTATTATTTGGACCTACTAACTGTGTCTGCCGGTCATTACAGTTGTCCTCCACTGAACAAAGCAATGCCGCCTGTTTAGTCCTGTTACCAATTTTGAACTGCATTTAGCCTACTTTATTATTTGGGCCTACTAACTGTGTCTGCCGCTCATTACAGTTGTCCTCCACTGAACAAAGCAATGCCGCCTGTTTAGTCCTGTTACCAATTGTGAACTGCATTTAGCCTACTTTATTATTTGGGTCTACTAACTGTGTCTGCCGGTCATTACAGTTGTCCTCCACTGAACAAAGCAATGCTGCCTGTTTAGTCCTGTTACCACATTTGAACTGCATTTAGCCCACTTTATTATTTGGGCCTACTAACTGTGTCTGCCGGTCATTACAGTTGTCCTCCACTGAACAAAGCAATGCCGCCTGTTTAGTCCTGTTATCAATTTTGAACTGCATTTAGCCTACTTTATTATTTGGGCCTATATCTGTGTTTCCTCCTCATCCTGCCCATTGCCCAGCCACTGCTAGATGAGTCTACTGGTATATTGACCCAGACCACTACATTCCCCTTGCACTCTACACAGCCAGAATCTGACCCTGCTGAAAGTCAGGTTCCCCTTCCCGCATACTATACCACCTTACACGGGGACAAAGAGGAAGGTGCAGCTGAAAGTGCAGGTTCCTTCATCAGGTGGGGGGCATACTCATTGGCAGTGTTACTGGCACAGGGCCCCTCATAGTACGTAAAAGGGAGGCGCCACCCGCCGTCAAACACACCGCCGTACTATGAGGGGCCCTGTGTCAGTGACGTCGCCAATGAGTATGCCCCCCCCTCCTGATGAAGGAACCTGCACTTTCATCTGCACCTTCCTACGAACGAGTGGGCCCCCCCTGCTTGCTCAGGATCACAGCACTTGCAAAGCTGAAATACTTACCTCTCCCTGCTCCACCGCCGTGACGCCAAATGACCCCCAGTTTTCAATGCCTAACTATTATTATAAAGTAAATTAAGATTGACAAGCTTAAGTAATAAGAATTGATGTTTTTGGCATTAAAATGGGCACTGTAGGTGTTTTCCTGTCCTCCACTCACTGCCGACTTTGATTCCCCATTGACTTACATTGGGTTTCGTGTTTCAGTCGGCCCCCGACTTTTCGCAATAATTGGCCAATTTCACCCGACCTGACTTTTGACAAAGTCGGGTTTCGCGAAACACGACTCGATCCGAAAAAAGTAAAAGTCGCTCAACTCTAGTTGCGATGAAGGCATAGTCAGGAAACAGTCCGACGTCAATATTCCAAGAAGGTAGCAGATCACGACAAAAGGGCTAGGCAAACGGATGGTCAAGACAAATCCTAGGTCAACCAGCACAGATCAGAATATGTGGCTCTGAGCACTGAGGACACACACACCTCATGAGTAAAGCTACAAATGGCAGCAATCAAAGGCAGAGAGCTGGTTAAATAGCCAGGTAATTACTCTGGACAAAAGACACATGGATGAAGCCCTGCACACTCTAGGCCTGATTGAACAACTAAACGGTCACTCCAGACATTGACAGCTCAGCACGACCCATTCCTAGGATGGCAGAACTGCGTCCATACACTCAGATAGGTGGAATTCTTGACATGTTTCCTGAAGAAAATCCTACAGTACAGGGACTATTCAAAATTTAAGAAAAAGACTGTGTATATGTAGTGAGCACAGAGGTGATACAATTTAACAAGTCTGCGAATGCCATTTCCATTTTCAGATCTCATTACTCAGCAGGACAGCTTATATGTGATGGTCAGCTCTGTCTTGAGCATTGTGTGGACGCCATTACTTTTGGTGACAGTGTTCTTAGCTATTCATAAGTTAAAATCGGCTTTCAATCCTTATACTTTTTTGCACTTTGGTATTAGTAGACTTTTTAAAGTAATGGATTAATTCTGTATATAATACGACATATGGGATTTTCTCCAGCCACATGGTGCTAGTTGTCATATTTAATTCCACTGCTGATACACACTCAATTAGTGAAAATATTCTTGTGAATTTAGTCTTAGCTTGTCCAAATATCCAGAGTCTATAGTCAAAATATCATTTAAATACACAAGAAAACTATAAAGATGTAATCAATATTTCATCATTTTTTCTACAGAGATAATAAGAATCAGGCATGTTGAATTTTGATAGCCCAATGCTATGTTGTCAGTAGATAAGCAGAGACCAAAGGGACATGTCTCTTATCTCCCTTTTTCTTATGGTAATAAGCATAAGCTTGGTTGAGGCCCTGTATCTACAGTAATGATTCACCGCTGAGTAATATGTCTGATGCAACCCAACCTGTTTACATTTTGGGCTAAAGATGTTCCCTAGCCAGTGCTTACCTCCTGAACTGGGTTTGTCAGTGTCTGACATATGTATACTAGAAACAGTAACTTATGTCACGAGAAAAGAGAGACTTTGCTGAATTGTAAAAATGTTTTGTAAAGGCAACTCTATAATTTTTTTAGGGCATAGACCAAATAAATTTTGAACATATACCCCTCAACAATGAAGGAAAAGTTGTGAAATTATGGAAATCACAGGACTGATAGACATGTTCCAGGTACACTAACAGCTTGGCATTACATTGATTTGGTCATGAAACCAGTGGTACAAACATTTCTTCATAGTGTCCGAGGAGCCATTTTTCAACAGGACAACATTAGATAGCTTGTTGCTCATGCTAATGTGAGCAGCCTGTGTGGCCTAAAAGTACTACCATGGACTTCAGCATCTCTGGACTTTTCTTGTATTGAGCTTATCTGGAATATCATTGGTTGGCAATTGCAAAGGATGCTGCCAGCAGCAGATCTTGATGATTTGCATGCTCAAGTGCATTTAGCATGGCAGAACATTACGCAGACAACCACTAATAGCAGACAAGGAGTGTAAGTGCATGTATTACTACACATGCTCCTCATACATGACGCTGAACAAATCAAGATGTTTTGAATATTTTTTGTTTCCATTTTTTCATCATTTGCATATCATTAACATATTTATCAGACCTGTGACTTCCATAATTCCATGACGTTTCCTTTTCCTTCTTGGTGTTGAAGTTTAAATGTTGAGGAGTGTATGTATATGGAACCATCATTATAGCTGTATTAGGTGATAATTGTTGAACATTTCAGCAGAATCATTATCATTCATTGTTGGAGAATGAAGTATTACATGTGTGACATACGTCAACCATTACCACCATCATCATCACCAATGAATTCAGGAAGATATCTGATACAATAAACTGCTAAGAGGTTGAGCAACACAGTCTAGGGAGGATCTACAGACATATGAACAAGCTGTAACAACACAGCGCTGTTCCATAGCATAAGCCTGCAGCTGTTGAATGTTTGAACAATAATATGCTGAGCTATTTCCCACATCAGTAACATTAAACATACTCCATTTTAAGATTTTGGTTCACAGTTACATTTGCATTTTCCATTTTTGAAGTTCAGATCCAGTAAGAACTACAGTCTTAAAAGATGCTAGCCAAAATGAAAGCAAAGGGAGCTTTTACTTTGAAACTGCTAGAGTAGTGTTCAAGAAACGTTACCTAGCAGCCTATGTGAAAAGTAGGTCAAAATGATACTGCTGCGTTGGTGTGGCTTTTATTTATAACATCTCAAATAATCTATAAAAAATAACATGGTGCTTCTCACTGAAGACAAGTAGCCCTCATTCACACTTCAGTTTTTCATCTGTATTTTTGTTCTATTTTTTGATGGGTGGAAATCAGAAATGGATTCAAGACAGAGAATTCACTTTTGGTTTTGGATTTTGGAAAAGAAGAACAGTGATCAAATACTAAAATGTGTGAGCCGCCCTTGTGTTTCATCTCTTTCTATGCCAAAGCCCAGATGTGTGTTTCCGTATGGGCATGAATTGCCATCTATAATGTATACTGTGCTGAAACATACAAACCTATCCAACCATGATAAGATATGTTTTTAATAAGACAAAATGTTTTGACAGGTAGGTTTAACCTCTTCTGTGCTATGTTAGCCTCAGGTTTCAGAATGCTTCCAAAACATTGCATAACCAATGCTTGGAGAGGCTTTACTTTAAGGATGTGACCTGTGCGTGGATTATTCTTTGCTGGGTGGACGCCAGGTTCACTGTGGCTTATTTAGAGCATTACAATAGATTTTTAAAGTTGGCGAACTCCTTCCTGGTCCTTTACATAAAATCTATGTATGGAAGTCTTATCCATTCTTAAATTGTACAAAGTAGGGAAAGAAAATTATTATTTAAAGGATCTTTCCAGTTTTCTGTAAATCCACCTTTAACTATTATGTTTTTGAAATATCTTTTTGGTATACTCTGGCCCTTATTCATCATTGCCTTTGCTCCTATTTTTTGCCTAGTTTTGTGTATTTTATACCTTTTTGTTTGCACCTTTTTTAAGTTTATTTTATACATGCACTGCTCGTCTGTTTGTTATTCGCTTTGTGGGATAAGTTTGATGATTCAAGATGTTTTCGGCTGATTCATCAACTGCGACTTTCGAAAAAGTTTCAAATTTTGGTGCAACTCCACTTCATTTTCCCCCTGATGTGGTTTTATGCTCATCTTTTTTTTACAAAAGTCACCTGATTTTTTGAAAAAGATTAGACTTTTTGCTCAAAAAGACGCAAAGGCAGTTAATGATAGGAAGAATCAGGGGCCACAGGATACATTCCGTTGTCACCATGTTTATGCACCACACTTATGAACCTGTCGCGTATATGACCCTCGGGTATGAGGCTGTCATGTATTAGTGTCACAAGACTACCTGAGTCTAGTAGGGAGTAGTGATGGGGGAACCCCTGGATGTTTGGGTCTGGACGAACAGTTAAAAAATGTTAGGTTAAGGTATCTGAACCTGAACCCCATTCACTTGAATGGGGGTCCTGAACACCCAGTGTTTGCCACGTTGTCTTGTGCATGACAGCGCTGCAAACACTGCATCTGATCGGCTGTAAAATCATTACTGCCAGTCAGAGATCTGCGGTTCCCATTTTGTCATTTGACAGAGTGAGCCCGCAGCTGTGATCGGAGGTAAAAAGTTTACCTCTAGTCACTGGCGTCAGCTGACTACTTCCATCAGCCTATGCCTGCTGCCCCTAATAAAGTATTATATTTGCAATAAAAACACACTTTTACTTTTTTATTTAAAAATAAAAAAACACAGTTTTTCTCTCCTAATGCCCATTCCACTAAAGTCATGGTCTCCTGTATAAAAACAAAAATAAAAAACAACCATATCCCTCACCACCAGTCCACTGTTCTGTACCACACCATAATCCATGTATTTTGTAATTCTGTCCCATTCCATTTTTTTTTTAATTATTAGTTTAGAGAGCAGGCGTCGGTGGTATTAACTTACGTCTGGTCAGAGCCGCTGGTGTTCAGGGTGTCAAACCCGAACAGTAACACGTCTGTGAAATCCTGGTAAAATCCTTGTTCGGGGTCCGTGCTTGATCAGTAGGTGTTCGGTACGGACCCCGAACTTTACTGTTCAGGTTTGCACGTCTTTAGTAGGTAGGTGACAGGACAACCATTCAGTCTGATTTTACACACTTGTGGCTCAGTCATGACATGACCGAACTCACAACACCTCCAACACTGGACCAGCCTGGGTTTTCTAAACAAGGACCAGAATTTTTCCTGGCAGCCACTTCCATCACCCCTTGGACAGTGAGACATTTCTGATTGAGAGTTGGTTGGCGGCTCCTTGCGGGTGATGGGTTGGGGGAAGCATCCTGGAGATTTCCCTCCATAGTGACAAATCTCTCCACCAACTCCACGAGTTGATCCACACTCCAGCAATCACCATGGCTGACCCAGCGCTGTAGTTTAATGGTAAGGCCATGGGGTCGTTCCATGATTTGTGCTGGTGTGCAGACATCGGGTTCCAAACATTTCTTTACCAAATGAAATAAATCAAACATGGGGAGATCTGTCTGACTGGTATTCCCAGGCCCGGACCTGTCTAGCCCGCACCATTGCCATGACCACTAGGTGAGCAAGAATCTCAAATTTCAGTTTAGCATAGTCTTGCATATCTTGCTCACTAAGATCATGGTAGGCTTTTTGAGATTCTCTAATCAAGTAGGACACAAGTACATCCACCCATTCTTCCGTGAGGAGCTGCTCCCTTTGGGTCACCGGTTCAAAGATAGTGAGATAAGTCTCCACATCATCATCTGGAGTCATTTTTTGCATGATGCATTGAATCACCTCCCTGGCATACCACAACATGGGGCCTCTAGCTGGCCTTGTCTTAGAGCGCACCACAACTACATTCTTTAAACAATGCCATATTCTCCAGGATTAGGCGGGTGGTCTGCTCCTGGGCCTGGCGCTGTTGCTCCAAGGCTCGTTTCTGGGCTTGGATCAGAGTTTTGATCACTTCCTCCGTAGTCCAGGCTTGTGACTGCATAACATTCAGTGACTGGCCTCAGGACATCAGCCGGACACTCCCCAAACCGCAGGGTAGACAAACCTTTGGAAGCACATGGATTCCCCATAAATGCTTCTCCTGCCTCCAGGAGTCTTCTTGAACTTATCAATTCACAGCAACAGCACACTGCAACCCTCACTGTCCCGTGAAGCATTTATGTCATATCGTTGCCCTTAGAAACCTGAATGCCCGCATTCTCCACAATATTGTAAAACACTAGGGGTGTTGTAGGATGGCATGGCAGGGACATACAGTACAGACCAAAAGTTTGGACACACCTTCTCATTTAAAGATTTTTCTGTATTTTCATGAATATGAAAATTGTACATTCACACTTAAGGCATCAAAACTATGAATTGACACATGTGGAATTGTATACTTAACAAAAAAGTGTGAAACAACTGAAAATATGTCTTATATTCTAGGTTCTTCGAAGTAGTCACCTTTTGCTTTGATGACTGCTTTGCACACTCTTGGCATTCTCTTGATGAGCTTCATGAGGTAGTCACCGGGAATGGTCTTCCAACAATCTTGACGGAGTTCCCAGAGATGCTTAGCACTTGTTGGCCCTTTTGCCTTCACTCTGCCTCACCCCAAACCATCTCGATTGGGTTCAGGTCTGGTGACTGTGGAGGCCAGGTCATCTGGCATAGCACCCCATCACTCTCCTTCTTGGTCAAATAGCCCTTACACAGCCTGGAGGTGTGTTTGGGGTCATTGTCCTGTTGAAAAATAAATGATGGTCCAACTAAACACAAACCAGATGGAATACCATGCCGCTGCAAGATGCTGTGGTAGCCATGCTGGTTCAGTAGGCCTTCAATTTTGAATAAATCCCCAACAGTGTCACCAGCAAAGCACCCCCACACCATCACACCTCCTCCTCCATGCTTCATGGTGGGAACCAGGCATGTAGAGTCCATCCATTCACCTTTTCTGCATCGCACAAAGACACAGTGGTTGGAACCAAAGATCTCAAATTTGGACTCATCAGATCAAAGCACAGATTTCCACTGGTCCAATGTCCATTCCTTGTGTTCTTTAGTCCAAACAAGTCTCTTCTGCTTGTTGCCTGTCCTTTGCAGTGGTTTCCTAGCAGCTATTTTACCATGAAGGCCTGTTGCACAAAGTCTCCTCCTAACAGTTGTTGTAGAGATGTGTCTGCTGCTATGCTAAAACTCTGTGTGGCATTGACCTGGTCTCTAATCTGAGCTGCTGTTAACCTGCGATTTCTGAGGCTGGTGACTCGGATAAACTTATCCTCAGAAGCAGAGGTGACTCTTGGTCTTCCTTTCCTGGGGCGATCCTCATGTGAGCCAGTTTCTTTGTAGCGCTTGATGGTTTTTGATACTACACTTGGGGACAATTTAAAAGTTTTCCCAATTTTTGGACTGACTGACCTTCATTTCTTAAAGCAATGATGGTCACTCATTTTTCTTTACTTAGCTGCTTTTTTCTTGCCATAATACAAAGTCTAACAGTCTATTCAGTAGGACTGTCAGCTGTGTATCCACCAGACTTCTGCACAACTCAACTGATCGTTCCAACCCCATTTATAAGGCAAGAAATTCCACTTATTAAACCTGACAGGGCACACCTGTGAAGTGAAAACCATTCCCGGTGACTACCTCTTGAAGCTCATCAAGAGAATGCAAAGAATGTGCAAAGCAGTCATCAAAGCAAAAGGTGGCTACTTTGAAGAACCTAGAATATAAGACATAATTTCAGTTGTTTCACACTTTTTTGTTAAGTATGTAATTCCACATGTGTTAATTCATAGTTTTGATGCCTTCAGTGTGAATGTACAATTTTCAAAGTCATGAAAATACAGAAAAATCTTTAAATGAGAAGGTGTGTCCAAACTGTTGGTCTGTACTGTATACAGAAACAGTCCTTATAAAGGAAACCTAGAGGTTTTATTTTCAGACAAAATGCAGCAAACAACAAAGACTTGCCCAGCTAGATGCTAACAAATACAACATACCTCTGACTATCGCTACCAGGGATGTGTGCGGGGCTTGGCTCTCCAGCACCTCAGTGTTTAGCACCATCATGCATCTCCTTCTCAGAGACACACCATATCAGTCCGGAGGCTGTGTTTCTCTGAAACTTTTCCTTCAGCCTTTTCTGTGTCTGTAATGAGACTACCTGTCTCAGTTGAGCTGGCTAAGCCTCCAATACTACCCGTACTGGACCAGGAGTAGGAGTGATGAGTCCCACTACCAAATCCTAGTCCTCACCACTCCATTAAAAACTGGCCCGGAGCTACAATGAATAAAACGGCTCAGCACCTAATCTGCTGCACCAACCTGTACTAAACGGCTTTTAATATCTCTCCCAGCTTAACTTTCTGGGAGAGATATGCACTCTGTCCAGTATACTCCATGTCGTCCGCCTACTATCTATCTATCTATCACTGTGCTAAGGCTGAACAGTGAATCCACTGTGCTGAGCGATCATAATGTTGATATGCTAAGAATGTAGTAGAAGGGATGGAAATTGCAATTACAGGAAGGATGGATTAAAACATTTTTACATCATGCCTTATTATTTTGTACCATCTTATAAGTTTCCTCTTAAAGGGAACCTGTCACCAGAATTTGGCGGGCCATTTTTCGGTCCGATGGGCTGTGTTTTCGGGTCTTTTATTCACCCCTTCCTTTTCCCGCTGGCCGCACGCTGGCTGCAATATTGTCTTGAAGTTGATTCGCTTTCCTCCGCAAGATTGCCTTGCGCACGCACAGTATGCTTTGCCCAACTGCGGGCAAAGCTGAAAAGCATTAGTGCGCATGCGACGGCGCACTATGCCCCGGAACACAGCAAAATACTTCCAGGACATAGTGCCCGCAGTTGGGCAAAGCATACTGTGCGTGCGCAAGGCAAGATTGCCTTGCGCACGCGTGTTCTACGGAGGAAAGCGAATCAACTTCAAGACAATATTGCTGCCAGCGGGAAAGGAAGGGGTGAATAAAAGACCCGAAAACACCGCCCATCGGACCGAAAAAAGCGCCCACCAAATTCAGGTGACAGGTTCCCTTTAAATATTTGTTTCCAGACACTTCAGCTTAATAATGGTATCTTAGCACCCACTGAGACACAGTATAGAGCTTTATTCTCTGCTCCAATAGAGCCCATTAATAGCTTTCTTCTTCATCTTTGTATATAGAACCGTGGAGGTGCTTTGTTTTGCAGTTTTTTTTGTTATAAAATGCATAAATTTGTGTTGAACTTTTGTAATGAACTTGACACTTGTGAATAAGCATTTTCATACAAAACAAAGGGCTTTGAGCTAATATAGTGCTGGTGGGCCTGTATGTGACCCATTTTTCTGATGGATCTCACACTTCGTATTATGCAGTGGGAGATGTAAGAACTTGCTATGACATTGGATAGGACTGCTCATTTTGTATGTAATGAATAAAAAGCAACCATATGAAGATTGTATGGCAGTAAATGGAGGACCTCTTGCTCTTTGCACCACACACCCTCAGGCACTCTGGCGGTGGAGGGGGGGGGGCAGATTTATCATGACTGTAGTATATACAGGTTTAAAAAAATTGAAAAAGCAGCAAATTTATCAAAAGCTACATTCCACATAATAAATCTAGTGCAAGTTTAGACTGTTCTAACATCAAAGAATGAAATCTATACCGACAATAAGCAGGTGCAGATTTGCATCACAATTTGCAGTAATTTTGGTATAAAGCCTAAAGGGAACCTGTTAGGTCCGATAATGCTATTAGCGTGCAGATATAGGGTTAACCTGCATGTTAATAGCCTTATGAAAGTGCCTGACCGCTGTACTGAAAATTCAATACCCAGGAGAAAATGTGCTTTATTTCTCCTGGAAGGTGCCAGCTTTCAGTCATGGAGGAGTGCCTACACAGCTTCAGTCATCGCTCACAGCACCATGAGCGGCAACTGTACATACCCCTAGGCACAATGACAGCTGCAGTCAATCAAAGTGCCAGGGTGTGCTCATAGCCGCAGCTCTCTGTGTACTATGTGGTTACTATAGACACGCCGGCACATCTATATGACTGAAAGCCGGTGGATCCAGGGAAAAATAAAGTTAATTTTCATCTGGATGCCACATTTTCAGTATGGCGGTCAGACACCTTCATAACACTATTAACCTGCAGATTAACCCTATATCTTCAGGTTCATAGTGTTATCTGACACCAGAAATTCACTTTAAATGGGATGTCCTCAAATGTAAAAGTTAACCATAATGGGCCTAAGATGGTGTAAGAAATTAATAAACTATACTTTTCTACTGGACCTAACTCAGTACTGTGACCCCGCTGGTCTACCTACATCACCTACAGGGCCTATCAACATCTGGATGGGGGTCACGCATGGTGGCCGCAACTAATCATCAGCCACTGCTTGACTACAGCCTTCACATTTTGTCTATAGAGCCAGATAGCTTATTCTTCCAGTTCAGACAGAACGTGAAAGCTGCAGCCTATCTGTGGAGTACCATCACCTCTACAAACAATTAGTTGTAAAGGGTGCCAAAAATCAATCTCCCATTGATCCAATATTGATGCTCTATCCTAAGAATTGGATAAGAAATGAATAACCCAATTTAATATTGTTTATGATTTGTGGTGGTGAATTTTACCCTATAATACACCTCAGATGCTGCAGAAGAGTCAGAAGATAATTCCTGTTATACCCATGAATGATAATGCTTCTATTCTTTTTTTTGTCTAAAAGTGATTGGCACTGGAAAAAAATATTAATTCTGGAGGAAGAGCTAAGGAATGTCTATATAGCACCGCTCATCTGTATAATGGACTTAGAATGATGACATCAGAATTGTATTGTTTATACACTCCTCAATAGTGTACATTCATAAGCAAGAAGAGAAAGTTGAGGAATTAAGGAAATCATATGATTGATAGACATGTTAATGATATGCACATTATCCGCTAATAGTAGCTCACTTTACAATTGCTGACCAATGAATCCCCAGATTTGATGGGAGGTCTGTAGACACTGCAGGCCATGGTAGCATGTTTAGGCCCCACAGGCTGTTTACTGTAGCATTAGCAATATGCGGCCTGGCATCATCTTGAAAAACATCTTCTTTGACAAATTGGAGAAATGGCCATTCCACTGGTTCTATGATTGATCTGTAGTAGTGGTAGAGGTGATGATCTGCCCCCTGACACTCAAAAGGGGTTGAATGTGTGTTTCTGAAGGTAGAGCTCCCTGGAGCTGCAGTTTAGCCTAGGTAGGGTTAACTGTTTCGACCGGCCCAGTAGAGGAAGGGGGAAGTCTTAAAGGGAAGGTGCCACCAGTTTTCTTGTAGTTTGTTTTTTTGTGAAATTAAGCTTAAAATAGTAAATAAAATGTATTAATGCAATGTTTGCACTGTTTGCAAACATTTCTATATGAAAAATATTATATATTTTCTTACAAATATATATATTGACCACTAGGGGGAGCATTTTCCGTTTTAGACCTCAAGCAGCTATAGTAAGACTTACCAGCTTTACTGTTAGCTGGAAAATCTGGGCAGTAACTGCTGACATCAGCATTTCCCTCCCCTTTTGGGTGGTCTAATATCCCTGGGGCAGAATGAAGAGCAGCATTACAGGGCAGCGCCATTTTGTGTGTGACTGACCTGTGATCTGCTATCACCAGCAGTTAGTGCATCAGAAGCACAGTTAAGGCCCCGTCTCACATAGCGATTTACCAACGATCACGACCAGCGATACGACCTGGCCGTGATCGTTGGTAAGTCGTTGTGTGGTCGCTGGGGAGCTGTCACACAGACAGCTCTCTCCAACGACCAACGATCAGGGGAACGACTTCGGCATCGTTGAAACTGTCTTCAACGATGCCGAAGTCCCCCTGCAGCACCCGGGTAACCAGGGTAAACATCGGGTTACTAAGCGCAGGGCCGCGCTTAGTAACCCGATGTTTACCCTGGTTACCAGCGTAAATGTAAAAAAAACCAAACAGTACATACTTACCATCTGATGTCCGTCAGGTCCCCCGGCGTCTGCTTCCTGCTCTGACTGAGCCGCCGTACAGTGAGAGCAGAGCGCAGCGGTGACGTCACTGCTGTGATCTGCTCTCACTTTCCGGCCGGCAGTCAGTCAGAGCAGGAAGCAGACGCCGGGGGACCTGACGGACATCAGATGGTAAGTATGTACTGTTTGGTTTTTTTTACATTTACGCTGGTAACCAGGGTAAACATCGGGTTACTAAGCACGGCCCTGCGCTTAGTAACCCGATGTTTACCCTGGTTACCAGTGAAGACATCGCTGGATCGGTGTCACACACACCGATTCAGCGATGTCAGCGGGACCTCAACGACCAAAAAAAGGTCCAGGCCATTCCGACACGACCAGCGATCTCACAGCAGGGGCCTGATCGCTGGTACGTGTCACACATAGCGAGATCGCTACTGAGGTCGCTGTTGCGTCACAAAACTAGTGACTCAGCAGCGATCTCGCTAGCGATCTCGCTATGTGAGACGGGGCCTTTAGTTTATGTGGTGTTTATGTATGGAGCAGCATTGTCTGTGCAGAGCTGTCTGTGACTCATCCCTCAGTAAGATAAGAAGGAGCTCCAGGTCTGCAGTGAATGGCCAGGCATTGTGGAGGGAGGGGAGAGATACATTGTATGGCAGAGAGAGGTGTCAGGTGTCACCTCTCTCTGCAGGCTGTGAATGCAGCTTAATGGAGTGAATGGAGCTCCTGTGATAGAGAGTAAGTGGAGCTCGGCAGAGAGCACTGGGCTATAATGAAATGGCTGCTAGTCACACCTACAGCAGTGAGTTGTGCAGCCCACAGAGGCGTGCCCAGCTCACTGCTAACACCTCTCCAATGTTAAAGATAGGGTCCTCGCCGGTCTATTATCTCCTATGTCCATGGGGTGCTGTAAAATTACACTGTTAGTGCCCTGCTACTGCTGCAAAACCAAGATGTCAGCCCCCAGTTCCTTCTTTAAACACATATAACACACGAAATCTGTTTCACATGCATTTAAAACTTGGTTATAGCAGCATGTTATGCTACATTACAGTGATTTATTAATGATCTACAAACGCGGTACCTTACCTTTAAGAGTATTAGTGGCAAGTCCAGGAAGTGACAGTCGGTTGTGAGCAGTGACAAGCAGCAGGCTCAGGTCTGGGGCTGCTAGGAACAGCATAACCTAAGAACCTTGAGGCAGTGGATTGTCAGAGAACCCCTCCGCACAAGTCCCCATTGCCGGCCTGGGAATCTCTAAATAGATGTTGGGGCCTGGGGGCACATTGTGCCTGTGAAGCTGCAGGAGAAATTGGATTGAAACCCTAAGAGGCAAAGTGAGATGGAATCCAGAATTACTGATAGAAAAGGAGAAGATTCCGTAAAGCCTGATAAAATAGTAAGGGGGATGTTCTACCTATACCGAGAACCAGGGCTGAAGTTTTGTCCGGTACCTGTGGGAAAGATGACAAACCGTTGGGTCTTATGTTCTATACCTGCCTGTAAATACTGCCAGTCTCCAAGTAACAGTTTGGTTGTTTTTATGAACTTCGTGTCTCCTGAATTGATTGCTGCCCTGTTTCCAGAAGAGGGTTTCCTGGAGTCAGAAGAGGCTTGCAGTCCTGAAGTAAGTGTGATGCGCCCCACACACAGCAGTGCACCGGGACTGGCGCACGTGTTGTCTGTAGGATGGCAAAGTGATTATCAAGGAAGATAGTGGATTATATCCGCGCTGCCAGACAATTCAGAATGCAAAATATGGTTAAAGGATGATGGTGGTTTATGCTACGCGTTTTGTATAACGTGGGATAAGACCCTATTTGCGCTCCTTGTTTTCCTACAGTTTGCACTACTAGGATGCCAAAGTGAATCAGAACAGAATGTTGCCCATAACTACCTCACTTGGACATCTTGCATTTGGCAGAGCCGGCAGGATGTACCGTAGCCAGACCCCTATAGCCTTCATTCAACGTACACTAACAGCTTTGTGTTACATTGATTTGGACAAGAGATCAGTGGTACTGCCGTGTCTCAGGATCCAGTTATTAAAACAACAACGCCAGGCTACATGTTGCTCATACTACTGTACGCATCCTGTGTTGACTAAACATGATATCATGGCCTACAGCATCACCAGACATGTCTCCCACCCAAGCACATCTGGAACGTCATTGGCAGTTGCAAAGGGGGCTGATTCTTTGCCCAAGTGCATTCAGCATGGCAGAACATTCCTCAGACAAACATTATTAAGTGCACTTACAGATGTTTTGACAGTTTTTTAATTTTTTTGAATATAATTAACAAATCTATCATCAATCTTCAGATTTCCATACTTCCACAACTTTTTCTTCTTGAGTAGAGTTGAGCGACTTTTACTTTTTTTGGATCGAGTCGGGTTTCGCGAAACCCGACTTTGTCAAAAGTCGGGTTGGGTGAAATCGGCTGATTATTGCGAAAAGTCGGGGGCCGACTGAAACACGAAACCCAATGCAAGTCAATGGGGAATCAAAGTCGGCAGTGAGTGGAGGACAGGAAAACACCTACAGTGCCCATTTTAATGCCAAAAACATCAATTCTTTTTACTTAAGCTTGTCAATCTTAATTTACTTTATAATAATAGTTGAAAACTGGGGGTCATTTGACTAAAGTTGTGGGGGGGTAGGGCTGGCTCAAAATTTTCGTGGGCCCAGGAAACGCGGAATACGTCACGGCGGTGGAGCAGGGAGAGGTAAGTATTTCAACTTTGCAAGTGCTATGATCCTGAGCAAGCAGGGGGGGCCCACTCATTGGCACTGGCACAGGGCCCCTCATAGTACGGCGGTGTGTTTGACGGTGAGTGGCACCTCCCACTGGCAGAGACACTTTTGCGTACTATGAGGGGCCCTGTGCCAGTGACGTCGCCAACGAGTATGCCCCACCTGATGAAGGAACCTGCACTTTCATCTGCACCTTCCTCTTTGTCCACGTGTAAGGTGGTATAGTATGCGGGAAGGGGAACCTGACTTTCAGCAGGGTCAGATTCTGGCTGTGTAGAGTGCAAGGGGAATGTAGTGGTCTTGGTCAATGTACCAGCAGACTCATCTAGCAGTGGCTGGGCAATGGGCAGGATGAGGAGGAAACAGATATAGACCCAAATAATAAAGTAGGCTAAATGCAGTTCAAAATTGGTAACAGGACTAAACCGGCGGCATTGCTTTGTTCAGTGGAGGAAAACTGTAATGAGTGGCAGACACAGTTAGTAGGCCCAAATAATAAAGCAGGCTAAATGCAGTTCACATGTGGTAACAGGACTAAACAGGCGGCATTGCTTTGTTCAGTGGAGGAAAACTGTAATGAGTGGCAGACACAGTTAGTATGCCCAAATAATAAAGTGGGCTAAATGCAGTTCAAATGTGGTAACAGGACTAAACAGGCGGCATTGCTTTGTTCAGTGGAGGAAAACTGTAATGAGTGGCAGACACCTTTAGTAGGCCCAAATAATAAAGTGGGCTAAATATCTGCCAAAAAATTGTTCATAAATAAACAGGCGACATTGCTTTGCTCAGTGTCGGAAAATTGTAATGAGTAGCAGACTAAGATAGTAGGCCCAAATAATAAAGTGGGCTAAATGTCTGCCAAAAAATTGTTCATAAATAAACAGGTGGCATAGCTACTGTAGGTACAGGGGTGGCCTCCTCTGCTGAGTAGCAGACAGTGGTAGTAGGCGCAAAGTATTACCTGGTCCAAATGGAGGCCAGGGCCCCTGTATATTTTAACTATCATCTATCATTTCAACAAATTTGTATTGGCAGTGCCATTGAAGGATTTAACAGCCCAGACTACACAGTGGTGGAGCAGGGAGAGGTAAGTATTGCAAGTGGTAGAGCACTGTTCGAGCTGGGGGGGAACACTCTCTCGTGGGCGGCGGTACTGTCACAGGGCCGCTCATATTATGACGGTGTGTCTGACGATGGTTGTGCACCACCACATCAGAGACACTTCATTGTACTATGAGGGACCCTGCGCCAGTGCCGTCGCCCAAGAGTAGGCACACCCACCTGTCCAGGCAAATGGCACTCGCACGGGTGCTTGCGCCAGGTGGTGACCACGGCCCTGTGGGGGGAGTCAGCCCATTTAGGGAGGTATGAAAATGGTGGACATTCAGCAGCTGCAAATGGAGGAATTAGAGCAGTCAGTAGAGGAGGCCAAAAGCAAGACATTTTTTAGGCAAGCTATGTGTCAGCAGGGGAAGGTGGGGCAAAATAATTTGAAATCCATGATTGGTTCATTTTAATGAAGGTTAGATCATCAACATTTTGGGTAGCCAGACGTGTCCTTTTTTTGGTCAGTATTGAACCCGCAGCACTGAAGACTCTTTCTGATAGCACACTAGCAGCAGGGCAAGCGAGCTCCTGTAATGCATATTCTGCCAATTCAGGCCAGGTGTCTATTTTAGATGCCCAGTAATCAAAGGGGAATGACCTGTGAGGGAGAATATCGATAAGGGAGGAAAAGTAGTTCGTAACCATACTGGACAAATGCTGTCTCCTGTCACTTTGAATCGATGCAGCAGTATCTGTTGTGTCAGCAGTCATTGCGAAATCACTCCACAACCTGGTCATAAAACCCTTCTGTCCAACGCCACTTCGGATTTGGGCACCTCTAACACCTCTGCCATGTTGCCCCCTACGGCTCGTGTGAGAACCATCACCGCCGCTGTGTGCTGGGAATGCCTGAACCAAACGGTCTACAAGAGTTGCTTGTTTGGTAGCCAATATTTGCTCAAGGTTCCCATGTGGCATGATATTTTGTAATTTTCCTTTGTATAGTGTATCCAGGAGACAGGCCAGCCAGTAATCGTCATCGGTCATCATTTTGCTAATGCGGGGATCCCTTTTTAGGATACGCAAGGCATACTCAGCCATGTGGGCCAATGTTCCAGGTGTCAATTCACAGCTTGTGCTGGGTTGAGGAGCACTTTCTTGCAAATCAACATCACTTGTGTCCCGCAAAAACCCTGAACCTGACCTTGCAACGCCACCAGTTTCTATTGCCCCCTGAGAAGCATCCTCCTCCCATAAATATTCATCACCATCCTCCTCCTCCTCTTCGTCCGCCACATTGAAGAGGACAAACTAACAGGACTGAAGTATATCCACTTTGTGAGAATTTGAATCTCACTTTTTTTTGCGGGAGACTGAACCAAAACTCAGGCCCAGTGTATATAACAATGCACTGTAAGTGGCAGAAAGTGGCTGGCTGACATACGACAAACTAACAGGACTGAAGTATATCCACTTTGTGAGAATTTGAATCTCACTTTTTTTGGGGGGAGACTGAACCAAAACTCAGGCCCTGTGCATAAAAGAACACAATGTAAGTGGCAGAAAGTGGCTGGCTGATATACGACAAACTAACAGGACTGAAGTATATCCACTTTGTGAGAATTTGAATCTCACTTTTTTTTTTTGGAGACTGAACCAAAACTCAGGCCCAGTGTATATAACAACGCAATCTAAGTGGCAGAAAGTGGCTGGCTGACATACGACAAACTAACAGGACTGAAGTATATCAACTTTGTGAGAATTTGAATCTCACTTTTTTTTTTTGGAGACTGAACCAAAACTCAGGCCCAGTGTATAAAACAACACAATGTAAGTGGCAGAAAGTGGCTGGCTGATATACGACAAACTATCAGGACTGAAGTATTTCCACAGTGTGAGAATTTGAATCTCACTTTTTTGGGGGGAGACTGAACCAAAACTCAGGCCCTGTGCATAAAACAACACAATGTAAGTGGCAGAAAGTGGCTGGAAGATATATGAGAAAATACAAGGACTGTAGTACAATTTCAATCTCCCTACAATGATCTCAGGACAAGTATGGCAGCAATAAAAAGGACTGCTGCACACAAAAGTGTGGACAAATAAACAAGATAACTGTGCAGAAAGGAGCAACAGGATTTTTGCTTTTAAAAAAGCAGTTAGTTTGCACAGCAGCATGTGTAGCGCCCCCACTGCTGCAGGGCCGAGGGGTACCTGGTACCGGGCCTCTTGGTCTCTGCTCTGGGGTTGTCACGGTGGCTAGGCCCCGGTCCGTGACCCTGCTGAGGGGCGCACAGTGAATGATGTGACGGATGTAGATGGTGCGGTGCAGTAAATAACGAGGACACCAGGTTGCAGTCTCTTTACCTCTTTACTGAAGGTTTTAGAGACCTCAGTCCAGAGCGCTGTCCGCCGGGTTGTCAGAGACCGGCCGGTCCAAAGGCATATCAGGAGTTCTCTTTACAGGTGGGAATCAGTGTCTACCTTCTAGCGCTGGGTGTTGTAGTCCTTCCCTGCTGAGCTCCCGGGATAGTCCTCACAACTGAATCTGTCTGTCTCTGATGTTCGTTCTCTCCGTCCCCCAGGTGATATGGTAGGACGCACCCGTATGACGGGGTAGGCCTGGAGTTCTTCCGGGACCCTAGAGTCGCCCCTCTCCCACAGCTGCCTCCGATGTCTGCTTAGGTGATTTGTGTGAGACAGCCAACCTATAATTGGCTGCCCTGCCGTGGTTTGCAGTAGTACTTAGAGTCTCTTACTTGCTCGGCGTTCCGGCCACCGACTGTTTGCGCCTCAGAAGGATGTTGCCTCGGTCTAACAGCACGACTCCTTCTGGTCCTAATTCCTCTTTTCTGTATTCCCGTTGTTCACTGGTTAGTTCTGCTCTTAGGAGTCTGCCAGGATCCCATCCCTGACAGGTCCTCTCACCAGCTCTCCCCAGTTACTTCTCTCTCTGTCTTCCTGTCCAACCCCCAGTTTTACCAGAGTGTGAGGAGTGGCCTACTAGATAGAACCGCCCCCCCTGGTGGCCGGAGTGTGAAGTGTAGTGTGAGTGTTACCTGGTCAGAGAAACTCCTTTAGTGCAATCAGACGTAACATCACTCCCCTTAGTGGCAGAGCGACATTACTGCAACGACCAGGACTCTGGGGCGCTGCACTCCCCCCCGGTTAAATCCAGTACTCCCGGACTGGGAAAACAAGAACAATAATACATGTTAACAGAAAACACACACAATTTTGAAATAGCATAAACAATTAAACATAACAGTGCTTCCCTTTATGGGAGGTGAGGACTCTTGAACGTTGCAAAAGTTAGGTCATGCACAGTTTATGACTCCCAGTTCAATGGTTGAAACAGCGGGGACCCCGGGTAAACAAAGGGGTCCCCCTTTTGAAAGTTTTTGAGCAATTCAGCGTCCATTACTCTATTGTCCATTTTATAACCTGTAACAAAAATATGTGCACAAACATTTTCAACTAGATAGCAGCCCTTATCAATACCTCCAAGTTTTGTAGCGGAGGGGAGTTTGGTTCTGAGTGCTGCGTGTGGACCTTCGCAGCGCAGGGGTTGCTATTGGCCTAACAGGGCCCGCTATGCTTGCTACCGCTGGTGTAGTGCACTGTCTTCTAACTACACTTCTAGTGAGTCTGGGTAGCACTGGCAGGTTGGGGCTCTCTGAGCTGCTGCTATCAACAGTAGGTACAGCAGGTTCACCGATAGCAGAGGGAGGATTTGCCGGTTCAACGGTTGGCATGGCATTTTCAGGTAGGGCTTGTTGAGGTTGCGGGGCCGGATGATCCGGTACCACCATCGCTTCTGGTGGGTCCGGCTGTTCAAACGTTAGAACAGGTACCACGATGGCCTGATTTATCTGAGTCCAGGACTGGGGAAAGTCACCAAGGACGGTATGGATCATCTTCTCCTTTCCCACCGGCGGGGAGATTCTTGGGGCCGTGTCCCTCTCTCTCAACTTATCGGGGCAGACCTTAAGGTGATCCCTGGATACCGCTGTCGAGGTCTCCCCTCTGTCCTTGCTGATGAGACAGACCTTTGTGTTGTTGAAGTCGGATGGCAGGATGGTATACGGTTCCGCTTCCCATTGGTCATCGAGCTTGTGTAATCTCCTCTTTCGTTTAAGTACTTGCTCACCAGGTGACAGGGGAATCGCAGGAGCGTGTTGGTTGTAGTCCCTTTCTTGTTTCTGCCTAGCCTGGGCGAGACTTCTTTCTACACACTCCTGTACTTCGCGGTACCTTCGCTGCCTCTCTGCATCCCAATCTGCATCCGGCGAGGTATCTTCGGGTACTAGGACCCCCATGTCCAGATCAACGGGTAACCGACTAGATCTTCCTCGCATCAGGTACGCTGGAGTACAGTTGGTGGAACTTACTGGGATGTGATTGTACATATCCACCAAGTCAGGCAACTTTATTGGCCACAGGTTCCGTTCCTCCACAGGCAAGGTCTTCAATAAATCGATTACCACTTGGTTCATCTTCTCACACATCCCGTTGGGTTGAGGATGGTACGGTGTGGTTCTGATCTTCTTACACCCGTACAGTTGACAGAATTCTTGGAACACTTCCGCTTCGAATGCAGGTCCCTGATCAGTCAGTACCTTCTCTGGGTAGCCATGGGGCCTACAAAAGTGCTGCTGGAAGGCCCTGGCGGCAGTCCTGGCCGTTAGATCCTTGACAGGTACAACCACCAAAAACCTGGAGTAGTGGTCCACGATGGTAAGGGCGTAGATATAGCCCGACCGGCTAGGTGTCAGCTTCACATGATCCAACGCGACCAGTTCGAGCGGCCGTTTGGTGATGATAGGCCGCAGGGGAGCCCGTTGACTGTCACGGTCCTTCCTGCGCAGACCACATGGACCACACTCCCGACACCACTTCTCAATGGTTCTCTTCATGCCAATCCAATAGAACCTCCCTCGGAGGAGCCTTTCCAGCTTCCTCCATCCGAAGTGTCCGGCTCCATCATGGTAGGCTCCCAGAACCATGGGTGCATCTCTCCTTGGCACCACTATCTGCCACACCAATTCGTGAGTACATGGGTCGATGCTCCTCCTGCACAACTTGCCATCATGGATAAACAGTTTGCTTCTCCCCTTCCACAGCTGTTGGGTCTCTTGTGGGTCATCTGGGCCAGGGTGCGACCCTGCCTGCGTCAAGAGCTCTTTCACCCGACGGACCGCGGGGTCACCATCCTGGGTTTCCGCCCACCCGTGATGGGGCAGGAGATTCAGCGTGTCATCCGGTTGGTTCTTGTGCTTGTTCTTCACATGATGAGAGCTCTGAGTGGCTTTGGGGTGATGGAATGCAGGCAGCTCCACCTCTTCAAGTGCCTCCGGGTCTTCTCCCGCTTCTGGCAAATTGGGCATTCGGGACAAGGCATCGGCATTGGCATTCTCGTGTCCTGCCCGGTACTTGATGGTGTAATCGTAGTTGGACAGCCGGGCCATCCATCACTGTTCCAAAGCCCCGAGTTTGGCAGTATCCAGATGCGTTAGCGGATTGTTGTCCGTGAAGATGGTGAATTTTGCGGAGGCCATGTAGTGTTTGAACCTCTCTGTCACTGCCCAGACAACGGCAAGGAATTCCAGCTTAAAGGAACTGTAGTTGTCAGGGTTCCTTTCCGTGGGACGGAGTTTCCTGCTGGCGTAAGCGATCACCCTTTCTTTGCCTTTCTGGACCTGAGACAGCACGGCTCCTAATCCCACATTACTGGCATCTGTGTACAGCACAAACGGTTGGTCGTATTCAGGGTAAGCCAGTACCTCTTCTCCCATCAGTGCCGACTTCAAACAGGTGAAGGATTCCTCCAGCTCCTTGTTCCAATCAAAGGGGGTGTTTCTCCCCTTGGTCTTCTTTGGTTGGCCCACCAACAGGTTTTGCAAGGGTGCGGCCTTCTTGGTGAAGTCCTTAATGAACCTTCGGTAATAGCCTACCAGCCCGAGGAACTGCCGGACTTCATGGAGGTCACTGGGCTTTGGCCAGTCCTTGATCACTGTGACCTTGTCGGGGTCTGGGGCCACTCCTTCAGCGCTCACCACATGGCCCAGGTACTGCACTTTAGGTTTCAGCAGATGACACTTGGACGGTTTCACCTTTAAGCCGAAGTTGGACAGGGCTTCAAACACCTCGGCCAGGTGCTTCAGATGGTCTTCGTAGGTCTTAGAGAAGACAATGACATCATCCAAATACAGCAGCACAGTTTCAAAGTTCATGTGTCCTAGGCAGCACTCCATCATCCTCTGGAACGTCCCGGGAGCATTGCACAATCCGAAGGGCATGTAGTTGAACTCGCAGAGACCCATTGGTGTCGTGAAGGCCGTCTTCTCTTTGTCCGCCTCCGCTACAGGAACCTGCCAGTACCCACTGGTGAGATCTAAGGTAGAGAAGTAGTTAGCAGATTTTAAGGCAGCCAGAGACTCCTCTATCCTGGGCAGTGGATATGCGTCCTTATGTGTAATGCGATTCAACTGCCTGTAATCAACACACATCCTCATGGTACCATCTTTCTTTTTAACAAGGACTAACGGAGCTGCCCAGGGGCTACAGCTGTCTCTCACCACCCCAGCCTCCTTCATTTCCCGCAGCATGTCCTTGGCACACTGGTGAGCTGGGGGTACAGGGCGATATCTCTCTTTTATGGGTCGGTGATCTCCCGTGGGGATGTGATGTTGGATCCCTTTCACCTGCCCAAAATCTAAGGGGTGTTTGCTGAATACCTGCTCGTACTCGTGTACCACCCTGTAGGCCCCCTGTTTTTGATGGGATGGGGTAGAGTCAGTGCCCACATGCAATTCCCGACACCAGTCTTTCGAGTGCTCTGCAGAACCTTTGTTCTCCGCCACGTTTGACGGAACCAAGGGTTCAGGTGTCTGTATCACACTATTATTGACAGTGAACAGTTTGGCGAGCGTGGTATACTTGGTGAGGTGAATCTCTTCCTCCCCACAATTGAGGACACGTACGGGCACTCTCCCCTGGCGGACGTCGACCACCCCCCGGGCTGTCAGAACAGTAGGCCTATTGTCTGAATATACGGGTTCTACCAAGGCCTGGTAGTCCTTACCCCTGAGGCCTATGGCTGCCCGACACCATATTAACATCTCACTCCTAGGGGGTATCGCGATGGGATTTGAATCACTCACAGTGACACGACCAATCTCACCACCAGTCAGCTCTACCTGCTGTCTCTGCATCAGAGCTCTGATTTCCTTCTGCAGGGCCCGTTGCTCGCTGTGGCCAGCGGTTTCTGCCACCTGTTGCAACAAAACAATAACTTCTGCAAGACAATTTTCTATAACATTAGTACCGAGAGTCATCATGGGATTACATTCTCAACGATCAATATCAACAATCACAATCCCTTGGGCTTTCAATTCCACCCGCCCCACCTTGATGGTGACCTCCTTATACCCCACTTGTGGTAACGGCTGACCATTACTGGCTATTATGGTGAAATCATCGTCAGGGCCACGAGTAATATCAGCGTCCTCCCAATACCGTTTATAAAGCACGTAAGGTATAGTTGTCACCTGAGAACCGGTGTCCAGCAAAGCGTTCAAGGGGATTCCATCAACCACTACAGGGAGAACTGGTCGTCCTCCAATATACTTGGTTCTCCAATGCTGCGGGCCTGACCGTCCTACTCCTGGGGGTTGGCCCTTTGCCCCAGGGGTTGCTCGTTTAAAGGACAGTACCTTGCAAGGTGGCCCACCTGGTGACATCGGCGGCAGATGGGTCGTCCATCCTGATGGAAGCGATCGCTGTCCCGGCCTCTGGTCGGTGGGGTCCTCTTCTGTCGCGTCCAGGGGACATCTTCTGGTCCGGAGGCTAGCTGGATCTTTTCCTTGGGGGCCTCCTGTAGGGACTGCACCGTCCGGGCTAGGGCAGCAACGCTCTTGGTCAGCTCCTGCATCTGAAGACGGAGTCCTGCAGGGGAGTCGTCCTCGAAGCTCTGGGCGTCGGCCTCCGCTGCAACTGGGGTATCCGATGCCACCTCCTGGTGGTATGTGAGAGCGGGGCGCCTGGGTGGTATTACGCGGCTGGGCTGTCGCTCCTGCAATGCCTGGATAGCCTTATCTTTGAATTGCGCAAAAGTCAAGTCTGGATTTTGCATGGCCAGGAAGTGCAATTGGCCCCGCTGGTGACTGCACAGAAGCCCCTCAATGAACCGCTCCTTCAGAAGTTTTTCCTCATCTTGCATGCTGCCGGGGTCACTCTGCTTGATGGCCCGCATCGCCTCTTGGAGATTAAGGGCATAGTCCCGTAAGCTATCCTGCGGCCTTTGTTTGCATCCATAGAAAGTCAGTTTAATTTCTGTAGCAGTGCGAGTATCGAAGGTGGCTTTCAGCTTTGCAAAAATCTGTTGTGCAGTTCCCTTATCCTCGGCGGGCCAGGACTTCAATTCTCTCAGAGCCGCCCCAAAGAGTTGGCCGGTTATCATATGAACCTTCTGAGGCTCTGTCAGGGGATAGAACTCGAGCAGGCTGCAGAGCCCTTCTTTAAAGTCAGTGAATGTATGCGACTCCCCCGAGTATCGTGGGAGCCAGGTCGCTCCGGGCAGGTACGGCATGGAGAAGGGCATTATAGCTTTTGTGTTAGCGGCAGTGTCCGACTGGATGAGGGGGACAGCGGGTTCTGTGGCAACTGGTGGTGGCATTAGGGCCGCGGCTTCACTCGCTGCGGGGACCGGAGCTGCCCCTGCGTCCGCGGCTGCGGCCGCCACCTCCTCTCCTCCCGACTCGGACATGGCTGTCCCTTCCTCCCACTAACCTACTGAAGGTCGGAGTTCCTCTTCCGGGATTGGCGTCTTACTGCGCTTTCCGTTCCGTGCTTCTTTTGGCTGGTTCCGCCCACGAAGCTAAGGCTCCTCCCTCCGTGCGCGGCAATGGCGAATTTTTGGCGGTAAATGGCAATACACAGTCCAAGCACAATAAATCACAGTTCCAAGGCACACATGACCTGATTCTTCAGGCTTAAGTAGATCCTGTTCGTGACGCCAAGTTGTAGCGCCCCCACTGCTGCAGGGCGAGGGGTACCCAGTACCGGGCCTCTTGGTCTCTGCTCTGGGGTTGTCACGGTGGCTAGGCCCCGGTCCGTGACCCTGCCGAGGGGCGCACAGTGAATGATGTGACGGATGTAGATGGTGCGGTGCAGTAAATAACGAGGACACCAGGTTGCAGTCTCTTTACCTCTTTACTGAAGGTTTTAGAGACCTCAGTCCAGAGCGCTGTCCGCCGGGTTGTCAGAGACCGGCCGGTCCAAAGGCATATCAGGAGTTCTCTTTACAGGTGGGAATCAGTGTCTACCTTCTAGCGCTGGGTGTTGTAGTCCTTCCCTGCTGAGCTCCCAGGATAGTCCTCACAACTGAATCTGTCTGTCTCTGATGTTCGTTCTCTCCGTCCCCCAGGTGATATGGTAGGACGCACCCGTATGACGGGGTAGGCCTGGAGTTCTTCCGGGACCCTAGAGTCGCCCCTCTCCCACAGCTGCCTCCGATGTCTGCTTAGGTGATTTGTGTGAGACAGCCAACCTATAATTGGCTGCCCTGCCGTGGTTTGCAGTAGTACTTAGAGTCTCTTACTTGCTCGGCGTTCCGGCCACCGACTGTTTGCGCCTCAGAAGGATGTTGCCTCGGTCTAACAGCACGACTCCTTCTGGTCCTAATTCCTCTTTTCTGTATTCCCGTTGTTCACTGGTTAGTTCTGCTCTTAGGAGTCTGCCAGGATCCCATCCCTGACAGGTCCTCTCACCAGCTCTCCCCAGTTACTTCTCTCTCTGTCTTCCTGTCCAACCCCCAGTTTTACCAGAGTGTGAGGAGTGGCCTACTAGATAGAACCGCCCCCCCTGGTGGCCGGAGTGTGAAGTGTAGTGTGAGTGTTACCTGGTCAGAGAAACTGCTTTAGTGCAATCAGACGTAACATCACTCCCCTTAGTGGCAGAGCGACATTACTGCAACGACCAGGACTCTGGGGCGCTGCACATGCAAACAGCAATGCAGCTATCAGGGAGCCTTATAAGGCAGCCTAATAAGCTACAGAGCTGATGCACAAAAAAATAGCCTCCACTGTCCCTGCAAATCAAAGGTTGTGTTGGACAGTGGAAATCGCTACAGCACAAGCAGTTTGGGGGTTAATCTTCCCTCCCTAACTATATCCCTGCTTCTGATGCAGCTGCAGCAACCTCTCCCTATGCTAAGATCGGCAGAAGTAAGATGGCGGTCGGCGTGCACGCCCCTTTATACCCCCTGTGACGCCGCAGAAAGCAAGCCAATCACTGTCATGCCCTTCTCTAAGATGGTGGGGACCGAGACCTATGTCATCACGCTGCCCACACTCTGCGTCCTCCTTCATTGGCTGAGAAATGGCGCTGAAAGCGTCATATGAAACGCGACTTTTGCGCGCAGATCGCCGACCTCATGGCCAATCCCACACTAGGATCGGGTCGGGTTTCATGAAACCCGACTTTGCTGAAAGTCGGCGATTTTTGAATTTGTCCTATCCGTTTTGCTCAACCCCATTCTTGAGATTATATATATATATATATATATATATATATATATATATATATATATATATTTCAATGTTGAGGAGTGTATAAATATCATACAGACATGTCAGTGGAAGATTTTCATCAAGAGATGAGACATCTCTGACCTTCTACTGCTCTGCAGTCACAGCCTGTATTATACTCCGGAGCAGCATTTATAATGTGTCGGAAGCGCATTTCATCCCTGTGACCCTGTGTATTTGTGTGTTACATAATGTAATGTATTATACAGTTACTTCTGCCCAGAAATACTCTTTCAACTTTCATGCGGACACAATGTTTATTAATATAGACTATATTCATTCATAATCATGACTTGCTTACATTTTAGAGGGGTTAAACCACAAGCCGCAGAAGCTTGTGAATCAGAGCTGTCTATCATTGATATATTCTGTGTCCTAATAGCAGTAATGTTAGGATGTGGCAGTGTCACATCTCTGCAAGCTGAACTCATTACAATAAGGTTAAAAAGGTTGACTTTATACGTGTTACTAAGGGTTTAATTGACTCATTTTAACTGAGTGTTCATTTCACCAGCAGAGGTATAATTTCAGACCCCATCTTCCGCCTTCCTGGATTTTTCCAAATGATTTTCACCTACGTTTGTTTTAGTTACTTCTTTTTTTTGGCATATTATTATTATCTTCCTCTCGGTTTCTGTAAGACTACTTTAAAGTACCCTTTTCTTTTTCTTTTACCTCCTGCTATTTTTACATTATTCAGGTCATTGCTGCCATTTTGAAAAAAAGTTTTACGGAAAATAATAAAAGTGGCTGTTTTAAAGTCTATTATATTAGAACAATCAGCCTGAAATAAGAACTGTATGCAGGAGTTGAATAGCAGGAGCTCTTCAGACTGGAAAAGAGACTAATTCCTTGGTTTTTAAAAGGGAATGTGTCATCAAAAAATGACATATTACCGGTATTTAAATCAGATTTTTATGTTAAATATACAATTTAAAGAATTTTGATAGTTTTTTTAATAAATTTCTCATGACATTAGCTTTATTAAATATTATACTAGGCCACTAGACTCTCACCTTAGAAAAGTATTGCACGTTTTTCAAATGGACATTAGCAGCAATAGGTGGGGAGGAGTGGAACTGTTGTAAGGGGTTACAAAAGACAGTATTATTCCTCACACTTGTCCCGGTAAATTGATGATTCTTGTCTTGCTGTGTAAATAGTGTTGTATACTGCATACTGTAAGATATGCATTATGTTGTAGCTTAGGGAAAGTGCAGGTAGTAGTTAGGACACTAGATGGGGCACAATAGTGTATTTAGATAACTAATAGGAGGAGTCTGTGGCTAAGCCAGGAGCATTTCCTGAATGTAGGCGAAGGTACAGGGAGCCCAAGGCGTCCTGTAGGGCTGTAGAGCCGCCAGGACTCTGCAACAGTGACTCTGCAATGTTTTAAGCAAAGGGCCCAGCCATCCAGGGCCAGTGAGCCAGAAGTGCAGCAGAATAAGAACGCAGGTCGTTCCAAGATATGGCAGCTTTCTACATGGGCAGATGCCCTCATGTCTGATGTGAAACAGAAAAGGGAACTCGTGAACGTAGTGAAGCTGAACAGGGAGGACCCTGCGGTATCGGTTGAGATGGGACGAGCCAGGTACAAACTGAAGGACATAGGGAACAGCACAGGGAAAGTGAAGGATGTGAACGGTTCAGAACTCTGTGTTGATGCTGTAACTGATGTGGACGTGCTGTGATTGAAAACAAGTAAACTTCTATGTTTAAAGTTGAAATTGGACTCTGTCTCCATTTGTGCAACAAAGCCAGCAGCAGAACTTCAGCCGCCCAGATGGGACCCTGACAGTGCAGATGGTGTAGCTGAAGGTACGCTGAAAAGGGGACACTGTTTTCATGTGGCGGGAGACCAGTGCGCATGTAAACAGATATTCTCAGCCATGACTACGGCCCTGGCGCTCCCTCACACTGTGACCATCACCAACTGTGAATGGTGTAACCTATGTTATATATTGTGTATAGAGGCTGGGGCGTTCCGTTCATAGGAGCAGACCATCATTACAATTTCAGCGGTATCCGCTTCTTCATTGAAGAGATTGGTGGATTAGGGAGCCAACAGCCCGCTCATCTGAGACAAAGTACTTTGCATGTGCAAAGACGTCATTACATTGCGCCTTCAGGGAAAAGCCTCAGTGCTCACACTGTACAGACCCAAGCAATGAGCCGAAGGAATGTGGCTAGTTGAGTGGTGTTGTTTTTTTGTTTTTTTTAAATGTCAATACTTGTGTTGGAAGCATACTAAGTGAGATGCTCTAGTAGGGGCATCATACTGAGTGAGGGCCTGTGGGGGCATCAAACTGAGTGAGGGGGTTTAGTGACATTATACAAAGTGAGGGACATTGAGGACCATCATATTGAGGAAAGCAATGTAGAAACCGTCATACAAATGCGGGAATGAGGATGAGGGAGCCATTATATTAAGTGAGGGGCTGTGGGAGCCATCATATTGAGTGAGGGGCTGCGGGAGCCATCATATTAACTGAGGGGCTGTGGGAACCATCATATTAAGTGAGGGGCTGTGGGAGCCATCTTATTAAGTGAGGGGCTCTGGGAGCTATCATACTAAGTGTAGGGCTGTGGGGGCCATCATACTGAGTAGGGTCTGTGCATACTCTATAATGGCCATGAAAGAGGTATCATAGGTGAAAACACTAAGAGGTTTAGAGGCTTCAATAGGGGCATAATCACAGTGAACCTGCTTCCATGCATGTCCAGCTCTGTTTATAAAAGTTGGGAGATATGACCCCCCTCTTCCTTTAACAAATATTTTGGGGGGAGAGGCGTAGGGGTAAGATTAGAGATTTTTTATGGGCCCTATGATTTCTATGTACACCTCATTGTAATCTTGTCGGTAATGATGAGTCTGAATGTACACAAGTGCCGCTCACAAAATTAGAATATCATCAAAAAGTTAATTGATTACAGTTTTTCAATACAAAAAGTGAAACTCGTATATTATATAGAGTCACTACAAACAGTGATCTATTTCAAGTGTTTATTTCTGTTAATGTTGATGTTTATGGCTTACACTGAATGAAAACTCAAAAGTCATTATCTCAGTAAATTAGAATACTTTAAAACACCAGCTTGAGAAATAATTTTAAAATCCGAAAAGTTGGCCTACTGAAATGTATGTTCAGTAAATATACTTGGTCGGGGCTCCTTTTGCATCAGTTACTGCATTAATGCAGTGTGGAATGGAAGCGATCAGCCTGTGGCACTGCTGAGGTGCTATGGAAGCCCAGGTTGCTTTGATAGCAGCCTTGAGCTCATCTGCATTCTTTGGTCTGGTGTCTCTCATCTTCCTCTGACAATACCCCATAGACTCTCTATGGGGTTAAGATCAGGCGAGTTTGCTGGCAAATCAAGCACAGTGATACTGTTGTTTGTAAACCAGGTATTGGTACTTTTGGCAGTGTGGAGAGGTGCCAAGTCCTGCTGGAGAAAGATGAATTTCCATCCCCAGCTTGTCGGCAGTGGGAAGCATGAAGTGCTCTAAAATTTCCTGGTAGATGGCTGCGCTCATTTTGATAATGATAAAACACAGTGGACCTACACCAGCCGATTACATGGCTCCCCAAACCATCACTGATTGTAGAACCTTCACACTAGACCTCCAGCACCTTGGATTGTGTACCTCTCCACTCCTCCTCCAGACCCTGGGACCTTGATTTCCAAATGAAATGGAAAATTTACTTTCATCTGAAAACAACACCTTGGACCACTGAGCAACAGTCCAGTTCTTTTTCTCCCTGGCCCAGGTAAGACACGTCTGGTATTACCTATTGGTCATGAGTGGCTTGACACAAGGAATGCTACACTTTTAACCCATGTCCTTGATACGTTTGTGTGTGATGGCTCTTGAAGCAATGTCTCCAGCAGAAGTCCACTCTTTGTGAATCACCCCCAAATTTTTGAATGGCCTTTTCTTAACAATCCTTTCAAGGCTGTGTTTATCCCGGTTGCTTGTGCACCTTTTTCTAACACACTTTTTCCTTCCACTCAACTTTCTATTAGTATGCTTGGATAAAGCACTGTGTGAACAGCCAGCTTCTTTAGCAATGACCTTTTGTGGCTTTCCCTCTTTGTGGAATGTGTCAATGACTTATTTCTGGACATCTGTCAAGTTAGCAATCTGGGTAGTAGGTCTAGGAGAGCTGTCCTTGGCTGTAGGGCTAAGAGTGCTGTTCCTGGATAGTAGGGCTAAGAGCGCTGACCTTGGCTTGTAGGGCAAAAGAGGTTTGCCAGACCTCAGAGTCCAAGATGGACTGCTCCCTATGCTGTTCCTGGGTAGTAGATCTAGGAGAGCTGTTCTTGAGTAGTAGGGCTAAGAGTACTGTTCCTGGGTAGTAGGTCTGGGAGAGCTTTCCCTGAGTACCAGGACTAAGAGCCCTGTCTTGTCCTGTCTAGTTGAGCTATAAGAGCTATTCCTTGGTAGTAGGACTAAGACAGCTGTCCCTGGGCAAATAGTCTAAGAAAGATGTCCCTGGGTAGCTGGCCTAAGAGAGCTATTTCTGGGTAGTAAGGCTAAGAGAGCTGTCCCTGGGTAGTAGGGCTAAGAGAGCTGACCTTGACTTGTAGGGCTAAGAGAGCTGTGCCAGACCAAAATGGACTGCTCCTTACGCTAAGTATTGGCTGCATCTGCTCTGATTCAAAGATAGAAACTGCTCACTTGCTTGCCGTTCCCCCTGCTAAGTACTGGCTACTTCAGTTCTGATTTAATGATTCAAAGATTGAGCCTGTTTCCTTTCCTTTTGCCACCCCCTTTCTTAAATGTAGGCTGACTTCGTCCTCTCAATTTCAAAGATTGTGCCCTCCTCTACTAAGTGCTGGATGCGTAAATTCAGATTCCAAGATAACACCAGTTTCTCCACCCCCTCTGCTATTTGCTGGCTGTGTCAATGTAGAACACAGCCAGTACTTAATAGAAGGGATGGTGTTAGTACATGGGGAGGGTGCTATCATGGAGTTTGAGCTCTGGCGCACTCCTTCACACTGCTCTTTAAAAGAAATGAACAGGCAGTAGACACAGAAGGACTAGCTCCATGCTGGGAAAATAAAGAGCTGGTCCTTCTGTGTTCTGACCTTGCAGGCCACATAAAATGTTGTCGCGGACGTTGAGTTTGACACCCCTGCTATATGGCCATCATACTTCTAGTAGCTCACTTCTCCAATTCAAATGAGCTTTATTGCCAGGATCAAATACACATTAGCATTGCCAAAGCAAGTGTGGTGCTACCAACTCTGCTTGCTGCCCCTCCCCTACACTAACTGTTGGAATGTTAATCACACTGAGGTCTGCTGTGCTCCAGCACATGTAATCTCTCTGCAGTGAGGAGAGCAAATTGCATCATTACGTCTAAAGGCCCCGTCTCACACAGCGACGCTGCAGCGATACAGACAACGATGCTGATCGCTGCAGCATCGCTGTTTTGTCGCTGTGTGGTCGCTGGGGAGCTGTCACACAGACAGCTCTCTCCAGCGACCAACGATCAGGGGAACGACTTCGGCATCGTTGAAACTGTCTTCAACGATGCCGAAGTCCCCCTGCAGCACCCAGGTAACCAGGGTAAACATCGGGTTACTAAGCGCAGGGCCGCGCTTAGTAACCCGATGTTTACCCTGGTTACCAAAAAAAACAAACAGTACATACTCACCATCTGTTGCCCGTCAGGTCCCTTGCCGTCTGCTTCCCGCTCTGACTGTGTGCCGCCGTACAGTGAGAGCAGAGCGCAGCGGTGACGTCACTGCTGTGCTGTGCTCTCACTTTACGGCGGCAGTCAGAGCAGGAAGCAGAGATCGCTACTGAGGTCGCTGTTGCGTCACAAAACTTGTGACTCAGCAGAGATCTCGCTAGCGATCTCGCTATGTGAGACGGGGCCTTAAGGCTACTTTCACACTAGCGTCATGCACTGCACGTCGCTATGTGACGTTGCGGCCCACCGACGCTAGCAGTGAAAGCGCCACACAACGGGGGCAGCGGATGCTGTTTTTCAACGCATCCGCTGCCCCACTGTGAGGTGCGGGGAGGAGGGGGCGGAGTTCCAGCCGCGCATGCGCGGTCGGAAATGCTGCAGACGACGCACCAAAAAACGGTACATGCAACGTTTTTTGGTGGCAACGGTCCGACGGAACACGACGCAACTGTCGCACGACGGTTGCGACGTGTGGCAATGCGTCGCACTGCGTCGCTGGTGCAAGTCAATGGAGAAAAAACGCATCCTGCAAGCACTTTTGCAGGATGCGTTTTTTCTACAAAACGACGCATAGCGACGTTTAGTGCACAACGCTGGTGTGAAAGTAGCTTAACACAGAGCCTGTTCAAAGTGGATGTATGTAGATAACTGTTTAGGATTGGCAGAGCCGGCAGTACTATGAGAGATGAGTTACTAGAAGCTTTTGCAATGATACTCAACTATGCAGCACTGCCCTGCTCCCCATACTTTTGGAAATGAGAGAAAAAAGTTGTTACTTAGTCATCATGCTCAGATCTGCTGTTCTCCAGCATGTTATCACTTTGTAGTGAGGAAAGCAGACTGTCTGTCAATACATGTCTCACACTGAAAAATATGTGAAAGAATGAGCTCAGCTTTCAAATGCATACATACCATATATGAAAAGCGTTCAGTCACACTGCTCTAAGAAGGGATTTTCTACTGCCTATGAGATTGCATGTAAAGGACTGAACTAATGGTTTTCATTGCTCAAGCAAATGCATTGCAGTCACTGAACAAGAAAGGCATGCTTAAGGGTATAGTCAAATGTGGTACATTTATTCCATAAATTTCAGCAACTGAAAATTAGTTATTTACAGCTGAATGGAGTTTTTTTTCAGTGGAAGTACCATATATGGATTTCTGTATGTCTCATTCCGAAAAATGGTCAGTTGTAGAATTCAGATCCAATATTTGGATGAGCACTTGCTATAATTCAGTATTTTTTGTACCATTATATATATAGAAACTAAAAAACATTAATATGATTATCATCAGCATCCAAAAACTGCAACTCATGGAGACTTTTTGGGGTAAAGGAAGTCTTTCAAGCATTAAAGGGGTCAGGTAAGAACACCCTAGACTGCTATTTAGATTCTACCAAATGTTATAAAATGCTCCATCATCTCCATGTAATTAGTAACATCACAGGAAATGTTAATAAGGACTATTGATGTTGTGGCCATTCTCAAAATGATTTTCATGTACGGCACGTTTGGTGATGTGTGACTAAATGTAGAGAATCTCCTAGCTACAATGCTATATGACCATCAATAGAATAAAATAATGGTGTGGTAGTTGTATAGACTAGTGCCTGTGGTGGCTGTCTGATGGGGTGGTAGTATGGTATTACAGTTGTATTATGCTGCTGTTGTATTGTACACCAAAAGAGGCCTACAAAAATAATTGATCGGGCCACAGAATGTTCAGTTCAAACAAATAATTTATTGTAAACAGCTGAGATAAAAATTCATTGCTTAACATATACAATTTTCATAATATACATTTTTCATAGTATACAGAATGCCTCCAATCCAAAAACTAGTTCCATGTGTAGTGCAATACACAATAAAACAATAACCCAATTATGGTATACAATGAGGTAAGTCAAAAATAGCTTATTCCCCAGTTATTATTAGCATAATTAATAGGTACTATACCAAATAATTTACCTAAAGAAGGGAGGGATAGACCATGCTAAACTGCCAATGTACATAGATATATAACTGTTTTTTTCCAACAGCCTGTAAGGCTTGTATAGTAATATATACCAGTTAATCCATTATAAATATGGTCCAAACCATATGTTTAAGTGCCAATGTGCATTCATATATAGCTATTAAGCCGAGACAGCCTGCAAGGCTTGTATAATCATATATACCAAGGTTAGTCCGTCATAATATAACCAAAACCATAAGATACTAATTGGCACCCAAGTTGTCAATGCTAACAGAACGGTCAAACATAGACCGCAACTACGGTACATTCATAAGGTCATAGTTACCTCCTGTGCACTCACACAGAACCAGCAAGAAAACCCCTACGCGCGTTTCGATAAGTTCTTCCGGGGGCGTCTGATGAAGGGAGGAGGTGAGGGTCTATTTAAACCAGTTTCCAGCCAATCATCCTTGCACTATTTGAATAAGATCTTAATTACCATACATATATGAAAAGGTCCGGTGTTATATCCGGAGCGCCAGACACCTGGTGACGTAACTATGCTGTGCCGGGTTGCCTAGCAACCCTGACGCTCCTAGATGGAAAAGCCGCCTCATAACCACTCCATATATCTAGCCGCCCACCCTGTGTAGTGCGCAGCTGCAGAGATGGAATGTCCTCTTGCCAGGTAACCATGATGTTACAAGTAAGCCGAACCGCCACACATTGGAGCGCCATTGCGCCGCTGCGGAAATGAAGTATCCTGTTACCCGGCAACCAACATGTTACAAGTGAGCCGGACCGCCACACATTGGAGCGCCAGACCTCTAGTGACGTAGCTATGCTCTGCCGCGTTGCCTAGCGATAATGACGCTTGCAGCTGAAAAAGCCGCCTCATACCTATTCGGTATACCCGTGGAAGTGGAGTGTTATGTTACCCGGCAACCAGAGTGTTACAGATAAACCAAGCCGCCACACAATCTAAAACAAACAAATATCAAAATCACGGCATATAAATAAGTCGGAAGGAATTCCTAAAAGCTTATAAACACGCCCTAGGTTGCTAAACGCATGATAATACCCTATGAGGCAGCATAGCACTCAGGCCATATTACAGAGACCATCTCATGGTTACACCTATAACAGGATATGTAAATCATTCCCCTGGATCATTACCCAATAATTTAACTGTTATATTATATCCTTGAGCTATCTAGGTACACCATAACCGTCACCACGTTAACAAATAGTACAAGGAAATATAACACAATTAAGCCTAAGATATTGTTAAAAGTCCTAAAACTAAAACGAACCCATGACATAGACAGGATATCAATTGTTATATTCAACACACCTAAATTTAGTTGTTGACTCCAAAAAGACTTAACCCCACCAACACCGAGTTCCTTGGTTAACTCCGGTTCGTTTTAGTTTTAGGACTTTTAACAATATCTTAGATATTTATTGGGTTGCTGTTGTATTGTGTAGTGTTTTTATGTGCTTCTGTTAATTGATATCGAGGGTGTATAGTGTGCTGGCTGTATGGTGTGGTAGTTGTATAATGTAGCAATATGTTATATGTTCATGTGGCCTCTAGGGGTCTCACTACTTTTATGTGTGTTCTATATTCGTTGTTTGGGAACTTGTTGGATGTTGTTGCACACGGGATTCATGTAATGGAGGTTGAGACATGATGTGAATAAAGAGCCTGGAGATACTCAAAGAGTGTGATTCATGACAGGATTCATCAAACAGAACATGGTGGCAGCCGGGCACAGAACCTGCAAATTCTCAGAGCTTATATGAGGCTGGAACTGCACAGATCACTGCAACTGTAAGTACAGATTCCCTGACAGTACAGCAAAATGGAGACTGGTCTGAAGCCCCCTCAGAGACTGGATGTCACTTCATGTAATCTGTCCCAGACCTGGAGACATTGGAAGGAAGAGTTTACACTGTATGTGCATCTGACTGTGGGCCCCACTGACGACAAACGGAAAGTAAAGCTGTTTTATTACCTAATTGGGGAAAATGGCAGCGAATTAGCCCACACCTTGCTCCTGCAGCGCCCCAGAGTCCTGGTCGTTGCAGTGCTGTGGCTTCGCCGCTAAGGGGAGCCATGGTACGTTCGATGGCACCGAAGGAGTTCCTCCAATCAGGTATCACAGACACCAATATGTTTCACAGCAGGGCCTCCGGGGGGAGCTAAGGGTGCTATTCATTAGGCCACTCCCCACCATAGTGGGAAAACTGGGGGTCAGGCAGGAAGTTAGTGAGAACGCTGACGGGATTGAACGGAGCAACACCCTGTGGCAGGGGGTGTTGTGAAGGGAGAGACTGTAGGGTCTCTGCCAGGGGTGGGATCCTGGCAGAGGCTTGGCATTGAAAGAACGTAACGGGTCCGCGCAGGCTCCTGGAAGCGGCGGGACTCAGGAAAGGACTAGAAGCGAGATAGATTGTGCTGAGTGAGAAACGAGATCAAGCAGAAGGAGAATACCAGCAGGGGTTTTGTTGAAAGAGGCAGCACCCTGCTGAGGCACAATACCGGTGGCCGGAACGCCGAGGGAGTGGATTAGAATACAGCTTCAAGCCATACTCCAAACAGCGGCAGGACAGTCGGTCTCAGGTGGGCTGTCTACCACATATCACCTATGAAGTCTTGGGGGGCAATTGCGGGAGAGGGGCGACTCTAGGGTCCCGGAAGAACTCCAGGCCTACCTGACAAACGGGTGCCATTCCAACCTGAATACAGGGAAGGGGTGGATTACAGAGGAACATCAAATCGAGTTGTGAGGGAACTTAAGAAACAGACACAACCGTTGTGGGGTTACTTTCCGTAAGCACAGCAGGGAAGGACTACAACACATAGCGCTAGAAGGAAGGCACAGATTTCCACCTGAGAGGAGAACTCTGGAGGTGCCATTGGACCGGCCGGACTTGCGTAGCCTGGTGAACCGTGTTCTGGACTGAGGACTCAGAGATCTCCAGTAAAGAGGTAAAGAGACTGCAACCTGGTGTCCTCGTTATTTACCGCGACTTACACCCCACAACCGCACCGCTACATCGCTACCATTACTACTACCTATTTCACCGGACGTCCCCCACTGATGGACAGGGCCACGGACCGGGTCTAGCCACCGTGACAACCCCGAGACTGAGAACTAGAGGCCCGGCTCCGGGTAGCCCTCGGCCCTGCGGCGGTGTGGGGGCGCTCCAACTTGGCGTCACGAACAGGATCTACTTAAGCCTGAAGAATCAGGTCATGTGTGCCTAGAGACTGTGATTTGTTGTGCTTGGACTGTACTTTATTACAAAGACTGTGCTGCGCCAGTTGCCGCCAAAATCCGCCGCCATTGCAGCGCTGAGGAGAGCGCAGGAAGAGAAGAGGGGCGTGGAGTGGGCGTAGACGAGCTGGAGAGCGCGAACAGCAATGGCCGCCCAGTCTAAGTATTTTTGTGTCCTGAGGACGTGCCCGTCAACAGCTGAGGTACGCCTCCTGATCTTGGTCGGAGGGTGGAGACCATGGGGACGGGGCCGCCCACGGAAGAGACCGCGGGAAGAAGACGCGGGAAAAGAGCAAGAAATGGCGGCACCAGAAGCACCATGCGGAGCTGAATCGGCCCAGTCTGAGGCCGTAGCATCTGAGATAGGCTCCGAAACGCCGCTGCTGCGAGGTCTGACCCTTACCGAGCCCCCGATGGGCCGACCTCCGTTGCCGCTATCGGAGGAACGTGTGGCTGCAGCCGAGGCCCGCCAGCTGGCCCGCCGACTGAGGGCTGATGCCCGCGTACTCACCAGGGGAGGCCAACCCAGCGAGATCAAGCTGTCTCCCATTGCCCCTTACCCGGTCCCGGCTGGAGGCACCCTACCTACACCGGGTCTGAAGATCATGCCGGATGCGGAGCACTTACGGCGCCTTATGGCAGGGTGGCGGAGCCGGCCCCAGCCTGCAGAACAAGTGGACTTGGTTGGTGTCCCCGAGATCCCGCCCTCACACTGGGGTGTTGTGGTGGCCTTCCATCCCCAGCAAGGGAGAGGGGTCATACAGGAGATCGGGGAGCCGATCCAGGTCCGGGTGGACCGAGAAGAGGTGGAACCTTCTGGCAGGCGGTTTGATTGTAACCTGGAGCCGGGGGACGCCGTCACCTATACGAGGTGGAGAAGGAACACCAGTGAGACGGGCTGGTTTGCCCGGGGGGTCCAACGATGTGTCGCCCTCCAGGCTGCTGCTGGGACACCAGAAGAGGATAGTCCCGGAGGAAAGGCAGCGGGACCCGGCCCTGCGAAACCGCAAGAAGTCCAGCCTCGCCGCGCACCAGAGGGACGTGTGCATCTGCCGGCAAGGAGGACCTCCCGGCGGGGAATTCTATCCTTACTGGGACCAGAACGGCGTCCTGGCTCACCGGGCCGATCTGTTGGTCTGGTGAGGCCAGAAAAGAGATCACCTTCCGCTGAACCTCAGTAAGATATTGCTTCAGAAAATGTAAATAGTTGCTATTTTATTGTTTTAACTGTTCCTGTTGCTGCTAAACCCGTCCAGGGTAAACTTTAAAAGGTGACCCCTTTGTTGACCCGGGGTCACTATTGTTGCTTTTCCTTGAAGTTTTGCACAAAAGTTACACAAACTGTGAAATCATGGACTGTGCATGATTCGAACTTCCGTTGTAAATAGTTTGCACCTTCTTAAAGGTGCTTCCTACTGGTTTTAGCCAAAGACACTTTGCGAAGATGTTTGCCCTATTGGTTTGAGCCAGAGACACTTTGTGAAGATACCTTTTCTACCGGTTCTAGTTAAAGACACTTTGCGAAGATACCATACTGGAACCTTTGCGTGGGCTGGTAGGCTGAGAGAACGAGCTACCTCAGAGAGACTTGGTCCCCTCTTAAAGGGGATGTGAAGAATTGAACTTGAGAGAGATACTGTTGCAGAACAGTAAAGCTATAATGATGCTAGAAAAGAATGTAACTGTTTTCCATGAAAAGTTAAATGTGTTCAATTTGTTTGAAATGTGAAACCTGAATAATGTTTTGAAAGGTGCAGAGAGCCCGTAGGGGTAGATGTAGAGATCTGCATAGCTGAAAGTAAAGAAGTAATGATGAAGGTGAGGATAGAAGGTAAACCCTGCGTCCCCATAGAAAGTTACTTTGTTACTAAGGACAGAAAGTGAACCCGTAGGGGTTAGAGAGTGAGTCCTTAAAGGAGCCGAGAAGAGCGGGCTCAGAGTTCTTTAAACGAAAGGAATGTTATGTATATACTATGTATAGTAGCGAAAGGCAGTAGGCCCTGGCTGAACGGGGCGGTCCTGTAAAAGAAAGGAGAGGCAGTAGGTCTGGTGCCATAGGGACAGGCGGTCCTGCAGGTTCAAAGTAGGAGAATGTGAAGTTACCTTACCCTGTAATGTGATTACAGGAAGGCCTTTGGTAAACTAAGAGTGTATGTTTCTTAAAGGCAATGTTAATTTATTGTTCCAGAATTTGCACTAAGTAGAATACCCGGTTGGGTAACAGGAGTTATGTATAGCCTGTAATTTATAAAGTTGACTATGTTTGTAACGTTAAAAGTGTCCTCACCTCCCATAAAGGGAAGCCTGTTCAAGTATACTTATCGTTTTGCACTCAACAAAATTGTATGTCTTTTTGCTAATCTGTATTGTTGTTTTTCTTCCCAGTCCCGGAGTACTGTGTTTAACCAGGGGGGAGTGCAGCGCCCCAGAGTCCTGGTCGTTGCAGTGCTGTGGCTTCGCCGCTAAGGGGAGCCATGGTACGTTCGATGGCACCGAAGGAGTTCCTCCAATCAGGTATCACAGACACCAATATGTTTCACAGCAGGGCCTCCGGGGGGAGCTAAGGGTGCTATTCATTAGGCCACTCCCCACCATAGTGGGAAAACTGGGGGTCAGGCAGGAAGTTAGTGAGAACGCTGACGGGATTGAACGGAGCAACACCCTGTGGCAGGGGGTGTTGTGAAGGGAGAGACTGTAGGGTCTCTGCCAGGGGTGGGATCCTGGCAGAGGCTTGGCATTGAAAGAACGTAACGGGTCCGCGCAGGCTCCTGGAAGCGGCGGGACTCAGGAAAGGACTAGAAGCGAGATAGATTGTGCTGAGTGAGAAACGAGATCAAGCAGAAGGAGAATACCAGCAGGGGTTTTGTTGAAAGAGGCAGCACCCTGCTGAGGCGCAATACCGGTGGCCGGAACGCCGAGGGAGTGGATTAGAATACAGCTTCAAGCCATACTCCAAACAGCGGCAGGACAGTCGGTCTCAGGCGGGCTGTCTACCACATATCACCTATGAAGTCTTGGGGGGCAATTGCGGGAGAGGGGCGACTCTAGGGTCCCGGAAGAACTCCAGGCCTACCTGACAAACGGGTGCCATTCCAACCTGAATACAGGGAAGGGGTGGATTACAGAGGAACATCAAATCGAGTTGTGAGGGAACTTAAGAAACAGACACAACCGTTGTGGGGTTACTTTCCGTAAGCACAGCAGGGAAGGACTACAACACATAGCGCTAGAAGGAAGGCACAGATTTCCACCTGAGAGGAGAACTCTGGAGGTGCCATTGGACCGGCCGGACTTGCGTAGCCTGGTGAACCGTGTTCTGGACTGAGGACTCAGAGATCTCCAGTAAAGAGGTAAAGAGACTGCAACCTGGTGTCCTCGTTATTTACCGCGACTTACACCCCACAACCGCACCGCTACATCGCTACCATTACTACTACCTATTTCACCGGACGTCCCCCACTGACGGACAGGGCCACGGACCGGGTCTAGCCACCGTGACAACCCCGAGACTGAGAACTAGAGGCCCGGCTCCGGGTACCCCTCGGCCCTGCGGCGGTGTGGGGGCGCTCCACTCCCAGACACAGACAACCTCCTCCTAGCAGACATTGTGCAGGCATTTGATAAACACTGTGACCCAAAGAAGAATGAGACAGTGGAAAGATATAAGTTTTTCACAAGACATCAGGAGGATGGTGAAAATGTGGACAGATATCTGACAGAGCTGAGGAGACTTGCAGAAACATGTGGCTTTGGAGAGATCAGGGACAGTCTAATCAAGGACAGAATGGTGTGTGGCATAAAGGACAGTCATCTCAAAGAAAGATTACTGAGAGAGGAAGGCATGACTTTAGAGAAATGTATGCAAATCTGCAGGGCTGCTGAGCTCACACAGCACAGCCTGAAGATGATGGCAGGCACCAGTGAGAATGATGATGACAAAGTACATGCAGTATCTATGAAAGGAAAGACAGGACCAGACTACCCTATAAACACTGTCCACTGCAAGTATTGTGGGAAAAGACATGAGAGAGACAAAACCAAGTGTCCAGCATATGGGGAAACCTGCAGGTCATGTGGCAAGAAGAATCATTCCTCTGCTGTCTGCAGGCAGGGAAGAGGCAAACAGTACAGACAGCTCCACGCTGTGACACCAGACACTGACAGTGCAGAGGACATTACATGGCTACAAATGCAGTCTACAACAGAGAAAGTCAATGTAGTCGGGCAGTCAGTAGTGAAGGATGCCAAGCAGCTTTATGCAACATTCTTGTTGGATGAGAAGCCCATTAGATTTCAGCTGGATTGTGGAGCAAGCTGCAATGTAATTTCATTTGATCTGCTAAACAAACAGGTTTCTATTGAGCCAACTGACAAGGTACTGGTGATGTACAACAAAAGTGTTCTGAAACCAATGGGGACATGTAAGCTAAAAATACGAAACCCATGTAACAGAAAGAGTTATAGAGTTGAATTTACCGTGTTACGGGGTGGTAACCATGTACCATTACTGGGAGTAAAAGCAGTTCAGGCAATGGACTTAATAAAAGTACAGTCTCAGAACATTATGTCTGTTGAAGTTGCCCAGGATATACAAAATCCAAAACTAAATGCAGAGCACAACTTGGACATGCAGAAAATAAAAGCAGAGTATGCTGATGTATTTGAAGGTGATGGGTGCCTTGAAGGTAAATATAGGCTAGAAATTGACAACACAGTGCAGCCCACCAGATTACCCACAAGAAGAGTGCCTGTAGCTTTAATGCAACCGCTGAAAGTAGAACTGCAAGATCTACAGAGAAGAGGCATGATAGCACCAGTCCACAAGAGCACAGATTGGATCAGCAGTTTGGTCATAGTGCAGAAACCATCGGGCAAGTTAAGAATATGTATTGATCCTAAGCCACTCAACAAGGCGTTGAAACGAAACCATTACCCAATGCCAACATTAGATGATGTCCTACCAGATTTATCAAAGGCTAAAATATTTTCTGTATGTGATGTAAAAAATGGATTCTGGCATGTGGCCCTGACTGAAGATTCAAGTTTATTGACAACATTTTCTTCACCATTTGGACGCTTTAAATGGCTGAAAATGCCCATGGGACTAAAACCTGCTCCAGAGATATTCCAGCAGAAATTGATGCAGGCTTTGGAAGGACTTACTGGAGTGAAGACAATAGCGGATGATATCCTGGTAGTGGGAGAAGGTGAAAATATGGAATCTGCAATCAAGGATCACGATCAGAAGATGATACAATTTTTGGACAGATGCAGAGAAAAAAACATAAAGCTGAATTTGGACAAATTCAAATTGAAAATGACAGAAGTGGCCTATATTGGTCATCGACTGACTTCAACTGGGGTCAGAGTGGATCCTGAAAAGGTGAGAGCAATACAAGATTTGCCTACCCCTACTGATGTTTCTGGAGTACAACGATTTTTGGGCATGGTGAATTATCTCTCAAAATTTTGCGGACATCTGTCAGACATGTGTGAGCCACTGAGACAGCTAACCCACAAAGATGTGCGCTGGGAATGGACAGAAAGCCAGGAAACTGCTTTCCGAGCAGTAAAGAATGCCATTGCAGATACAGCAACCCTAAAGTATTTCGATCCAGATCGAGAAGTGGTGGTACAATGTGATGCTTCGGAAAAAGGCCTTGGAGCCACATTAATGCAGAACAAACAGCCAATTACATTTGCAAGCAGAGCCCTTACAACAACAGAGCAGGGATATGCGCAGATTGAGAAGGAACTACTGGCTGTGGTATTTGGGATGGAGAAGTTTCACCAGTACACCTATGGTCGACGGGTAACAGTGCAGTCGGATCACAAACCATTGGAGAGCATTACAAAGAAACCATTACTAAATGCCCCAAAGAGACTACAGCGCATGCTGTTGCGACTTCAGAAATATGATGTTGACATCGGGTACTGTCCAGGAAGAGACTTACTGATTGCAGATACGCTAAGCAGAGCTTACCTTCCTAGCACAAAGGATGAGGAGGAAGACATTGAAACCATCAACATGTGTAACTACCTTGCAGTGTCAAAAGAAAAGGTCAAGCAAATCCAGACTTTTACAGAGAAGGATAAAAGTCTCCAGAGTTTAAAAACTGTCATCTTGCACGGCTGGCCAAAATACAAGCAGCATGCTCCGAGGGAAGTCTCACCATTCTTCCACATAAGAGATGAATTGTCAGTGCAGCAAGGAATCATCTTTAAAGGAGACAGGGCTGTTATACCTGAAGTTCTCAGAAGAGACATATTGAAAACATTGCACTCTTCTCACTTAGGCATGGAAGGATGCCTACGTCGTGCACGAGAATCAGTTTATTGGCCAGGAATGAATGACCACATAAAAAATTACATAGCACAATGTGAAATATGTGCATCCTACAATGATAAGCAACCAAAGGAGACATTGCAACCTCATGAAATTCCACATTGGTGCAGGACACAAGGGCGAGAACAGTGATTAAAAAACTCAAGGCCCATTTTGCCAGGTATGGCATTCCAGATATCGTTTTCTCTGACAATGCGGCACAGTTTACGTCGGAAGAATTCAAAACTTTCAGTAAGAAGTGGGAATTTGAACACCAGACGTCTTCTCCGAGATATCCTCAGAGTAATGGGAAAGCAGAGTCAGCAGTAAAAACGGCCAAAAGACTCATGCAGAAAGCACACCAGGCGGGTGCTGATGTATATCTGTCTATACTGGATCATAGAAACACACCCACCCAAGGCCTAGACAGCAGTCCGGCACAGAGGCTCATGAGTAAGCGTACAAAGACACTCGTACCAACTGCGTGTCATCTGTTAGAGCCAAAGCTGCTGGGAAACATCGAAGCTAAATTACAGAAGAATCAAGCGAGGCAAGCTTTCTATTACAATAAATCTGCAAAGGATCTGCCTGAGCTCCAGAGAAATGACAACATTCGGCTGCAGCCAAGCAGCACATTTGACACACACTGGCAAAAGGCGAAGGTTGTCCAGAAACTGGGACCTCGGTCCTACGAAATTCTAACAGAGGACGGAAGAAGACTAAGGAGGAATCGGAGATATTTGAGGAAAACGCGAGAAAGAGATGATTCATGGCCTTTTGAACAGTATTCATGGCCTTTTGAACAGTATCCAGACACCCAAGACAACGAGGCAGAAAGTACAAGTCAGGCACCAACAGTGACAGCTGACCATCAGGGTGAGGACTCTGGCCAGAGACAGACAATATCAGAAGAACTACCAGATGTACCAGATGTAGAAAGGGACACATCTTATATCACCAGAGCTGGCAGAATTAGCAAAAAGCCGGCGCACCTCAAAGATTATATCTAACTGGATGTACTAGGGAAATTTCTAACTTTGTCATAGTATACTTTAGTTTAGTATTTTTTATTGTTCCTCCAGTTAAAAGAGAAAGGATGTAGCAATATGTTATATGTTCATGTGGCCTCTAGGGGTCTCACTACTTTTATGTGTGTTCTATATTCGTTGTTTGGGAACTTGTTGGATGTTGTTGCACACGGGATTCATGTAATGGAGGTTGAGACATGATGTGAATAAAGAGCCTGGAGATACTCAAAGAGTGTGATTCATGACAAGATTCATCAAACAGAACATATAATGAGGTGGCTGTATGGTGTGGTGATTACGTATAATGTTGTGGATGTAACGTAATTTTTTTTAGTGCGGTGGCTTGTACATATTGTGTTGTGCATGGTGGCGGTATATTGAGGTAATTGTATGGTGCAGTGTGTGTATTGTGTGGTGGTTGCATGGTTTGGTGGTTGTTTGGTGGTGCAGCTGTATTTTGTGGTGGTTATATGGTGTGATGTTGTATGGTGTAGTGGCTTAATGATGTGGTTGTATAGTGCAGTGGCTGTGTAGTGTGGAGATTATGTATAGTGTGTTGGATGTATGGTGTGGGTTTTTTTAGTGTGGTGGCTTTGAAATTGGTGTTGAGGTTGTATGGTATGGTGGTTGTTTGGAGTGGTGAGTGTATGGTGTGTTGGCTTTATGGTTTGGTGGTCGTATGGTGCTACAGTTGTATTGTGTGGTGGCTATATGGTGTGATAGTTGTATGCTGTGGTGGTTTTATGATGACGTTGTATATTGAGATTGCTGTATAGCTTTTTTGGCTGTATGCTGTGGTGGTAGCACAGTGACATGGATGTATGGTGTGCTGGTTTTATAGTATGGTGGATTTAATGTATAGTGTTGCGGTTGTATGATGTGGTTGTTTGGTGTAGTAATTGTATGGTGTGTTGGCTGTATGATTTGGTGGTTATAAGGTGTGGTAGATGTATGGTATGGTGGCTGCATGGTGCTGTGATGTCATGGTGTAGTAGTTGAATGGTGTGATGGCTGTATGTTGCAGTGGCTCTGTGGTGTTGTGGTGGCTGTATGCTGTGGTAATTTTAAAGTTAGATTAGTAATCCAGGGTACCTATCAAATATATAAATCATAACAAACCCTATAAAATACAAATTTTATTCCTTAATTTAAAATGCTACCAAACCTGTGGCTAGTGGCTACCACCACACAAACTAACAAACACAGTGAACCAAAAACTGATTTAAGGGATACTATTTCCCTGTTGTGGTGCCTACACTGATACTTTCCTAGCTGCGGGGGTTGACACCCTAGGGGAAGCGATGTGGCGTCCCCGTTCAACCATGGCTAGCGCTAGGGTCCCTAGATACACCCTGCCAAATCCATTGGGCCCCTCTACTCAGATAAGTAGCTAAAGAAAGTGTCTAAACAAAGGTCACACCTATAACTAAGGAAATCCTGATTCCCAAACCATAGAGTTAATAATAGAGAACATGTATCTTAGCATAAGGCGGCAATATACATAGATTTGGCATGATACCGGTCTATACTTTTATATATATATATGTAACAATATAGTACCAATACACAGACCTCCGTGCCCAAAATTATCAGCACCTAATCATCATCTAGATATAATCGCCACAGATTTTTCTTATTTCTTATGCCGTGCTTTTGAGATACTGTGACAGGTAGAATGGTACAATCAGAACAAGCAGGGTACTCATCCTTAGACCGTATGCCGCCCGCCTTCGATAAACATCGCCTCAATGCGTTTCGCCCCTGTGGCTCATCAAAAGGCCCGATCTCATAACATGTGTCTCGATAGTATGTGATGTATTCAATCTCAATATACTAACCTCGGTTTAAAAAGGCCCGCTCGAGTGCATATGATGCCGCCCCACTTCCTGTTTGTTGACAGGAAGTGCGCCTCTCCCTCTGCACCATGGGTAGAGGATGTGTATTGTGCATGTTCCCGATGGAAAGCATCTCTAAACACGGTGTTCCAATATAGTGCAGCTCGTAGGTACTTTCCTTCTCCTTGCGCATACGTGAAGTGGAACGCAACTCCATCTCATCAGCGTTCCACCCCTCCTCTTATTTATAAAGCCGGAAGTGCGCCTCTTAGTGGATAGAGAGTATTCATTGCGCATACTCCCGGTGGAACGCAAATGCAGCTATTGCATTTCCCTGTCATTCAACACACATATTGCCGGCTTGTAAGTAATCCCATATCATTGCGCATGCCTCAAATGGAGCGCATCTCAATCTTTTTGAGCTCCAACAAAGAATAGCATAGAAAATCGCCGATTAAGCAAATTTATGAGATATCGCAAAAACACTCACATATATATTTAAATATTACAGGGCAACTATTACCCTCCAATCCTGGGCTAAATCAGAAACCAATTAAAAACTTATGCGATTCCATTAGGTTACCTATAGACAGCGGGTCAGTAAATCCGAGGAATATTTTTTATCACAAGGTTCTTCACAGTAATCTGTGTAACCCCCTAAAAAACGGGGGGATCAACTAGAGTAAAGCATAAGTAGATTCCTCATTAAATAGTCATAGTCCCGCTACAAACATAAGGAAAACAGGATGGGCCGAGGAAAAACAAAGACCTATAAAGAAAAATCTATAAACAATGGCTGTATGCTGTGGTTGTATGGTGTGATGGCAGTATGGTGTTATGGTTATATGTTGTGGTGGCGCTATGATGTGGTTGTTTGGTGTTGTGGTTGTATAGTGTTGTGATTTTATGGTGTGGTGGCTGTATAGTGTGTTTGTATGATGTGGTTGTTGTATTGTGTTTTGGTTGTACAATGAAGTGGCTGTATTGTGTGTTGGCTTTATGATGTGGTGTTTGTATGGTGTAGTTATTGAATGGTGTGGTGGCTGTATGTTTTGGTGGCTCTATGGTGTTGTGGTGGCTGTATGCTGTTGTGGTTGTATGGTGTGGTGGTAGTATGGTGTTATGTTGCGGTGGCTCTATGGTGTTACAAAGTGCAAAGCAGAAAACAGGAGCAAGGCACACACGCAGAGGAACAACGATTACAGACAAATAATCTGGGTCACCTATCTCAAACCGAGTAGACTGAAGTATAACCGACTCAGAACCCAGGAACTACCAGCATTAAATAGCCGCCCCAGAGCCAAAGAGAGATGGACTAATATAACCCAGACCTGACCAGGAAGGAGCCAGAACCAGCCCATCCAGAGTCATGACAACATCTCCTCTACTTATAAATCTTTGCAGGCATCTCTACAATTTATCTTCTAAAACAAACTTTATCATTCTGCTAGACAGACGTAGACATCTTGAAATATTGATTTAGCTTGGGTATCACTACTTTATGTACAGTAAAGTGGCGTATTCTTTGTGCTTTAGCGTTCCTCATATTGTCCTGACAGTGATGTATTCTCCAAACACCTGGGCTGACGTTTCATTTCAGTGTATCCTTCCATCCAGTCTCCATGGGCCTCTTCTGGCGTTAGTACAGCTGTGTTGTGACAAGAACTCGTCATTTCCATAGAGAGAGATGGCATCAGATTACTCATGGGAGTACTTCAGCAACAGGATGGAGAATTATCATACTGGCTTTATCATTTTCCTGACAGAGTGGTTTTATTACAATGTAGATACATTTAGCTATTGTATTAGATTAATGTAACTTTTCACTTTCAGAATGCCATATATAACTGAGGAGGACCTAATATTCTTGTCATACTGACTGTGGCTTTTGAAGGATCCGTGTCAAATATTACAGATCTTTTTAGTTCTGGTTAAGATCTATGAGCTGATCATTGTTATGAGTAGTGTATTCTTATCCAGAATAAGGTAAAGATTTCAGTTTTTGTGCCATTTTTTAAGTCCGTGTGCGCATAATTTTGCTCCTGATTTATTAATTTGACATACGATATATCAAAAACGTTGCACAGCAAAAATTATTTGTTTAATTTATTTAATATTCCATTAGTGCACACCAATCGTCTTTATGCCAAGTACAGTTGCTCAAGCAGTCACAAATAATAATTGTCATATGCTCACCCTTGTCAAAAAATGACAAACTTGGTACATAGACATTAAAAATTAAAAAAAAACAAAACAACGAAAAAGGATCAGAAAAAAACTCACTACAAAAAAGTTAAAAAAAATGCCCAAAATTGGTGCAAAGATGATAAATTCTCTCCGGTTGGCTAAAGTATCTTCTAAGTAATGTACAATGTTGTATTTCATTGAACAGGCTGAATACATGTGGAGATTCCCTAACAAACAGGCAACCCCCACATGTATTCAGGCTGTCTAGCAGTCGCAACTCATGCAGCTGCAGTGACGAAAACTAAATCTCCGAGCACGCCGAAATACTCAGAGACCACCCGAGCGTGCTCAGAGAAGCTCGAGTAACGAGTATACTCACCCATCACTAATTGCCACTGACCATGGATTTATTTTTAGACCATTTTATATAAGAAAAGGTTACATAATACATTGCTCCCCAGATTTAAAAATGAATACTTTTTTTTGAAGGGTTATTCCAAAACAAGCATTTTTGCAAGAAAGTAAAATCTTAACATTTCTTATAATGTTAGTAGCATTTTCTACAGGGGATTTTTTTTTTAATTTGAGACAGCTCCTCCAGCAAGTCTCTGTCTCTCCTCTCGCTAAATTAGAGTAGAGGTGCTGCTAAAGAGCGCAGTGCCACCTCTGTAATCTCATTCACTGCCTATGTAGAGCGCAGCAATCAAGAGGAGTTTTTCATTGGCTGCTTTGCTCTGCATAGGCAGCAACTAACATGACAACTCCTTTCATTATACTGAGATCTCTTACAACTCGGTTGCTGCCTATGCAGAGGGCAGAAGCTGATGCCACTTTATCTTGACTGTTGTAGTCTTCATAGGAGCCTGTAGCACCAACCAAGATGCCAAAGCAGCCCCTAGGTGCTTCATTCATCTAGCTTACTGAAGGTGGGTGACATCCTTGACATCCTCAGTGGCCAATGCAAATCCTTGCTAAACAGGTATGCCAGGAGAGCAGGCAGGTCCTAGTGATATAGAATTAAGGCAATAATGATCTGTAAGATAAAAAATACTCAGTTTTGCTCTTCCCTTGGAAACAAGATGTGTGAAGCATGCCCTTCTTTCCTATTAATACAGCCATCACGCAATCGAGGTTAATGCTGCATCAGCTTGTCTGTGACTGTGCAATTAGGGCAGAATCCCTGGAGAAAGATAATTACACTCGCTGCCGTATTATCTCACTTTCTGCTGGTCGCCCTACGGCAGCAGGTGTTCTCTGGGCTTTTTTTATTAAACTATAATTATCTTATTTGTAATTCATATACTATAAATCATGTCCTGCAGTCTTGTTGCTGATTAGTTATATTAGATTTTGCCAGCATTAAATTTGAAGCCAAAACAATAACTGAACCTCATTAAATGCAATAGTAGTCAAAAAAAAAGTCAACATGGATATACTAATTTAATTTCAATTACTTTTATATTTGTTACATTTTGTTAAGTTGTATGCTAAATGAATCATAGTAATATAATAATATAAAATAATGATTTGTCCATTTTTTCTTGTGAACCCCTTTTGTGTCGACCTCTGGTTTCTTGTAGTTGACAACTCACTATAAGGTTGGGGTCAGACGAGCGTATGGCATCCGATGCGAGAGCATCAGATGCGATATGCTAATGACCCTTGGCTCCTGCTCTGCTGTGAGCGTGAGCCGAGTGTCACGCGTCTGTGCTCCGAGCCTCTCGCACAGTGATTATCGGAGCACAGCGAATGAATTTCTCCATCTCCTCCATTGTCGGGGTAAGCATATAACACACATCACTCGGATGATATCCGAGTGATGTGCGTTGTCTCATTCTCACCCATAGGCTTATATGAGTGCGACTGAGACAAGAAAAACGAGGAAAAAAAAGATGTGAGCTGCCCCATAGATGAATACTGGTCCGAGTGCTAGGCAATGTTTTATCGCATAGCACTCGTCCATATTATACGGTAGTGTGACTCCGGCCTTACACAGAGGCTCAACTTCAATCTGGGTGGGAGTTCTCTAGAGATCCAGGAGGGTCTTCTTCTTCTGCATGGAAACCCCAGCCTGAACTCTGGGCATACTCATGCTTAAAAGAAAGGAGAATGAAGCAAATATGAGGATTATGTTTTAGGAGGTTAAATTGTGTTAGACCAAGTAGAAATAATACAAATATAGAAAAAAGTACAAGAAAATACATAGCACAAAATAACAACAATGTTACAAAATCGCAGGTTGTGGAGTGCCACTTGGAGCAGCAGGGATGCCAATGTAATTGGAAGCAGAATAATCCTCGGAGGTGGACCCTGGTACCATGGGCGGACATACCGCTGGTTAAACCGGTGTGGCTGCATCAGGGCCCGGAAGCTCCAGGGGGCCCCTGCAGGGCGGCTAATAATAAGGGCAATCTGGCCAGTTTATCCAGCCCCGAGGCTCCAGGGAGCTCCTGGCCAGATTGCCCTCATGTGCGGTGGGCAGGGTGCAGTCTCTGCAGCTCCGCTGCCTGCAAGAGAAAATAGCAGCGGAGCAGAGCTGCAGGGAATGGATCCATCCTGCTTCCTGCCCGAGCTTCCTGTCTCACACAGCGGCTGCTGAATGACATCATCATTCAGTGCCGCGGCTGTGCGAGACAGGAAGCTGCAGGCGATGGCTTCAGGATACCATGCGCAGAGGTGAGGTGTGCGTTTGTGTGTGTATGTATGTGTAGAGAGGTGAATGGTGCTGTGTGTGTCTGTGTGTGTGTGTGTGTGTATGTGTATGCAGAGAGGTGAATGGTGTTGTGTGTGTCTGTCTGTGTGTGTGTATATGTATGCAGAGAGGTGAATGGTGCTTTGTGTGTGTGTCTGTCTGTGTGTGTATGCAGAGAGGTGAATGGTGCTCTGTGTGTATGTGTATGCAGAGGTGAAGGGTGTTGCGTGTGTCTGTCTGTGTGTGTGTGTATGTATATGCAGAGAGGTGAATGGTGCTCTGTGTGTGTCTGTCTGTGTGTGTATGTGTATGCAGAGAGGTGAATGGTGCTCTGTGTGTATGTGTATGCAGAGAGGTGAATGGTGTTGTGTGTGTCTGTGTGTGTATGTGTATGTGTATGCAGAGAGGTGAATGGTGCTCTGTATGTGTGTGTCTGTCTGTGTGTATGTGTATGCAGAGAGGTGAATGGTGCTCTGTGTGCATGTGTATGCAGAGAGGTGAATGGTGTTGCGTGTGTCTGTCTGTGTGTGTATGTATATGCAGAGAGGTTAATGGTGCTCTGTGTGTGTGCAGAGAGGTGAATGGTTCTCTGTGTGTGTGTGTATGTGTATGCAGAGAGGTGAATGGTGCTGTGTGTCTGTGTGTGTGTAGGTGGAGGAGAGGGCAATGATGGGGTGATGGGGCAGAAGGTAATGATTGGGTTGATGGAGAGGGCAATGATGGGGTGATGGGGCAGAATGCAATGATTGGGTTGATAGAGAGGGTAATGATGGGGTGATGGGGCAGAAGGCAATGATTGGGTTGACGGAGAGGGCAATGATGGGGCAGAAGGAAATGATTGGGTTGAAGGAGAGGGCAATGATGGGGTGGTGGGGGGGAAAGCAATGATGGGGTAGTGTAAAGGGCAATAATGGGGGTGGTGGGGGAGGAGGAAATGATGGAGGTGATGTAATGGTCAATGATGGGGTGGTGGGAGAAAAGACAATGATGGTGGTGGAGGAAAGGGCAATGATGGGGATGGTGGGGGAGGAGGAAATTATGGAGGTCGTGGAATGGGTTATTATGGGTGAGGAAACAATAATGATGGCAGTCGAAAGGACAATGATGGAGTGGTGGGGTGGATGCAATGATGAAGGTGGTGGATTGGGTAATGATGGGGGTGGTGGAGAGGAGGAAATGATGGAGGTCATGGAATGGGTAATGATGGGGGTGGTGGGAGAGAAGACAATGATGATACCGGTGGAAAGGACAATGATGGGGGTGGTGGGGGAGGAGCAAATGATGGAGGTGGTGGAATGGGTAATGATGGGGTGGTGGAGGAGAAGGCAATGATGGTGGCAGTGGAAAGGACAATGATAGGGTGGTGGGGAGGAGGAAATGATGGAGGTGGTGGAATGGGCAATAATGGGGTGGTGGGGAGAAAGCAATGATGGAGGTGGTGAAGAGGGCAGTCATGGGGGAGAGGGCAATAATGGGATGCGGGGGGAGGAGGACAATGAGGGGTGTGAGGGATAGATGGAAGGGGGATTTATAATGGATTTAGTATCAGGGGGAGGTGGAGGAAGACGTTAATATCGATTATTATGTCTAACACAGTCCCTTAGTATAAAGTGTACTCACTTATTATGTATAGCCCAGTCCCTTAGTATATAGCGTACTCAGTTATGTATAGCACAGTCCCTTAGTGTATAGTGTACTAACTTATTATGTATAACACCATCCTTAGTTGCATAATTTCCTCTTTTGTTATGTATAACACCATCCCTTATTACAGTACGTACCATCGTCTTTAGTTATATATGATGCCCTCCCTTATTATATAGCTTCCTCTGCTGTTATGTACAGTGCTGTCTCTTACATAGTGTATTCTTGTTATTTTTGTTATTCACAGCTCCCTCTTTTATTACATAGTACCCTCTCTTGTTAGATATAAAGTGACTACTGATGGAGGAGCCGGTGACTAGACGACCAGTCATCAGCTCCTCCTTTAGAAAAGAAGCTTTCCCATGCTCCATCAGCCATCATTGCATTATACAGCTAACAAGACAGGACGGTATGTATTAAAAAACAGTGCTCTATAAAATCCAATATGTAAGGAACGGTGCTGTACATAACAAGAGAGGGCACTGTATAATAAGGGACAGCAATATACATAATAAAGGAGACTATGTATTATATACTTATATACATGTATGTGTGTGTATATATATATATATATATATATATATATATATATATGTAGCTTCTTTGTCGCCTTAAAAGGAGGGGGGCCCTCCTGAGGCTCACACTAGTTTATACAGATTCTGTATTTGTACATGCACTTTATCGATATATACTTTCTTTTCTGCCTCATACCTGTCTATGTAGACTCAACATTTGCACATGCATTGGCACTTTTTTCGATATTTATTACAGCTGAGTATGTACTTTTTTCTATTTTTATTGTAGCCAAATTGTGTTGGCACACTTTATTTACTAATTATTTTTGATGTTTGTCCACTTTTAGGACTATTGATTAAGATATTTTTTGTGAGAACTCTACTGACACCTGCTGGTGTATATGAAATATATATATTTATTGTCCTCTATTTATTGTATATGATCTACTTAGGGATATATTCTCGGTTAATTTATTGGATTGCTTTGGGGTTACTCTGCCTTGTCCCCATTTTTTATGTATTATGTATATTCTTTACTATTGTTGTTTTTAATCTTCACCAATAAAATATTTTGTATTTTATATTTGGCTAGTACTTCCCCTTTCTTTTGATATACTGTGTCCAACCCTGCCTGGTATTCATGGTGACTCTCGGGACTGGTGGGTTTGTAGAGGTCAGGCCTCTTCAGGATTGTTGTCCCTCCCGTTAGAGTGAGCTGGGGAGCTTTCAGGGCTTTCTATGAGCCTTTTGCATGTATTATCGGGTGTAACAATCTCTGAAGATCACACACAGCTTCCCTTTTAAACAGGTCATTTGGCTTTTTTCTTGTTCTTTAAAACAGGCGTTCTACAGGCCACTGGCAGTCGCACACAGAGGAAGGCCTTTGTCCAAGAACAGTATATGAGCCCTTGGTAGCCCAATAGCTCATCAGAATGGACAATGCCACCTGCTTTGAAGGTGGAAATAGTCCCCTTACCTTGGAATGCCAAGACTGCTAACCACTAGAGCATCAGTGTGACTACTGTTTAGCTTTTTATTTATATATTTTGTAACATTTTTTAGCCATTTTAAAAGATTTTAATAGAAAAAGTTGGACAAACTTTTAAAATAAACGGTACAATCTTTTACACTGATTTATGGATCGACATATTATTAGTCTGCTGGTACAGCTATGTTTGGGCTTCATAATGACTACTTGATTCTATTCACGTAAGGAACAAATTGATTACTTGATAAGAGAAGAATATACAGTATCTTACTGTTGCTTACACTAAATGCCCAAAATGTGCACAGCATGATGGGTAAAAAGGCTCTCATATAGTATTAAGGTTCTTTACTAAGTGAGAAATTACTTTACCAAACATAGTTATCACTATAGTGAAAACATGACAAGTATCCATTTCCAATAACTTCCCAGGATGCAGAAAGATGGAAAAAAAATCGACTTTCACAGGTTAAAGTGAAATCTGTCACCAAGTTTTTGCCACCTTATCTGAGAGTAGTAACATTTAGCTAAAGAGACCCTGATTCAAGCAATGTATCACTTAGTTTGCTGGATGCAGCAGCTGTGACACAGTCAGAGTTTTTATATGTACCATGAAGCAGAGCTGCGAAAGCTATCCACACCCACATCACAGCTTTCTGTGTATATTGTATATTGACAGTGAGCTGCTTATCACTAGTCAGACCAGGGCTCATGGAGCTGTAGATCAGGCATTGATAATCTATTGATAATCTTCTGTTGATAAAACATGTATGGAAACAGCACACAGTCTAATAAGTGACACATCCCTGAAATTGTGTCCCAGCCCCTACAACATGCTGTCCTCAGACAGATTCCCTTTAATCTCTCCTGGATTATCATGACATATTGAAATGAATTACTATTAAGACCCTGGCATGAGTATGTGTGCATTACTATACACAGTGCCGCCCATAAGGAGAATGTTCCCATATCATTGTAACTCTGTAATTAAACTTCAAGTTCAGCTACAAAGGAGACTCATTTCAGATGGAGAGGAGGTGACTAATTTTTATTTTTGCATTTGAATTCTTACTACTTTATGGTGATTTTAGAGTATTTTCTCGTATCTACCTGTACTTACAGCGCCTCTGAAAAGTATTCATACCCCTTGAACTTTTACACATTTTTTCCATGTTACACACAGAAACTGAAATGTATTTCTTTAGGTTTTTACGTGATATACCAACACAAAGTGGCAAGTATTTTGTGAATGTAAGGCCGGCGTCACACTCAGCGTAAGACAATACGGTCCGTTTTTTACGGCCGTAATACGGCCTTAATACGGAGAAATGTTCCCAAAATAGTGATCCGTATGTCATCTGTAGGCAGGGTGTGTCAGCGTATTTTGCGCATGGCATCCTCCGTATGTAATCCGTATGGCATCCGTACTGCGATATTTTCTCGCAGGCTTGCAAAACCGACATCTAATGGATTTATGTGCTCAAATGTTCGTTAAAACATATATACAGTATATATATATACACTCACTGGCCACTTTATTAGGTACACCTGTCCAACTTCTTGTTAACACTTAATTTCTAATCAGCCAATCACATGGCGGCAACTCAGTGCATTTAGGCATGTAGACATGGTCAAGACAATCTCCTGCAGTTCAAACCGAGCATCAGTATGGGGAAGAAAGGTGATTTGAGTGCCTTTGAACGTGGCATGGTTGTTGGTGCCAGAAGGGCTGGTCTGAGTATTTCAGAAACTGCTGATCTACTGGGATTTTCACGCACAACCATCTCTAGGGTTTACAGAGAATGGTCCGAAAAAGAAAAAAAATCCAGTGAGCGGCAGTTCTGTGGGTGGAAATGCCTTGTTGATGCCAGAGGTCAGAGGAGAATGGGCAGACTGGTTCGAGCTGATAGAAAGGCAACAGTGACTCAAATCGCCACCCGTTACAACCAAGGTAGGCCTAAGAGCATCTCTGAACGCACAGTGCATCGAACTTTGAGGCAGATGGGCTACAGCAGCAGAAGACCACACCGGGTACCACTCCTTTCAGCTAAGAACAGGAAACTGAGGCTACAATTTGTACAAGCTCATCGAAATTGGACAGTAGAAGATTGGAAAAACGTTGCTTGGTCTGATGAGTCTCGATTTCTGCTGCGACATTCGGATGGTAGGGTCAGAATTTGGCGTAAACAACATGAAAGCATGGATCCATCCTGCCTTGTATGGAGCATCTTTGGGATGTGCAGCCGACAAATCTGCGGCAACTGTGTGATGCCATCATGTCAATATGGACCAAAATCTCTGAGGAATGCTTCCAGCACCTTGTTGAATCTATGCCACGAAGAATTGAGGCAGTTCTGAAGGCAAAAGGGGGTCCAACCCGTTACTAGCATGGTGTACGTAATAAAGTGGCCGGTGAGTGTATATATGTCATTGAGACACATATATATATATTCTGTATTTATATTTAATTCAGCGCGATATATGTGAAAAGCCGGTAATTCAATTGCCGGCTTTTTATTTCTCCTTCACAAACCCGACAGGATATGAGACATGGTTTACATACAGTAAACCATCTCATATCCCCCTTTTTTTTGCATATTCCACACTACTAATGTTAGTAGTGTGTATGTGCAAAATTTGGGCGCTGTAGCTGCTAAAATAAAGGGTTAAATGGCGGAAAAAATTGGCGTGGGCTCCCGCGCAATTTTCTCCGCCAGAATGGTAAAGCCAGTGACTGAGGGCAGATATTAATAGCCAGGAGAGGGTCCATGGTTATTGGCCCCCCCTGGCTACAAACATCTGCCCCCAGCCACCCCAGAAAAGGCACATCTGGAAGATGCGTCTATTCTGGCACTTGGCCTCTCTCTTCCCACTCCCGTGTAGCGGTGGGATATGGGGTAATGAAGGGTTAATGTCACCTTGCTATTGTAAGGTGACATTAAGCCAGATTAATAATGGAGAGGCGTCAATTATGTCACCTATCCATTATTAATCCAATTGTATGAAAGGGTTAACAAACACACACACACATTATTAAAAAGTATTTTAATGAAATAAACAAACAGGTTGTTTTAGTATTTTATTGCTCTCTCAATCCATCCGGAAGACCCTCGCTTGGCAAAATAATAAACCAACAATATACATACCTTCGGATGAACTGTCAGGTCCCACGAAGTAAATCCATCTGAAGGGGTTAAATCATTTTACAGCCAGGAGCTGCGCTAAAGCACTCGCTCGTACCTGTAAACCCCGGGTGCTGAAAGGAAAGCTGGGTGATCTGTACTTACATTGAGTCGCGGTGAGGCGCCCTCTGGTGGATGAACTCATATGAACTCGAGCGTGGGAACTTTTCCAAGGCTGCAGTTCATGAGAACATGTGTGATCATGTGTGTGTGTGTGTGTTTTTTAACCCTTTCATACAATTGGATTAATAATGGATAGGTGACATAATTGACGCCTCTCCATTATTAATCTGGCTTAATGTCACCTTACAATAGCAAGGTGGCATTAACCCTTCATTACCCCATATCCCACCGCTACACGGGAGTGGGAAGAGAGTGGCCAAGTGCCAGAATAGGCGCATCTTCCAGATGTGCCTTTTCTGGGGTGGCTGGGGGCAGATGTTTGTAGCCAGGGGGGCCAATAACCATGGACCCTCTCCTGGCTATTAATATCTGCCCTCAGTCACTGGCTTTACCACTCTGGCGGAGAAAATTGCGCGGGAGCCCACGCAAATTTTTTACGCGATTTAACCCTTTATTTTACAAGCTACAGCGCCCAAATTTTGCACATACACACTACTAACATTAGTAGTGTGGAATATGCAAAAAAAAAGGGGATATGAGATGGTTTACTGTATGTAAACCATGTCTCATATCCTGTCGGGTTTGGGAAGGAGAAATGAAAAGCCAGCAATTGAATTACCGGCTTTTCACTAACAGCGCTGCGTATTTCTCGCAAGTCACACTGCTGGTCCGTGTGGAATCCGTATTTTTCTCGCCCCCATAGACTTTCATTGGCGTATTTTTTGCGCAATACGCTGACAAACGCAGCATGCTGCGATTTTGTACGGTCGTAGAAAGGCGTATATTACGGATGCGTTATATACGGCTGATAGGACCTGACCCATTGGGAATAATTGGGCCGTTTGTTAGGCGTGTTTTACGGACGTATTTTATGCGCTCTTACGTCCGTAAAACTCGCTAGTGTGACGGCAGCCTAAAGGAAATGATACATGGTTTTTCTAATTATTTAAAAACATAAATCTGAAAATCGTGATGTGCATTTGTATTTAGCCCCCCTAAGTCAATACTTTGTAGGACCACCTGTTGCTGCAAGTCTTTTGGGGTAGGTCTCTGCCAGTTTTGCTCATCTAGGGGCAATAATTTTGCCTATTCTTCTTTGCACACTACCTGTACCTCAGTGAGATTGGACGGAGAGCGTCTGTGAGCAGCCATTTTCTCGTCTTGTCACAGATTCTCAATAGGATTTAGGCCTGGACTTAAAAAAAAGTCTCATTTTCTTTACACTTCACAAATACTTGCTACTTTGTGTTGGTATATCACATAAAATCTGAAAAAATTACATTCAATTTTGTGGGTACAACATGAAAAAAAATGGAAAGGTTTACAGGGTATGAATACTTTTTCAAGGCATTGTACATTATATAAGGTGCTGTGAGTAGTTCTGATAAAACAGCAATGTACAAAGCGTCCTAGTCTGGCCCGCACAGATTTTGCGCTGAATATTCGCATGTGACATGTCAATATGATGGCCTTAGAAGGCCCCTGCTCAGGTCTCCAGCGCACGTTAATAAAATCTGCTTCACGCTGGAATGATTTTTTTTCCTTTCGTGATTTCACTAGCAGGGATTGATATCTACCTCCAGGGAGAAGGCTTTCAGAATTTGATAGCTTTGGTGCATTTTAGACAACCATGGGAAGGAAGCAAGTTAATAGCTGACCGAGGCATCTCAATGTCTTCTGGGAGTAGACATCTGTCGGCTGTTCTGTGCCGTTACACATACAGTATGTATGCTGCTCACACTCTTCTGGCATTACATACAGCACACAATAATGTTTATTTTTCGTCAAATAATACCTGATTATAATGCATTACATACAGCACAGTGGGTTGTGTGGGCATACGATGCGTTGGAGGTTTCCTAACGGCATTAGTCATCGAAAGGTTTTCTGAACTCTTATTATTCCTCCCTCTTTCTTTAGCTGTTATGGAGGAAACTTGCCATGGTTTACTGGCTTAATTATTTCTAAGACATTACAATTGGATTAGATTTCAGTTTTTTTGATCTTTTTTTAGTTTTCACAGCCATAGGACTGTGTGAAGTTCTACCACTGGCTAATAAGCACTGTATCATTAGCACTTCAAATCTACATTTTTGGGGATCGTTGTTGCAAGAGGAGAGGATGTAGCACTTACATGTAGCGCTTCTTTACAGGTGGCAATATGATGGAGGGATTGTAGGGATTCACATTCATTGGCAGCCATTAGCGTACACACAAGCAATGGGTTCTTGTCCAACAATGAAATGTTTATTGCTCTCAAAAACTTTGAAGGACTCAGCATAAAAATAGCCTCTTCTCGGCAAAAAGGTATATCAATATAAAGTAAAAAGTTCATACAGCAAATACGGGATTACCCGCTCAGATAACAGTCCAACTCTCTCACTTTTCCTCTTCCCATGCACAGACACCTCTGAGACAGCCCAGCTTTCTTAATTAGAACTTGCAAAGCCCGGACTGGAGGTATGGGAGTGACTATTCCCTCCTAAGCTCTTCTGGTCGCTCCTAAAACATGGATCCCTTATTTGGTCCCAATACAAAAACTCCCAGCAACCTACTGTTGCGGGAGCCTTCACCTCCGGGACTTACATCACTGAGGCTAGCCGCTTCTGTGACACATACCTTCCATCTAGGACTTTACTTCTGGCTTTTCTACACTATCTATTGTTGTATTTTATGTGTTAATAGAGATTGCATTTTGACACTTTCACAAATTCATAACATATTGATTAATCTCATCATGTACCTTTTGTGACTGGAGCTTAGTTTTAATGAAATGGTAATCCAAATATTTATCTGAATTACAGTGTATAGCTAAAAGACAAAGTTCTACCACCACTACAGGGAGCTTGGGAGCTTACAGCATACTGTGTTCAATGCGGGGCTGTCTAGGTTTGGTATGAAGGTCTGCAGTCATTCTACTTGACTGTAGACTGTAGAATCCTCGCTGAGCACACATCGCAATGCTGTCAGGAGTCCCTGGTGCAGGCATCGAGAGTGGGCGGTCATGTGACCACAAGTAAGCGATTTGCATATTTCCTGCCACATTCTGACTAGCAGTGTGCGGCCTTGCTCAATAAAATTAATCGAGGCTGAGCACATCTAGTTCGCACATGACCTCATGTATGCAAATCACATACTTGCAGTCACATGACCGCCCACACTTGCCAACAGGACCAAATCATGCTGTGCACACGCTATGAGGATTGACTACAGACTTTCATCCCAAGCATGAAAAACCCTTTAATAGTATACGGGAATCTCTTAAACTTCGCCTAGTGGTGGCATTGATATATCACTTAGCTATGACTGCAATGAATTGTAAGGATTGAATTTCAGCTCAGTTTCAATCCATATGTTTCTTTTTAGAAATCATTGAGTTTTAGTTCTTTTAAGGAAAAAAAACACATCAAATTGGTATTAACCTCTTATTGACTGACCAATCCAACTTTAACCTTAATGCCCATGCCAAATTTTTTAAATCTGACCAGTGTCTCTTCATGTGGTAACAATTCTGGAACACGTTAATGTATCCCACTGATTCTGAGCATTTTGAGCTCATAGGTACTACACAGAATTTGATAACATGAGGTCTTCATATTGAAAATGTTCATCTTTTTCATGAAAATATTGATTTATCCCAAATTTTTATTTTTTTCAAGAGGTGATATGAAAAAGCGGACCACTCCGTTTGTTACCCACTTTCTTCTGAGCGCAGTTATACCCCAAAGTCTGTTTGGACACACGGCAGGGCTTGGAAGAGAAGTGGGAACATTTGGTATTTGGAATGTAAATTTGGCTGGAATAGATTGCATTTACAGAGCCCCTGAGGTACCAAAACAACAGAAACCCCCACAAGTGACCTCAGTTTGGAAACTAGACCTATCAAAGAATTCATCTAGGGTTATGTTGAGCTTGTTGAACCAGTAGGCGCTTCACAGAACTATTTAAAATGTGGATGTGAATACTAAAATTATGTTTTTTTCAGCTAAAATTTTGTTCTCACCCCAAATTTGTAATTTTCACAATTGATAGTAGGAGAAAATGAACCTTGTAAGTTGTTATGCAATTTCTTCCAAACATGAAGATACCCCATATGTGGTCAAAAACTGCTATTTGGGCACTTAGTACATTGTGCCCTCTTACAGTGTAGAGCCCCAATATATTGCAGCACCCCCAACTTTTGCTTCTGACAACAGGCACCCCATGAATTGTTAATTGGGCTCTCCTCACTACAATAATGCCAAACATATGGCTGCTTACTGTGGTGTGGGCACAGTGGGGCTCAGAAGGATGTGGGCATTTAGATTTGGGAACAGAGATTTCACTGGATTTTATTTGAAGTAACATGAAAACCCCCTATATTTTCAGTGACAGACCACCGACCCGAATTGGGGCTCGTTTTGTGTGGATACGTTAGGGGTTTTATTGGTAATGGTAACATTTCGGGGTTCATAACATTTTTTGATCACTTCCAGTATAAGGCTGGATGTGTTCTACACTGAGCACTTACATCAGGTTTCCGTGTAAATCCAATAAAAATGTGATTCAGAACCCAACACAAACTACAGTATAATGACGCAGAGTGAGACACATTGGAGTCCGTCTGACTTCTGTTCCGGTGGTATCCTTCTTTTTAGATTTTTTTTAATAACATTTTATTACTTTTTTTTTAGATTTTTCAGACACAGAATGAACAAAAACCAGCAAAACAGTTATTGTTTTTATCTTTTTTTTGCACCATTCACAGTGTGGTAAAAGTGATAAGACCGATGTATTCTTCTAGTCCGTACTATTACAGCGACACCAGATTTACATTTTTTTATGCTTTGCTGCTTTTACACACTAAATACAATATTTTACAAAAATGTATTTATTTTTGCATCGTCATATATTCTGAGAGCTGCAACTTTTTATTTTTTTCTCAAATGAGCCATATTAGGGCTTATTTGCTGTGGGACAATTTGGTGTTTTTATTCATACTATTTTGTTTTTTACATATGAATTTTTGATCTTTATTTGTTCAATTGTTAGTGTGTTAGTTTGATGAATAAGCAACATTTTTGGTGTGTTTTTTTTAACGGTACTCGCAGTTTGAAATAAATAACATACCAGTTTTATTAATCTGATTGTTCTGGATGTGGCAAAACCAATTTTGTGTAATTTTTTTGTTTATCAGCTTTTCGGCATTTTTGTGTGCATTTTTTTTACTGTTTTGCACATTCTATTTTACAAATTTTTACTTTTTCACTAAGTCCCACTGTCGGACATGTAGAATTTTAACTTTGATCATTGATCTCAGGCACTGCAGTACTCATGTACTGCAGTGCCTGAGACCTGTCAGTGACTTACTGACAGAGTCTGTGAGACCCTGTCTGTTGATCTCACAGGCCACCGTACACTGAGTTTATCAGATGACCTCGGGTTACCATGGCAATGATCAACACCCAAGATTATGATCAGGGGGGAATATCATGGTCGATCCTGCCATAGGGAGTCTTTTAACCTCCTTTTAACCACTTAGATACTGATGTTGTGATTTATAGCTGTATTTAATGGGTTAATCTGTCCCAATCAGCTCCAAAACCGGCCAGGGCTGATACCGCATGGTGTCATCTCTCATACACAGTTGTCACCCACAGGAATTTCGGCAGAGGGGCGGCATCTTTCTCTTATTCCCGATGAAGGATTAAGGCCCATTTAATGTATATCGGTGGTTATGAAGGGGTTAAGGGTGGACTTTCACTTTACAGGAACTATTCCCATATGGGGCATGAGGGTCAGTACATAAGTCAGGGAATCTCAATCATTATATTTGATTTCCTGTGACCTCAACTCAGGTATCCAGTTTTAGTACTAGGCTGTCACAAGTTTGTCATGTCCTCCTGGGAGATCTGGGGTTAGGCATCTTAACGAACTGTGAATTGTAGGTCTTCCATTTAGCCTGTGTGTTTGTTCCTCATATTAAATGGACTTTGTTTCCTGTGGCGCTGAAGAGGTTAACAACTCTTTGTATGCTGGTTAGAGACATGCAGCTCCATCTCACAGCTGTTCCTGACCTGGTTTTAACCCTCTATAAAACCTGGATAGACCTTATCATTCCCGCCTGTGAAAGCTTTGCTTCCTGGCTTGCTGGAGTTGGTGTGCTGAAGTTAGAGTTCGTAGTTGCTGCTGGAGATTGTTGTCTGCTGCTTTTGGGTGTATGCTTTCTTCATCATCCTAATCCCATTTGGTTTGTACCTTCCTACCCTTCCCTTTATTCCTTTCTACCCTTGGTGAGTGTTTTGGTATTTAAGTTGCTTTGTGTTCTCCCTGTTTGTCTTAGGCTACTTTCACACTAGCGTTAAATGCATTCCGTCGTTTTGCCGAAAAAACGCATCCTGCAAAAGTGTTTGCAGGATGCGTTTTTTCGCCATTGATTAACATTAAGCAACGCATTGTGACGGATTGCCACATGTCGCACCCGTCGTGCGACGGATGCGTCGTGCACTGGCGGACCGTCGGGAGCAAAAAACGCTACATGTAACGTGTTTTGCTCACGACGGTCTGCTTTTTCCGACCGCGCATGCGCGGCCGGAACTCCGCCCCCACCTCCCCGCGCTTCCCCGCACCTCACAATGGGGCAGCGGATGCGCTGGAAAAATGCATCCGCTGCCACCGTTGTGCGGCGGAGACAACGCTAGCGTCGGGAACGTCGGCCCGACGCACAGCGACGGGCCGAGCCCGACGCTAGTGTGAAAGAAGCCTTACATGTATTTACACTAACACATCTGTCCCTGGCCTCCTGGGAGGGGGGAGCAGACAGCTTAGGACCTTAACAGGAGCATAGCAAGGTCAGAAACTCTGGCCACTCTACCTTTAAGAGTACCCCTGGGACAGGGATAGTTAGGGTACCTTCACACTAAGCGACGCTGCAGCGATATAGACAACGATGCCGATCGCTGCAGCATCGCTGTTTGGTCGCTGGAGAGCTGTCACACAGACAGCTCTCCAGCGACCAACGATGCAGAGGTCCCCGGGTAACCAGGGTAAACATCGGGTTGCTAAGCGCAGGGCCGCGCTTAGTAACCCGATGTTTACTCTGGTTACCAGTGTAAAATGTAAAAAAACAAACAGTACATACTCACCTTCGCGTCCCCCGGCGTCCGCTTCCTGCACTGACTGTGAGTGCCGGCCCTAACAGCAGAGCGGTGACATCACCGCTGTGCTGTGCTTTCACTTTACGGCCGGCGCTCAGTCAGTGCAGGAAGCGGACGCCGGGGACGCGAAGGTGAGTATGTACTGTTTGTTTTTTTACATTTTACACTGGTAACCAGGGTAAACATCGGGTTACTAAGCGCGGCCCTGCGCTTAGTAACCCGATATTTACCCTGGTTACCATTGTAAAACATCGCTGGTATCGTTGCTTTTGCTGTCAAACACAACGATACACGGCGATCTGACGACCAAATAAAGTTCTGAACTTTAACCAACGACCAGCGATATCACAGCAGGATCCTGATCGCTGCTGCCTGTCACACACAACAATATCGCTATCCAGGACGCTGCAACGTCACGGATCGCTAGCGATATCGTTTAGTGTGAAGGTACCTTTAGGGTCCCAGTTCTAGATACAGTTGTTTGTCCCCCCTTCCTTACCGAAAACAGTCACAGCATGACCTAGGCATAGGCATACTACAGTTTTCTCAGTGTTCTTTTAAGAGATCAAAAAGTGTAAGCAGATTATTCACCGTGTTCGACCAGGATTCCAAGGGCTTATCAGTAACATTGACTCAGGGGACCACTTTTCAGCTACATGCAAATATTACATTACCTCATTCACAAATTTACTTCTGCTTCGTTATAAAAATAAACTGGGTAGTTTCTTAAATGATTGATGAGATGTTGCTTTTGTCTTTTCATAGTGAATCGAGTATATGTAGGCAACAATTGCTCATATAGGATGGTAGTGAGACACCTGCAAAGGTGCCCACCAAGGGGTTTACTTGTCCCCCTGTGGTCCAGACCGAGCCTGATCAAGGGAATGTGTTGTCAGAAAATGACTTATTGTTTGACTTGAGCTATTATCGTTAACATATTTTGTCAATTTTGCTTGTCATTATTTATATTGATAAAAATAATTCTAAAATCTTGCAGAATTTTTTCCCGTAATTGTCACTTTTCAGAAATCATGATATTATCATCACAGGCAGGATTATAAATAAAAGTATAATCCTATATATAACAAACATAGGATCACATTACAAACAATAGATTATACTTGCAGATCACATCCTACCCCTCCCTGCACAAGGACACCTGCACAGATCACAGAGCATTGGTTGTGTTTAGTATTGCAGATGAGCCCCATTTAACACAATATTGCTTACGTTCAATAGATAGTCTATTAACTAGGTCTTTACTATTTCTAAAACTAAAGCACACAAGTTCTTCTAGTCTTGTACAAACCATTCAGGTTTTCCATACATTGAGGGAATTACAGGGAATCTATTGATAGGATTAACCCTCCTAAGTCGCCTATATGGGAATGTAGGTCATAGGAAGCTGAATAAAGTGATACACTGTATCTGTAATACGATGTCTAATTCCAGAGAAATCCAAATTTTTCTTATATGTAATAAGCTGTTTAGGACTATGGGCCGGACACTGATCTGCATGAGAATCTGCCTCCAGAGCCTATTTTACATGAATTAGGGCATTACCAGTGTGATGTGTAATGGCCGCTCTCTGCTCTCCTGATCTCACTGCAGAGCTGTGTGTGATTATTCCTGACATCTGCAGGTTCCTCTCAGCTTCAGCTTCCAGCTCACAGGCAGACAGAGCTGCAATAGTGTTACAATGCAGCAGAGCTGTGAGAGTTGCAGCTGTTAATGTTTGCTATGAGACAAACTTCAGTTCTACTGTTCTTTCTTTGTTACTTGTCTCTCACTATTAATGCCCCTTTAATTAAAAATAATCTCTGGAGGCAGATTCTCATGCAGATCAGTGTCCGGCCCATAATCCTAAACAGCTCATTTCCATGTAAGAAAAGCATGGATTTCTCTGGAATAAGACATCAGTTCACAGGTATCAAGGTATCATTTTATTCAGCTTCCTATGACTTACATGCTCATTTAGTTGGCTTTAGAGGGTTCAACCTACTGACAAATTCCCTTTAAAATATAAAGTTAGCAGCAAACATTGTTTACCAGTTATATTCCTCTACAGCTTCAGCCACTATGCTCCAGTAATCTCTAACTGTCCTGGGGCCAGTCAACATTTAAGAAAAGTGATTGCTGAGGCCAGTGATTGGATGCAGTGGTCATATGGTGGTAAGAAATGTAATCACTGCCGAAAGTAGACCAGTGGGGACAACTGGAGCATGGGTGCTGCAAAAGCTGGGGATTTAACATCCTTTGTGTTTATTTTACAATTCTCAGATAACCCCTTTAATTAATCTGAGCTCCCTTTTGATGTATCATGTGCTGCATTATATTTTCACTCTTATTCTTTATCAGACAAGTTTTGTTCTTAATAATTTGAAACCCATGGCAGATTCTCATCCAGCTGTTTTTTTCCAACTATAACAAGGTATTTCCTCAGTCATTCTGCATTATTCAAATAATAAATTGTAGCGTTATGACATTGTTGTTGGAATTGACATTTTACTTGTCATTCGTGTCTTACAGATGAGTACAGTGGAGTGCAGGATTGAAAAGTAGTAATTTCTAAATCAAATGCTATAACATATTTCAAAATAATGATGGTAAAGATTAGGATACAAGACATATTTTTCTCTACAACAGAATAATAAATACTGTTTTTAAACTATTGATCTAAGGGAGTTCTTTATTCGCTAGAGAAGTGCTTCCCATCCATTCCAGGCTCAGTACCCTGTAGGCGAAGAACTATGTGCCCCCAAAGCTACATTACATCACAATCTAATGTCAGATAGACTGCAAATTAGATTGGAGGCAAATTACACAGCATTGTAGCCATTAGTGCCAATTAAAGGGAACCTGTCACCCCTAAAATCGATGATGAGGTAAGCTCACCGTCATCAGGGGCTTATCTACAGCATTACAGAATGCTGTAGATAAGCCCCTGATGTTACCTAAAAGAGGTTAGATTATACTCACCCAGGGGCGGTCCCGTTGCAGTCCGGTCCGATGGGTGTTGCGGTCCGGTCCAGCTCCTCCTATCTTCATTCCATGACGTCCTCTTCTGGTCTTCACGCCGCAGCGTATTTTGTCTGCCCTGTTGAGGGCAGAGCAAAGTACTGCAGTATGCAGGCACCGGGCCTCTCTGACCTTTCTGGCGCCTGCGCACTGCAGTACTTTGCTCTGACCTCAACAGGGCAGACAAAGTATGCCTGCACCAGAGCCGTGGCATGAAGACCAGAAGAGGACGTCATGGAATGAAGATGGGAGGCGCTGAACCGGACCTGAGACGCCTATTGGAGCGGGACCGCCACTGGGTGAGTATAATCTAACCTCTTTTTCTCATCTTTCAGGTAACATCGGCGGCTTATCTACAGCATTACAGAATGCTGTAGATAAGCCCCTGATGACGGTGAGCTTACCTCACCATCGATTTTGGGGGTGACAGGTTCCCTTTAACATTTAAATCTTACACAAATGTATACGTATAAAGAGGGGCATACTTAGAAATCACACAGCCCTACAGCAAAAGTTATAAATCCCCCTCTTGCCCTAGAAAATATTCAGCAGGGGTCATAACACACAGTAATTATGCAACTATTGAAATCCCTTAGTGTTCTAACCCACAGTACTCCTTTCATTGCCGTATGATACCTCCACAGTGATCCCTCCCCCACAATTTTACCCCACAGCCCCCCACACCATTACACTAAGATGACACCACGGTGCCTCCAGCAAGGTATAACACCCCACAGTACCCCAAACACAGCATAATACCTCCACAGCATGATGCCACTGAAGTACAACCCCCCATAGTATTATGTCATGATAGCTCCCCCACACACAGTATCATGGCCCCCACATAGTATGACGACCTGCCAGTATTATGCCCCACAGCCCCCACTCAATATGATACCCCCACACAGTATCATTACCACCACTGTGCTGAGACACATTAAGAACGGTCACTTGGTATAATTCTCCCACAGTCCCTAATCAGCATGATGGCCCCTTACATAGTAAAATGACCCCCTACAGTCCTCCACTCAATATGATAGCCACGATTATCCCCCACTCATTATGGTTGCCCCCACAGCTGTTTTTTTTTTAAAATTGCAATTATGCTGACCTTTTCTATTCTGGCGTGCGGCTACCCAGCTACTCCCACATGGTGTGTTTATGCCACCTGTCTCCAATTAGTACATACAGTATATATAAGAGTTGACCGCACTCCATATTGAAAGCTGTGACAAAGACGCCGGAGTTGCGGCGTTTGAAACGCATTGCATTGCCCTCCCACCTCTCTATTTTTTCATGACAAGGATGTATTTTTAAAAAATCTATTTTTTAAATAAACACATTGGTTTTACCTGGAGCTGGACTTTCCTCTTGTTTTCTGCACACCCAACTCTTTGCTGCAGGGTTTTTAAATGGAATCTGTGGCTATGGGCCACTTGTTAGACCCAGCCTGGAGGGAGCAAACCGCCCCACTACCATCCTATAGTTCGCGCCAAAAAATAAAAGCCCTTGCTGGATTTTCTTTAATCTGCCATGGGCAAAAAGCTTGTCAAAGACCAAACTAATTCTGCATTGCAACCACAGCTATACCTGTGACTGCAATGCACTCCAGGAGCCTTCATACGCTTCCATGTGCATCCTGGGGGACACATAGCGACCCTCTCATATAACATCTGTCACTGTCTCACAGTGTGCACCGTCCAATTATCAGATGTACTTGCAGCATGCTGAGATATTTTTCTCATGCCAAGTTGGCATAAGAAAATAAAGCAGATCTGCCCTACCCCATGGTATAGCATTGGGCCTAGTGCTGATAAAACATCAGATAGCACTTGGCTGTGTTAGACGCTAGTGTGAGAGAGCCCTTAGAGTCAGTCCATGCTGCAGATAGCACAGGTACAACTCCTGCGCCCGTACCATCCCCGAGACAAAACCGTGCACCCGATTGTGGGAAGTAACCTGAAATATGAAGCTAAAGTTATATTTTTCCATTTTATTTTCCTTTTACAAGATGCAGAACAGTTACCAATTATGCAATGTGTGCAAGAAGCTTAAACGGGTAAAACTCCAATCAATTGAAGAAAGCAGGAATCGTTCTAATAAAGTTTAAGTTCCAGACAATTTGTAGTATTCCGTTGTGGGCAATTCACTTTAATAAGAAGCAGGAAAAAACAAAAATCGGATTTCTTATTATTTTTATTGTAGAACTGTAAAACTATAGTGTCATATGTCTAATGCGGAACACGTTCTCATGAGATCATCATCCTTTATGTCTGCTTTATTAGCTGCTGTGATTGTTCGACTCCTTGGTAGCAGCTTGGGCCATTCTCCGAGCATGGAATGTATTAGGCCTTTTAACACGCAACTCCCACGCTCCCGGATGCTAATTAGACACTACAGAGCGGATAATAGAAAGATCCGCAGCCAAGACAAGGACAAAAGAAAGTTCAGATGTGGTGTAAGTGTTATTATTCTGTGTACAGACAATAAGTGTGGTCGTGTATGTGTGAACCTTATTCCGCCGTTGTGACGCCACTGCCAAGATGTTACTATGGAGTTTGCCACACAGCTGGGCCAATAACCAAGCTAAAAGTGGCTACTGGAATAAATGTCCTTTGCTTTTTAACCCCAGAGTATGCAGGTGTTTTACAACACTTTATTAAAATCTCAATTTGTTTTTGTGCTGCTAAAAAAAAACCAAATTAAAATATCATAATATTAGTTTAAAGAGGGAGTTACGGAACTTTAACACGTCAGGACAAAGTTGGGCAAAATTTTGACAATTTTTGCCTATTACTTATGTTTTCATTTTGGACACAAATGATGTAAGCAGATGTCAAATAATAATTGTTACCTGCCCACACTTTGATTAGTTGCATTATGTTTATATTATTTTCAGATTTTTATTCTGGCACCATCATGTGTTCATGTCAATACCAGCACTTAGCTTTTAAATTCACTGCACCATTTAAAGAAGTTGAAAGCAAGCCAATTATCAATGAGTGTTAATAAATGCAAAAATCTGTAATATTGTAATTTCCATACATGCAGATTGAGAAAGTGGGAATCTTTTATTTATTTTTAAGACCTTATAGAAGTTATCAAACTTTTAACAAACAGCTAACTATGTGAATAAGTTGAATTGACTCTACATCAGCTAATGGTAGGAATTTTTTTAAGTACTCCTTAGGAAATGTATTGTTTTTGCTTTTGAAAGCAAGTGAACACGATAAATAAATCAGTTTAGATATGTTTATAAGTAAACATATTAGTCCAAATAAGCAAAAACCACATTTAAGATATCATAAATACACAAGGCTAGCCATAATTAGACAGGCCACACGAATGTATAGTTCAAAATTAATAATTTTATTAGTATCAACAATGATTAAAAATTCAAGTACATATATACAGACCAATTATATAGTTAGAAAGTACCTCCGATCAAATAAACAAGTCCCATGTGAGTGTCTCCTGTAATCTAAATTAATCAAATTAGCGGCTATCCACAAAATGGTGAATTGCTATTCAAGGCATAGTAATGATGGTGAACGATACCTAGATAGCACAGTACAGTACAAGCTTTACCATATACACTCCACTGACTTTTTGGTGTGCATAAATTGTTGTATATACCAAACATGGTGCACAGTGGTATTTAGATTCCTCCATATATGCATTTATAGCTATTTTTTGCATCTGCTATTTTTGGTTTATATCAAGTGGTAGTTTTTATTGGCAAGCCATACCGGTGTTTAGGTGTTACCCTCGGTATTAACTATTTAGCCATACATACTCCATTGACCTTTTTGGCACGCATGAAGGATATATACCCATAGTATACTGTACTGTGCTATCTAGGTATCGTTCACCATCATTACTATGCCTTGAATAGCAATTCACCATTTTGTGGATAGCCGCTAATTTGATTAATTTAGATTACAGGAGACATTCACATGGGACTTGTTTATTTGATCGGAGGTACGTTCTAACTATATAATTGGTCTGTATATATGTACTTGAATTTTTAATCATTGTTGATACTAATAAAATTATTAATTTTGAACTATACATTCGTGTGGCCTGTCTAATTTAGATATGTTTATAGTTGTAATCTCCAGAAGACATAAAATGTTATTGAAACATCTGAACCAAATACAAAATAAAACCCTTTTTTTACAGTACTGCAGTGCAGGTGGTTTATAAAAGCCCATTCATGACATTTCTAGATTAATTTTCTTAGTTCTAACTTAATTTAAAGCAACAACAAAAACTGAATACGCTAACAGGAAAGATATATATCTTGGTACCGTGTTAGCCAGTGGATAGAAAAATATTTAAAATTGAGAGTCCTCAGTGGTTTATACCTTTCAATGGCTAACTGAAAAGACGGTAACAAATTGCAAGCTTTCGAGACTACTCCGGTCTCTTCATCATGCATAGCCTAATAGAAATTCTGAAGAATCACATATATATGCACAACATAGCATAGAAAAATGCCATAGATAAGACAGGTGATGTGAAGCAGAATTACCATTATGTGAGTGATAAACAGTTATGTTCATAAATATTGGATTTATGCTTTTTTTTACATCAATTAAGGAATTTGCTCCTCAGACCGTGTGGGGCCATCACAACATAAAACCAGACCCCAATCAGAGGACAATAAAACATTCACACTCCTTATCTATGAACTGTTCCAATATTTATGGACATAACTGCTTATCTCTCACATAATGGTAATTCTGCTTCACGTCACCTGTTTTATCTATGGCATTATTTCTGGGCTGTATTGTGCATAAATATGTGATTCTTCATAATTTCTATTAGGCTATGCCTGATGATGAGATCAGAGTAGTCTCGAAATCTTGCAATTTGTTACCATCTTTTCAGTTAGCCATTAAAAGGTATCAACCACTGAGGACTCTCAATTTTAAATATTTTTGTATACGCTAATAAATGTATCTTTTATATCTGATGAGTCTGATGAATTTTCTGTGACAATCCATGCCGGAATGTCAAAATAATTGTGATATTAAAATGAGCATTTAATAAGGAGAGAGAGAGTTCATGAATTCAAGTGTATTCAGTCTTTGTCCACCAAGCCTGACAGTGGCAGCTTGTTCTGAGCACTGAGAGAGTTCATCTGCAGCAAGAATGATGGAGGAGCTGTTAATGAGACAAGGTCGGTGGTAATTTATTTTAAACATTCAGAAAATATTTTCACATCTAGTACACCTGCCTCATAAGGTCTAAGATCTCCATTTAATAATGTATCCAGTGTAATTTTGATACCTGGTGACAGATATGCTGTAATCATATAAAATAAGAAAAAAGTAGTGACACAATAACACTGACGTCTGTATATGTGCACTTCAGTGTCAAGCTTACATGAAACTTTGGAACCGTAGTGTAAGTCAATATCTCCCCATAGTAGTGGTCAGAATGGATAATTTTTCTAGTCAGATCTCCTATATATGTAAATATTTTACAGTACTTTTGGACATTTTGCAGTACGGTACTTTGAGTCAAGAGTGAGAGATAGGCTAAGGTTTGCTCAGTAACAGAGAAACAGACTGGCAATGTAAAGTGTGCCTGGACTTGTCTGAGAAAAAGCTACATGGGCATATAAATAATTTGGGTGGTAAAATCACCCAAATTATTCATTTTCAGTAGCCACTAATAAAAGCAAATGGTATGAAACACAATGTAAGATAGACATTGTTGTAATGTTTCTCCAACACCATCACGTCTCTGTTACTCTGCTTGTATTATTACTGTAATGGCAGGTGCACTGTACAGAACTAAGAACAAATGACAAGAATCAACACACAGGTCAATCTTCAGGGATCTTTCTTCTCTATCAAATGTACAGCAAACCAAAGAATTCCACATTTTTTCCGCAGAACACTGCTCTGAGTCGTTGGCCGGGCCAATTCTAGCTTCCCAATGCCTGAGTCAGAGATTAAAAATGTTCTCCTCTCACTGTACCACATTCCTACAAAAAAATGAATAAAGAATCAATTTACATGTAAAAATCTCTATCTCTAACTTACATTAAACGTCTCTGTGATTGTATTGTCTCATGATTCATGCACAACCCTCATTTCAGTGGCGGACTCTAGTAGAAAAGGTCCCCTGTGCAAGAACAGTATATGGGCCCTTTGCGGTCCAATAGTTCTGTTTTCTGACTCGTAAAAGGTAGTGGCCCCCTTATCTCTTGGACCCCTGAGCAGCTGCACCAATGATATGTCCGCCCATGTCTTAACTCTTCCTATCAACCTCTTTTTTAGTATCTTCTATTACTAGCACGTCTCTGTGTGGGTCACATAACTATTTGTCTTCCTGCTCTGTCACTCCTAATCCGAGCACCAGAATCAGACGGAATGGCAAGAGGGCATCACTGATGAAGTAAAGCAACGCTTCAATGATTGACAGACTTCAGCACTGCAGGAATGCCAGTGGGTTGCAAAGGCAACCTGAGGCCTATCCCTTTGCCTATCACACCCTGATAGGTTAATTGTCAGTCAAACACTGAAAGGTTGGATAATATGATGAAAGGATTGCACGTTCAAGTACCCTTGTTTGACTAATAAGCAATGAAAAAAAAGAAAAAAGTAAAAAGTAAAAAAAAAAAAGTTTATTTATAAAAAATATCAACCCCTCCCCACAGAGAGCCACATTCATAACAACCGGCACTGTAAAACTATACTGTTTTTTCAACTTGTATAGTGATCGCCATTGAAAAAAACCCATGCAGAACAATGCTATTATTTATTGGCTCAAAAAGAATTAAATAAAAAGTGATTCAAAAGTCGTATATATTCCAAAATGCTATCAATAAAAGCTATAGAAACCACATCTCGTTACACAAAAAGCAAGCCCTTATTTAACACTGTAGACAGAAAAATGAAAAGTTAGGGTTCTTATGATATGATGACCCAAAAAAATTTGTTTTTCTTTTTTAAAACAGTAATTTTTCTTATATAAAAGTAGTAAAACATAAAAAAGGTTTTGACACAATCGAATCCACCCGCAGAATAAGACTACAATCACACATGAGTGAGCGTTATCATCCTAGAGAAATGGACAGATTTTTTTCTCTGTTTGTGATCTTAGTTGCTTCCATTTTTTCTCATCCATTTTTTTCACTGAACATTTTTCATCCATTGATTCTAAATAATGTATAAGTAAAAAACATATGAAACGTGGATGGAACTTTGTAGTATGAAGTATGTCTTCTGTATTTTATCTGTTTTACTTGGATCCACAAAGACTTTAATTGTGATCTGTAAGTTAGATAAGAATAGGACACGCTCTGAGCCTCATGGACCGGAGACACCGACCTGTTTTTAAAAATGATGTTTGTATAGATCAATGACATTCTATGGGTCAGTGTGCTGTCTGAGAAAAAAAAACAGACAGAACTAGGACATGTCACACTGATGTGTGAAGTTAAAGTTTCGATTAAATTGCGCAGTGATCTCTGTGCAAAATGATTTTTGGTTCATGTCTAATGCCAAAATAAAAGAATTAACAAGTGATTAAAAAGTTGAATGTTCCCAAAAATAGTAACTGTATAAGTACAGCTTGTCCTGTAAAAAAGCCTTAATATAGCTCATATATGGAAAAATAAGAATGTTTCGGGCAACAGAATATGGTGACCCAAAAAAATATTTATTTTTAAAGTCCTTTCTTGTGCAAAAGTGGAATTTTTTTTAAACGCCCTGTATAAAGTTGGTATTGTTATGATTGTATCAACCTGAAGAATAAATATAAGGTCAGGGTCACACTTGCAACTGCAATGCGAGAAACTCGCCTCAATACCCGGTACTGCCGGGACCGGAGTGTGCGGCTGCATGTATTTCTATGCCGCTGAATGTTCCGGTCCCGAGTGCCGGGTATTGATGCAAGAGACTCACGCGAGTTTCTCACATTGCAGTTGCAAGTGTGACCCCGGCCAAACATGACAATTATATACAATAAAGAAGGATGTTTACCAAAATTAAGTAAAGTATAGAATTGCTGATTTTTTTGTTATTTTTCCTTCCCAAAAAAAGTCATAAAAAATGATCAAAAAGTCGCATCTACAGCAAAATTGCACCAACGAAAACTACAGCTTGCAATGAAAATAAAATAACCCTTCACATAGCCCCACTGACGGATGGAGAACTGGCTTTTAGAACATGGCAGCAAAAAATCTACTTTTTTTCTGCATAAGAAATAAATAAAAACATAGAAATTTGGTATTGTGATAATCATGCTGACCCAAATTTAAAACACAAAAGAAAAGAGTGTTAGATTTGTTTATATTCCTTACAATACAAAGTTTTTAAAAGTTATTATTTATTTTAAAGGACTATTAATTCCATGGTGCTTTACATGTGAATAGGGTTAGATACATATTACATTTAAAAAACACAGTAAATAAACTGACAGGCTGGTTCAGAGGGGAGAAGACCTTGCCCTCACCGAATTACAATCTACAAGGTAATGGGGACCAGACAGTAGGTGGAGGGAGTTGCAGCAAAATCCTGAAAAGATTAGTCTTCAGGTTGTGTCTGAAGGTTCCAAATGTGGGACACAATCAGACCTACTAAGGCATTGAATGCCAGAGGATGGGGGATGCTCAAGAAAAATCTTGGAGGTGATTCAGTGAAGAACATACGAGAGCAGAAGAAAGAAGGAGGTTATGTGAGCATCAGAGATTATGTGTGGGAAGTATGGGGAGATTAGTTTGGAGACATATAGAGTAGACAGATTATGGACAGCTTTATAGGTCACTGTTAGTATAATTTAAACTGGATTTCTTGGGGAATTAGAAAGGGCAAGGGCAGAGGTAAAAGAGTAGCAAGGGGAGAGATTGATTAATTGGGCCAGAGTTAAGGATAGACTGGATGGTATGAGAGTGTTAGTTAGATCACAGAGGAGGATATTGCAGTAGTTGAGGTAGGACATGAAAAGAACATGCACTAACATTTTAGTATATTTTGGGTTGAGGAAAGGACAAATTCTGGAACTTTTTTTACTTGGAGGAGGCAATAGGTGGTAAGTGCATTGATGTATGGTTTGAACAACAGGGCAGTCACCCTGACTTGGGATACATGGGAAAGTGTGATGCCATTTCATTAGAAAGACAGATGATGAGTAAGGATTTGTCCACATTAAGTTAAAGAAATAGTGATGAGAAGGAGAACATGGTTGAAACTATGGAATTCTGGACAGCAGAAAGATGATAATTGGGCCAGAAAGGTGGATGTGATTATAATCAGCATATAGGTGGTGCTGGAAGCCATGGGACTTTATGTGTTGAGTTGTTCTGATTCAGGGTTATAGATGGAGAAGAATAGGGGGTCACAGGACAGAGCCTTAAGGAGAGAGGGGGTGGTGGAAATGGGAGATGCTAAATATGTAATGTAGGCAGAGATTCAGTAGATGGCACTGTCTTTGATGCCAAGGGAAGAGAGGATCTGGTCGAGAAGGAAGTTATCAGCTGTTTCGTAGGAAGAGGCAGGATTAGAAAGAGGAGTACAAACTAGTGCTTGCTAGCTTTGGCAGTTAGTAAGTCTTTTTTTCCAGCTTTGTTTAGGGCAGTTTCAGTGGACTGGTAGGCATGGAAGCCAGATTATAGGTTGTCAAAGAGTGTGTTAGGTGAGAGATGAGAGGAAAGTTAAGTTCAATGTGGACATGCCCCAAAATGATACCACTGACAAATACAACTCATCCCTAAAAAAACAAAGCACTCATATGACTATGTTGCTGGAAAAAATAAAAAAAGTAATCATTCCTGGAAACGCCACAATAAAAAAGTAAAAAATAAATAATTATTTGTCAAAAAGGCAAAAACAGGTTGTGACACTAAGGGGTTAATAATGATATAGATATACTGTCTGCTGAAAATGTGGACAGCCCCTTTTTAAATTAAGTAGTCTTCCTTTTAAAATAAAAACACCATATATTCAGCTCTCACACCGACACCGTTCCAGCAATATCGGCATAGGGTCTCCCTGGAATCGATTGAAATTGTTATGCCAATTGAGCCTAGCAGTCAATCATCAACCATTACCTCGGATCAAGTTATTACTTCTACTTCTCTGAAGTTCCTCTGATTGTGTTAACCTTGGGCAAGCGAAAGAGGTCAGAGCGCAGCAGGCCAATAACAGTGCTGATTGGCTACAGGGCTCATGTGGCATAACAATGTTATTCAAGACACGGCACCGACATCTCTGTAGCAGTACCTGTACAGGAAATGAGTACTGTATATGGCGTTTTTAATTTATTAAGGGGACAATTTCATTTAAAAGGTGGTTGTCCAGGTAATGGACATCCCCCTTAATTTGTTTAGTGGAATTAAGCATGGTTTGTGATGAAAAACTTTAGTGTCAAGTCAATGATATACAGTATATGACATAAAGTCTGAGGGGTGGTGTGAAAGCCAAAATCACCGTTTATGCTTTGAAGGTACGATCCCTGTTTGCAGTCGCGGGTTTGGCCACCCCATGTGAGATTAACTCACTAGTGTAGTTCATGGGGGCTATAGAAAGCTCAAACTGCTTTATCTATACATGACACAAATGTTCTGACCATCACTTCATGCCTTGAAGTAAGCATAACGCAATGTTACTTGGATTTTTGATCACAAAGTCATATTTGGATAGTCACTTTCTTACATAATAGGACATTATGTTCACTGAATTGATCTGTCCTGTTTTTCAGTGCACTGAAGCCAAAAAACACTGCTGGTACTTTGAAGGATTATATCCCACATATTACATGTGAGTATTACTGTGCTTCCCGATTTATATTTCCATTATGTGTTGACTGTAAATTAAAGGATTGTACCGCCTGCATTTTTTACTCACTAAAACCAGATCCTGAAACATTTTTTTATTTATAGATGTTTGACAGCAGCCACATGGTCTATAGACAGCAATAATATGGAGATGTTCAAAGGGCCGGTTTTAGGCAAAGTGGGGCCCTAGGCAAAGTTTAAAATGGGGCCCCAAATGCTAACATATTGCACATCATACAGAAGCAGTCCAGTAAAAAAACATGATATATATATATATATATTGTGGAAGGTTGGCTCACTTAACTGCTCACGTGTGGTTAAAGTCTCTGGGTGGTTTATTTAATCATAAACCAAAAACCCAAAATGGTAACAAAAAAATATACAGTCCTGCCCATGTCCTCTGGGACAACTCATACGGCAGCTTTTGCAGGAGCTAGCAGTCAAAAGGCTTCCTACTTCCATACAACACAGACAGCGGAAAAAAAAACTGGTTGGACATTTATTTTCCCAGCAATACCCTTGAGGTGGAGATATAGTGAGTAGGAATCCCACCCATCCCTTACCTACTCACCTAAAAACCCACCCACAACATGGCCGCTTAACTCCTTCAGCACATAGCATGCTGAAAAGAAACTTATGGGTTTCTAGATCATGGAGGAAAGCAATCTCCGTGACACATACAGTACAGACCAAAAGTTGGGACACACCTTCTCATTTAAAGATTTTTCTGTATTTTCATGACTATGAAAATTGTACATTTACACTGAAGGCATCAACACTATGACCAAGAAGAACTTTGACCAAGAAGGAGAGTCATCAGACCTGAACTTAATCGAGATGGTTTGGGGTGAGCTGGACCGCAGAGTGAAGTCAAAAGGGCCAACAAGTGCTAAGCATCTCTGGGAACTCCTTCAAGATTGTTGGAAGACCATTCCCGGTGACTACCTCTTGAAGCTCATCAAGAGAATGCCAAGAGTGTGCAAAGCAGTCATCAAAGCAAAAGGTGGCTACTTTGAAGAACCTAGAATATAAGACATATTTTCAGTTGTTTCACACTTTTTTGTTAAGTATATAATTCCACATGTGTTAATTCATAGTTTTGATGCCTTCAGTGTGAATGTACCATTTTCATAGTCATGAAAATACAGAAAAATCTTTAAATGAGAAGGTGTGTCCAAACTTTTGGTCTGTACTGTATATCCCATCACATACAGTGCCAGTGATATATCTAATATATAAAGCTGAATGTGTGTGTGTGTGTATGTATGTATGTATGTATGTATGTCCGGGATTGGCATCTGAACCGTAGCAGCTACAGCCACAAAATTTTGCACAGTCACACGTCTGGACCCCGAGAGCGTCATAGGCTATGTTGTGAGGTGAAATTTTAACCCCGCGCTTTCCAATTCACCAAACAATTTTGCCCCTATCTACATAATGGGGAAAAAGTGAAAGGAAAAGTGTTGGAGGCGTCGCAGCTACAGGCACAAAATTTTGCACAGTCACACGTCTGGACCCTGAGAGCGTCAAAGCTATATTGTGAGGTGAAATTTTAACCCCGCGCTTTCCAAGTCACCAAACAATTTTGCCCCTATCTACATAATGGGGAAAAAATGAAAGGAAAAGTGTTGGAGGCAAATTAACAGCTGCCAGATGTGAACAAGGGGGACTTAAAGAATGACAGCGATGGCACCAAAGAGTATATACTGTACAGTTGCTAAGGTGGGGCCCCAACATGGGATAATCACACCACCACGGGGATATGAACACACACACAAAATGCGCCACACACTACCACGTGCTCGAACACATATACCACCCTCAGTGCACATTTCACCACACATACACCAACCTCGCCACATAAAAGTAGAAACACAAAAGTCGCCGCTCAAAACTCGCCACGCGCAAAACTCTCAACATGCAAAACTCGCCACACGTGCAAAACTCGCCACACGCAAAACTTGCACACGCAGAAAAATTGCCACACGCAGAAAAATTGCCACATGCACAAAAGTTGCAACACATGCAAAAGTTGCCTCACACAAAACTTGCACATACTCAAAAGGCACCACACATAAAACTCGCCACGCGCAAAACTCGCCATGCGCAAAACTTGCTGCACACAACTTGCTACACTAACCTGTCACATGCAACTCGACACACAAAAAGTTGCTACACGCATGTCGCCACACAAAACTCATCTCACAAAAGTCCCTACATGCATGTCGCCACACGCAACTCAACACACACAACTTGACACACGAAACTCGCCCTAAAACACACACAAGTCTGGTATCCTTCAAAAATAAAAATCTGATTAATAAGCAGACAAACTACAAGAGCAACAAATGTACCATATAGGAATCCGGCAGCTGTCAGTCACATGACCAGTCTATTATGTGTATGTGTGAGCTAATATATACTGCCAGGGGGTGGGCTTACTGTTGGCTGGGGATTTATCAGGCTGCCATTTTAGCTTACAAATACTGAGGTAAAAATACTGACCAAATAACGTGTGAACGAGGGCTAATACAGGAGGAGATGGCATACAGCTATATACTATATACAGGAGATGACACACAGGTATATACTATTTACAGGGGAGATGACACACAGGTATATACTATATACAGGAGGAGATGACACACAGATATATACTATATACAGGAGAGATGACACACAGGTATATACTATATAGAGGAGGAGATGACATACAGGTACATACTACATACAGGAGGAGATGACATACAGGTATATACTATATACAGGAGGAGATGACACACAGGTATATACTATATACAGGAGCAGATTACCTACAGGTATATAGTATATACAGGAGGAGATGACACAGGTATATGCTATGTATAGGAGGAGATGACATACAGGTATATACTATATACAGGAGATGACACACAGATATATACTATATATAGGTGAGATGACACACAGGTATATACTATATACAGGAGATTACATACAGGTATATCTAATATATAAAGCTGAATGTGTGTATGTATGTATGTGTGTATGTCCGGGATTGGCATCTGTACCGTCGCAGCTACAGCCACAAAATTTTGCACAGTCACACGTCTGGACCCCGAGAGCGTCATAGGCTATGTTGTGAGGTGAAATTTTAACCCCGCGCGTTCCAATTCACCAAACAATTTTGCTCCTATCTACATAATGGGGAAAAAGTGAAGGGAAAAGTGTTGGAGGAAAATTGACAGCTGCCAGATGTGAACAATGAGGACTTAAAGAATGAGAGCGATGGCGACAAAGAGTATATACCGTACAGTTGCTAAGGTGGGGCCCCGACATGGGATACTCACCACACACGGGGATATGAACACAAACACAAAATGCGCCACACACTACCACGTGCTTGAACACATATACCACCCTCAGCACACATTTCACCACACACACACACCAACCTCGCCACATAAAAGTCGAAACACAAAAGTCACCACTCAAAACTCGCTACATGCAAAACTCGCCATATGCAAAACTAGGCTCACGCAAAACTCGCCACACGTGCAAAACTCACCTCATGGAAAACTCACCTCATGCAAAACTTGCACACACAGAAAAATTGCCACATGTACAAAAGTTGCACCACATGCAAAAGTTGCCTCACACAAAACTTGCACATACTCAAAATGCACCACACATAAAACTCGCCACGCGCAAAACTCGCCATGCACAAATCTTGCTGCACACAACTTGCTACACTAACCTGTCACATGCAACTCAACACACAAAATGTTGCTACACGCATGTCGCCACACAAAACTCATCTCACAAAAGTCGCTACATGCATGTCGCCACACGCAACTCAACACACACAACTTGACACATAAAACTCGCCCTAAAACACACACAAGTCTGGTATTGTCCTTCAAAAATAAAAATCTGATTAATAAGCAAACTACAAGAGCAACAAATGTACCATATAGGAAATACGGCAGCTGTCAGTCACATGACCTGTCTATTATGTGTATGTGTGAGCTAATATATACTGCCAGGGGGGAGGGCTTCCTGTTGGCTGGGGATTTATCAGGCTGCCAATAGCAACCAATCACAGCTCAGCTTCTATTTTGCTACAGTTAATTAACCTGAGCTCTGATTGGTTAATATAGGCAACAAAGACATTCTCAGTATAACAAAGCTAATATATGTTGTGAAATGCTTCTATTTGCTTAGTTTTTGCCTTTTAATAATTACATTTCTATCTATTTGTTTTGTGGTTTTTGTGTGCAGAATAAATTTTTGTTAACACATTCTATTTTGCTAACAGCAGTCATTAACCCGGGCGAAGCCGGGTAGTACAGCTAGTATATATATATATATGCAGCACCCCAGAGTCCTGGTTGTTGCAGTACTGTGGCTCCGCCACTATGGGGAGCTATGGTACGTCTGATTGCACTAAGGAGTTTCTCTGACCAGGTACACTCTCACCACACTTCACACTCCGGCCACCAGGGGGGGTGGTCCTATCTAGTAGGCCACTCCTCACAACTCTGGTAAAACTGGGGGTTGGACAGGAAGACAGGGAGAAGTAGCTGGGAAGAGCTAGTGAGAGGACCTGTCAGGGATGGGATCCTGGCAGCCTCCTCAGAGCAGAACTAACCAGTAAACAACGGGAATACAGAAAAGGAGAAATACCAGAAGGGGTCTTGCTGTTAGACCGAGGCAACATCCTTCTGAGGCACAAACAGTCGGTGGCCGGAACGCCGAGCAAGTAAGAGACTTTAAGTACATTGCAAACCACGGCAGGACAGCTAATTACAGGTTGGCTGTCTCACTTAACACCTAAGCAGACAACGGAGGCAGCTGTGGGAGAGGGGCGACTCTAGGGTCCCGGAAGAACTCCAGGCCTACCCCGTCATACGGGTGCGTCCTACCATATCACCTGGAGGACGGAGAAAGAACAGTAGAGACAGAAAGAAACAGTTGTGAGGACTATCCCGGGAGCTCAGCAGGGAAGGACTACAACACACAGCGCTAGAAGGTAGATACTGATTCCCACCTGTAAGGAGAACTCCTGATGTGTCGTTGGACCGGCCGGTCTCTGAAAACCCAGTTAACAGCGCTCTGGACTGAGGTCTCCAACATCTTCAGTAAAGAGGTAAAGAGACTGCAACCTGGTGTCTTCATTATTTACCGCGACCTGCACCGTTACAACACCACTTATTGCACCGGACGTCCCCCACTGACGGACAGGGCCACGGACCGGGTCTAGCCACCGTGACAACCCCAGAACTGAGACTCAGAGGCCCGGCTCCGGGTACCCCTCGGCCCTGCGGCGGTGTGGGGGCGCTCCAAACTTGGCGTCACGAACAGGATTTACTTAAGCCTGAAGAATCAGGTCATGTGTGCCTTGGAACTGTGATCTATCGTGCTTGGACTGTACTTTATTGAGAGAACTGTGTGCTACTGCTTGCCGCGGAAAGTTACCGCCAAAATTCGCCATTGCCGCGCGCGGAGGGAGGAGCCTTAGCTACGTGGGCGGGATCAGCCAAAAGAAGCGCGGAACGGAAAGCGCGGTGAGGTGCCAATCCCGGAAGAGGAACTCCGACCTCCAGCAGGTTAGTGGGAGGAAGGGACGGCCATGTCCGAGTCGGGAGGAGAGGAGGTGGCGGTCGCAGCCGCGGACGCAGGGGCAGCTCCGGTCCCCGCAGCGGGCGAAGCCGCGGCCCTAATACCACCACTGGCTGCCGCAGAACCCGCTGCCCCCATCAGCCAGTCGGACACCGCCGCTAATGCAAAAGCCATAATGCCCTTCTCCATGCCCTACCTGCCCGGAGCGGCCTGGCTCCCACGATACTCTGGGGAGGCGCATACGTTCACTGACTTTAAAGAAGGGCTCTGCAGCCTGCTCGAGTTCTATCCCCTAACCGAGCCCCAGAAGGTCCATATGATAACCGGCCAACTCTTTGGGGCGGCTCTGAGAGAATTGAAATCCTGGCCCGCTGAGGATAAAGGAACTGCACAACAGATTTTTGCCAAGCTTAAAGCCACCTTTGATACTCGCACTGCTACAGAAATTAAACTGACTTTTTATGGATGCAAACAAAGGTCACAGGATAGCTTGCGGGACTATGCCCTTAATCTCCAGGAAGCGATGCGGGCCATTAAGCAGAGTGACCCCGGCAGCATGCAGGATGAGGATAAAATCCTGAAGGAGCGGTTCATTGAGGGGCTCCTGTGCAGTCACCAGCGGGGCCAATTGCACTTCCTGGCCATGCAAAATCCAGACTTGACTTTTGCGCAGTTTAAAGATAAAGCTATCCAGGCATTGCAGGAGCGACAGCCCAGCCGCGCAGTACCACCTAGGCGCCCTGCTCTCACATACCACCAGGAGGTGGCATCGGATACCTCAGTTGCCGTGGAGGCCGACGCCCAGAGCTTCGAGGACGACTCCCCTGCAGGACTCCGTCTCCAGATGCAAGAGCTAACCAAGAGCGTTGCTGCCCTGGCCCGGACGGTGCAGTCCCTACAGGAGGCCCCCAAAGAGAAGATCCAGTTGGCTTCCAGCCCGGAGGATGTCCCTTGGATGCGACAGAGGAGGACTCCGCCGACCAGGAGCCGGCCCGACGATCGCTTCCACCAGGATGGACGACCCATCTGCCGCCGCTGTCACCAGGTGGGCCATCTTGCAAGGTACTGTCCTTTAAACGAGCAACCCCTGGGGCAAAGGGCCAACCCCCAGGAGTAGGACGGTCAGGCCCGCAGCATTGGAGAACCAAGTATATTGGAGGACGACCAGTTCTCCCTGTAGTGATTGATGGAATCCCCTTGAATGCTTTGCTGGACACCGGTTCTCAGGTGACGACTATACCTTACGTGCTCTACAAACGGTATTGGGAGGACGCTGATATTACTCGTGGCCCTGACGATGATTTCACCATAATCGCCAGTAATGGTCAGCCGTTGCCACAAGTGGGGTATAAGGAGGTCACCATCAAAATAGGGCGGGTGGAGTTGAAAGCCCAAGGGATTGTGATTGTAGATATTGATCGTCGAGAATGTAATCCCATGATGACTCTTGGTACTAATGTTATAGAAAATTGTCTTGCAGAAGTGATTGTTTTGTTGCAACAGGTGGCAGAAAACGCTGGCCACAGTGAGCAACGTGCCCTGCAGAAGGAAATCAGAGCTCTGATGCAGAGACAGCAGGTAGAGCTGACTGGTGGTGAGATTGGTCGTGTCACTGTAAGTGATTCAAACCCCATCGCGATACCCCCCAAAAGTGAAATGTTAATATGGTGTCGAGCAGCCATAGGCCTCAGGGGTAAGGAATACCAGGCCTTGGTAGAACCTGTATATTCAGACAATAGGCCTACTGTTCTGACAGCCCGGGGGGTGGTCGACGTCCGACAGGGGAGAGTGCCCGTACGTGTCCTCAATTGTGGGGAGGAAGAGGTCCACCTAACCAAGTATACCACGCTCGCCAAACTGTTCACTGTCAATAATAGTGTAATACAGACACCTGAACCCTTGGTCCCGTCAAACGTGGCGGAGAACAAAGGTTCTGCCGAGCACTTGAAAGACTGGTGTCGGGAATTGCATGTGGGCACTGACTCTACCCCATCTCATCAAATACAGGGGGCTTACAGAGTGGTACACGAGTACGAGCAGGTATTCAGCAAACACCCCTCAGATTTTGGGCAGGTGAAAGGGATCCAACATCACATCCCCACGGGAGATCACCGACCCATAAAAGAGAGATATCGCCCTGTACCCCCAGCTCATTACCAGTGTGCCAAGGACATGTTGCGAGAAATGAAGGAGGCTGGGGTGGTGAGAGACAGCTGTAGCCCCTGGGCGGCTCCGTTAGTCCTTGTTAAAAAGAAAGATGGTACAATGAGGATGTGTGTTGATTACAGACAGTTGAATCGCATTACACATAAGGACGCATACCCACTGCCCAGGATAGAGGAGTCTCTGGCTGCCTTAAAATCTGCTAACTATTTCTCTACCTTAGATCTCACCAGTGGGTACTGGCAGGTTCCTGTGGCGGAGGCGGACAAAGAGAAGACGGCCTTCACGACGCCAATGGGCCTCTGTGAGTTCAACTACATGCCCTTCGGATTGTGCAATGCTCCCGGAACGTTCCAGAGGATGATGGAGAGCTGCCTGGGACACCTGAACTTTGAAACCGTGCTGCTATATCTGGATGACATCATAGTCTTCTCTAAAACCTACGAAGACCATCTGAAGCACCTGGCCGAGGTGTTTGAAGCCTTGTCCAACTTCGGCCTAAAAGTGAAACCGTCCAAGTGTCATCTGCTGAAACCTAAAGTGCAGTACCTGGGCCATGTGGTGAGCGCTGAAGGAGTGGCCCCAGACCCCGACAAGGTCACAGTGATCAAGGACTGGCCAAAGCCCAGTGACCTCCACGAAGTCCGGCAGTTCCTCGGGCTGGTAGGCTATTACCGGAGGTTCATTAAAGACTTCACCAAAAAGGCCGCACCCTTGCAAAACCTGTTGGTGGGCCAACCAAAGAAGACCAGGGGGAAGAACACCCCCTTTGACTGGAACGGGGAGCTGGAGGAATCCTTCACCTGCTTGAAGTCGGCGCTGACAGGGGAAGAGGTACTGGCTTACCCCAAATACGACCAACCGTTTGTGTTGTACACAGATGCCAGTAATGTGGGACTAGGAGCCGTGCTGTCTCAAGTCCAGAAAGGCAAGGAAAGAGTGATCGCTTACGCAAGCAGGAAACTCCGTCCCACAGAAAGGAACCCTGACAACTACAGTTCCTTCAAACTGGAGTTCCTTGCCCTTGTCTGGGCAGTGACAGAGAGGTTTAAGCACTACCTGGCCTCTGCGAAATTCACCGTCTTCACGGACAACAATCCGCTAACGCATCTGGATACTGCCAAACTCGGGGCTTTGGAACAGCGGTGGATGGCCCGGCTGTCCAACTATGATTTCACCATCAAATACCGGGCAGGGCACCAGAATGCCAATGCCGATGCTCTGTCCCGAATGCCCAATTTACCGGAAGTGGGAGAAGACCCGGAGGCACTGGAAGAGGTGGAGCTGCCTGCCTTCCATCGCCCCAAAGCCACTCAGAACTCTCACCATGTGAAGAACAGGCACAAGAACCAACTGGATGCCATGCTGAATCCCCTGCCCCACCACGGATGGGCAGAAACCCAGGATAGTGACCCCGCGGTCCGTCAGGTGAAGGAACTCTTGACGCAGGCTGGCTTGCACCCTGGCCCAGATGATCCACAAGAGACCCAACAGCTGTGGAAGGGGAGAAGCAAACTGTTTATCCATGATGGCAAGTTGTGCAGGAGGAGCATGGACCCACGTACTCATGAATTGGTGTGGCAGATAGTGGTGCCAAGGCGAGATGCGCCCATGGTTCTGGGAGCCTACCATGATGGAGCCGGACACTTCGGATGGAAGAAGCTGGAGAAGCTGCTCCGAGGGAGGTTCTATTGGATTGGTATGAAGAGAACCATTGAGAAGTGGTGTCGGGAGTGTGGTCCATGTAGTCTGCGCAGGAAGGACCGTGACAGTCAACGGGCTCCCCTGCGGCCTATCATCACCAAACGGCCGCTCGAACTGGTCGCGCTGGACCATGTGAAGCTGACACCTAGCCGGTCGGGCTATATCTACGCCCTTACCATCGTGGACCACTACTCCAGGTTTTTGGTGGTTGTGCCTGTCAAGGATCTAACAGCTAGGACTGCTGCCAGGGCCTTCCAGCAGCACTTTTGTAGGCCCCATGGCTACCCAGAGAAAGTACTGACCGATCAGGGGCCTGCATTCGAAGCGGAAGTGTTCCAAGAATTCTGCCAGTTGTACGGGTGTAAGAAGATCAGAACTACACCGTACCACCCTCAAACCAACGGGATGTGCGAGAAGATGAACCAGGTGGTAATTGATTTATTGAAGACCTTACCGGTGGAGGAACGGAACCTGTGGCCGACAAAGTTGCCTGACTTAGTGGATATGTACAATCACATCCCCGTAAGTTCCACCAACTGTACTCCAGCGTACCTGATGCGAGGAAGATCTAGTCGGTTACCCGTTGATCTGGACATGGGGGTCCTAGTACCCGAAGATACCTCGCCGGATGCGGATTGGGATGCAGAAAGGCAGCGAAGGTACCGCGAAGTACAAGAGAGTGTAGAAAGAAGTCTCGCCCAGGCTAGGCAGAAGCAAGAAAGGGACTACAACCAACACGCTCCTGCGATTCCCCTGTCACCTGGTGAGCAAGTACTTAAACGAAAGAGGAGATTACACAAGCTCGATGACCAATGGGAAGCAGAGCCGTATACCATCCTGCCATCCGACTTCGACAACACAAAGGTCTGTCTCATCAGCAAGGACAGGGGAGAGACTTCGACAGCGGTATCCAGGGATCACCTTAAGGTCTGCCCCGATAAGTTAAAAGAGAGGGGCACGGCCCCAGAAGTCTCCCCGCCGGTAGAAAAGGAGAAGATGTTCCATACTGTCCTTGGTGACTTTCCCCAGTCCTGGACTCAGATAAATCAGGCCATCGTGATACCTGTTCTAACGTTTCCACAGCCGGACCCACCAGAAACAATGGTGGTACCAGATCATCCGGCCCCGCAACCTCAACAAGCCTTACCTGATGAAGCCCTGCCAATCGTTGAACCGGCAAGTCCCCCCTCTGCTATCAGTGAATCTGCTGTACCCACTGTTGATAACCGCAGCTCTGAGAGCCCCGACCTGCCAGTGCTACCCAGACTCACTAGAAGTGTAGTTAGAAGACAGCGCACTACACCAGCGGTAGCAAGCATAGCGGGCCCTGTTAGGCCAATAGCAACCCCTGCGCTGTGAAGGTCCACACGCAGCACTCAAAATCAAACCCCCCTCCGCTACAAAACTTGGAGGTATTGATAAGGGCTGCTATTTAATTGAAAATGTTTGTATGCATATCTTTTTGTTACAGGTTTTTAAATGGACACTAGAGTAATGGACGGTGAATTGCTCAAAAACTTTCGTAAGGGGGACCCCTTTGTTTACCCGGGGTCCCCGCCGTTTCAATCACTGAACTGAGAGTCATAAACTGTGCATGACCTAACTTTTGCAACGTTCAAGAATCCTCACCTCCCGTAAAGGGAAGCATTGTTATGTTCAATTGTTATGCTATTTCAAAAATTTGTGTGTTTCCTGTTAACATGTATTATTGTTCTTGTTTTCCCAGTCCCGGAGTACTGGATTTAACCGGGGGGGAGTGCAGCACCCCAGAGTCCTGGTTGTTGCAGTACTGTGGCTCCGCCACTATGGGGAGCTATGGTACGTCTGATTGCACTAAGGAGTTTCTCTGACCAGGTACACTCTCACCACACTTCACACTCCGGCCACCAGGGGGGGTGGTCCTATCTAGTAGGCCACTCCTCACAACTCTGGTAAAACTGGGGGTTGGACAGGAAGACAGGGAGAAGTAGCTGGGAAGAGCTAGTGAGAGGACCTGTCAGGGATGGGATCCTGGCAGCCTCCTCAGAGCAGAACTAACCAGTAAACAACGGGAATACAGAAAAGGAGAAATACCAGAAGGGGTCTTGCTGTTAGACCGAGGCAACATCCTTCTGAGGCACAAACAGTCGGTGGCCGGAACGCCGAGCAAGTAAGAGACTTTAAGTACATTGCAAACCACGGCAGGACAGCTAATTACAGGTTGGCTGTCTCACTTAACACCTAAGCAGACAACGGAGGCAGCTGTGGGAGAGGGGCGACTCTAGGGTCCCGGAAGAACTCCAGGCCTACCCCGTCATACGGGTGCGTCCTACCATATCACCTGGAGGACGGAGAAAGAACAGTAGAGACAGAAAGAAACAGTTGTGAGGACTATCCCGGGAGCTCAGCAGGGAAGGACTACAACACACAGCGCTAGAAGGTAGATACTGATTGCCACCTGTAAGGAGAACTCCTGATGTGTCGTTGGACCGGCCGGTCTCTGAAAACCCAGTTAACAGCGCTCTGGACTGAGGTCTCCAACATCTTCAGTAAAGAGGTAAAGAGACTGCAACCTGGTGTCTTCATTATTTACCGCGACCTGCACCGTTACAACACCACTTATTGCACCGGACGTCCCCCACTGACGGACAGGGCCACGGACCGGGTCTAGCCACCGTGACAACCCCAGAACTGAGACTCAGAGGCCCGGCTCCGGGTACCCCTTGGCCCTGCGGCGGTGTGGGGGCGCTCCATATATATACACATATATGCATACATGCACATCCACCACTTACTATAGGTGATGTATAGGTGTTGTATTTTGTTCACGTACAACAAAAATGTCAGCACTCTAAGTGTAAGTTGGTGAAAAAAATTTGGTCATTTATTCGTCCATTTATGTGCCACGTTTCGACTCTTCAAACTGTGAGCCTCCAGCCACCTCACACAATAATCTCTGCACAGATCACAGAGCATGTATATATACAGTATAAATGTTATCCCTTCCTGCATTTCTGTGTCATATTAAATCCATTTAATATATACTGTATATACAATCCAAATGCCCACAAAATTTGCGCTGTGTAAAATGTACAGAAAACAAGAATGCAAAGATTTTGAAAAATGCTATAGCCTTATTTCATTCATAGCTAGAGATGAGCGGGTTGATCTGTGAATAATCAAATTTCCTGAAGTTTGCGGTAACACACAGATAAAAATCACTTTAAGATTCAATAAGCAGTTCGCCAAAAAAATCTGTGACATTTCCAACATGGCTGAAGCATCAGAGAGCAAGCTAATTCATTTTTGTGGGCTTTGCCATAATGCCCTACAGCTATGATATCTAGCGGATTATCATAACACGTACAGAGTTGGTCAGTACCTAGTCCATCACAGATCCTCGGTTACCAGTGGAGCGCAGATTGTAGGGCAGAGTGGTTTTTAATCTCCAGAGTTACAGTGGGAAGGCAGACTGCTGTATTTCTCGAGCGAGGATCACATTGCAATTCTCGGACTGACCATTGCTCTCCTGACCTGAGCGAGACAGCTGCATAGAAATAAATCATGCTGTCAAGCTGAGGTCAGGAGAGGTGACGGGCCAGTCCATGTAGTGCGATGCAATCATTGCATGAGTTATATGGCAGTCTGTCTGCGCTCTAATTCTCTCTCTCCTGTAGAATGTGAGCTGTTATGGTTAGTGGAGTCCTTTCTACTGTAGTGTGTAAGCCCTTATGGTCAGCATAGTCATCTCTCTCTCACTATTTATTTCTCACTCTAGAGTGTAAGCTCTTATGATCAGTGGGATCCCTTTTCTTTTTCTTTCTTTCTTTCTTTCTTTCTTTCTTTCTTTCTTTCTTTCTTTCTTTCTTTCTTTCTTTCTTTCTTTCTTTCTTTCTTTCTTTCTTTCTTTCTTTCTTTCTTTCTTTCTTTCCCCCACATGTATTTTCCAAGCATTTACAAGTTTTCCAATATTGAGATTTAAGAGAATTAATTCGGAGCCAATAGAGTTTTCTGGGAAAATTAGACGAAGTTAGCGAATTCAGATTTTTAAAGATCTACTCTTCTCTGTTCATGAAAAAACATGTCCCCTTCTCATTTCCATCTCGTTAAAAAGATATCTACTTTAGAAATTGATGGCAGAAAAACATCTCATAAAAGTTGGGACAAGGCCATGTCTACCATTGCGTAGCATCCCCACTTCTTTTTACAACAGTCTCAAAATGTCTGTTTTGGAACGTTTTTTTGGAATTTGAGTTGTATATATGCAGTATGTGAGAATATATATATAGGTAATACTTTTCAGTGTAATTCTGCCTGTAATGGTAATAGGAGGTCTGCAGAAGATTGATGGTTGCAAGATTTCAGGGTTTTTTTAAGTACAGATAATTACAGAAAAAATTAAAAAAAGCACTTTTAAATATATTTAAATTGTAAAAACAAACAAAGTGTACAGAAGTTCTTATGAAACCATGGGCGATGTTTGCATACTAATTGTATGTAAGTGTGGGTTATATGCTAAAACGAATTGTGGAAGGAAAAAGTGTGGTCGAAAAAGAATAAGCAACCGGGATAACCGCGGCCTTGAAAGGATTATTAAGAAAAGGCCATTCATGTATTTGGGTGGGATTCACAAGGAATGGACATTGCTTCAAGAATCACCACACACAGATGTATCCAGGACATGGGCTACAAGTGTTGCATTCCTTGTGTCAAGCCACTCATGACCAATAAACAACACCAGAAGCGTATTACCTGGGCCAAGGAGAAAAAGAACTGGACTGTTGCTCGGTGGTCCAAGGTGTTGTTTTCAGATGAAAGTAAATTTTGCATTTTATTTGGAAATCAAGCTCCACAGTCTGGAGGAAGAGTGGAGAGGCACACAATCCAAGCTGCTTAAGGTCTAGTGTGAAGTTTCCACAATCAGTGATGGTTTGGGGAGCCATGTCATCTGCAGGTGTAGGTCCACTATGTTTTATCAAGACCGAAGTGAGCGCAGCCGTCTACCAGGAAATTTTGGAGCACTTCATGCTTCCCTCTGCCGACAAGCAATTTGGAGATGGAAATTTCATTCTCCAGCAGGACTTGGCCTCACTGCCAAAAGTACCAATACCTGGTTTACAAACAACAGTATCACTGTGCTTGATTGGCCAGCAAACTCGCCTGAATCTATGGGGTATTGTCAATAGGAAGATGAGAGACACCAGACCCAACAATGCAGATGAGGTGAAGGCTGCTATCAAAGCAACCTGGGCTTCCATAACACCTCAGCAGTGCCACAGGCTTATTGCCTCCATGCCACGCTACATTTATGCAGTAATTGATGCAAAAGGAACCCCGACCAAGTATTGAGTGCTTTTACTGAAATACATTTCAGTATGCCAACATTTTGGATTTTAAAATAATTTTTTCAAGCTGGTGTTATAAAGTATTCTAATTTACTGAGATAATGATTTGGGGGTTTTCATTGGCTGTAAGCCATAATCATCAACATTAACAGAAATAAACACTTGAAATAGATCACTATGTTTGCAATGACTCTATATAATATATGAGTTTAACTTTTTGCATTGAAGAACTGAAATAAATTAACGTTTTGATGATATTCTAATTTAGTGAGAAGCACTTGTACATATATTGCACATTATATGAGAGAAAAAAAATATTCAATCCACATCTAGTGTCCTATTTAGCTTAACAGGAGCTGTATACAACTGCATAAAGGCAGGGGTGTCCAAGGCATGAATTTCAGTATCTTACCCACCACCCATAGCCTTAGGGTATTTGTGCGTGTTGAGTTGAGAAATTTTTACAAGGTTTCTGCATCTCTTTGGCAGCAAAACTGCTGTGGCAAAAATACGCGGTTTGCCACATTTTCTGGTGCATTTTTGCCTCTGTTTTGTATGCATTTTTGCATGCATTTTTTTGGACAGCAATGAATGCTTTTTTTAGCTAAATAAAGATATTTAAAAAGAAAAATTTCTGATGTGACTGCTCTCAAGAACAGCCAGCTACACACTGACACAGGAGGTAATCGCTCTTGCAGTGTATAGCGCTGAGCTGCGCTCAGAGAGTTCACTGGAGTTCATCAGCTGATGAGCCCCAGTGATCTCCCATATGGCACCAGCACTGCATTTGAAAGTTCTCACGCAGTTGAGGTGCCGTGAGATGACTGGAGCTCATCAGCTGATGAACTCCAGTGAACTCTCTCAGCGCAGCTCAACGCTATACACTGCAGAAATGATGAAGCTCCTGTCAGTGTATCGCTGGTGACTAGTTAGAGCAGTCACATCTCCCGATGTGACTTTTCTACACGTGATATCGCCATGGAACAGTCTGTATTACATGGACTAAGGTGGACAGGGGACTATATGGTGGTTTGTTATTTTTGATTGTTTACAGGAGACAAAGGCATCGGGGATTGGGCACTAAGGTGAGTATATATTTTTTTATTTTTCATTTTTTATAGGAGACAAGGGCATGAGAGATTTGGTGTTAGGTGAGTATAATGTGTTTTTTATTTCTATTTGAATATGTACTTAATTATTTTACATGTTTTATTTTTTTTTTAAGTTTGAGCACAGGCGCTGGCTGCTGGGAGACTTTTTCTTTCATCAGTGGCTCCGGCTATCACTGTTATTAATGACAGCAGATGTAGCGTGATGGGAGGAGTAGTCTCTCATCAGCCGACTCGTGCTGACCTGCGGTAAGCTTTTTACTGCGGATCACAGTATCTCTGCTGGTTCATGCCGACATCTGACAGCGTGACCCCGCAGTACTCTGACGAAGGTAGAGATCTTATCGGTGGTACTGCCACACTGGTGTTTCCCATGCTGATACACAGATGACAGCGTGGTAAACACCATAGGAAACCTGTAAAAACGCAAACAAAAACTCAGCAAATCAGCAAACATTTTTATACCTCCGTTTTTTCTACTGATTTGACTGACTCAATTGGTCAATGGTTACAAACGCTAAAAATCTGCACAAATATTGACATGCTGTAGAAAAAAAGCACTGTAAATACGCAAGGAAAATTAGTGATCATGTGCACAGTACTTCAGGATTCTCATTGAATTAATGATTCCATAGCGTTTTTGGCTCATTTCCGAGCAGAAAAACAGTGTGAAAATGGACCAAAAATTCACTGTGTGCACATAGCCTTCAAGTCTGACAAAATAGATAGAAGATAATTCATAGAATTGAATTAAAGAGAAAGTGCTCAGCATTTACTGGGACCTACAGCATTATCAGATGATTATATAAAAAAATTAAAAAGGCAGATTTTTTTCCTTAATCCACGCCTCAATTGCACCATGGGCAGCCATGTCCTGAGCCTACCCTTCTTCTCAATTGCTATTCACCTCTCTTTAAGAGCATACGGTTGCCATGGCAATCAGTGATTTCCTCAGCTGTCTCCCAGACAGCCTAAAGTAAATGTTGGCAAAGTCTTCTTGCCTGCAGATCATTGTACATGCGTATGTAAGCGTGGTGGACTGTACTATTGTGTTCCTACCAGAGGCAAAGCTAGGGTTTTGGTTCAGGGGGCGCGAAACTTCTGAGTGGGCCCCTAACCAGGTAACCTTGAATACAGCTGGGTGACGCACCCTAATAGTGGAGGAGAACCTCAGCAGATGACCGCGCTGTTACTGAAGATAGTGTGCAACCTGTAAAGCGCTGCGCAATATGTTAGCGCTATATAAAAATAAAGATTATTATTATTATTATTATCTCTATATAAAGACCAACATGGATATTACTGCCATATGGTCAGTGGTAGACACCAGCCCTGCAGAACATATAAGTGATCACAGCAGAGTTACAGATAGTGACTTACCGTTCTTTCTGATGGAATCATTCACTTTTCCCGTCTTTTCCATCTGGCGCGCCGATACAGTTACAGTAGCATGGCTCCCGGTGGTCCCCCCGGTAGCTACACTACTGGTTCCTACCCCTGAAGATATTAATCGCACTATGTGGTACATTAGAATGAGAGCAGTATCATGCGGTTTTAGATATATTCTGTAATGTATAATGTATAGAGCATTGTTAGCATAGTAGGCAAAGTGTGCAGCACGACTATAGGGAATGTAAAGTATAAGATATTTATTTATTACACATTTCTTATATAGCTCTATCATATTCCACAGTGCTTTACATACATTATCATCGCTGTCCCCATTGGTGATCACAATCTAAATTCCCTATCAGTATGTCTTTGGAATGTGGGAGGAAACCCACACAAACACTGGGAGAACATACAAACTCCTCCCAGATGTTGTCCTTGATGGGATTTGAACCTAGGACCCCAATGCTGCAAAGCAACAGTGCTATCCACTAAGATAAGTGATATAATACAAAGGTTAGGTTTTAGGACATAAGGAAGTGACCATAGTAGGATAAGATAGACTTTGGTAAGCAGCATAAATGCAAGATGTTTAATGTATGCAAATGCAATGCATAGTGTTGCTAAAAGTATATCTGGAATAGCCAAGAGAGACACCTTTACAATAATTAAGCCTAACTTTTAATAATCAATATCTAAAAGACCAAATGGACAATTCTTAACAACATACAATAGTGATAAAGTGCAAAAAGTGCTCATGTAAACAAGTGCTCAGTAAAAAAATGGTTTTGTCTCACCAAATCTGTAGTTTCCTTAGTGGGAGCATCTGTTTAAATTGAAGGGGGGGGAGAGAGTTTCTATACTACCCCGGTAGTGCCCCTTTAGTGCTCCCGCCCTGACAAGGGCAGTCCCCAAGTCAGACTAATAAACTGTACCCACCAATGCCATGTACACTTCCCTACGCGTTTCCTCTCCCATATGGGAGATTCATCAGGGGAAAATGTAAAATATTATGGGGATTCTTTTAAAGAAGGAGAGAAGCCCCTACATTGGGAGGTAGCTACAGTGTCTGTCATGTTCTCAATGGCAAGAGAACATAGCATCAGCATATATAGGAACTAGCTCTTGGAAGATGGGAACTGAGCTGACCATGAACTAAACCTAACACACAACTAGCAGTGGCCGGGTAGCATGCCTACGTTGATTCTAGATGCCCAGCACCAGCCGGAGGACTAAATAATGCTAGCAGAGGAAAATATTAGTCCTAGCTCACCTCTAGAGAAATACCCCAAAAGGAGACAGAGGCCCCCCACATGTATTGGCGGTGAATTAAGATGAAATAACAAACGTAGTATGAAAATAGGTTTAGCAAATTTGAGGTCCACTTACTACATAGCAGAAGACAGAAAGGACACTTTCATGGTCAGCTGAAAACCCTATCAAAACACCATCCAGGAATTACTTTAAAACTCTGGCATTAACTCATAACACCAGAGTGGCAATTCCTGTTCACAAGAGCTTTCCAGACACAGTAACGAAACTACAGCTGTGAACTGGAACAAAAATGCAAAAACAAACATGGACAAGAGTCCAACTTATCTAGTAGTTGTCTAGGAGCAGGAACAAGCACAGAGAGGCTTCTGATAACATTGTTGACCGGCAAGCAACTAACAGAGCAGCAAGGTTATATAGCGACTCCCACATCTTGATGGGAACAGGTGAACAGAGAAGATGAAAACACCAGTTCAATTCCACCAGTAGCCACCGGGGGAGCCCAGAATCCAAATTCACAACAGTACCCCCCCCTCAAGGAGGGGGCACAGAACCCTCACCAGAACCACCAGGGCGATCAGGATGGGCCCTATGAAAGGCACGAACCAGATCAGAGGCATGAACATCAGATGCATTCACCCAAGAATTATCCTCCTGGCCGTATCCCTTCCACTTGACCAGATACTGGAGTCTCCGTCTGGAAACACGAGAGTCTAAGATTTTCTCCACAACGTACTCCAACTCACCCTCAACCAACACCGGAGCAGGAGGCTCAACGGAAGGCACAACCGGTACCTCATACCTGCGCAATAATGACCGATGAAAAACGTTATGAATAGAGAAGGATGCAGGGAGGTCCAAACGGAAGGAAACAGGGTTAAGAATCTCCAATATCTTATACGGGCCGATGAACCGAGGCTTAAACTTAGGAGAAGAGACCCTCATAGGGACAAAACGAGAAGACAACCACACCAAATCCCCAACACAAAGCCGAGGACCAACACGACGGTGGCGGTTGGCAAAAAGCTGAGTCTTCTCCTGGGACAACCTCAAATTGTCCACCACCTGCCCCCAGATCTGATGCAATCTCTCCACCACAGCATCCACTCCAGGACAATCCGAAGATTCCACCTGACCAGAGGAAAATCGAGGATGAAACCCCGAATTACAGAAAAACGGGGACACCAAAGTGGCAGAGCTGGCCCGATTATTGAGAGCGAACTCTGCCAATGGCAAAAAAGCAACCCAATCATCCTGGTCAGCAGACACAAAACACCTCAGATATGTCTCCAGGGTCTGATTAGTCCGCTCGGTCTGGCCATTCGTCTGAGGATGGAAAGCGGACGAAAAAGATAAATCTATGCCCATCCTAGCACAGAATGCCCGCCAAAATCTAGACACGAATTGGGTCCCTCTGTCAGAAATGATATTCTCAGGAATACCATGCAAACGAACAACATTTTGAAAAAACAGAGGAACCAACTCGGAAGAAGAAGGCAACTTGGGCAGAGGAACCAAATGGACCATCTTAGAGAAACGGTCACACACCACCCAGATGACAGACATCTTCTGAGAAACAGGCAGATCTGAAATAAAATCCATCGAGATGTGCGTCCAAGGCCTCTTAGGAATGGGCAAGGGCAACAATAATCCACTAGCCCGAGAGCAACAAGGCTTGGCCCGAGCACAAACGTCACAAGACTGCACAAAGCCTCGCACATCTCGTGACAGGGAAGGCCACCAGAAGGACCTTGCCACCAAATCCCTGGTACCAAAAATGCCAGGATGACCTGCCAACGCAGAAGAATGAACCTCAGAGATGACTCTACTGGTCCAATCATCAGGAACAAACAGTTTATCAGGTGGGCAACGATCCGGTCTATCCGCCTGAAACTCCTGCAAGGCCCGCCGCAGGTCTGGAGAAACGGCTGACAATACCACTCCATCCTTAAGGATACCTGTGGGCTCAGAGTTACCAGGCGAGTCAGGCTCAAAACTCCTAGAAAGGGCATCCGCCTTAACATTCTTAGAACCCGGTAGGTATGACACCACAAAATTAAACCGAGAGAAAAATAATGACCAGCGCGCCTGTCTAGGATTCAGGCGCCTGGCGGTCTCAAGATAAATCAAGTTTTTGTGGTCAGTCAATACCACCACCTGATGTCTGGCCCCCTCAAGCCAATGACGCCACTCCTCAAAAGCCCACTTCATGGCCAAAAGCTCCCGATTCCCAACATCATAATTCCGCTCAGCGGGCGAAAATTTACGGGAAAAGAAGGCACAAGGCCTCATCACGGAGCAGTCAGAACTTTTCTGCGACAACACTGCCCCAGCTCCGATCTCAGAAGCGTCGACCTCAACCTGAAAAGGTAGAGCAACATCAGGCTGACGCAACACAGGGGCAGAGGAAAAACGGCGCTTAAGCTCCCGAAAGGCCTCCACAGCGTCAGGGGACCAATCAGCAACATCAGCACCCTTCTTAGTCAAATCGGTCAATGGCTTAGCAATATCCGAAAAACCAGCAATAAATCGACGATAAAAGTTAGCAAAGCCCAAAAATTTCTGAAGACTCTTAAGAGAAGAGGGCTGCGTCCAATCACAAATAGCTTGAACCTTGACAGGATCCATTTCAATGGAAGAGGGAGAAAAAATATATCCCAAAAAGGAAATCCTCTGTACCCCAAAAACACACTTAGAACCCTTCACACACAAAGAATTAGACCGCAAAACCTGAAAAACCCTCCTGACTTGCTGGACATGAGAGTCCCAGTCATCCGAAAAAATCAGAATATCATCCAGATACACAATCATAAATTTATCCAAATAATCGCGAAAAATATCATGCATAAAGGACTGGAAAACTGACGGAGCATTTGAAAGACCAAAAGGCATCACTAAATACTCAAAGTGGCCCTCGGGCGTATTAAATGCGGTTTTCCACTCATCCCCCTGCCTGATTCGCACCAAATTATACGCCCCACGAAGGTCAATCTTAGAGAACCACTTGGCCCCCTTTATGCGAGCAAACAAATCAGTCAGCAACGGCAATGGGTATTGATATTTTACAGTGATTTTATTCAAAAGCCGATAATCGATACATGGTCTCAAAGAGCCGTCTTTTTTTGACACAAAGAAAAAACCGGCTCCTAAGGGAGATGACGATGGACGAATATGTCCCTTTTCCAAGGACTCCTTTATATATTCTCGCATAGCAGCATGTTCAGGCACAGACAGATTAAATAAACGACCCTTTGGGTATTTACTACCCGGGATTAAATCTATGGCACAATCGCACTCTCGGTGCGGAGGTAATGAACCAAGCTTGGATTCTTCAAAGACGTCACGATAGTCAGACAGGAACTCAGGAATTTCAGAGGGAATAGATGATGAAATGGAAACCACAGGTACATCCCCATGAGCCCCCTTACATCCCCAGCTCAACACAGACATAGCTCTCCAGTCGAGGACTGGGTTGTGAGATTGCAGCCAAGGCAATCCTAGCACCAAATCATCATGTAGATTATACAGCACCAGAAAGCGAATAATCTCCTGGTGATCCGGATTAATACGCATAGTTACTTGTGTCCAGTATTGTGGTTTATTATTAGCCAATGGGGTGGAGTCAATCCCCTTCAGAGGAATAAGAGTCTCCAAAGGCTCTAAATCATACCCACAGCGTTTGGCAAAGGACCAATCCATAAGACTCAAAGCGGCGCCAGAGTCGACATAGGCGTCCGTGGTAATAGATGACAAAGAGCAAATCAAGGTCACAGATAGAATAAACTTAGACGGTAAGGTGCAAATGGAAACAGATTTATCAAGCTTTTTAGTGCGCTTAGAGCATGCTGATATAACATGAGTAGAATCACCACAATAGAAACACAACCCATTTTTCCGTCTAAAATTCTGCCGCTCGCTTCGGGACAGAATTCTATCACACTGCATACTCTCTGGCGACTTCTCAGTGGACACTGCCAGATGGTGCACTGGTTTGCGCTCCCGCAAACGCCTATCGATCTGAATAGCCATTGTCATGGACTCATTCAGACCCGCAGGCACAGGGAACCCCACCATAACCTCCTTAATGGCATCAGAGAGACCCTCTCTGAAAGTCGCCGCCAGGGCGCACTCATTCCACTGAGTAAGCACAGACCATTTACGGAATCTTTGACAGTAAATTTCCGCTTCATCTTGCCCCTGAGATAGGGACATCAAAGTTTTTTCTGCCTGAAGCTCCAAATGAGGTTCGTCATAAAGCAACCCCAAGGCCAGAAAAAACGCATCCACATTGAGCAACGCAGGATCCCCTGGTGTCAATGAAAAAGCCCAGTCTTGAGGGTCGCCCCGGAGCAAGGAAATCACAATCCTGACCTGCTGTGCAGGGTCTCCGGCAGAGCGAAATTTCAGGGACAAAAATAATTTGCAATTATTTCGAAAATTCTGAAACCCAGATCTATTCCCCGAGAAAAATTCCGGCCAAGGAATTCTCGGCTCAGATACAGGTGCATGAAAAACAAAGTCTTGCAAATTTTGTACCTTCGTGGCGAGATTATTCAAACCTGCATTTACACTCTGAAGATCCATTACAAACAGGTGGACACAGAGCCATTCAAGGGTTAAGAGGAGGTAAGAAGCAGCTAGACAGCAATTAAGGGCTAGGCAGCAAAACTCTGAGGGGAAAAAAAAAAAAAAAAAAAAAATTCCCTTAAACACTTCTTTTTCTCCTGCTTCAGCCCAAACAATTAACACTTTGTGGGCCGGTCAAACTGTCATGTTCTCAATGGCAAGAGAACATAGCATCAGCATATATAGGAACTAGCTCTTGGAAGATGGGAACTGAGCTGACCATGAACTAAACCTAACACACAACTAGCAGTGGCCGGGTAGCATGCCTACGTTGATTCTAGATGCCCAGCACCAGCCGGAGGACTAAATAATGCTAGCAGAGGAAAATATTAGTCCTAGCTCACCTCTAGAGAAATACCCCAAAAGGAGACAGAGGCCCCCCACATGTATTGGCGGTGAATTAAGATGAAATAACAAACGTAGTATGAAAATAGGTTTAGCAAATTTGAGGTCCACTTACTACATAGCAGAAGACAGAAAGGACACTTTCATGGTCAGCTGAAAACCCTATCAAAACACCATCCAGGAATTACTTTAAAACTCTGGCATTAACTCATAACACCAGAGTGGCAATTCCTGTTCACAAGAGCTTTCCAGACACAGTAACGAAACTACAGCTGTGAACTGGAACAAAAATGCAAAAACAAACATGGACAAGAGTCCAACTTATCTAGTAGTTGTCTAGGAGCAGGAACAAGCACAGAGAGGCTTCTGATAACATTGTTGACCGGCAAGCAACTAACAGAGCAGCAAGGTTATATAGCGACTCCCACATCTTGATGGGAACAGGTGAACAGAGAAGATGAAAACACCAGTTCAATTCCACCAGTAGCCACCGGGGGAGCCCAGAATCCAAATTCACAACAAGTGTCCTATACCCAGGGTCTCAGGTTCGGACTAATTCATTGTTTGGTCTACCCCCCCTTCAATTTATACAGATGCTCCCGCTAAGGAAACTACAGATTTGGTGAGACAAAACCATTTTTTTACTGAGCACTGGTTTACTTGAGCACTTTTTGCACTTTATCACTATTGTATGTTGTTGAGAATTGTCCATTTGGTCTTTTAGATATTTATTATTAAAAGTTAGGTTTTATTATAGTAAAGGTGTCTCTCTTGGCTATTCTGGATATCTACATTTAGAGGACCTATAGGGTTTTGAGAAATAACACGCCCCGTGTTGTTTGCTTATTTCTAAAAGTATATCTTTCAGCTGTAGACATAGGGACGGACATAGTTACGTTTCGAGCATAGTCATAGTGGGAGGGGCAAGCTCCAGTAAAAAGGGACTGCTTCCTGATATCAGACCAGATAGGGATGTACCGTAACCAGGGTGAAGTTCAAGTTGCAGTGGATGAGCATCCATCGTTCGGGGCAGTGGGAAGCCTTACTGGAATCTCTTGTGGATATTCCTGCAACGTCTGGAGCTCAAGGCTCAGTACAGGTACTATGAAGAGTGCCTTATTCTCTGGCATAAAGGGGTTGATGGACTTGGAACCGCGTGAAGGGAAGATAGCAGATCCCGGGTACCAGGGCCGTGGGGTACCCGGTCCAGTGTTCACAGGGGGATGTCATGTGGCGGTGACTCGGTCCGTAGCCCTGGGTGCTCATGTAAAAGGGGAAGGTCTCTAAAGGGATTTGGTGAATAGGGTTTATGTTCGTGATGCCACCTGTGGTATTCGGTCAGTGGGGACCGACGCTGCTTTAAGGGGTCCTCTGGGGTGATGTTATGGCAGCTCGATGGTATAACTTCCCACAGGTGAAGTGTATCTTCAGGGCTCCCGGTGTGTAGATGGAAGATGGTGAATGGCGCAGTGAAGAACGAGGACACAGGTTTGCAGTCTCTTTACCTTGTTTACTGAAGACTTCAGGCAGCTACAGTCCAGGGTACCAGATCAGAGGACAGACAGGGTCCGGTCAGTTTGGAAGCGAATCCAGAGTCCACTCTACCAGGTGGAGTTAAAAGCCTTCCTCTAGCGCGGTGGTGTTGTAGTCCCTTACTGCCTATGGCTTCAGATAAGGTCCTCACAGTTCTTCTCTCTGTCCCCCATATAGGATAGGACAATACCTGCATGACAGGTAACTCGAGCCTTTTTACAGGGACTCTAGCACGCCCCGGGCTCTATGTGTTACTGTGTCTCAGGTGTGTGTGGCGGACAGGTAACTTGCAGTTCAGCTGTCCTGCCAATCTCTGCTGTAAGTCGTAGAGTCCCTTACAACCTTGGTGGTCCGGCTACCGGTTATCTGCGCTTCAGAGGGAGGCAGCCTGCTCATAGCTGGTCTCCCTTGATGTTGCTCTCCTGTGCTTCGCTCTCCTTCATGCTCACTGAATAATGTTCGGCTTTCTGTATGTCTCTTTCCAGGAGCTGTAGTACTTCAGACTACATGGCCCCTTCAGACCTTCTGACCCTCTAGGTCGGTCTGCTCCCTTCCGTCTCTCTGACAAGCTGAACTCACTTTCCCTCCAAACCACAATATATATAAAGGGGAGTCACCTAGTAAATAGAATCAAAAGCTCCCCCTTGTGGCCTGGAGTGTGAACATGTTGTGTGTATGGTGGTTACCTGATAAAAGATATCCTTCATCGCTTTCAAATGTAACATCACTCTCCCCGTGAGGAAAGCAATGCTACTGTGATGACCAGGACCCTGGGGTGCCACACTGTACTGGACAGAAAATCCCAGGGGCTGACTGGAACAGTAAATATAAGGATAGTCATGGAGGAATGGATAGTAATGCTGAAGATGCCCTGTATTAAGGAACAGGAATTAAGAAGTGGTGTAAACCAATACTGCATTTTACAATCTGATGAACTTGAACTTTCCAGTTAATTGTTGCATAAGGCCGGCAACTGAATGTGATGCACCCCACTACTGACAGTACATTGGGACTGGGATACAATTTTCCTGTAAAGTGCTAGGACGTTATAAAGCAGCATCTTGTCCACGGCTACCACCCTTGGTCACTTTCCACTTATCTGGCTACCGTAATTGTTCCTTTACTATTGACTCTTCACTGTGTAGATTTGAGGTTGTGGGTTATAATAATCATCTAAGCGGGTTAATGATGCAACAAATTTTTATTCTTTACGTTCATGGTCTTACAACATCTCTGGGTAGATGGCCAAAATACATTGCCCTCACTCCACAAGTAGTAGTTCCATTGCCCCCATACCAGGCGATACCCACTGTCTCCCAACATTTTGCTGTCCGACAACTTTTGTATCTCCTGCCAGTATAGTCTATAGTCACAGTCCATGCTCTTCAAGACAACAGATAACACGACCGTAGCATGTGTATCTAGCTCCAGCCAGCAAGCAATCTCCAATCTCCATAGGCCTTACATACATGGGCACCAGGACCTAAACAAAAGAACTTCAACCCCCAACATCACCGCACCAACTCCATCACTAAACATGTGGCATATTGTTCTCCCTCTCCTGGGATCAGCCCCCTGGATGGGCAGAGGTGTTCACCCCCTCCCTCTTAGGCTAAGTGCACACATTGCAGAATTGCCGTGGAAATTTCCGCAGCAATTCTGCAGCTCCTGCCGCGGGTATATCGCATGCGGAATTGGCATGCATATTCCCGCAGAAAACTAGCGTTTTGCAAGCATAATTACCGTGCAGAATGCTAGCATTTTCCAAGCGATCTGTAGCATCGCTTGGAAAACTGATTGACAGGTTGGTCACACTTGTCAAACATAGTGTTTGACAAGTGTGACCAACTTTTTACTATTGATGCTGCCTATGCAGCATCAATAGTAAAAGATAGAATGTTAAAAATAATAAAAAAAAATAAAAAAAATGGTTATACTCACCTTCCGCAAACAGCCGATCTCCTCAGCGGCTTCCGTTCCTATAGATGGTGTGTGTGCAGGACCTTCGATGACGTCGCGGTCACGTGACCGCGACGTCATTGCGGTCATGTGACCGCGACGTCATCGCAGGTCCTTCACACACACCATCTATAGGAACAGAAGTGGCCACGTGCACCGCTGAGAGGCGGGAAGGCTCCGGGGCCATCAGAGGGTGAGTATATCACGATTTTTTATTTTAATTCTTTTTTTTTTAACAATTATATGGTGCCCAGTCCGTGGAGGAGAGTCTCCTCTCCTCCACCCTGGGTACCAACCGCACATGATCTGCTTACTTTCCGCATGGTGGGCATAGCCCCATGAGGGAAGTAAGCAGATCAATGCATTCCTATGTGTGTGGAATCCCCGCGATTCCGCAAATTTAATGAACATGCTGCATTTTTTTCTGGAATGCGATTCCGCTCAGGAAAAAAATGCAGCATGTGCACAAAAAATGCGGATTGCATTCTATTAAATAGGATGCTTAATATGAGTGTTTTTTTCACGGTTTTATAGCGTTTTTATAGCGAAAAAACGCAAAAAACCGCGAAAAATCTGCTACGTGTGCACATAGCCTTAAACATTTGCTGAAGAATATTCCCGAAGCCAAGTCTCCAGCCTGTCTGCAGGGCTATGTATTAAGGATGCCCACTGTAGAGAAGCGCAAAGACACAAATGTCCCCAACAGATGCAGGACAGAATTGCTAATGTAGGCCTTATATATACATGAGATCCAGCCAGCATATCTTTGTCTACTTACTGTCACTGAATGGAAACATTGATTTGAGAGGATGAACACTTTCCAGGCGAGATTTGTGCACCTTAAACTGATGAGCAAGCAAGTCTCTAATAAATACAACAATAAGATTGATGTACCAGTGCTCTGTGCTAAAAAAAAGTCTGTGGCCAGCTCCTCACATTCACCCTTAAGTCTGTCGCCTGGTTCTCAGTAAGTAAAAACTCTTGGACTATTACCTGACAGATCCGTAGTCATGGGGTAGACTAAAAGCTTATACTAGGAACCAGGTGACAAATTGAATGGCCAAGACAAGAGTGTAATCCAGGAACAAATCTGAGTTAACGATCACATGGACGTTGTGTCAATAAAACATGAATGATAATTCAGGTATACACATGTAGTCTGATTTGCAGGCAAAAAGACATTGCCAACTTTTGCTTTAAAAGGGTTGTCTTTTGTAGTCTATTCTTAGTATATAGGTCATCATCAATGCATCAGATCGGTGGAGTGCGACACCCAATCAATATCCCCACTGATCAGGGTACTGCACATCCACTGCAGCAAATATACAAGATGGACCCATGTATTTCTGCTCTGCAACTAAGCACATCAACCCACCGCTGTCAACGAGAATGGCTGATTGGCAGTGGGTGCCAGGTGTTTGCATTCCAACCTATCTGATATTGATGACCTATCCTAAAGATAGCCATCAATACAAAGAACCGGAGAACCCCTTTAGCACGTTAATGACCGGGCCAATTTTTACAATTCTGACCACTGTCCCTTTATGAGGTTATAACTCTGGAACGCTCCAACGGATCTTGGCGATTCTGACACTGTTTTCTCGTGACATATTGTACTTCATGATAGTGGCAAAATTACTTCGATATAACTTGCGTTTATTTGTGAAACAAACGGAAATTTGGCAAAAATTTTGAAAATTTTCGCAATTTTCCAAATTTGAATTTTTATGCCCTTAAATCACAGAGATATGTCACGCAAAATACTTAATAGGTAACATTTCCCACATGTCTACTTTACATCAGCACAATTTAGGAACCAACATTTTTTTGTTAGGGAGTTATAAGGGTTAAAAGTTGACCAGCAATTTCTCATTTTTACAACACCATTTTTTTTTTAGGGACCACATCTCATTTGAAGTCATTTTGAGGGGTCTATATGATAGAAAATACCCAAGTGTGACACCATTCTAAAAACTGCACCCTCAAGGTGCTCAAAGCCACATTCAAGAAGTTTATTAACCCTTCAGGTGTTTCACGGAAATTTTTGGAATGTTTAAATAAAAATTAACATTTAACTTTTTTTTTTTTTACACAAAATTTATTTCAGCTCCAATTTGTTTTATTTTACCAAGGGTAACAGGAGAAAATGGACCCCAAAAGTAGTTGTGCAATTTGTCCTGAGTACGCCGATACCCCATATGTGGGGGTAAACCACTGTTTGGGCGCATAGCAGAGCTCAGAAGGGAAGGAGCACCATTTGACTTTTCAATGCAAAATTGACTGGAATTAAGATGGGACACCATGTTGCGTTTGGAGAGCCCCTGATGTGCCTAAACATTGAAACCCCCCACAAGTGACACCATTTTGGAAAGTAGACCCCTTAAGGAACTTATCTAGATGCGTGGTGAGCACTTTGACCCAACAAGTGCTTCACAGAAGTTTATAATGCAGAGCCGTAAAAATAAAAAATCATATTTTTTCACAAAAATGATCTTTTCGCCCCCAATTTTTTATTTTCCCAAGGGTAAGAGAAGAAATTGGACCCCAAAAGTTGTTGTGCAATATCTCCTGAGTACGCTGATACCCGATATGTGGGGGTAAATGACTGTTTGGGTGCATGGCAGAGCTCGAAAGGGAAGGAGCGCCGTTTGACTTTTCAATGCAAAATTGACTGGAATTGAGATGGGACACCATGTCGCGTTTGGAGAGCCCCTGATGTGCCTAAACATTAAACCCCCCCACAAGTGACACCATATTGGAAACTAGACCTACCAAGGAACTTATCTAGATGTGTTGTGAGAACTTTGAACCCCCAAGTGTTTCAGTACAGTTTACAACGCAGAGCCGTGAAAAATAAAAAATCCTTTTTTTTCCCACAAAAATGATTTTTAGCCCCCCAAATTTATATTTTCCCAAGGGTAACAAGAGAACTTGGACCCCAAAAGATGTTGTCCAATTTGTCCCGAGTACGCTGATGCCCCATATGTTGGGGTAAACCCCTGTTTGGGCACACGGGAAAGCTCGGAAGGTAAGGAGCACTGTTTTACTTTTTCAATGCAGAATTGGCTGGAATTGAGATCGGACGCCATGTCGCGTTTGGAGAGCCCCTGATGTGCCTAAACAGTGGAAACTCCCTAATTCTAACTGAAACCCTAATCCAAACACACCCCTAACCCTAATCCCAACGGTAACCCTAACCACACCCCTAACCCTGACACACCCCTAACTCTAATCCCAACCCTACTCCCAACCGTAAATGTAATCCAAACCCTAACCCTAACTTTAGCCCCAACCCTAACCCTAACTTTAGCCCCAACCCTAACTCTAACTTTAGTTTCAACCCTAGCCCCAACCCTAACCCTAACCCTAGCCCTAGACCTAACCCTAGCCCTAAACCTAGCCCTAACCCTAGCCCTAACCCTAACCCTAGCCCTAACCCTAATGGGAAAATGGAAATAAATAAATTTTTTTAATTTTATTATTTTTCCCTAACTAAGGGGGTGATGAAGGGGGGTTTGATTTACTTTTATAGCATTTTTTATAGCGGATTTTTATGATTGGCAGCTGTCACACACTAAAAGACGCTTTTTATAGCAAAAAAGTTTTTGCGTCTCCACATTTTGAGACCTATAATTTTTCCATATTTTGGTCCACAGAGTCATGTGAGGTCTTGTTTTTTGCGGGACGAGTTGACGTTTTTATTGGTAACATTTTTGGACACGTGGCAGTTTTTGATTTTCCACGTTTGGTAAAATCAATAAAGCATTTTTATTCTTCGGGTCAGTACGATTACAGCGATACCTCATTTATATCATTTTTTTTATGTTTTGGCGCTTTTATACGATAAAAACTATTTTATAGAATAAATAATTATTTTGGCATCGCTTTATTCTGAGGACTATAACTTTTTTATTTTTTCTTTGATGACGCTGTATCATGGCTCGTTTTTTGCGGGACAAGATGATGTTTTCAGCAGTACCATGGTTATTTATATCCATCTTTTTGATCGCGTGTTATTCCACTTTTTGTTCGGTGGTATGATAATAAAGCGTTGTTTTTTGCCTCGTTTTTTTTTTTTTCCCCTAGGTGTTCACTGAAGGGGTTAACAGTTTTATAGGTTGGGTCGTTACGGACGCGGCGATACTAAATATGTGTACTTTTATTATTTTTTTTTATTTAGATAAAGAATTGTATTTATGGGAATAATATATATATTTTTTCTTTATTTAGGAATTTTTTTTTATTATTTTTTTTTTACACATGTGGAAATTTTTTTTTTTACATTTTTACTTTGTCCCGGGGGGTACATCACAGATCGCTGATCTGACAGTTTGCACAGCACTCTGTCAGATCGGCGATCTGATTTACAGTGCTGCAGGCTTACCAAGCTTCTGCTCTGAGCAGGCACTTGGTAAGCCACTCCCTGCAGGACCCGGATGCAGCCCCGCGGCCATTTTGGATCCGGGGACTGCAGGGAGAGGAGGTAAGAGACCCTCGGAGCAATGCGATCACATCGCGTTGTTCCGGGGGTCTCAGGGAAGCCCGCAGGGAGCCCCCTCCCTGCGTGATGCTTCCCTGTACCGCTGGCACACCGCGATCATGTTTGATCGCGGTGTGCCGGGGGTTAATGTGCCGGGGGCGGTCCGTGACCGCTCCTGGCACATAGTGCCGGATGTCAGCTGCGATAGTCAGCTGACACCCGGCCGCGATCAGCCGCGCTCCCCCGTGAGCGCGGCCGATCGCACTGGATGTACTATCCCGTCGGTGGTCATATGGGCCCACCCCAACTCGACGGGATAGTACGTCCAATGTCAGAAAGGGGTTAAATAGGCTGCCTGTAAAATGTCTTCTCAGAGAAATCTGCTCCTTTCTCTGTCAAAACTGAGCAGTCATTATCGATTTTCTCAATTCTCAAGTAAATTTTGTATTCAGTGAAGACAGACTTTCCCATTACTGAGATAGAAGCTGATGGCTGCTACTGAAGAGGGTCTATCTAGATCGGAAGGGGAGGAGGAGGAAGGCGCTCTGCCTCTAGCTCCTCCCCCTCCTGTCTACATAGAATCCGTAGCAACTGCCATCTCCTATCTCAGTAATGGGAAAGATTTTACCTCAGAATTGAGAATTTTGATAATGACTGATCAGTTTTGGCAAAGAAGCAGAATTCTCTGATAAGATATAATACAAAGTTGCTTATTTTCATGTGTACTATTGATTCATGAAGCAAATATTAAAATGACAGTTCTCTGGTGAGAAGAATAACATGGCTCAACATAGAAGCTGGATTTTCTGAGTAACTTTTTAACATCTGCATAATAGAACAGAGAATCTGTGCTTGACAGTGAACAGAGACCTATGGCATAGTGAAATAAAAGCAACTTTCTTTTAACCAGTTTCTGATAATACAAAAAGCCTGTGTGAAGGATGGCACCAGAGAGATCAAGCAGAATCCCACCGCTGCCACCACATGTGACAAACCTCGCCACCCCACCTGACGTCACTATTACATCAGAGGGATCACATGGTACGGTCTCCTCACTTACACTAATGTGACATTCCGCACCCCTGGAGACACTTAAGGTCAGCTTGGCACAGTTTTACATAGACACCACCCTGTCCTCACGGGCCCCGACGGAAGGAGAGTGAGAGGATGCGGCCCACGCAGTCGCTGACGTGGCACCACACTTGGGCACAACCATAACAGGCTTAGAGGCCCCTTTCACCAGTAAAACAGAGCGCGGCTAGCCAGGTAGGACTACCACCAGTTCCTCGTTAGATATAAGTCTGGTCCGTTAACGGGATTATATCGGGCTAAAAACCAGCCCCGGTAGCATGGAAGGTTAAAACCCGAGAACACGGACGTGTGGATTTGTGGATCTAGATAAAAGAGCAGCCCAATGTTAAATTATATATTTAATTGCCTTAAGGGCACACTAGACAATATACTATATTCACAATGGTTTTACATGTGCAACGGTCAGATATGCAAATACAGGTGAAGTGCAAAAGATATAAGCAGATGAATTATGTCAATTACCGATGTGATGTTTGACGATGTGTGTTGGGCCACATGGGGACATGGGGTTGTCAGCTAGTTCCTTCATAGCACGTTACTCAACATGCCCCCCCCTTTTTGAAGTGAACAGCAGGCATGACAAAGAGAGGGAGCACATGGTTTTACACATGATTTTTTCATGCTTTTTTGTTTACCAAAGACACCATACTGACATCTTAGTTTTTTTTACCAAAAAATGGGGATATGTCCTACACTGGGTCGATTTGCAGACAAAATTTGCCCATTAGGGTGAATAAATTGTAAAAAATAGCATATGGATGCTACCAGAAGCCAGTGTTGTTTTACAGACAAAAAAGATGGGTACACAGTAGTGCTGATTGAGCACTAAAATGCTTGAGTGCTCAGTACTCGAATAAAGCAGATCGGACGCTCGGACTGTCTTGACTTGAGTACGTACAGGGTATAGTGGAAATCAATGGGAAACTCAAGTATTTTTCCAGAAGACCCTAGGGGGAGGGCTCGGGAGGCAGGAGAATCGCTCAAATGGAGGGAAAAGCACATCTCTGACTCCCAAGTCGCCGCTGGGAACAATATTATCAGAGCATTACGCCACATTTCACATTTGTGGACTAACAGTAAAACATACAAAATTGTCATGCTGCTGCAATGCAGTTAGGTGCAGGTTTCACTAGATGGCAGTAGAGAGGAAGCAGGTAGGCACCTAAACAAGGCTAACCTGCAGTGAAACAGTGAGGCTACCACAGGTGGCAGCAGAATAGTCAAGACAAACCAGGTCAAATCCTAGACTGTAGCGGAGTACCAAAGGAATAAGCAAAATCACGGTCAGAGACAAGCCTAGGGGTCAGTAACAGTCAGGAGCACATAAGCCAAAAGACAAATAACAGAAACAGGTCAGGTCAAAACCAGGGAGTCTGCACACTAAAGAGAAACACTGAGTCAAGATGGGAATGGGAAAACAGAGACACTGGTTCAGACAGCAAATGCAGCAGGACAAATCAGAGCAATCAGAGTCAGCTTACAGCAGTACTAGGCAGAAAATATAACTGACATGATCTGCAGGACACAGCGAGGCTAAATAGCAATGAAAACACAAAAAAGCACAGTAAAACCAAAAACACTCTGTTGCAAAAAAATCACAGTAGACAGCAAGTGCTGGTAAAAAGATGGAAAAAACAGGGTATTTGGTTGATACGTTTTTTGCAAAAAATGTATATTAAGCCGCTCTACCAAACGTCAAGGTATACCCATATCAGAGCAGTCCTAGCTAATGTATGTAATCCCTATCTGATGTATTTAAAACCTGGTCATATGTGCAATACCTGTATGAGCAGGATTCAGAAAAGGAATGTCCATGTGGACACGCTGGACAGAACGGCTCCTGTGCGCACAGCTCAAAAAAAAAGGGGTGGAGGCCTCCCCAGTCTTGTGGACACAAGAAAACAATTATGTGAAACCAGAACACATGAGCTGCGCGCACGGTGAACAAGCCCGTAGAGACATGCTCACACCACCAAGAGACTTGAAAACACAAAAAAGCACAGTAAAACCAAAAACACTCTGCTGCAAAAAAATCACAGTAGACAGCAAGTGCTGGTAAAAAGATGGAAAAAACAGGGTATTTGGTTGATACGTTTTTTGCAAAAAATGTATATTAAGCCGCTCTACCAAATGTCAAGGTATACCCATGTCAGAGCAGTCCTTGCTAATGTATGTAATCCCTATCTGATGTATTTAAAACCTGGTCATATGTACAATACCTGTATGAGCAGGATTCAGAAAAGGAATGTCCATGTGGACACGCTGGACAGAACGGCTCTTGTGTGCACAGCTCAAAAAAAGAGGGGTGGAGGCCTCCCCAGTCTTGTGGACACAAGAAAACAATTATGTGAAACCAGAACACATGAGCTGCGCGCACGTTGAACAAGCCCGTAGAGACATGTTCACACCACCAAGAGACTTGAAAACACAAAAAAAGGCTAAATAGCAAACCTGAGACTTGACTGAGGCTGAGAAAAGTTAACCCCTGACATGATCAGACCGGGTAAAGGGAAGACAGGACTCAAAACCCGATCTGGATCATGACAAAAAACAAAAATAAAATGGATTTTTCAGCAAATAATGTTAGTAAACATTCTTTCCTGTATAATGACTTGTATATAAGGTAAAATTAAAAAGAGAATAAAAAACACCTCCTCCACCTCTTAATAGCCATGCCATCTCTCACACTATTTCTCCGTTGCATATGACTACAGTAGATGACATAGTAGAGGGGGAAATAAAACTACCCCCACCAGTAGTCACCGGTAAATGTAGTAGTTTTACTTAACATTGTAACATTTTACTACCCTATCTGGGCATGTGGTGTGTGTGACATGGTCAGACACATCCTGCTTAACTTTTGAAGGAGGGACTCTGAAACTCACAAAGCCTATGGGGACAATGCAAGAACTTCCAAAAATTAGAAGGAAGAGGAACTCCAATACACCCTATATTAGACATAAAGGACGGCCTCATATACTGTGTCTCATCATTATCTCCCTCTTGAGACACTAATTGCCGTTCCCCACCGTCTTGTTCTGACCATGGCCGCTCAAAATCAATGGCTACCCAGAATCAATAAATGGAAATGCTAAGACCTCCCTAAGCGTCCGAGTGTGAGATCACGTTTCTCCTTGGAGTCGCCATGGTGGGAGGAAGGAGGATCAGAGTGTGGATTTCGTGGTCCAGACTCTTGGCTAGTGAGACTGGGCCACGTGGAAGACAAGGTGATGCTGGGAAACATATTGGAAGCATTATCTACCATCCAACTGACCGCCTATTCACACTGTTCTGGCTTCAAGAGTGATGTCCCACGCCCCCCTGCAAAGTGAGACAGGAAGCTAATCTCGTGGATGAGCGTGTTTGTTGTTCTCCTGCAACAGGCACATTTTCACCTGGCCACGGCCTCGGCCTCTACATGCACCATCAGGAGCATGTCCACTTCCCCATCCGTTACAGCACGCCTTGCGCATTTCAAATTAGATATACAATATGTGCTTGCAAACTTTACAGTATTAATGGGGAAAATAAAATGTGTAGCCCTGAAAAGGACTTTTGTTTTTAATTTGCTGCAGCAGTATATCTATAGAAGGACTTTAAGGCAATAAATGCTGCCTATATGCCTGTAATCCAAAACCATCCCTCCTCCACCAGCTAGCCATACACTGAATGCAGGTAACAGCGGTTTTACTAGAGAATGGGCACTATGTAGCCCTGAAAAGAATGTCTGCTTTAAAATAAGTTCTCTCTGAACTGCTTCCTGAAAACAGTGTACCAAGCATCATCATTAAATAAGACTCATTGACGCGATGTGGCCGGCCAATCACAGTAATGCCAGTAGCTAACATGGCTACTGAATTAACGTGTATGACAGGCAATCTCTGCTTCTTTATTGACTGTCTAACATCCGTGAAACATGGCGCTCGAACACCCTCGATACTTGACCGAGTAACGACTGTACGCAAGCACCCCGATGCTCTCTTGACTATGGAGCAGTGGCGAGCACGCTCGCTAATAATTACTACACTATCATTTTTTGAGGTCAAGAAAGAAAAAACAGAAGTGAGAATTCCGTCTTATACTCTAAGTAGATATAAGATCTTTCTAGCTTCTGCACAGTCAATTTTAGATGGAAGCAGCCATTGTGGTTTTATACATGGATGTCACTATGCCCTGTTTGTGTTCTGACTACTTTGATGTTCTCTGTTGAATATGTGAGAAAATGGCTTTTCTTTGTTCCTGATACATTTCATTCACATGTACAGTAACTAACTTTATAGTCATTTCTTACAATATAACTTATGGATGATTTTTACTGTATCTACTATATAATTGTCTAAGGGTCACTTCTTTCTTTCTGTCTGTCCTTCTACTGTCTGTCACGGAAATCCCAAATCGCTGATTGGTCGCTGCAAAACAGCCACGACCAATCAGCGACGGGCACAGTCCGTGGCAAAATGGCTGCTCCTTACTCCCCGCAGTCAGTGCCTGCAGTCCATACTCCCCTCCAGTCAGCACTCACACAGGATTAATGGCAGCGTTAACGGACCGCGTTATGCCGCGGTGTAACGCACTCCGTTAACGCTGCTATTAACCCTGTGTGACCAACTTTTTACTATTGATGCTGCCTATGCAGCATCAATAGTAAAAAGATCTAATGTTAAAAATAATTAAAAAAATAAAAAATAGTTATATTACTCACCGTCCGTCGGCCCCTCGGATCCAGAACAGACCTTTCCCGTTCCTCGCGACGCTCCGGTGTCCGCTCCATGCATTGCGATCTCACGAGATGATGACATAGCGGTCTCGCGAGACCGCTACCTCATCATCTCGTGAGACCGCAATGCACTCTTGGCACCGGAGCGCGCGAGGAGCATCGGTAAACGCTTCGCCTGGATCCGGGGGCCAACGAAAGGTGAGTATATAACTATTTTTTATTTTAATTCTTTTTTTTAGCAGGGATATGATGCCCACATTGCTATATACTACGTGGGCTGCGCAATATACTATGTGGGCTGTGCAATATACTATGTGGGCTGTGCAATATACTGCATGGGCTGTGCAATATACTGCGTGGGCTGTGCAATATACTGCGTGGGCTGTGCAATGTACTACGTGGGCTGTGCAATGTACTACGTGGGCTGTGCAATGTACTACATGGGCTGTGCAATGTACTACATGGGCTGTGCAATATACTGCGTGGGTTGTGCTATATACTACGTGGGCGGTGCAATATACTATGTGGGCTGTGCAATATACTACGTGGGCTGTGCAATATACTACGTGGCTGTGCAATATACTATGTGGGCTGCGCAATATACTACCTGGGCTGTGCAGTATACTACATGGGCTGTGCAATATACTACATGGGCTGTGCAATATACTACATGGGCTGTGCAATATACTGCATGGGCTGTGCAATATACTACATGGGCTGTGCAATATACTGCGTGGGCTGTGCAATGTACTACGGGGGCTGCGCAATGTACTACGTGGGCTGTGCAATGTACTACGTGGGCTGTGCAATATACTGCGTGGGCTGTGCTATATACTACGTGGGCTGTGCTATATACTACGTGGGCTGTTCAATATACTACGTGGGCTGTGCAATATACTACGTGGCTGTGCAATATACTACGTGGCTATGCTATATACTATGTGGGCTGTGCTATATACTACGTGGGCTGTGTTATACACTCTGTGGCCTGTGTTATACACTGTGTGGGCTGTGTTATACACTATGTGGGCTGTGTTATACAGTACGTTGGCTGTGTTATATACTGCGTGCGTGGGCTGTTATATACTGTACTACATGGCTGTGTTATATGCTATGTGGGCTGTTATACACTCCGTGGGCTGTGCTATATACTACGTGGCTGTGCTATATACTCCGTGGGCTGTGTTATATACTACGTGGCTGTGCTATATACTCTGTGGGCTGTGCTATATAATCCGTGGGCTGTGCTATATACTACGCGGCTGTGCTATATACTACGTGGCTGTGCTATATACTACTTGGCTGTGCAATATACTACGTGGCTGTGCAATATACTACGTGGCTGTGCTATTTACTACGTGGGCTCTTATATACTACGTGGCTGTGCTATATACTACGTGGCCGGCCACGAACAATCAGCGACAGGCGCAGTCCGGCCGCGAATTGGCGCGGGATTTGAACCATGCTTCACTAATTGGTTGCGGCCGGCCGAATCCTGTGTATTTAATGTATTATTCTAAAATCTTCAGAAATAAACTACATACATATTCTAGAATACCCGGTGCGTTAGAATCGGGCTACCATCTAGTAAGTTATAATCAGACACAAATGCTTGTCATCAGATCTACATGTTAATGTAAAAATGCTGTTGTCTCCTTGCGTGTTCATATCACAACCTAGAAGAGACACATTAAATAAAAGATGACTTGCACACATTTCACACCCACATATAAAATATGCAGCACTCTTTACCTAGTAATGTGCAAGTCAAGTTTCTATGACAAGTTATTAATAATTTAACTCTCTTTTATCCCTGGAATTTCTGCCAGCGTTCATTTATCTGCATTGCCATTACCATCCATTTTTGTACATTACTGGAAGACTTTTGTATTTAAAATTCCCAAGCTGATCGCACATGTTCATATTTGATTAACATCCAGCCTAACAAGCAGATTGCTGCAATGTGTAATTTCTCCCATAAAATGTTCAAATATTCAAAATTAAAGATGTATCTCCTGTTTTGGATTTTCAGACAATAGATAATTTCTTGTGGTTTTCTGGGAGCGGAGATACCCATTTATGCTTCTTTGTTCTTAGAGTCGCTCTCTGGGAACAGAAAAAACATATATAACTAAAGGAAATGTTGTTATAAATAAATTCCTAAACACTTTTAATTTGCAAATTACATTCATTTTGTCTAGAGAGGCAATCACTATAGAATTAAGATGGTCGCCAACTACTCTGACAGAAACCTGTCCTAGAATGTTAGGACAGGAGCCACTGAGCATGTGCTGTAGGAAGTAGTATGACCTGGAAATATATGGAGATACCTACAGTATACCATGTGTTGTCACTCATAGCACCCCTGGTATCTCTAGTATTAGATCACAAAGACAGGGTGGCCAGTAGTGTGAGCAGCCTCTACTTAACTCAACACCCCTGCTATCTCTCATAGTAGATCAGATAGGGTAGGCTGCAGTGTAAGGGTACTGTCTCACAGTGGCACTTTGGTCGCGATGACGGCACGATCCGTGACGCTCCAGCGTCGCTCCATTATCGCTCCAGCGTCGTAGACTGCGGTCACTCTTTGCAATGCAGGGCGCTGGAGCGATAATTTCATGACGTATTTACGATGTAGAAGCCGTTGGTTACTGTGCGCACATCGTATACAACCTTTGTTACACGATGCAATCATGCCGCCACAGCGGGACACTTGACGACGAAAGAAAGTTTCAAACGATCTGCTACGACGTACGATTCTCAGCGGGGTCCCTGATCGCAGTAGCGTGTCAGACACAGCGATATCGTAAGTATATCGCTGGAACGTCACGGATCGTGCCGTCGTAGCGACCAAAGTGCCACTGTGAGACGGTACCCTAAGAGGCCTCTTCTTAATTCAGTACACTTCTTATCTCCAGTATTAGACCATAAAGACAGGGTCTACAACACTGTGGGCATCCTCCTATTATCTCAGCAATCCTGGAATCTCCTGTATTAGGTGAGAAAGATAGGATAGGCAGCCATCTGAGCATTATTAGAAGAGAAAGACGGGGTGGACAGTGGTATGAGCTGCTTTTCTTACCTCAGCACCCCTGGTATATCCAGTATTGATCAGAAAGATAGGGTAGAAAACACTGTGGGTGTCCGTTTCTTACCTCAGCAATCCTGATATCTCCAATGTTAAATCAGAAAGAAAGGGTGGTCAAGAGCGTAAGCAGCATCTTCTTACCTCAATATCCCTGGTATCTCCAGTATTAGATGAGATAAACATGGTGGACAGCGATGCGAGCAGCCTCTTCTTACCTCAGCACTCCTTGAATCTTGGTTATTAGCTCATAAAGGCAGGGTAGACAGCAGTGAGAGCAGCTTCTTCTTACCTCAGCACTACCGGTGTCTCATGTATTATATCAGATACACATGTAATGATCACACGGCCACCTCAACACCATCGGAGCTACTGCAACCCCTGACCTACTGTCGCCTTCCCCATAATCCTGTAGAATGTAAGCCCGCAAGGGCAGGGTCCTCGCCCCTCTGTATCAGTCTGTCATTGGTAGTTTGTTTACTGTAAGTGATATCTGTAATTTGTATGTAACCCCTTCTCATGTACAGCACCATGGAATTAATGGTGCTATATAAATAATAATAACAATAATAATAGACATGGTGGACAGCTGTGTGATCAGCCTCTTTCCTCTGCTCCCCTGCTAACTCCTGTATTTGATGAGAAAGACAATATAGACAGCCCTATGAGCAACCTCTTATTTCCTCAGCAGTCCTTGTATCTCTGGTATTAGATAGGAAAGACAGGGTGGACAGCAGTGTGGGCAGCCTCTGCCTACCACAGTACCCCTGGTATCTCCAGTATACTGTATATTAAAGTATATCAGAACACAGTTCATTAAGAATAAAAATGTGCAAAAAGGCAAAGCAGAAAAAGAGGGGGTGCAAAAAAAATTGTTTTATATCACCCACAAAGAAAGTCCTAGTGCAGTCCAGTGTTTGCTCCAAATGTCTCACATAAAGAGTACTCTGCTCATATGAGATGGAGATATAAGTGGGGTGTGTTTAAGACAGTGCTGCTGGAAGTGCTTACAGTGCAAAAGAACAGGGTAGAAAAAGTGCATGTGCAGCGCCCCAGAGTCCTGGTCGTTGCAGTACTGACGCTCCGCCGCTAAGGGGAGTGATGGTACGTCTGATGGCACTTAAGGAGTTCACCTGACCAGGTATCACAGTCACACTATACACTTCACATTCTGGCCACCAGGGGGAGCAAAGGGTTCTATGTATTAGGCCACTCCTCACAATCTGGTAAAACTGGGGGCTGGATAGGAAGTTTGTCAGAAGCTGACTGGGTTGGATCCAGGCAACATCCTGTGGCAGAGGGTGTTGCAGGGGAAGATTCAGGGGGGTCTCTGTCAGGGGTGGGATCCTGACAGTGGCCTAGCGAACAGAACAGAACGTTACGGAGCCGCGCCTGCACCCGTTGCGGCGGCATCCTAAGAAAGGAAACGAAGCAAGGTTTATTGTAGAGAAGTGAGAAACGAGATCGCAGCAAAAAGGAGATAAAGCCAGTAGGAGTCGTGCCGTAAGATCGAGGAAACATCCTACTGAGGCACGTAGCCGGGGGCCGGAACGCAGAGGAAGTATTAGGCTCCAAGCAATACTTCAAACAGCGGCAGGACAGTTAATTTTGGGTTGGCTGTCTCACCTAAATCACCTAAGCAGACATAGGGGGCAATTGTGGGAGAGGGGCGTCACTAGGGTCCCGGAAGAACTCCAGGCCTACCCGTCATACGGGTGCGTCCTATACATATTATCTGGGGGACGGAGAAAGAACATCAGAACAGATATGAGTTGTGAGAGAAGAACATCAGAAACAAACACAACAGTTGTGAGAACTATCCCGTGGTGCTCAGCAGGGAGGTACTACAACACACAGGCGATAGAAGGTAGGCACTGATTTCCACCTGCAAAGGAAACTCTGGATGTGCCTTCGGACCGGCCGGTCTCAGCCAGCCCTGTTAGCAGTATTCTGGATTGCGGATCCTGAAGCCTTCAGTAAAGAGGTAAAGAGACTGCAACCCTGTGTCCTCGTTATTCATCGCACCTTGCACCACGCACCACCATCACACCTTTCATTGGACGCCCCTTAGCAGGGTCACGGACCGGGTCTAGCCACCGTGACAACCCCAGAACTGAGAGAGGCCCGATACCGAGTACCCCGCGGCCCTGCATCTGGGGGCGCTCCACATGTGCTTGGCTCATACTTACAGTACAGACCAAAAGTTTGGACACACCTTCTCATTTAAAGATTTTTCTGTATTTTCATGACTATGAAAATTGTACATTCACACTGTAGGCATCAAAACTATGAATTAACACATGTGGAATTATATACTTAACAAAAAAGTGGGAAACAACTGAAATTATGTCTTATATTCTAGGTTCTTCAAAGTAGCCACCTTTTGCTTTGATGACTGCTTTGCACACTCTTGGCATTCTCTTGATAAGCTTCAAAAGGTAGTCACCGGGAATGGTCTTCCAACAATCTTGAAGGAGTTCCCAGAGATACTTAGCACTTGTTTGCCCTTTTGCCTTCACTCTGCGGTCCAGCTCTCCCCAAACCATCTTGACTGGGTTCAGGTCTGGTGACTGTGGAGGCCAGGTCATCTGGCGTAGCACCCCATCACTCTCCTTCTTGGTCAAGTAGCCCTTACACAGCCTGGAGGTGTGTTTGGGGTCATTGTCCTGTTGAAAAATAAATGATGGTCCAACTAAACGCAAACCGGATGGAATAGCATGCAGCTGCAAGATGCTGTGGTAGCCATGCTGGTTCAGTATGCCTTCAATTTTGAATAAATCCCCAACAGTGTCACCAGCAAAGCACCATCACACCTCCTCCTCCATGCTTCATGGTGGGAACCAGGCATGTACAGTCCATCCGCTCACCTTTTCTGCATCGCACAAAGACACGGTGGTTGGAACCAAAGATCTCAAATTTGGACTCATCAGACCAAAGCACAGATTTCCACTGGTCTAATGTCCATTCCTTGTGTTCTTTAGCCCAAACAAGTTTTTTCTGCTTGTTGCCTGTCCTTAGCAGTGGTTTCCTAGCAGCTATTTTACCATGAAAGCCCGCTGCACAAAGTCTCCTCTTAACAGTTGTTGTAGAGATGTCTGCTGCTATAACTCTGTGTGGCATTGACCTGGTCTCTAATCTGAGCTGCTGTTAACCTGCGATTTCTGAGGCTGGTGACTTGGATAAACTTATCCTCAGAAGCAGAGGTGACTCTTGGTCTTCCTTTCCTGGGGCGGTCCTCATGTGAGCCAGTTTCTTTGTAGCTCTTGATGGTTTTTGCCACTGCACTTGGGGACACTTTCAAAGTTTTCCCAATTTTTTGGACTGACTGACCTTCATTTCTTAAAGTAATGATGGCCACTCGTTTTTCTTTACTTAGCTGCTTTTTTCTTGCCATAATACAAATTCTATCAGTCTGTTCAGTAGGACTATCAGCTAAAAATCTTTAAATGAGAAAGTGTGTCCAAACTTTTGGTCTGTACTGTACATAATAACACAATGAGTAAACCCTGCCCTGCTGCCCCTGGTGGATCACGATTCCACCCGCTGCTGTCTCGGGCACATGTTAGCTGTTCAAAACAGCTGACATGTGTCCAGGCGTAAAGATGTGTTCTCACCGCCGGAGCCCACATCAAAGGGAGGGAGTCCGACGTGGGCGTACTATTACACCCAACGTCAGAAAAGGGTTAAGGTCATGGAGTAGCCTAGCCAGTCTCCAGACCATAATCCTATAGAAAACTTATGGAGGAAGTTGTCAAGCGACAGCCTCAAAATCTTAATGATTTAGAGATGATCTGTAAAGAGGAGTGGACCAAAATTCCCCCTGACATGTGCACAAGCCTCATCATCAACTACAAAAAACATCTGACTGCTGTGCTTGCCAACAAGGGTTTTGCCACCAAGTATTAAGTCTTGTTTGCCAGAGGGATCAAATACTTATTTCTCACTGCAAAATGCAAATAAATGTATATAATTTATGCAATGTGATTTTCTGGATTTTATTTTTCAGATTCTACCTCTCAATGTTAAAATTAACCTACCCTTAAAATTATAGACTGTTCATGTCTTTGTCAGTGGGCAAGTTTACAAAATCAGCAAAATCCCTTTTTTTTCACACTGTAAATCGAATGAGCTGTTCCCAGATTTATGTTCTATGGTACCAGATTTATTGGTACATTAACAGAGCAGATAGGTCTTTGCCAGAAATGTTACAATGTATATTGTGACATGCTCAGTGATAAAGACCTTATTACATTGATGCATCTCAGCTATTAGAATAATATGTTATTTGTATATAGTTGCTCATTCAGTGTGGGGATGGAGTTTAGTCATTTAGCCCTCTATTTGAGCAGAAACCGATTGTGTGATAAAGAAAACTGTATGCAGAAAATGTGCAGAAAGCAATTTGTACTCATTTTACTGTCGTGTACTGTATATTCATATAGTGACAGGTTATTTATTGCCAAGTGTATTAGGGTGAAAATAGTGAGACCAGATGAAGCTGAAAAGTGCTGGTAGCAGGATATTATAACACTATACTTGCAGGCTTTCCCTGTTTAATGGAGTACATAACTCCACCAGCAACGTATTGCGTATTTTTAGTAATCATGATCTGAGAAATATAACATTCTATGAATAAAAGTTGCTGGAAATCACTGTTAAATGGCTACAGAAACAAGTCTCCTGAATTGTGGGATAATTTGAATTACTTAAAGAATGTTTATACAAGAAGGAATATTAGTATTTGATTCAATAATGGCTTCTTGGATAAACAAAAGATAGTTAACATGGTTCTTAAAGTGAGTCTGTCGATAGAAAATTAGTGTTCAAACCAAGCACATTACCTTGTGGGGGACAGAGTCCTTAATACAGGTAGATAATATTTTTTTAAATACTGCCTGTACCACATGCCTCACCAGAGAGGTTTGAGAGATTAGGGAGGTGAAAAAGTGGCTCCGTAATTGGTGCTGGAAGGAGGGTTTGGGGTTCGTGAGAACTGGGATGACTTTTCTTGGAAATACTGGGTCTACGCTAGTGATGGCTGCACCTAAATGGAGAGGGTACAACTGTGCTAGAGGAAAAAATGTTGAAGGTTGGAGGAGTATTTAACCTAGGGAGGGTGGGGGGTGGGCAATTACTGTACAGCTGGAGAAGATAGTGTAGATTGTCAGAGGTGTAGCATTGGGAGGCAGGCAGGTCTTCTTCCCGGGCACAGCCAGCAGGTCTGCCTAATGCGGTTGTATGAAATGTCTCTCCTGGTCTGCATTTTGGTGCCCCCAAGACTGCTAGTTAGCCATTCTCTGAGGCAGCTGTCAAGCTGACAGTCGGCTCAGAGAAGGTGCAGCGCATCGGCTTCCAGTGTAGAATTGTACTTGCATCTTTCATACGAGAGTAGTTGAAGATCTGAGTGCCAGGTAAGAGCGATCTCATCAGTGTGATCAGGTCATGTGCTGATGTCACTTTCCAACTCTGCAGAGGCACACATCAGTGGTAGGTGCTCCAGACCAGAAAAGCTGAAGGATTCATTGTAACGGGGGGGGGGGGGGGGAATTTAGGGTTGGGGTTTAGTGTTTGGGGAAAATTTAGTGTGATAGGGAGATTTAGAGTGGAGGGAGGGGTGAGGAAGATTTAGTGTAACGGGGTGGGGAAGATTTGAGGTCACAAGTTTGGAGAGCAAGGAAGGGACAGGTGCAGGCACAATATGGAAAGCGGGAGAAATTTAAAGACATAGTATGAGGAGCAAGTGGATAGGTGGGGGCATGTATGAGGAAATAGTTTGGAGGGATGGGTGCAGACACAATATGGTGAGTTTTGGGATATGTGCAGAAATAGTATGGGGAGTTAGTGTGATGGGATGTGGGCAGACACAGTATGGGGAGCGAGGGTGAAAGGATGTGTGCAGACACAGAATGGGAAGTGGGGGATGTATGAGGAGGCAGTATGGAGAGCAAGGGGTAAATATATTAGGAGACAGTATGGTTAGCAGTGGGGTAGTGAGAGAAGACAGTTTGAGGAGGGAGGGGGAAATATGTGAGAAGTCTATTGAGGGGAATAGTGTGAGGAGGCAGTATGGGGGGAGAAAAGTGTGAGTGGGCACAGAATAGAGACTGAGAACTGCGGGTGATAGCATGGGGGACAGTGTAAGGGTTCAGCCAGGAGGTGACAGTATGCCAAGGAGGGGGAGTGTAATGAGGGGGCACAGCATACAGACTGGGTCCTATAGAGGAGACACAGTGTGATGGGATAGTGTGAAGAGGAGGCCTGGTATGGGAAGGAAAGGACAGTGTGGAGCACATGTACCATAAAAGGGACAGTATGGGGGTTATATTTTGTGCAGGGAATATAGTGATGCTGACTAATTCTCATATTTTTATTTATGTTTGAAGCATTAAAGGGGTTGTTCAAGGTTGTGCACATTGCACGCTGTCAGGATTCTCTGATGCTGGCAATTTACATACATGCGGTCATGTGCCGACTAGGCATTCGTGGCCTCTCTCAATGAAAATGAATTGTGCGAGACAGAAAAAGTGTAGTCAAAATGAGGCCAGAAGTATACAAATCGCATACTTGTGCTGACAAGAACATCCACTCTTGCCACCAGCAAGAGAGAATCCTATAAGTCAGCAGTGCATGCGCTGTAAGAATTTAGAAGTCTGCTGTCACATAGAGTGACTGCAGACTTTCATCTCAAACCTGGACAAGCCTTTTAATTATAAGATGAAGCATTATGGCATGCTAGTGCTAACAGCATGTAATATCCTCACTGTCAGGATTCAGTTCTGCTTGCTGGTTCCAGCAGTCATCACATGGCCACTTCACTTATATGCAATTTTTATGCTTATGGTCACATGACAATTAGCGTCTCTTCCTGCTTCTCAGTAGTATATAGCAGATGGTAATCCAATCTTAATAGGTAGGGATTAGCGTATCGAAATAGGTGTGTATGATAAAACTAATATACTTTATTAGGATCAATTAAAATTAAAAATACAAAAACAAATACAGGTGCACGTACAAAAACAAACAAATTAGCGTTGGTACTGCACACTAAATTATAGTAATCACCTAGGAACCCATAGGATGTCCTATCCTTATTGGCATAATCGGATACTTGTGCTCTATGTCAAATCAGGCCTATAAAAGCATTGTGCAATATTCACATACCCAAGTGGTTCATCTCCCACAATCAATATTGCATGCTTTTTATAAAGGGTCTGAATACTTATGACCATGTGATATTTCAGTTTTTAATAAATTTGCAAAAATTTCTACATTTCTGCTTTTTTTCAGTCAAGATGGGGTGCAGAATGTACATTAATGAGAAAAAAATGAACTTTTTTGAATTTACCAAATGGCTGCAATGAAACAAAGACTGAAAAATTTAAAGGGGTCTGAAGACTTTCCATACCCACTGTATCCTATGGGAATAAACAAGCTAGAAATTGGAGGAAACCACTTTGGCTAAATAGAGCTGTAATGAATAGGTGTCTTATTGACATCTCTCCATTATTAACCAGGCTTAATGTCACCTTACATTAGCAAGGTGACATTAATCCCTTATTACCCTATATCCCACTGCTACTTCGGAGTGAGAAGAGCGTGGCTAAGAGCCAGAATAGGCCCATCTTACAGGTGTGCCTTTTCTGGGGTGGCTGGGGCAGATGTTTTTAGCCAGGGGGGCAATAGCCATGGTCCCTCTCTAGGCTATTAATATCTGCCCTCAGTCACTGGCTTTCCCACTCTGGCGGAGAAAATTGCACGGGAGCCCACGATAGTTTTTTCCGTGCTTTAACCCTTTATTTTAACACCTAGAGCTCCCAAATTTTACACACAGACACTTCTAACATTATTAGTGAGGAATATATAGAAATATAATGGATATGATACGATTTACTGTATGTAAACCATGTCTCATATCCTGTCGGGTTTGATAAGGAGATAGCAAAAGCCGGCAATTGAATTACCGGCTTTTAAGCTATCTAGCTCTGTATTAAATATAAACATATATATATATATATATATATATATATATATATATATATATATATCAATGAAGAGAGAAGAAGAAGAAGGAGCGCACTTCACAGGAGATCCATTGCAGGTAACTTTTATTGAAGCACGTAGTACATCTTCACGGCCGAGGGTGCTGGGGAGGGAGTGTGGCTGTGCGGGACAACAGCTGTTTCGCGCTTGACTGGCGCTTCAACAGGTCCGTGAGAATGGCTGCAAGAACGCTGGGTGAAATAGGGTCAGGTGTGGGGAGGGTGTGTACCTCCCATCCACTTCCCCCCATGCAATTCCGCCTCCACCTCACCTTGTGACGAGATAAAACATACTTTAAAAACAATGCACTGATTTATACAAAAAATGTCAAAATAGAAACAATCAAATAAGGACAAAAGAAACAAACAAGGAGAGTTTAACATATAATTCTAATATAGAAAAATACTGGAACTAGGAAGAATCTATTCTATTCCAAAGCGAAGCTCTGCACAGACTATGATAACTACCAGGCTATTATGGGACACAGTAATGATTATAGAAAGCGGGCAAACTAAAACGACTTTTAAAGTTACAGAAAAATGGACATGTCTACCCTATCATTAAAACCTAAAGGGCCCATCGCTTGTGATTGCATAATCCACCTAGCTTCCTTCTGTAGGAGCATATTATGTAAATCGCCCCCTCTTTTGGGTAAAGTGACCGTGTCTATGCCTGCAAATGACAGGACATTAGGGTCCCCACCGTGTCTATCCCGAACGTGTTCAATAAGGCGGGGTACGCCTTTGCCAGTTGAAATGGTATTACAGTGTTCACGAAAGCGCATGTATAAACACCTAATTGTCTTGCCTATGTAAAAACGTCCGCAAGGACAATATATAACATAGACCACGTATTTAGTTTTGCATGTTATGAGAGAATTAACTATGTGTTTAATTGGTCCAATATTAAAGTGCCGTCCTGTTAGATGATTTTTGCAATATGCGCAATGTCCACAACGGAAATTTCCTTTTGGTGCGCCTGATTTTAACCAATTATTGCACTCACCCGGTAAACGATTATGCACTAAAATGTCTCTCAAATTTGTGCTACGTTTATTTGATATCAAAGGACCCCTTTTCACAATGTCAACAAGGTCTCTATCTTTTTCAAGGATATGCCAATTCTTGCGTATAGCGCTCCGTATGAAGCTATCAATTGGACTAAATTGAAAACTGAAATTAAAACGTTTACCTGCGGACATATCCCTATTACTGTTATTGTGGTTACTGACGGATTTTTCTCTTGCTTCCTGTAATAGTTTAACAGGATACCCTCTATTTTCTAGCCTGTGTATTAATTCATTAGATTGTGCCCTAGCACCTTCTTGTGTGCTGTTGGCTCTCTTTACCCGTAGAAGTTGGCTATATGGGAGGGATCGTTTGACATGTGTAGGGTGATAACTGTTATAATGAAGTAGGGAATTTGTTGCCACTGGCTTCCTATACAATGTTGTACTGAGAGTGCCATTTATTGCCTCAACGGTAACATCCAGAAAATTAAGACTACAGCCACCAAATTCGGAAGTGAAAGACATATTCATATGGTTATCATTCAGGTAGGAAACAAAGGAGTTAAATGTCTGCTCGGGGCCGTCCCACACAAAAATCATGTCATCGACATATCTTCTATAATATTTTATGTGCTTAAGATACACATTTTGTGCTGCATAGATATATTTTTCCTCGAAGAGGCTTAAAAATAAATTGGCGAAAGTGCATGCTGCCGGAGTTCCCATTGCGGTCCCGATAACTTGCTTGTACCAAACATCACGGAAGGTGAACGCATTGTGTGTTAATATAAATTGTAAGCCCCCACACACAAAGTCAATAAATGTCTGAGACCGATCAGTGGATTCCAAAATGACTCTAATAGATTCCACACCCAACTTCTGGGGGATCTTGGTATATAGATTGGATACATCCACTGACGCTAAAGCGAACCCCGTTTGCCATTGAAAGTGTTTGATTGATTTTAAAAAAGCATCTGTATCTTTAAGATACGATGGAACACTGCTCAATATGGGCCGTAATAACCAATCAATGTATTTTGACAGGGGTTCCGTTAAAGATCCCACCCCGGAAACTATGGGACGTCCGGGTGGGTTGGTCTCTGACTTGTGAATTTTGGGGACATAATACCAATGGGGCCTGATAGGGAACTCCGGCAGCAGCTTCTCAGCCTTGCTTTGTGAAATAATGCCTACTTCTACCGAATTTTTCAAGAAAGTCTGTAATGAGCCTTTAAATTTTTGTGTGGGATCTTGTGGCAATCTGGTGTATGTGACCTCATCAGCTAATTGCCTGTAGGCTTCTTTCAAATATTAATTTTTAGGGATAAGCACAATTTTTCCTCCCTTATCTGCTTGTCTTATTACTGTATCGGACCACTTTGAAATTTCTCTCAATGCCTTACATTCCATATTGGACAAATTGGAGGGCGCATTTGCATATAGCAACGCCTCGACATCTTTCGTAACCAATGTTTCAAACAGGTCGATCACATTCCCTGGGGAAGTTGGTGGCATGTATCTGGATGAAACTCCCCCTGAGAAGGGAGTTATAGGCACCATGGGAGTATCTGTAGTAGTGGCGAAATCATCCGTCAGATGGGGCATTACTGTCGAGTCTGACGGATGATTTCGCCACTACTACAGATACTCCCATGGTGCCTATAACTCCCTTCTCAGGGGGAGTTTCATCCAGATACATGCCACCAACTTCCCCAGGGAATGTGATCGACCTGTTTGAAACATTGGTTACGAAAGATGTCGAGGCGTTGCTATATGCAAATGCGCCCTCTAATTTGTCCAATATGGAATGTAAGGCATTGAGAGAAATTTCAAAGTGGTCCGATACAGTAATAAGACAAGCAGATAAGGGAGGAAAAATTGTGCTTATCCCTAAAAATTAATATTTGAAAGAAGCCTACAGGCAATTAGCTGATGAGGTCACATACACCAGATTGCCACAAGATCCCACACAAAAATTTAAAGGGTCATTACAGACTTTCTTGAAAAATTCGGTAGAAGTAGGCATTATTTCACAAAGCAAGGCTGAGAAGCTGCTGCCGGAGTTCCCTATCAGGCCCCATTGGTATTATGTCCCCAAAATTCACAAGTCAGAGACCAACCCACCCGGACGTCCCATAGTTTCCGGGGTGGGATCTTTAACGGAACCCCTGTCAAAATACATTGATTGGTTATTACGGCCCATATTGAGCAGTGTTCCATCGTATCTTAAAGATACAGATGCTTTTTTAAAATCAATCAAACACTTTCAATGGCAAACGGGGTTCGCTTTAGCGTCAGTGGATGTATCCAATCTATATACCAAGATCCCCCAGAAGTTGGGTGTGGAATCTATTAGAGTCATTTTGGAATCCACTGATTGGTCTCAGACATTTATTGACTTTGTGTGTGGGGGCTTACAATTTATATTAACACACAATGCGTTCACCTTCCGTGATGTTTGGTACAAGCAAGTTATCGGGACCGCAATGGGAACTCCGGCAGCATGCACTTTCGCCAATTTATTTTTAAGCCTCTTCGAGGAAAAATATATCTATGCAGCACAAAATGTGTATCTTAAGCACATAAAATATTATAGAAGATATGTCGATGACATGATTTTTGTGTGGGACGGCCCCGAGCAGACATTTAACTCCTTTGTTTCCTACCTGAATGATAACCATATGAATATGTCTTTCACTTCCGAATTTGGTGGCTGTAGTCTTAATTTTCTGGATGTTACCGTTGAGGCAATAAATGGCACTCTCAGTACAACATTGTATAGGAAGCCAGTGGCAACAAATTCCCTACTTCATTATAACAGTTATCACCCTACACATGTCAAACGATCCCTCCCATATAGCCAACTTCTACGGGTAAAGAGAGCCAACAGCACACAAGAAGGTGCTAGGGCACAATCTAATGAATTAATACACAGGCTAGAAAATAGAGGGTATCCTGTTAAACTATTACAGGAAGCAAGAGAAAAATCCGTCAGTAACCACAATAACAGTAATAGGGATATGTCCGCAGGTAAACGTTTTAATTTCAGTTTTCAATTTAGTCCAATTGATAGCTTCATACGGAGCGCTATACGCAAGAATTGGCATATCCTTGAAAAAGATAGAGACCTTGTTGACATTGTGAAAAGGGGTCCTTTGATATCAAATAAACGTAGCACAAATTTGAGAGACATTTTAGTGCATAATCGTTTACCGGGTGAGTGCAATAATTGGTTAAAATCAGGCGCACCAAAAGGAAATTTCCGTTGTGGACATTGCGCATATTGCAAAAATCATCTAACAGGACGGCACTTTAATATTGGACCAATTAAACACATAGTTAATTCTCTCATAACATGCAAAACTAAATACGTGGTCTATGTTATATATTGTCCTTGCGGACGTTTTTACATAGGCAAGACAATTAGGTGTTTATACATGCGCTTTCGTGAACACTGTAATACCATTTCAACTGGCAAAGGCGTACCCCGCCTTATTGAACACGTTCGGGATAGACACGGTGGGGACCCTAATGTCCTGTCATTTGCAGGCATAGACACGGTCACTTTACCCAAAAGAGGGGGCGATTTACATAATATGCTCCTACAGAAGGAAGCTAGGTGGATTATGCAATCACAAGCGATGGGCCCTTTAGGTTTTAATGATAGGGTAGACATGTCCATTTTTCTGTAACTTTAAAAGTCGTTTTAGTTGCCCGCTTTCTATAATCATTACTGTGTCCCATAATAGCCTGGTAGTTATCATAGTCTGTGCAGAGCTTCGCTTTGGAATAGAATAGATTCTTCCTAGTTCCAGTATTTTTCTATATTAGAATTATATGTTAAACTCTCCTTGTTTGTTTCTTTTGTCCTTATTTGATTGTTTCTATTTTGACATTTTTTGTATAAATCAGTGCATTGTTTTTAAAGTATGTTTTATCTCGTCACAAGGTGAGGTGGAGGCGGAATTGCATGGGGGGAAGTGGATGGGAGGTACACACCCTCCCCACACCTGACCCTATTTCACCCAGCGTTCTTGCAGCCATTCTCACGGACCTGTTGAAGCGCCAGTCAAGCGCGAAACAGCTGTTGTCCCGCACAGCCACACTCCCTCCCCAGCACCCTCGGCCGTGAAGATGTACTACGTGCTTCAATAAAAGTTACCTGCAATGGATCTCCTGTGAAGTGCGCTCCTTCTTCTTCTCTCTTCATTGATTTATAACACTGGATTTCTGTGGAGTCTGGCACCCAGGATTGAAGACGACGGCAAGCTTTGTGCAGGTGAGCGGTTCCCCACCACGCTTTCCATAGACTGTTAGTGCGGTCCGTTTTCTTTTCTTTTGTTCATGGATATATATATATATATATGTGTGTGTGTGTGTGTGTCACACGCATGGTCCATGTGTAATCTGTATTTTTCTCACCCCCATAGACGTTCATTGGTGGATTTTTTGCGCAATATGCTGACAAACGCAGCATGCTGCGATTTTCTCAGCCCGTAAAATATGGCTGAGAAATATACTGCTGATGGTAGCTGCCCCATAGAAAAACATTGGTCCGCGTGCAATGCGTTGTTTTTGCACCTCTCCCTCGTCCATATTCCTCTCTAGTGTGATCCCGGCCTTAGATTAATATGGACTATTTTGGTCTCTGATTTATAAGAAGGACAGAGCTGAACTAGAGTGTAAGTAGAACAATCAAGTTTAATAAAGAAATGGGTGAACTGCAAAACCATACAGGTTATCAAACCTGGGGTTACTCAGTTTGTAAAAACAAAGATCTCATTACAATGCAATAATGTATGAGGGGACATTACAGAGATCTTTCTAATGATCTGTTTATTACCTACGCCTGCAATGCTGAAAAAAAATTTAAACATAACCACAGATGGTGATTCTTTACTGTAAAAGTAGTGAGACTATGGAACTCTCTACTGCATGACGTTGTAATGGTGGATTCACAATAAAAGTTCAAGAAGGGCCTGGATGTGGTTCTTGAAGGATATAATATACATGTTATGGGCACTAGATTATTAACAAGCTGGGATTTGACCTTTGGTACTACGCGTAGACCTGCGTAGTTCCTTATCTAACATGACCGCTGTTACTGTAGTGGACGCACTAGTGAGTGTACTATCTGTAGGCCTGCATTGTGAAGGTAAATTGGGCAAGAGTCTGCGTCTTCTTAAATTCACCATAGGTCTGACAAGTTCACCAATAGCAGAGGGTGGAGTCTCTGGTTCCACTGCTGGGGTGACATTTGCTGCTTGAACCTGTTGGTGCAGAGCTTCTTCTGGTTCAGGATGCTCTGGAATCACATTCTGTTTTGGTATTTCCAGCCGAGGAAAAGTCAAGACAGGTATCACGATGGCCTGATGTACTTGAGTCCAAGACTGGGGAAAATCTCCAAGAACCGTGTAAATCATCTTCTCTTCCATAAGGGGATATGTTCCTGCATCGGTTTCTCTGTTCCTCAATTTATCAGGGCATTTCTTGAGATGGTCTCTGGATAATGCCGTCGAAGTTTCTCTTCCATCTTTGCTGATAAGACAGACTTTAGTATTGTCAAAGTTGAATGGTAAGATGGTATATGCTTCTGCTTCCCACTGATCATCAAGTTTGTTCATTCTCCTTTTACGCTTTAACACTTGTTCACCTGGTGACAAGGGAATTGCAGGAGCACGTTGGTTGTAGTCTCTCTCTTGTTTTTGTCTTGCTTGAGATAGACTTCTTTCTACACACTCTTGTACTTGGCGGTACCTTTGTTGTCTTTCTGTATCCCAATCTGCATCAGATGATGGATTTTCTGGGGTTAGGACTCCCATATCCAGATCAACAGGTAGTTTGCTGGATCTTCCTCTCATCAGGTATGCTGGAGTACAGTTGGTGGAATTCACTAGAATGTGTTTGTACAAATCTACCAAGTCTGGCAACTTTTCTGGCCATAAGTTCCTTTCCTGTATAGGTAAGGTTTTCAGTAGGCCAATCACTACTTGGTTCATCTTTTCGCACATTCCATTGGTCTGTGGGTGATATGGAGTTGTTCTGATCTTTTTGCATCCATACAGGTTGCAGAACTCTTGAAACACTTCCGCTTCAAAGGCTGGACCTTGATCAGTAAGGACCTTCTCTGGGTATCCGTGTGGTCTACAAAAGTACCATTGGAAGGCCTTGGCTGCTGTTCTTGCTGTCAGATCCTTGACAGGTACAACTACCAGGCATCTGGAGTAGTGTTCCACGATGGTCAGGGCGTAGACATAGCCTGACCGGCTTGGAGTTAGCTTCACATGATCTAGCACGACCAATTCAAGTGGCTGTTTGGTGACTATGGGCTGTAGGGGAGCCCTCAGACTGTCACGGTCCTTTCTGCGCAGGCTACATGGGCCACACTCTCTGCACCACTTTTCGATGGTTTTTCTCATGCCAACCCAGTAGAACCTTTCACGAAGTAGACTCTCCAACTTCTTCCATCCGAAGTATCCTGCTCCATCGTGGTACGCTTCCAGAACCATTGGCGCATCTTGTCTTGGGACCACTATCTGCCAAACCAACTCATGAGTGCGTGGGTCAATGTTTCTCCGGCACAGCTTACCATCGTAGATAGTTTGCCTTTCTCCTTCCACAGTTATCACGTCTCTTGTGGATCATCTGGGCCAGGGTGTGAACCTGCCTGTGTCAGGAGTTCTTTCACCCGACGGACCACGGGGTCACTGTCCTGGGTCTCTGCCCATCCATGGTGGGGCAGGGGATTCGAGCTCCCCCTTCTGGTCTGGAGTGTGAACATGTTGCATGCATTGTGTTACCTGACAAAGAGATCTCCTTCATTGCCTTCAAACGTAATATCACCCTCCCGAGAGGAAAGCAATACCACTGCGACGACCAGGACCCTGGGGTGCCGCACATGTATATGGGATGTGGAGCATATCTGGACATAGCTTGCAGTATTGAGACTACTGTGCAATGCGTTCTTTATGGCACGTGATGTTATACAACCAAACAATTGTATAACTATACAGATGCAGACGTCCATACACATGCACACATATATATTAATAAACAGATTTAGGATAGAAAAATGTGGTTTTTATTATCAATACAGTCTTTCTTTTCGGCAATTTTGACAAACGAGGCTCGGTGTATTGCATCTAGGTGTGGGTGCTCTGCTTAAACAGGTTTAAATTGCACAATTTCAATTCTGTGGACTCCAGTACTGGGTAAGAGGATTTTGTTTCACTATCTTTGTGTGTTGTTTACACAATTTGCATAATTTGGCATAATTCATACAGGAACCTTAAGAAAACTGTTTATTTTACAAAAAAACGAACCTTAGCCTTTGCCTTTGATAGCAGCCATAGTAAGTGATATAGTTATTGATACTAGTTGTACAGGAGGCAATATGGTTTGAAGGTTTGGGTCTGTATGATTAAGGGTCGTTCCTCTTTTCCATGTTATTTATATGTGATTTCTATGATTGATATGGTGCTGGATGCCACCTTGTGGTGTCCTTATTCTGCAATTTACATGTATGTGTGTTTTTCTGATCTACTCTTTAGTGTTCAATAAAGATTGTGTATTTATTTTTAAACAATCCTTTTGTCCTCCTTTTTGAAACACGATTTTGTTGGAGTTGTCTTTTTAGGGGCCAAGTTTCTATTCTTTGCTATCCGTTAAATATGAGTCTTAGTTTATGTATATTGATTACTTTTGTATCGCCTACATGAACAGTGTTACAAATCAAGTACACCCCAATATGGCAAAGGTAATCCCTAATAGCAGTGGCCCCTGTCAGCAGGATAACATTCGCTGACACACTGAAAAAATGGTTTAGGTAAATTCTGCATTTTGATTTGTACACGGAAAATAGTTTCCTTCGTAACATGAGTTCATCTTATTATTGCTGTCTACAAATCAGAAAAATATTTTTATAAGGAAGTCATATTTTCCAATAGATGGACTAGGTTTACAACGTTTATATAGGAACTCAGTTACATTGTGGTTTCCACTGTTCATCTTAATAGGAGAAGTGTTAAGATTTGCTTTATACATTTTTTCGTTTTCAAGTTCTTTTTTTTTCCAATCCGCCAAATAAGAAACATATTGTAGGGATAGCTAAGTATTCAGTTCGTAGGTCACACATCATTATCCATGATGATTCTTTGATGTTGAATTCTATTCAGGAGGCCAACTTTTTTTACAATTTCACTGCTAGAAGCAATTGAATCCTCAGATTGGCGGTTTCACGCCTGTGAGGCTAGTTGTCTAGGTAACAGCAGAAATAAGGTTTATAATGATATTTAGAATTGCACGGCAATAAATGACAGAGAGAGTAACAAGTCCGCCTGCAATAGTTGTGTAAGTATCTGAATTGTATTTAATTGTAAAAAATGTTTCATCTATAGAATCCTTATATGGACAATATGCATGCAATTGGAGAAAAAAATTAAGATCACCTAATCATAAGGTGATATTACAATAACTGCTGTAGATTTTTGTATAATAGGTAACCCTATTCCGCCAGAGCAATCAGTCCACCTGCTGAAGCTCTTATTATAAAATTGATAGGAGGGGAAGCCATGATCAGCCAAGCTTTGTTCTTGCTGTTTCCACATGAAAATGTAGTATCACATGGTTACTAGTGATGATCGAATAGTGAAATATTCGAATTCGGTAAAATCAGCATGAATAATTTCTAATATCCGTGTATTTCTACCGAATAATGAATCCAATGCAAGTCAATGGGAAAGGCGAATATTTTTCTGCTTGACTCAACAAACAGGTCTGGGTAAATGGGAAAAAAGCTGAAATGGATGGGAAAGAGCTAAAACTAAATGGGAAAAGCATGGAGAAGATGCTGGCATGCCTTTCTAACTCACATGTGGTATCTGGAGTAATGTTGTCAGACTATTGTGCCGGTTTTACAGTATTTTAAAAAGACCTACCAAACCAACATTTTTTTTTAAAGGGAACCTATCACCCCGTTTTTTAAAAATTAGATAAAAATAGTGTGAAATAGGGGCAGAGCTGGGCTTTACATTAGTGCCTTTTTGGTGCCTTTACACCCCCGTTAGGCTGCCGAAATACCTTTGTGAAGTGGCCGTTTTGTCCTGTCACTCAAGTTGGTCAGGTCGGATGGGCGTGGTCACAGCGCTGTTTCTCCCCCAGATCAGGCTCATCATTACGTTGGTGGCGTAGTGGTGTGCGCATGTCCAAAGAGAAGATCCACTGCCCAGGAGATTCAAAACAGCGCGGTCTACGCTATTCGCCGTTTACCGGTGGGCGCGGCCATCTTTCCTGTGGCCGTGCGTGCGCAGATGGAGCGCTCTGCTGCCCGGGGCTTCAGGAAAATGGCCGCCGCGATCTCCATCTGCGCACGCGCGGCCACAGGAAAGATGGCCGCGCCCACCGGTAAACGGCGAATAGCGTAGACCGCGCTGTTTTGAATCTCCTGGGCAGTGGATCTTCTCTTTGGACATGCGCACACCACTACGCCACCAACGTAATGATGAGCCTGATCTGGGGGAGAAACAGCGCTGTGACCACGCCCATCCGACCTGACCAACTTGAGTGACAGGACAAAATGGCCACTTCACAAAGGTATTTCGGCAGCCTAACGGGGGTGTAAAGGCACCAAAAAGGCACTAATGTAAAGCCCAGCTCTGCCCCTATTTCACACTATTTTTATCTAATCTTTAAAAAACGGGGTGATAGGTTCCCTTTAAGGGAAAAATACTAAGAAACATTTTTTTCCTTCGTAATTACATATATACAGTATAATTCAAAATAAAAATAAAAAATATACCTACCCTTTAGCATATGTTCACACGGAGTGGTTTGACTTTAGTTTTTCCTTTAATCTTTGTAAGGGTTCTCACTCCTACATTTGGAAGGTCCCTCCCTTATGCCAAATAGTTAGCCAGATAGTGGAATACATATTCTCCATCCCTTTACAATGCCATTTCAAACATGCCCATTTGAATTTTGGGCTTTGCTCGCCACCACCACCATGTCCACCGCCATGTCATTATGCGTCCCTTTCTGACAATTAGCAGAGTGCCAGCAGGTGCCGTGAAACCTGAGTTTGGAAAGGGCCCTCAGGTGGCCCTGTATCATAAATTTGGGAGAGCTCTCACTTGAACATTTCAGAAGTCCCTCCCTCATGTAAAATAGTTAGCAAGATAGTGGAATACATATTCCACATCCCTTTACAATGCCAACTAAAACATGTCTATTTGAATTTTGGGCTTTGCCAGCCACCACCACCATGTCCACCGCCATGTCAATTTGCAGCCCTCACTTACAATTTGCAGAGTGCCAGCAGGTGCCGTAAAACCTGATTTTGGTAAGAGCTCTCAGGTAGCCCTGAATCATACATTTGGGAGAGCTTTCATGCCTACATTCGGGAGGTCCTTCCCTCATGCCAAATAGTTAGCCAGATAATGGAATACATATTCCGCATCACTTTACAATGCCATTTCAAACATGCCCATTTGAATTTTGGGCTTTGCCTGCCACCACCACCATGTCCACCACCATGTCATTATGTGGCACTCGCTGACAATTAGCAGAGTGCTGTGAAACCTGTGTTTTTTAAGCTCCACAGTTCATTTTTGTTCCGAATGGAACAACTGTCATAGCGGGTGAAGCCGCTGTAAGGTGAATATAATACAGGAGTTGGGGGAGCTGTATGATCAATGTCAGTAAATTGGATTCTACCAGACACCGAAAGCATTAGAATTAAATTCTGAGTATAGTGTATGCAAGCGAGGGCCTGTATTGTGGTCAATGTGTCAGGCCTGAAACCCATGTTAGGAACATATACAAGCCTCATTTTACTTGCAAGCAGCCTCTTCAAGGGAAAGAGACAATAGTGCCAATGAACCAATCTGCACAAGCCTTCGCATTTTCTATTGGTTTAATAAATAGAGTATCTTTATCTAGCAGTTGTGCGACTGGCGCAAAGACTGCAGAGATACGCAAACATTACTATTTTTCTCTAATTTTCGTGATTCTGCTGTTGCCATGTGTAATAATGCTGATATCTTAAAAAAAATTGGCACACATTACTAGATATATTGAATTTGTACATAACACCTCTGTGAGGGTACTTGTCAAAAATCAAGCCAGGAATTTTTTTTTCATAAGCATTAAGCATATGAAAAAGGGTGGCTTTAAGTGATGTGGATGTGGTGGTGCCCGCCAAGGCCATGTTACGGATCAGAAAGTGACTGATCTAGTTCTAGCTTCCTGTCATAATATGGTCAGTGCGGTACACCTCTGATGAACCCAGACAGTTGCCAGGATGTTGTGGGTTGGATGGCAGACAAACGCTCCAGTGTGTTGACAAGCATCACCACGAAGTCTTCCACACAGTCCAGTCTCAGTAGCCAAGAGGCTGCGCCTCTGAATCCTCAACCTGGTCCTCCTTCCTCCCACCATCAAGAGTCTCAGGAGACATATGACCCCAACGCTGGCAACTCTGAGGAGCTGTTTACGTTCCCTTGTAATTTGTCAGGCCTCTTAATGTGCACCATTAAAGAGGGTCAAGAGGAGGTGGAGTGCAGTGATGCCCAAACATTTGAGGACCCATGGCCAGGAGAAAGTCACGTTGGGGAAGGTAAATTCATGTCTGAAGAGGTGGAGGATAATCATGATGCGCAGTTGCCATCAGGTCAGCCTAAAATCGCAACGAAGAAGGAGGATCAGATAGAGGAATTGAAGATGATGTGGTCGATCATGAGGCCACTGATCCAACCTGGAAAGGTGGAATACCTAACGAGCATAGCAGTGCAGACAGGGATCGGCCCATAGCACAAAAACAGGCAAGAAGAGGTAGTGGTTTGACCAGAGGGCTAACTCAGTCAACTGTTCCACAGAACCCCTCGTACTCGGCTAGATAACAGGCCAAGGGTGCGTTGTTCCCCTGTATGACAGTTATTCTGAAATTCCTTCAGACAAAACAACTGTAATTTGCATCATCTGCCAAACAAAGCTAAGAGGCAAGAAAACTGCCAACTTGAGCACCACCAGCATGCAAAAGCACATGGCAGCCAAGCACCCTAGTAGGTGGGCGGAAGGCCTGCATACAAAATCTTTGTCTGATGGTGAAACCACTGCCCCTTCCCCTGTGTTATGGCCTTCCCAATCTGCTGTCCATGAAGCAGGCACTGATGCCTCCTGCCCACAACCTGCAGTTGCACAGACACAACAGTCAGCAACCATGTCCAGTTCGTTGTCCCAGCACAGCGTTCACTTGTCCCTGCCCCAGAGGTTTAACAGAAAGAAGAAATATCGACCCACCAACAGACCAAAAGGCTAAACACCCACATAGCCAGATTGGTAGCCCTGGAAATAATGCCGTTTTGACTTGTGGGAACCAGGTGCAACTTGGGAGGGAAATGTCCACCATTTGACACATTTTCATGAGACCGTCACATCAGCAAGGGCTATTTGTGGGTGTAACTATGACGAAGAGGGAGAAGTTGACCAAGATGGTGAAGGACTACTTAAGTGACCATACCAGCATCCTTTCTTATTCTTCAGTGCTCTTTAACTATTGGTTGTCCAAGCTCCACATTTGGCCCGACCTCTCCTTCTACACCTCGGAGATGCTGCCATGCCCTGCTGCAAGTGTGTTGTCTGAGCGGGTTTTTAGTTTGGCTGGTGCAATCATAACGGATAGGCGCACATGGCTGTCCATGAAAAATGCAGACAGGCTGACTCTTCTAAAATTGAACAAGGGCTGGATTTCTGGCAACTTTGTAAGCCCTATGGATGATAGCAACGTAATGTAAAAGCAGCCCAAATGTTTTGTTTTGGAAGTTGTCTTAACATCTTAACATCCATAGCATACCATTCTAACCCATTTTGTCATCTCCTCCTCCTCCTGCTTCAGCAACAATTGCTTAGTGGTAATGTATGTATACCCTATGTGGCTAATGTTTTGTACTTTGTGAAAATTTAGCACATTGTGCAATGGTAAAATTTGTACTCCCTATCGATTCCCTTGATGACACTTGCCAACAATGGAGTAATGAAGTTTATTGCCCCTACTAAATTGTCATGTATGATTATCTCTACCCAGATTGCGCCAGTCGTACAACTGCTAGACAAATATTAGGTATTTTAAGTGGAAAATAGCAGAGAGCTGCAGCATGTACTTACAATGATGAGAACACCCAGGTGCCTGCCTTTTGCACATTCACACTGTGGCCATTTAACAGACAAGACCTAGAATAACAAAAAAAAGAGCAAATACCCTCCAGTAAGTAAGTAAATAAATAGTAACAGTACATGTCAATAGCATTAGGTATTTAGTTGACACTATTTTGTTCAAAAGAGCGTAAAAGCCATCCAACAATGACAAGGTGTACCCAATCAGGATGATCACAAACTATTATAGTTCACCTCGCTATATGTCAGTAAACCTCAAAATAGACAGGGACCCAGAGATGACTGTATTGCACGTGCCCATGGGCTTCTGACACATAGTGGATTGAAGTACAAAAGTTAGTGACTATCCTGATTGGGTACACCTTGTCACGGTTGGATGGCCTTTACGCTCTTTTGATCCAAATAATGTAAACCAAGTACCCTATGTTATTTACATGTATTATTATTATTTACAGTATTTACTTAGCACAGGATATTTGCTCATTTTGTTGTTATTCTAGGTTTTGCCTGATAGTAATGTATATGATATAAATAGTATTGGTCTAAGTTTTCTTACAGATTACTTAGTAGTGAATGATCAGTTTTGTTCCAATCATTCCATTGTCCCACACTCTGACTCTCAAAATTGTAACCAATGATGGAAACTTTGTTTATTTAAAGGTTTTTTTCCACTAAATTCATATATCCCCTATCCGCAGAGTAGGTGATAAATATATGATCATTTGGATTTGAATGCTGTAGCCACTGTTCCTTTGATTTGGAAGTTTCAAAGTCCTATTTATAAATGGAATATTAGTACACATTCTCAATTTGTTTACTTCCATGATTTTCCTTCAGTACCATAGAAGTGAATAGAGCCAGTGTCTAACTCCAATTACAGAGGAGACCTTGGAACCGTCATCCTACCCTTTAGCCTGTTGATGGATAATACATGTATTTAGAGGAGCAACCCCTTTAAGCTTAACTGTGATGTAATAATTACTTCATCAGGGGATGATCATTTTACAAATCACAAAAATTTGTTTTATGGCATATAGAAGGCATCTGACTACTTTCTATTGTAGTTTAGTTGTTAAAAAGTGGCATGTTAATTGTCAGACCCCACATGATCAGACTTTCATGGCATACTTCAGAGGACAGGCTATAGAAGACATTCACTGAGAAATCCTGTAAATGTTGGATTAAAGAAATGTTACTGCACTTATGATTTTGTTTCAAGCATATAATTAGGTAACTTCGTATTTGTTTCTCCCATCTGTCTGTCTCCCATCTGTGCATCATCAGCTTCAAATGAACATGATTTGCAACCTAAAAATAAGCTGTTTGCTGCTTTGCCGCACAGCATTTAGTTTACTGGTTACAGTATGTTTTTGCTTCCCTGCCACTTTGCTCTGATTCCTGCTTTGCTCTTTCAGTGAATACTGTATAATTCTCAGGTTATTATATATGATGAGGCTTTTAAATCTTACTTGGTTAAATATTTAACTTCTGAAAAATATAACAATGAAAAAAAGAATGTAAAGACGAAAATGTGCTCATAACCATTGTCAAGAAGAGTTTTTAACAACACCAGGATTTGAAGAAATATCAAAAACTGCGTAAATCTTCAAAAAGTTTTTTGCTTATTGACTCAATAGCCTCCACCCAACCGTTGGATCTATTTTCTGTTTTTCATATATCTTGAAAAGGTTCTTAAAAAGAGTGCCTGCCCCCCATACCACTATCCCGCCAACAAAAAAGGTGGATAAGGTATAACTTGCTAATTTCTAGTGGTGAAATCACTAGGACTCCCAGTAACCCCAACATCAAGGCCCTGGAACCTTAAGAATGGGGTTCTGCAGCCTCTCGTGGCATCCTGTTCCACTCATTGATCACCCTCACTGTCAAAAAGTTTTTTCTAATATCTAATCTGTCTCTTCTCTGTTATGATCTGGTGGCCTAAGAGCAGCATGGGACGTACTCTGGAGAAGGTGGTACCTGTACTGACCGCAGACCCTGAACCTAACACCGCAACTAGAAGTAGCCGTGGAATGTACCTAGCGCTCCCTAGACATCTCGACACAGCCAGAGGACTAATTACCCCTAGAGATAGAAAAGGGAAAACTATCTTGCCTCAGAGAAAATCCCCAAAGAACAGACAGCCCCCCACAAATATTGACTGTGAGAGGAGAGGGAAAAACATACACAGACTGAAATGAGAATTTAGCAAAGGAGGCCACTTCTAGCTAAATAGAAAGGACAGGACAGAGTACTATGCGGACAGTATTAAAATACTAGAAAATATCCACCACAGAAAATACAAAAACTCCACAGCTAACTAAAGACATGGAGGGTATATCTGCATCTCCAGAGATACCAGCTTGGCTAAACAAATCCTTATACAGACCAAGCTGGACAAGACAAAACATGGAAAATAACTGAACAATAAGACCACAGCATGTGGACAGCAAAATCAAGGCCAGAACTTATCTTCGTTGAAAAGAACTGCAAAGCAGAAGAGACCAGGCAGGGATGTGAATCCTCCAGGAACAATGGACAACTGGCACTGACTAAAGGGCGAAGCAAGACTAAATAGCCCTGTCCAAATTGCAAAAAGTGAAAACACCTGATAAATGCTGTGATTCAGAGACAGCAGCGCTACCACTTACAACCACCGGAGGGAGCCCAAGAGCAGAATTCACAACACTTCTCCCTTTGAGTTTCATTTCATTGCTTCTTGTGTTTCCTTGTGCAAATCCCTTCAGATATTTGTAGACAGCAATTAATGCTCATCTTGGCCTTCTTTTTTGCAAGCTATACATTCCCAGATCCTTTAGCCTTTCCTTGTAGGACATAGTTTGCAATCCTCTCAACATCCTGGTAGCTCTTTTCTGAACTTGTTCCAGTTTTTCGATGTCTTTTTTTAAATGTGGTGCCCAGAACTGGACAAGGTATTCGAGATGAGGCCTGACAAAGGAGGAGTAGAGGGGGATAATTATTTCACGCGATCCAGACTTTATGCTTTTCTTAATACATCCCAGAACTGTGTTTGCTGCTGCATCACACTGTTGATTCATGTGCAGTCTGTGATCTATTAGTATATCCATTAGTTTTTCACACATTCTGTTGCTTAGTTCTATTCCTCCTATTCTGTAGATATATATTTTTTGTTTTTCTTGCCCAGATGTAGAATCTTGCATTTCTTCCTGTTAAATACCATTACCAAATACTATTAGTCGCTGCCCAATGTCCACGCTATTATTTTTTATAACCCTTTAATGTACACCATATTTTTTTACCCAAAATATCCTCTGCTTTCATCTTGTTCTGCATATTATTGCAACCAAAGCTATGAGAAATTTATAAATGATTCTTCTGTATGTGTTCCATCTCACAAATCTGAAACAAAAGAGAGACTTACTCAGATTGGTGTTTTATCTTTGACTCTTTTATGATGAAGCAAAAAAAATGCCAACATTCTGGCTTCACTCTCTCCATGTACTTGCTTATATAGCACCATTTCTTCCACAGCACTTAACAGGAATTATGACCACTGTCCCCATTGAGGCTCACAATCTAATCTTTAGAATGTGGAAGGAAACCGATGCAAACTCCTTGAGGATGTTGTGTTTGGTGGGATTTGAACACAGTGCTAGAAGGTTACAGTGCTAAGAACCGAGCCTCCGTGTTGCCCAATCTGTCCCTTTTCTCCCACTGTTGTAAATTGTTCAGAACTAAAAAGAGTGGCAAATCTTATTGCAAATATATAATGCGCTAAAATATGCAACTTTTTTATCACAGAAAACTGACACAAATCTGTTAATAAATCTTCAAATCTCCCAAATCTTTATCTGGCTAAAAGTCATTTGGCCATTCCCCTCTGTCAGTTATGGGATGCTTAACCTACATATGTGCCTAATGATTGTCAAAATTAGAACACTTTGCATAATCAAATGAAAGATTTTAAATGCTATATATTCTACCATACTGCAGTTGGATTTTTTATTTCATACAAAATAAATGCATCCATAGGTAAAAAAATCATAAAAAGAATTAATAAATCTCCAAAAAAAAGGAAATGCCAGGCCAAACGTTGAAATAAAATACACTTTATTGAGACATAACAAAATAATAACAAAAATCTCATAATAATTACTATTGTTATAATACAAATTATCCAATATCCAATGTTGTTATAATACAAATTATCCAATATTAAAATTAAAATTCAAGTAAATTGGCTTATTAACTTTGAAAAAAACATACCGGTATATAGGAAGGCTATTCATAAGTCTCAACAAATATTGGCCCCATGGATTGATGGTCTGGGTCTAGCATCAAGAGAATTAATGAGATTTTAATTGGGTGTAATTTAATTTGGAGGATGGGACTGGGGTAGAAGTTTACTAATATTATAATATATGATTTATATTTGCTACCTATGGTTGAAATATATGATAATTTTGAATAAGACAGACAAAATTTTGTTTTGACAGTTGTTATAGCTTTTATTGGTAAAAATTGTAGCTTTTAGACTCAAATAATCTGATGTAAGGTATAGGTATGTCTTGTGGACTTACTCAATATGGTGACAAATCTGATGGTATTTGTTTTCTTTCTTTTTTTTGGTATGTTATTGATATTATTTAAATTATTTTCTATATGTGTTTTTTAAATGTTTTTTTTAACTGTATTGTAAAAACCTCAATAAAAATGTTTACTTAACTAAACAAAGTAGAGTTCAAATAGCGAAGAAAAATAAAACACAGGAAACCATACATGGTTAAAAATATGTTGCAGGTAAATTTGTGTGGATAGATACATACATAAGTAAGCAAGTAGGTACAATTACACCTACATAGAGATGGGCAAACCCTAATAGTAAAGTTTGGGGTCCGTACCAAACACCTAGTGCTCGTGCACAGACCCTGAAAACGGACGTCTCCAGGAAGTCAGTGTTACTGTTCGGGTTCGGCACCCCGAACATGGGATGTTTCCCATACTGCCATCTGCAGTGAGTAGTACCCTAAGTGAGGTCACTGGAGTTCATCAGCTATGAACTCCAGTGAACTTTCTCACAGCAGCTCAGCACTACACACTGCAGGAGCAAATCTGTTCCTGTGCCAGCGTGAGGCAGCTGGGGGGGAAACGGTCACTGATGTGACTGCTCTCTAAATCATGCTGATCATTGTGGGACAGTATTGATTATCTTCACATCGGACAGGTGAAGGATATGGTTGTTTATTATTTTTCTACTTTTCCAGGGAACATGGGCATCGTTGGATTAGGTATAGAGGTGAGTATTATGGTTGATTATTATTTTCTGTTTTACATGTGACATGGGCTTCAGTGGATTAGGTGTAAGGGTGAGTATATCTGTGCTTTTTTATTTTTATTTCAAATAAAGGAGTCTGTGTCATTATTTCAATCAAAGATTATTACAATCTAACTATGGGTTTAGTGGTGGTGGTGCCTTATAGACAGCTCTCCATTACTAACTCCTGTACCTAATGTCAGCCTCCAATACAAAGCTGACATCAACCCTGCAACTATTATCCCACTTACCACCACACTAGGGCAAGTGGGAAAATCGAGTCTAAGCGCCAGATTTGGCACATCTTGGCACACTTGCCACAGCACAAGGGTAAGTGAGAAGAGTCTGGCATAGCTCCAGAATTGGTGCATCAAATAGATGGATAGATTTTCTGGGCAGGCTGCATGACCCTTTACCAGTCTGAGAATACATGACCCCAGCAGTTTGATTTCGCTTGGATGGTTGTCAAAAATGGAGGAGACCCTATACCATTTTTTACAATTTATTTAAATAATTTAAAAAACCCTCTATTCTTGATGACCAGCCATGATAAAGTTGACAGCTGAGGGATGCAGCCAGCAGCTGTCAGTTTTGCCTGCTCTGGTAATCAAAATAAAGAAGAGACCCCACATTATTTTTTTAAAATGTATTTATTTATAGCACAGGCGTCGGCTGTTAAATACTTCCATCAGCGACGCCTTCTCTCACTGTTCTCAAAAATAGCAGGCGTAAGCTGATGAGAGTAGTACTTTCTCATCAGCCAATGCCTGTGACTGGCGGTAATCTTTTTACTGCTGGTCACAGCTGCTGGCTCATGCTGTCATCTGACAGCATGGAAATCACAGCTCTCTAACCGGCAGAAATGATATTACCGCTGATCAGAGCTCGTGTTTGTTGTGCTGTCATGTAGATGACAGCATGGCAAACAACAGATGTTGGGGCCTCCAATTCTTTTGATTGGGGTCCGGGTACCATTTTGGTACCCAAATCAAACTTTTTTTGGATGTTCGGCCGAACCCACACATCTACTGGTTTGCCCGTCACTACACATAAGTCAAAAAATGGCAGAGAGAAAGGTGAGAATAAGGCAAGAGTAATGGCTCACATATTGTAGCAAATAGTGCCACACACCAGGGAGCACACAGCATCCAACACGTTTTGCACAACATGTTTCATCTGGGGGTGGATTAAAATGCAAGTCGAGTGCCATGTGCTCCCTGGCATGTGACAGTATTTGTTGCAATACGTAAGCCTTGCCTTTGATATTTTTATCTCTTGCCTATGATATTTTATACCATTTTTGCACATGCCTATCATAAATTTCCTGTGACCAAAGAGAAGAAAGTAGCGTGTAAAGGTAAGGATCACCACAAACAATATAACAAATAACAATATTAATTTTATTAAGACAATTAAAGTTAGACAAGCCACAAACAAGTTAAAAACAATTAAAAAACCACAAGGTTAACAAATGAACAACAGTGTTGAGGGCCTTGTAAGTGCCCCCCACGCACAAAGAGACTTTCATCCACTATGTGCACTGGGAGTGTGTTATGAATATGATAAAACACACTAGGCTACTCAGGATGGTAACCAGAGTTGATGAGGCTCACCAGGATAAATCCTGCAAATTAACAGATAGCATAAATTTCATGCATTCTATGTACAACTGTGCAATTACTTTCCAGTCTCTATTTGGGCTAAATTTTAATACAGGATATGTTTTTATTTATTTCTCAATAAGGCGACTTCTTTCATTCGTGGAATTATAAAATATATTTAACAAACCCCATTTTAACACAACAAAAAAGAGATTTTGTCTAGATTTTGGCTGCACAATAGCTGAAATCTTTGGTGACCTCTATACTGTATATTTTTCCATTTTTTTTAGTTTTGTTTATTTTTTGGTATTGGTTGCACATGACATTTCTTATGAGCCTTACTACTAATTTAGATTTTAAGACGAAGTTTAAATGATGTATATTTTTATTGAAGGTATTATATTGTAGTTTAACATTGCCTTTGATTTGTTATATGATTAATCTTGTTTATACATTTTTCAGCTGCCCATGAGCAAACTGTTTGGCCATAATGAGTTTATAAGCTCTGTAGAGCTTTGTCCTTTCAGTCAAGTTCTTCCCAGAATTTCAGCTTTGCTATAATATCAGGAGTCTTAGGACATCCTGTTTATCATGAGTCATAAGAAATAAATTGCTCAAATGAATCAGATTTGCTTCAGGATTTTTTTGGAGGAGGTTGTGATGATAAGAATTACATCTCTATTATTTTATTGTTGTGAAATCGTGATGACCAGTTTACCCTACAGTATATGTATGCAAGTCAGGAGGCAATTAAGTATTTGGGTAGTCATTTTAGCATGTCATTTATGGGGTATGATTCTTGTATGAATTGACTAGTTAGGAATGTGATGATGATGATGATGATGATTACTATATTGCATAATGGAATTGTCCAAGATATTAAATTATTAGCCAATTGTAAAGAAAAGTCCCCCAAAAATAACAGCCTAAAATTGTTATGTGCTGGAATAGCTACTCTGTAGTGACTCGCATTGGACGAGCAAAAGCGTGGTCACAGATGCACTTTGCGCAAGCCACCACTGCTAGGCAAGTCCTTAGGGGACAGGATATTCTCCACCTGCTGCTGAAGGTGAGGGGGGCTTTACAGAGTAAATTCAAAGCTAGCAAAAAAACCCCAATGAAAACCAAAGGGAAACCCCAGGAGAATAGCTCATAAAGAAGAACCAATAACGACAATTAGCAAATACTGAGAAGCAACCACAGCCCAACCAGCAAGCACTCACTATACACCTACACAAATGAACTGAACTAGAAGCAGGGCTTAAATAGCCAGCCCAAATCTAAGGAATTAGGTGATGATGCCTTCCTCCCAGTCATGTCCAGGTAGCCACTTCCCTCACCTGCATGGCAGGGTGCACACATTCCCACTAATGGTTAACACCAGGCATTGCCTGGCAACTGGGTGACACATTGTCCCATGTCTCCCGGGCCGCAAAACCAATGGGAAGCATGGCGTCCTGTGTTTCCTCATCATTCACCACTTCCACACACGAGGCACCGCCATGTGTAGTCGCACCACCCAAGTGACCGCTAGCTCTGCCTCCAGCGTACACAGACTGGTGCAGGAGTCTGGAAACTGGAGGAGGACGATTGTGTCCACCGAAGGTATTCCTAACAAAAATAACCACTTAACCTTATTGCACTAAGTTGAGAATAGATACGTTCATATACAATATACCTGAAAATATTAAGTAAACAACTGAGTACAGGAATATTGGTCTGTATATACAGTAGATGTATGTAATACTCGCATCTATTGAGGTAGACTACTACATCAAAATGCTAATGTATGGCCAGCTTGAAACCAAAGTAAAGCTCCTGTAATTCATTGCAAAATTTGTAACAGGGATTCTTGTGCCACTTATGATATCGGTGTCAAGGGCTTTGAATCAGCTATAGGCACCAGGGTCCAGGTGTGACTGCTACTTCTGCAACACCTACAGTACAGTTATGCCTTGTCGACAGCATGTCAGTGATCACCTTTGTAAGAAGACTTTCTATGGTTTGTGTATCTCAGCACTACAGTGTGATGCTACTTCTTCCCCCCCCCCCCGGTCTTGACCAGAGGTGACAATCCTCCCAATACTCTTTTCTTTTCAGTTTGTGATCTTTCTAGAACACTTTGTCTTGCTTTTGTTAACTAAAATGATCACTATGTGTTTATTGTTGAAAATACAATATACTGCTTTTTTGTAGATGCAGAGCATATGAAGACTGCTGTGGATCAAGATGTTGTGTACGGGCACTCTCCATCCAACGGCTATGGTATTTTTGGTAGGTTACCTTATTTAAGTGCCTTGAACCAGCATTAAAGGCATTTCATCACAGTGATCATAGGCTCATAGGCACATTATGATAACATTATGCTAACATCTATATGCAGATGTTAAAGGTGTTTTCTGCTAAGGTCATTTTTAATTGTAGGGTGCTCTTTTCTTGGGATTCAAAGAACACAAGGCAGAAAGTGCTCAATTGTACAACACAGATTAATGAAGCATTTTTCAGTGCCCATTGAATATCATGTCCAATTGATTGTTCATGTGTAAGGTGAGGCACTCATCTCGGGTGCCCAGGCACGTTACATTAAAGTAGAGGTCCTGGCTGGGTGTGTAGACTTGTGCTGTGAGGGTATTATGCCCATACAGGATACAGGCCACATGTAACCAATGATTCTGGTTTGCCAGGACCAGATGTATTACAGTTCAATGAGGGAGACCACCATTCAACAATAAACTCTTTACTAAACAGCAATTTGGAAATTGTTATATACAAGGGAGAGCGGGTACAAAGTCTTATGGACATTTCCTTTGCAATATGAAGCATTTTCCATACGGTTTCCTTAGTAGTATACTCCAGGGACCTCTATGCTAACTGTTTCTCCCTACTTCACCACAACCCAGCTTTAACGCTACAGTAATGATTAACAAGTCACCTTTACTTGTTCAGTGGCTCCGGATCTTATTTCTTCCAGTACTGGCGCCCTGGAACTCATTCACTAGTCTCAGTCTCTCAGTCCTGTTTAGGCCTATTACCTCTCAGTGCTACAAGCTCAAGTTCCTGTGGCTAGGCATTAGTGATGAGCAAATATACTCGTTACTTTAGATTTCCCAAGCACGCTCGGGTGACCTCCGAGTATTTTTTAGTGCTCAGAGATTTAGTTTTCCTTACCTCAGCTGAATGATTTATATCTCTTAGCCAGCTTGATTACATGTGGGGATTCCCTAGCAACCAGGCAACCCCCACATGTACTTATGCTGGCTAACAGATGTAAATCATTCAGCTGTGGTGATGAAAACTAAATCTCCGAGCACTAAAAAATACTCGTAGGTCACCTGAGCGTGCTCGGAAAATCTCGAGTAACAAGTATATTCGCTCATCACTACTAGGCATCCTCTCATAGGACCTATCTCCGGAAGACCACTGTCTTTCTATCACTTATCCTCAGGATTTCGCTATCAATCTTTTTTGGTCTCCACTCATTTTAGCTCACACTTGTAAGCGACACTACTCATTCTGCACTCCAGACCCAATCTGTCTCCCTAGCAGGAACTAGTTGTTCTCCCTATGTTACGGAACCCACAGCACTCAGAATATGTTGTGCAGTTATATGTATGTATAATAGGTTCCATGTGAGATGCATCAGCCCACAGGCTGTGCCCTGGGCAGAGGGGACAAGATATCCCCCTTCTGACATCCCCCACCTTTGTAATTCCCACAGTAAATATCGGCAGGCTCCGGCCACCTGCGGCTATTGTAATGTATGTCTGGCCTGCCGCTTTTCAATTGGCCTGCCCTCTGTATCTGTGTGATAAATATTCTGTGTCCTGTGAGTAAAGTGTTGTCACACCGGAAATACGTGGAGAAGCAGTGATCTTTTATATGCGCCCATGTAACCAAGGAATTCCAGCCAGCGTCCTTCATTCAGACTCCAGCCAAAGCAGAGTGGACCTCCTGAACCATGGGTGGTACTGAAAGAGGTACCCCAGCACGGTAGACCCCGTTACACTGGTGGCAGACAGCGGGATATGATACCCCATCTACAGGAGGAAAGGTATGAATGGAAAACAACTACCAGAAGTTAAAGAGGACTACATTAAAAGATCTGATGGAAGCCCAAGGGTTAATCGCCAGCAACAAAAGAAAAGCGGATTTGATAGCAGCCATCATGGAACACGACAGTGCAGCGCTCCCCAATGTGAACGTGGAGGAGACTGAATTCCAGAGGGAGGTAAAGATCCGACTGGCGTTCTATGGCCCAAACCCTGCAGTAGAGATCATACGAGAGGTGATGGCTGATGTGCGTACTGATCTGAAGGAAAAGATGGCCGAGCGGACCAGGATAGAGCTAGCCAAGATGGAGATGGCAGAGCCGACCAAAGTGGAGCTGGCCAAGATGGAGATGACAGAGCGGAGAGAGGAGAGTCAGCGAGCAGGGGGAGCTCTGGCCTCCGACCAGGTAACTTCAACAGTAAGCCACAAAAAGATCCAGTATAATGCCTTCTGACAGTTGGGGGAGGCAGAGGAAGACATTGATGGCTTTCTGCAGGACTTTGAGCGGCAGTGTGCCCTTCATCAAGTGAAGCCGGAGGAACGGGTTCAGATTCTCGCCAGCAAGCTGACAGGCCGGGCAGCTGGTGCCTATCGCACGGTACCTGATGAGGACTGTATGGACTATGAGCGGATCAAAAAAGTGATCTTGGCCCGGTATGCGCTGACACCAGAGGCATACCGCCAAAAGTTCCGCGGACTTATAAAACGCGTAACCGGTACCCACGCTGAATGGGCCTGTAAATTACGGCGGTCACTGCTACAGTGGGTACAGGGGAGCCAAGCAACCACTAAGGAGGACGTCCTCCAGCTCTTCTTGTTAGAACGATTCTTTAATGGACTAACCCCTGAGACGCTTGAGGAGGCCGCTCGTCTGGCCGATGAACATCATGATGCCAGGAGGCCTCAGTTGTCCGGATCAAAGATAGTCACTAGGGGTCCACCCATAGACCTGGAGGGCCCCAAACCACAGAAGATTGTAGGGGGACCAGCTAAAAAGCCGGCCTATCACAGTCACCCTGGGGCGCGATGCCACACCTGCCATCAGCTGGGCCACCTGCAAAGACAATGTCCCAACCGGACTCAGCATACCCACTGGCCAAAGGCGGGAACAGCTACCTTCAGCCGGGCCGCTGTACACTGCTACCAAGGCGAAGCTGACCTGGCATTGGAGGCTACAACTAACCAGGGGGTGGAAGAGATGGAGGAAGTGCTGCATGAAGTAGACCCCGTGCAGGCAGCCCGGGCAGACAATCGACAACAGCATTGACAGGTCGTGTGGGTTAATGGGAAACGTATGCAGGGACTAAGAGATTCCGGGGCAACTTTGACCCTTGTGAAGCCTCATCTTGTCCGGGACCAAGAGAAGACGGACTGGACAGTGGCAGTCCGTGTAGCAGGGGGAGCCATACATCGACTGCCCACTGCCAGGATTCACCTCAACTGGGGAGTCGGAGATGGCCTTTTTGAGGTCGGCTTGATGGAGGATTTGCCTGCAGACGTATTGCTGGGAAATGACTTGGGGCCCATGTTGTCTGCCTTGTCGGTTGCCCCTCTGGCTGAGACATATCCTGTGACCACCCGGAGACAAGCTCAAGCTGCGGAGGCGGAATCACACTCAGAGGAGGCCCAGGTAAGACCTCCCAGCCCTACACGTATTCCCATAGCCAGACACATTTCTTTGGCCACCCCGCTGAATTTAAGAGGAAGTTACTTGAGGATCCTTCATTGGAGGGATATCGTGGGAAGGCACAGGAGGGGAGAGGGGTACTGGAAGGGGAACAGTTTGTATGGAAGCAGGGACTCCTCTACCGAATCATGGAGCAGCACCACACAGGGATGAGCCCCACTATAAAACGACAGCTGGTAGTTCCCAAGAAGTATAGGCAGGAGTTACTGCGAATCTCTCATGACATACCCTTGGCCGGGCACTTCGGCGTCAGTCGCACCAGGCATCGTCTGACCCAAAACTTCTTTTGGCCGGGGGTAACCTATGATGTTCCTCAGTACTGCCAGACCTGTGACAGTTGCCAGCGCATTGGCAAGAGGGGAGATCGATGCAAGGCCAAATTACACCCCCTCCCCATTGTGGAGGAACCCTTTAGCAAAGTAGCGGTCGATCTGATAGGGCCGTTAGCCAAACCCAGTCCATCAGGGAAAAGGTATATATTGACAGTGGTGGATTATGCCACACGGTATCCAGAGGTGGTTGCGTTACCTAACATACTGGCAGAGATGGTGGCGGCTGCCCTGCTCCAGGTTTTCTCACTGGTTAGATTTCCCCGGGAGATTATCTCGGACCAGGGTACCCAGTTTACAGCAGAGGTGACCAACCAACTGTGGAAGCTGTGCGGCGTAAAGTCCATTAGAAGCGCCCCGTACCACCCGCAAACCAATGGGTTGTGTGAATGCTTTAACGGGACGTTAAAACAACTCATTGGGACTTTTACCAGGACCTACAGGGACTGGGAGAAATTCTTGCCACACCTCCTGTTTGCCTATCGGGAGGTGCCCCAAGAATCCATGTGGTTTTCCCCGTTCGAACTGGTATACGGGAGGCGGGTAAGGGGACCCCTAGACTTAGTGCTAGAACACTGGGAAGGGGAGGGCATCATAGAAGGGGTACCTATTGTACCCTATGTGCTGGAATTCCGGGACCGCCTACAGGAGCTGACCCAGGCTGTATGTGGGAACATGCAGGTGGCCCAGCGGCGCCAGTGCGTATGGTACGATTGGAGGGCCAGAGAACGCACCTTGCAAATAGGACAGAAGGTCCTGATGTTAGAGCCCACTAGGCAGAACAAGTTCCAAGCTGCATGGCAGGGGCCCTACCAGGTAGTGGGGAAAATAGCCGACACCACCTATAATGTCGCCAATTGTGATGACCCCAGGGTTATCCACATGTTCCACGTGAATATGCTGAAGCCCTACCGGGAGCGCCCTGAAGAGGTAGTGGCCATCTGTGCACCTGAAGCAAAGGATTTAGCTGGACTTCCCTTGCCTGATGTCTTAGGGGAAAGGACTCAGTCCAAAACATGGGACCAGGTACACTTGGGTGAAGACCTAGGTCCCCGGGAGAGACAGCAGGCGGAGACGTTGTTGAGGCAGCGACAGAGGATGTTTTTGGGGAGACCAGGGTACACTCACCTGGCACAACACAAGGTTGAGACCCAGGATCAGACCCCCCTGCGATAACCCCCCTTCCGCGTCCCTGAGTCTGTACGAGAAGGGATGCGACAAGAGATACAAGAGATGTTGCGTTTAGGGGTCATTGAAGAGTCAGATAGTCCCTGGGCATCCCCCGTAGTGTTAGTGCCCAAGAAGGATGGGACTACACGGTTTTGTGTAGACTATCGCAAGCTCAATGAGAAAACGGTGACGGATGCGTATCCCATGCCGCTCGTGGATGAGTTGTTAGACCGGCTGGCAGGAGCAAAGTATTTGACCACCATCGATCTATGCAAAGGCTACAGGCAGATTCCCCTTAGTCCTGACGCTATTCCCAAGTCGACATTTGTCACCCTGTTCGGCTTATTCCAGTTTCGAGTTATGCCATTCGGGATGAAGAATGCCCCGGCGACCTTCCAGAGGCTGGCTGACCGGCTTCTGGATGGTCTCCAGAACTATGCTTGTGCCTACCTGGATGACATCGCCATCTACAGCGCGACATGGGAAGAGCATCTAAATCACCTAGAGACAGTGTTGGACAGGATCCACAAGGCCGGAATCACCCTGAACCCAAACAAGTGTTACGTGGGCAAAGCAGAGGTTCAGTATTTAGGGCATTGGATGGGAAGTGGGAAACAGCGACCAGAACCAGCCAAGATTGAGGCCATAGCTAAATGGCCCACCCCACGCACTAAAACCCAGGTCATGGCGTTTCTAGGGACACCGGGGTATTACAGGAAATTCGTTCCCAATTACAGCAGCGTAGCCAAGCCCCTCACTGATCTGACCTGTAAGAACCAACCCCGCCAGGTAACCTGGACCCCAGAGTGTGAGGAAGCCTTCCGCCAGCTAAAGGATGCCCTCACCAATACCCCTGTATTGGCCGCACCCGATCCAACTAAACATTTCCTTGTTCACATGGACGCTTCTATGTTTGGATTGGGGGCAGTACTGAGCCAAGTTGGGCCGGACGGCCAAGAACACCCGGTAGCTTACCTGAGTCGGAAACTACTGCCCCGTGAAGTAAGCTATGCGGCCATCGAGAAGGAGTGCCTGGCGGTAGTATGGGCACTCAAAAAGTTGCAACCATATTTGTATGGACGACAGTTTTCCCTCCTAATGGACCATAATCCCCTAGTCTGGCTTAATCGGGTCTCCGGAGATAACGCCAGATTACTGCGGTGGAGTTTAGCCCTACAACCTCTGGACTTCACCATCCACTACAGACCCGGCAAACAAAACGGTAACGCCGATAGACTAAGTCGACAAACGGAACTTGTACCAACCCCATAAACTTCGGTCATCCCCAAACCAATCCGTTAAGGATCAGACTGTGTATGGCAATCGCGTCGCTGAAAAGGGGAGCCGTGTTACGGAACCCCCCAGCACTCAGAATATGTTGTGCAGTTATATGTATGTATAATAGGTTCCATGTGAGATGCATCAGCCCACAGGCTGCGCCCTGGGCAGAGGGGACAAGATATCCCCCTTCTGACATCCCCCACCTTTGTAATTCCCACAGTAAATATCGGCAGGCTCCGGCCACCTGCGGCTATTGTAATGTATGTCTGGCCTGCCGCTTTTCAATTGGCCTGCCCTCTGTATCTGTGTGATATATATTCTGTGTCCTGTGAGTAAAGTGTTGTCACACTGGAAATACGTGGAGAAGCAGTGATCTTTTATATGCACCCATGTAACCAAGGAATTCCAGCCAGCGTCCTTCATTCAGACTCCAGCCAAAGCAGAATGGACCTCCTGAACCACGGGGTGGTACTGAAAGAGGTACCCCAGCACGGTAGACCCCGTTACACCCTAACACTAGCCCCGCTCCCTGTAGGCTAGTATCAAACATTAACTTTCAACATTCCTTACACTATGCATTACATTACTTATCTTACATTACCACACACTATACATTACACAGGCAAACATCACAATATAATACAAGTCACTTCACATGACACAATATTTACAAACGACGCAAGACATTATTCACATTATAATACATTGATGAATTTGGTGTCTTCAGGTGACACATGTACTGCACAGATACTCGAAGTCTTCCAGAGTATCTGCAGTGGTTACATCACATTAATAATACGTATCACCGTTGTAGCCAATCACTGAGCTCACCATAGTGAGGTGTCCGACAAGCTGCTGAGCTCCGTGATTGGCTACAGAGATGATGCACACTGTTGATGTGATGTCACCACTGCAGCCAATACACTGAGAACTGAGCAGTGGTGAGGAACCAGCACTAAACTTGGGAAGGGTGAATACCTGCTTTATTTGGTAATATAAGTATTTTAGAGCATTGGGGTCTATATAGTTGAAAAAGTGGAAAAACCCTTTAAGCCCAAACCCAGTACCTAATATCTGTTCTTAGTCCAGGTCTATATGGTGACATTGTCTTTGATTGTGACCCTTACTCAAAGCATTACTTTACAGGCATCTGAATATGGCTTCAATTTAATGAAAGACCATGGGATGAGCTGTATATCTGCAATTGACTGTAAGGGTATGTTTCAACGTTCAGGAAACGCTGCGTGTTTGACGCTGCGCAGAGCCGCAGCGTCAAACACGCAGCGTCAAACACGCAGCGTCCAGATGTTACAGCATAGTGGAGGGGATTTTATCAAATCCCGTCTCCACTATGCATGGTAACACGCACCCGGCGGCCCTGCGATTCCGGACATGCGGCGCGTCTTTTAAGATCGCAGCATGTCTGTTTACCTTGCGGCGCCGCTGCGCCGCCGCAAGGTAAAACACAGGGCCCTATGTGTGGGGTGCGATGATTCCGGATGTGTGCAATGAACACATCCGGCATCATCGCGTCACAGAAGGGGGCGGAGCTTAGGGCGGAGCAGGTTTGCCACTCCGTCCAAACCGCCGGCCATCCTGAAGGTGGACACGTACCCTTATAAGTAGTAACAGCAGTATAACAGATGAAGATTTTCCTAAGGTCATGCTTCTATTACACAATAACATATTCTGCTCTCGTTCTCTAGGTTTCTACTGATGATGGGAGTTTTGTTTTGTTGCGGAGCAGGATTCTTCATTAGGAGGCGAATGTATCCACCATTGCTTGTTGAAGAACCAACATTTAATGTATCTTACACAAGGCAAACACCTGGGCCTCCACCAGGTCTGGACATCATTTTACATATTTTTAAAAGTCATTGTAGGAAAATCATACACGTGCATATGTATCACTATATATACTGGTTTTCCGAAGTAATAATTCATAAGGTTTTTTCGATCCTACAAAATCTTTGGGCTTTTCATATAAAAGGAACAAATCCTTCAAGGTGTTCAACAAGTTAACTAACGTTTGCTGCCACTTTTTCAACTACAAAAGAGTGAATGTAGGGTTCAATCTGGTATACATCAGTAGATGTACCAGGGTGCAGGATATGGTGCTCACTACACTCTTGTTACATTCTGGCCAGTGCTAGTAATTGAAGAAACAATCCCAGAAAGAATTTTGTTATATGGTCCATGTGTAATGTATGGAAGGTAAATAGTATTGGCACTAATTTTACCAGTGGCTTTATTACCCCTGAGTTATCAGCTCCCTTATGGTCATTCACTGAACACTATGAATTACACATCTGTGGCACCCCAGGAGCTCGGGTACCACAGTAGTGCTGCCTTCCTCTCGGAGAGGGTAGTGCTATGTCTGGAGTCAAGTGGGATTCCCTTTGGTAGGTTATCACACACACAACACCTTCCAAATCCAGGCCAGGGGGGGGACCTCAAGACCCTGTTTTAGGGCAGCTTTCCCGGATAAAGATCCTGGCTTGGAGGAGGAGCTAGTTCAGTTAGTGCAGACAGTCTGTGTGCGGGGACAGACAGCACAGTGGAAATACAGGACTCCAGGAGGCCACGAGTAGGCCCCAGGGAGTCAGTGCGCAGAGAATCCGGGAACTGGGAGCCCCAGGCTTATGTGGATTATAATACACAGAGCAGAACCGGAGGGCATTGAATTACATGGACTTCGCCCAAATTTACCTGTGGCACAGCAACTCCTTAGAGTTTGGAGTAACCGTGAAGGACCCCAGTAGGCACGGCTCAAGCTGCCTGCCATACAGGTACCTGTCCCAGGACAGGAGAACGAATAAGGACCTTGTTTGAGGCACTTAGTGGCAGCAGGGACCTCAGAGACAGTAGCGCAGAGTGGAAGGCCCCCATCTGACCTACCCAAGGGACCCCGCTTGTCTCTGGACTGCCAGGACTCCTAAACCAACCTGTTGCTGGTACCCTGGACTGTGGCCTGTCATCCACAAGTGCACCAGGTAAAGACTTATCACTTGTCTCCTCCATTTATTCACTGGCTACACCATCTACACCACACACCATAGGACCCCAGGGACCCCGCTTCACCTGTGGGAAGTGTAACATCTGGGCTGCCGCAACATCCCCCAGGGCACCCCTTTAATGCAGTGTCGGTCCCACAACTGACCGAACTCCACAGGTGGCGTCACGACAAACCTTGAACATTTAACCCCCTTTAAAGTTGAGGCCCAGGACCACGGACTGGGTGGCAGCCACCGTGACATCCCCCCTTTGCGACCGGACCCGGTACCGAGTATCCCACTGGGAGCGTCACATCCTTTTCACTGTGAAACAGAATTCAGCTTCTCTATGATTTCTTATAAGAGTTGCATCAAGTTTCTAACTAGAAATGATCCAGAGATTAAAAGTATAGGTCAAGTGGTGCAGTGCAGGACTAAAATAACTCAGAAATAAAGCTAATGGTAATACAATTAAAATATTATATTAAATTACTTTATATTATATATTACATTTTGTAAATTACAAATTAACTTTCATTTGTTTTTCTGGGACTGTCTCTTTAAGGAAAACTGAATCAATATTGAGTGTTGAAGTATGATTATTGCTCTGAACTGAGGGTAATAATAAATACAAAAATAGCCTGATGTATCTCTTTATATCTATCTAGCCTTTATCATATTTTTTTTTAACTCCTCTTTGATGATGCAGTGACTAGCTTGGTGAGACATAATTTAATTAATTTAATTAATACACTATAAAAAATGCCATAATCTATAATATTTATAATCTATATAATATTCCATAACATTTGTCCCGCTATATTTTTATTTACATGCCTTTTATGAACAGTAATTTTTAATAGAGTTCACATTTTAAAGGGAATATGTCACCAGATGTTTGCTACTTAATCTAAGAAGATTAAAATGTAGAGACAGATCCCTTGATTGCAGCAATGAGTCACTTACTAATCTGCTAAAGGTAATTTTTATAAAATCATTGTTGTATCAGCAGGAGATTATTACTAGCAGACTATTTGGCCTGCTGTCAGGTAGTCCAACCACGCCCCCAGCACTGATCAGCAGCTTTCTGCTTATGCACAGTGTACACAGAAAGCTGCCTGTGCTGTGCAGTGGTGTGGGCGAGGTTATAGAGAGCTCAGCAATCAGAGAACTGCTAGATCAGTAGCAGATTAATCAATTTTTAATAAGAGCAGCAGAGCCCAGTAAAATAAGTGATACATTGCTGGAATCAGGGTCTCTGCCCCTACATCGTGCTGCTCTCAGATAGAGTAGCAAAACCCTGGTGACAAATTCCCTTTAAGTGGTTGCTCATGACAGTTTAAAAAATTGCCTCAAAGCAGGAAATCCTAAGCTCTACTAAGCTCTACTAAGCTCTTTTGATAATTGGAAATCAGTTTTTCTGATAACTGTGAAGGCATTTGATTGCTCGGCTTCTTTGTAGAATTGTCTTAATGCAGCCAGATTGGCAGTAATTAGTCCTGTGTGTGTCTATTCTAATCAATTTTAATTCATTTACTTAAACAGTTCACTGAGTAAACAAGGGGACAGTTCATTATTCACACGGTTCCTTAAATGATTGGAATAAGCATGCACAACCGCAGGAAGTTAAATGATCTGTAGGTTTCTGAAACGTGAGATGGAACTTAGAGTACTGTTAAGAGATCTACATACTGTAAGCATGAGAAGAATAAGCCAAATTACGTGTAGATGATATCACTGATCCACCTAATTTTTTAAGAACTTTTTAATTGTTTTTGAGAGTATCCTTCCCTCATCTGATCAGTGTGACTCTGTGTGAACCAGGTTTGGGATCAGCCGAAATGTTAAAACTAAAAGCTCACAGTTTTTTGTTTTTTTTGAGAAGTCACAATTGATATGGATTCAATAAAAAGCAAAGAATATATGAGAGTAGAGATGGGCGAACCCTAACAGTAAAGTTCGGCATCCGTACCAAACACCTACTGTTCGGGCACGTACGCCGAACATGGACTTCACCAGGAAGTCCATGTTACTGTTTGGGTTTGGCCCCCCTGAAACACCAGGTGCATGACCGCACGACAAATACTGGTTCTGATGATCGGTAAAATCATTACTGCTGGTCAGACAGCCGCCGTTCCCACGCTGTCAAATGACGGTGTGAGCCCGCAGCTGTGATTGGTGGTATAAAGTTTACCTCTGGTCATTTGCATCAGCTGGTGGGACTACTTCTGGCGCTAATAACAGTAAGAGCAGGCGGCAGCGCTTTAAATAAATTATAATAAAAAAAATGGCCCTGTATTTTTGATAACCAGCCAGGCAAACTAACAGTTGTGGGCTGCAACCCTCAGCTGTCAACTTTAGCAAGGTTGATTATCAAGAATAGAGGGGTCCCCACAGCGGTGTTTTTAATTATTTAAATAGATGATTTTAAAAAATGTGGGGTCCCCCCACTTTTGACAATCAGCCTTGCTAAAGCAGATAGCTGACGGCTGGAATTCTCAGGCTGGTAAGGAGCCATGGATAGTGAACATCGGAGAGGTGAGGGATATTGTTTATTTAGTTTTGTTTTATTACAGGAGATGAGGGATTCAATGAAATTAGGTGTTAGGTGAGTATAACTGTATTTGTTATTTTTAAATTAAAAAGGAAATTTTTATTTTAAATAAAAGACTTTATTTCGGCTATGTGTTTACTTACAATATAGGATTAGTAATGGATAGGTGTCTTATAGATGCCTCTCCATTACTAAGCCGTGGGCTTGATGTCACCGGACAATACAAAAGTGACATCAACCACACAAATATGAACCCCACTTGCCACTGCTAAAGGGCAAGTGGGAAGAGTCAGGCAAAGCGCCAGAATTGGGGCATCTAATAGATGCGCCTTTTCTGGGCAGCTGTGGGCTGCTATTTTTAGCCGTGGGGGAATATCTATGGCCTCTTACCAGCCGGAGAATACCAACCCCCAGCTGTCTGTTTTAGCAAGGCTGGTTGTCTAAAATGGGGGGATACCACAGCATTTTTTAAAAATTATTTATTTAAATAATTTTAAAAAACAGCGTAGGGACCTCTCTATTCTTGATAACTAACCTTGTTAAAGCTGTCAGCTGAGGGTTGAAGCTCCCAGCTGTCAGTTTTGTCTGACTGGTTATCAAAAATACAGGGGAACCCACTCAATTTTTTTAAATTATGTATTTAGAGCGCAGGCGCCAGCTGATGAATACTCCCATTAGCCGCACCTGCACTCGCTGTTATTAGCGGCAGCAGACGCCGGCTGATGGGAGCAGTAGTCCCATCAGCTGATGCCAGTGACGGGAGGTAAACTTTATACCTCTAATCTCAGCTGCCGGATCATGCTGTCATTAGACAGCGTGGGAACTGCGGCTTTCTGACCGGCGGTAATCATTTTACCGCCGATCAAAAGCAGTGTTTGCCGCGCTGTCATGCACATAACAGCATGGCAAACACTGGATGTTCGAGCCCCTTATTCAAGTGAATGGGGTTCGGATTCGGGTCTGAGTACTGTCCTGGTACCCAAACCCAAACTTATTTTTAACTGTTCGGCCGAACCCGTCAGACCCGAACATCCAGGGGTCCGCCCATTTGTATGTGAGTGCTCTGTATTTTTACTTTCCACACTGTATAATGGCTCCTTAGTAGCTCTCACAGTGCATAATGACCCCCACACTGGAAAAATGGCCCTTCAGTAACACCCACACAGTATAATGCACCTTAGTAGCCCCCCACTGTTTGATAACCCCCCACACTGTACAATGGCATCACTGTAGCCCTCACATTGTATAATTGTACCCACAGTATACCCCACACTGTATTATGCACCCCACATAGTATTATGGCCCCACATTAGCTCCCACAGTGTATGATGGCCCTCACAGTAGCCCCCACCCTGTATCATAGCCCTTTTAATAGACACCATACTATCATTGCACCCTAAGTAGCCCTCACAGCCCCTGAAACGAGTGTCACCAATGACGCTTCATTTCAGATAGGGGCAGGGGCTAGAGCTTTCACACGCACAGTTTTTCACACGTACCGGAGACACTGACACGCATAGATACATTCAAGTGAATGGGTTTATGCACATTTCAGTGTGTTTCAACGGATCGTGTGTCCGTGAGTAAAACACATTGACGTGTCTGTCAGACAGCGCAAGCAGGGGAGAATGATGAGAGTTATATTCAAGTGAGAACAATGACAGCAGGCAGCTGCTGATGGGACTATTACTCCCATCAGCCTACACCAGTTGCCGCTAATAACAGTGACAGCAGGAGTGTCTGATGGGAGTATTCAGCTGGCACCAGTGCTGTAAATAAATAAATGAAAAACCCGGTGTGGATTCCCCTCTATTTTCTATAACCAGCCAGGTTTTGGTTTATTACAGGAGACAAAGGCTTCAGTGGAATTAGATGTTTGGTGAGTATAACTGTGTTTGTTACTTTTAAATAAAAATGGAAAACTGGGTTTTGTTTTATTTCTAATAAAAGACTTTATCCTGGCTGTGTGTTTATTTACCAAGTAGCTATAAGATTAGTAATGGATAGGTGTCTTATAGATGCCTCTCCATTACTAAGCTGTGGGCTTGATGACAATACAAAGGTGATATCAACCTCACAAATATGAACCCCACTTGCTACAGCTACAGGGCAAGTAGGAAGAATCGGGCCAAGCGCCAGAATTGGCGCATCTAATAGCTGCACCTTTTCTGGGCAGCTGCAGGCTGCTATTTTTAGGCTCCAGAGGCCTATATTAATGGCCCCTTAACAGCCTGAGAATACGAGCCCCCAGCTGTCAGCTTTAGAAAGGCTGGTTGTCAAAAATGGGGGACATCTGCCATTTTTTAATCTAAATAAATAATTTAAATAATTGAAAAAACAGCATGGGGACCCATCTATTCTTGATAACCAGCCTTGCTGAAGCTGACAGCTGATGTTTGCATCCCCCAGCTGTGAGTTTTTCCTGCCTGGTTATAGAAAATAGAGGGGAACCCACGCCTGGTTTTTCATTCACCTACTTATAGCGAAGGCGGCGGGTGAGGAATACTGCCGTCAGCCGCTCCGGCTGTCATTGTTATTAGTGGCAGCAGGAGGCTGATGGGAGTAATGGCCCCATCAGCAAACTCCTGCTGTCATTGTTCTCATTTGAATATAACTCTCATCATTCTCCCCTCTAATGCTGATCGCCGGCAGAGCAGGGGAGTAAAATGAGAGGCACTTTCAGCACCAGGCCCCGGGGAACAGCGCTTACTATAGCGCTTCTTCCCTGGTGCCCGTCCATGTGGTACTGATGCGGCACATGGGAGGCACACGGTTGCCACACGTGTGCCACAAATATTACACACACGGACACACAAACACTGTCATCTCTGGTACCATATTATTCCGGTCCCGGAAATATCAGGACATGTGAAACCGGTCTAAGTGTTAGGCTGCCATCACACTAGCAGTATTTGGTCAGTATTATACATCAGTATTTGTAAGCCAAAACCAGGAGTGGAACAAATAAAGGAAAAGTATAATAGAAACATATACTCCACTTCTGCATTTATCACCCACTCCTGGTTTTGGCTTACAAATACTGATGTAAAATACTGACCAAATACTGCTAGTATGACACCGGCCTTACAATGAGAAGAAAAAAGTGGTATGGGGCAGATACCAGTGTTGAGAGGAAGGAAACAACCCTAGCCTTTACAAAGAGCAAATCACACAAGCTGAATTGTATTAGAGTGTATAGAGGAGTTGAAGCAGACAAACAGGACAGTCTGCAGTGTAGAGAGAAAGGAGAGAACTCTGCACAGGGAGGGAGAATATCCCTCGTTCCTCAGCATCTGGCTACAGTCACACTATCAATAATTTGATCAGTATTTCACATCAGTATTTGAAAGCCAAAACCAGATGAGGAACAATTAGAGGAAAAGTATAATAGAAACACCTGGAACAATGCTGCATTTTTGACCCACTCCTGGTTTTGGTTTACAAATACTGATGTGAAATGCTGACCAATTACCAATTACGGATAGTGTGACTGTAGCCTCAGTATCTATCAGCACAGTGTATCCCTCTACAGATATCCCTCATAGGCTGCCGTCACACTAGCAGTATTTGGTCAGTATTTTACCTCAGTATTTGTAAGCCAAGACCAGGAGTGGAACAATCTGAGGAAAAGTATAATAGAAACACGTCACCACTTCTGTATTTATCACCCACTTCTGGTTTTGACTTACAAATACTGATGTGAAATACTGACCAAATACTGATGGTGTGACTGTAGCCATAGACTGTAGAATCATGATGCAGTACAGGACTAAAGCTGTGCTAATACACGAGAAGTAGTGAGGGCGGCAGCATCCTGTCCACACAGGCCTCACATCCAGCATGTATTAGTAGGAGGGACACCTTCACATAAGAAAATTTCACAATGTATATCAGCGGGTGTGAACATGAATAAAAAAGTAGTGCAGCCTGAAACTTAATGCAGTTTAGTTTGACTCAAGGTAATTCCAACTTTGTGTAAAAGTCATTTTTGCATGTCAGTGGTGTTGATAGTCTGAACTCCTAATATGGGACAGTTATCTGATGTATTTAATTTTATATTGCAGGACCTCAACAGCCAGGAATGCCATATTATTCTGATCCAGGGGGAAACCCAGCCCCACCTTCATTTCACATGCAGCCAAACTCCCCTCAAGGAAACCCAGCTTTCCCACCGCCTCCGTCCTACTACAACACACCTCCACCACCTTACGAGCAAGTGGTGAAATCTTGCAAATGAAGCAATTTTGCACTTGGCAATTTTTTTTCTAATATCTGACTTTTTACAACTTTACCATGAGGAGGACTCTCTCTTGGCATGATGATTGATCTATTGGTATGAAGTATTGGAAGCCCAGATCTGGTTAGAGGGGACAGTAATGCTGTAACATGATTGCAGTCATGACAATTTTTCAGAATTACAGTTTATGTTAACGTCTTGGCACTAGCATGGGGTATGATGATTAATTGCGCTCCTCCATTGCTAAGAAAGCAGTTTTTTCTAGTTTAATTTATTTTTTTTCTACACGTTCCTTAGTACGTAGCTCTTTTATTGTATCTATGCTGGTGGTGTACAGTACATATCGTCGCCTAGTTTGCCTATTATTCTCGAGTGCTAGCAGAATATGCAGTATCTACAATAAAAGGCATGCTCTTCATGGAAACCATGTTGGATAAGTTGTGTTTTTCATAAAAAGTTTAGGTTTCTGCTATTAGTCATTATGTTTGTTCTGTTTTGCCTAGTAATAAAAGGGACCTTACAAATGGCAACAAGTTCATGTGACAAACTCACATCTCAAATTCTCTACTGTGGATTTCAGAGCTCAATGCACTGTATACAGAGCTCATAAAGATATATTATAGAAATAATCATCATAACAATTTAGATAAAACCATGTCAAAGGAGGAAATGGCTACTCAAAGATCACCTATGAAAAATAAAAGTCCAAAAGATAGCATGAAGTGTAATGAAGTGATGGTGCTAAATGATACATTGCTGGACTATATAGTGAAGTTTCATTTTAGTGACACAATAGAGATTATTTTGGGAAAGACAGAATCATGTCATTTTAGGCAGAAAGTTAAATATTCTTAATGTAGCTAGAAGTAATTCAGGGCACATAAACAGTGATTTTTCTTTTATGCAAAAAAGAATGGTCTGAGTGTCTTTTGTCAGAGTGTCACCAGAGTTTGGTCAGTGTTAGTTTTTACCATCAAAGTTTGGTCAGTGTCAGTTTTTACCATTAAAGTTTGATCAGAGTTTGAACAGTTTTTCTTGGATGAAAAACAAAAATGATGCAGGTTTCTCAAGATTCTTCTATCAACCGGTTTGTTAAAAACAGACAGAAGACAGATGGCATCAGAGTGCTGTACAGTTTTATCACAGATCCATAGATTTGCATTGGCAATTTAGATCTGACACTTGGATCAATATTGACAAGTGTTTGTGCTTTTGTGGAGACTACTTGGTCAGGGGGAAAAAAAATGGACATGTGAACTACCACATACACTATTATAGGTATGAGTGAAAAACATGGATATCACTCTATAAGAAAATATGACTTGTGAAAGAGCCAAAATAGGGGGAAATCACACACTAAAACAGTGGCAGAAATGTCTGCAGCAAAATCTGAATTCATCTTATTGGAACTTTCAGAAAAGCATATGCTTATTGCCAAAGCAACGAGATTCAGGAAAAAAATTCATTATCATTTTCAGAAATTTCTTGAACAAAATTCATCATTAAAGAAGCCCTCCTCACATGAAAATTTGTATCCTCTTAATATATTGCAATCATCATATTACATAGCACTGTGCACTTACAATTGCTCCTTTTGGTATTGTACCCAGCTAATTCTTCTCTTTTCCATTAGGTCTATGACATCACATGATTACAAACAGACTAGCTGAATCCTTCTAAGCTCTAAGTAGAACAGGTGGTCAATTTTTCCCTGCATAAGTCATCAATGCAAAGGGTAGGAGGGAGCAGCTGGGTCAGGAGTTGGAGGGGAATGATAAATGATGGGACAAGAGACTTTATGTTTTTAAATAGAGAAAAATAGTCTAGCAACCTGTACACACTTTGGTCTATTTCCATGCCCAAATGAACTATTACTGATTGTTCATTGTACATTGCAAGATCACACATTTGTAAAAATATAATTTCACTCAATGAACATGCATTTTGCTTTTTATCGGGTAATCATCAGCCTTTATAGACTGCAAGATTATCGTGAAACTAGGAACACTTGTTCATAATAATTATGCAGTGTAAATGCACCCTGGATTTGCCCAATCCAAAAGTTAGACATGTTAAACATGGCTACTCAATGAGGTTGTAGAACACATCATATCAAGCATGTCTTAAACTACGTTGGATACTGAATGAAAGTGTGAAAGTGTTATAGTATGAATTGTTGCAATGGCACTCATATAGTCATACACATAGTAATCAATGGACCAAAACTATACCTCTGTATGCTTTGTATTTCATACAGATTTATAGAGAATTGTATCATCACATTAAATATTTCAAAGTGCCTATAGCAATGTAATACTGGACCTTCGGTACCTTGTGTGCCAATCTACAAGCTCTGTTCCTTGCGGTCTTAGTCTTGTTCCTCAAAGTGAATGTTCACCTTTAGGGATGAACAGACCCTTTATGAAAAAAGGTCAGTTTGGGTACCAGAATGGTTTAAGAACTTGATCCTGAATGTGGATCCCAATTCAATTGAATGGGGGGGCCAAAAAATCTGGCAATTCCCACCCTGTCATCTGTGTGAAAGAGTGGGAAACACCGGCTCTGACTGGCGGTAACCTTACTGAAGTCACCGCCGATCACAGTCACTGGGTATCGTGGTTTGTACGCTGTCACACAGAGGACAGCATGTGAGCCAGCAGCTGTGACCAGCAGGGAAAAGGGTACCACCAGTCAGGCATTGGCTGATGACTACTACTCTCATCATTCGTCTCGCTGACAGCTGCAAAAGAAGGCGACGCTGATGAGAGTATTCACCAGTCGGCATCCGTGCATAGTAAGTAAGATGTCAGTGAGATATATAATTAGTGCAGCGGGCCCCCTTATATTTAATACCTAGCTGAGGGAAAGCAATCAGCTGGGGGCTGGTGTTGTTATTCTGGGAAGAGGCCAATATCCATGAAGCTTCCCACACTATTAATAACAGATCACAGCTGTCTGCATAGCCTTTACTGGTTAGTAAAAAGAGGGGGGCTGAAAAAAATGATTTGGGGTCCCCCCTATTTTTAATAACCAGCAAAGGCTAAGCAGACAGCTGCGCACTGATATTAATAGACTGGGGAGGACCTATTGATATGGGCCCCCTCCCAAACTAGCAACACCTGTCCTCAACCATCTTAGAAATGGCGCAAACATTAGATGTGCCAATTCTGGTGCTTAGCTTTGGCTCTTCTCGCTTGCCCTGGTGCGTTGGGAAGTGGGGTAATGGTTTTGGAGTTGATGTCAGCTGTGTAATGACCCTTGATATCAAGTCCAAGTGTTAGTAATGATGAAGCGTCTTTAAGACACACCCATTACTAACCCCATAGTCAAAAGTAATAAACAAGTACACAGAGAAAAGTCCTTTAATTGTACAAAACACTCTTTGACTCTCTTTTACCAATTTGTTACCTTTAAAAAATAAAATAATTCAAAGTGGTTCACTATAAATCTATCCCATGACTATCCCCAACTCCGCTACATCCAGATGAAGTGCTGATCCCCAACTCTGCTACATCAGTAATGTGACTGTTCAGCACGGTGTCCAGAACACACTGACAGTAGCGCGTGAATCCGGCTGCTGTGAAGAGTACTGACATCAGTAAGCTTATTGCAATTTGTAGCCAATGAACTGCGGTAAACTTACTGACATCACAGCTCATAGCATGAGAAAATTCTCACGCTGAGAGAAGTAATGTCAGGAAGGTTACCACAGTTCCTCGGCTATGAACTTGGATAACCTTATTGATGGCAGCACTTATTGGAGAATCCGGATTCACAAGCTACTGTCAGTGTTTTCCGGCAGCCGTACTGAGCAGTCACATTATAGATGTTATTGCTCATCAATGCATCCAGATGTTGCAGAGTCGGGGATCGTCGTGGGATGTGGGATGGATCTATGGCAGACCACTGAATTATTTTATTTTTTAAGGTAATAAATGGGTAAAAGAGGATCGGGAGTGTTTTGGACTTTTCTCTGTGTGTGTTTATTACTTTTGACAACAGGGTTATAAATGTGGGTCTCTTATAGATGCCTCTCCTTTACTAACCTCTAGGCTTGATGTTAGCTGTGCCAACCACAAAATATTACTCGCTTGCCAATGCACCAGGGCAAACAGGAAGAGCCAAGCAAAATGCCAGAATTAGCAAATCTAATGGATGCGCCTTTTCTAGGGAGACTACAAGCTGCTATTTTTAGGCTGGGGAAGGCTAAATATTCATGGATCTACCCAGCCTGAGAATATCAGCCACCAGCTGTCTGCTTTACCTTGTTGGCTGGTTATCCAAAATAGACGGGCTGTAATGTAGCCAGAAGTGCCCACACTGGAAAAGCTTGTTGATTGCTGAACCCGAACAGTAACACGGACTCCTGGGAGAAGTCCTAGATGTCCAGTATGGACAATACTACATGCACTTGGGCACACAAATCATCAAGATCTGCCGCTAGCCACCCTCCTTTGCAACTGCCAACTATTGATGTCCAAGATGTGCTTGATGGAAGACATCTCCAGAAATGCTGTTGGTAATGGTAGTACGTATAAGCCATACAGGCTGCTCATACTAGCATAACAACATGCAACTTGGCATTGTTGTGGTGAAAAATGGCTCCTGTGACACTATGGAGAAATGGTTGCTACACTGAGATGTTAGTGTACACCTGGAATGAAGACTAGAAGAGTCTGGCTATACATTACGCCTCCCCAGATCATAAATCCTTGAGTAGAAGAGGTGTGGCTTTATCTTGTGAAGACCTCTCCATGGCATTGCTCACATAGTCTCTGGATGAAAACCGTAGGCTGGAATGGAGCAAAGGAAGATGGAATAGAGGTGTATCCATCAGTCTCTTCTGCAATGAGTCTCGTTTTTGTCTTGGACACAACAATAGCTGGCGATTGGTCTGGACACTGCAACACCATGAAGAGGCCTTCATGAGGGAACGTCACACCAATCCTATTTTCGGAATTATGGTGTGAGATGGAATAATGTACAGTAGCCAGACCCCCATTAGCCTTCATTCCAGCAGCAGATCAGCATGACCACATGCATTCAGTGAGGCAGAACATTCTTCAGATCATTAATAACCTCACTAATAGCATGACAAGGCGTGTAAGTGCAGGTATTTATACATAGGTTGCACATACTCGAAAAAATTGAAGTTTTGAAAATTGTTACAATTGTTTCATTTACATATCATTAACATTCGCATTAATTGTATGATTTCCATAATTCTACGACTTTTCCTCATTGGTATTGCAATTTCCATGTTGAAGAGTATACTAGATAGAACAACTTATGATATAGTGGTCAACCCCTTTAACTTTAGTATTCTTTACTGCATGATTTCTTGATATATGAACAGAAATCATTAGGAAACATTCAGCACCTTTTTTTTAATACACCGCATTGTACACTAGGTGGGCTTCAGAACTTATTGCATACAATCATAAAAAATTGGATATATTTAATGAAAGTCTGCTTATCCATAAATTCCAGTTTTGTTGGATTGCATATTGGGTTGTGAGTTTACATGAACAGTGTCCTCACTAAAACTTTACAATTGCAGTATTGGTTGGTACCAATGGGTCAACTTTATTTAAAACGTGACAATACGAGGACCTAACACCAGAAATAATCTGTCGGGGGCAATATACCAAAATTTGAGGTTCTCATGCCAGACTTGAATGTAAAGTCATACCAAAATTATTAAGCAGGCCTCTTAATAAATTATGTTCATCCTCTGTCTTTTCTGGAGTAACCAATCAAGAAGAAATAATAAGAGCAGCGTCCAATCCAGGTGGAATCAAGAGGTTGGAAAAATGCTTTATTCCGCCATGATACGGTATGACGTTTCGACCAGTAGAAGGTCAAGTACTTTTATTACTTCTTCTTGATTGCTGTTATTTTCTGAGTAGGTTCCGTGGATCAAGAGCGGGTGTCCTAACTTAGGCCGGTTTCACACGTCAGTGGCTCCGGTACGTGAGGTGACAGTTTCCTCACGTACCGGAGACACTGACACACGTAGACCCATTAAAATCAATGCATCTGTGCAGATGTCATTGATTTTTTGCGGACCGTGTCTCCGTGTGCCAAACACGGAGACACGTCAGTGTTCGTCGGAGCGCACGTATTACACGGACCCATTAAAGTCAATGGGTCCGTGTAAAACACGCACCTCACACGGACGTTCTCCGTGTGGCGTGCAGGAGACAGCGCTACAGTAAGCGCTGTCCCCCCCACATGGTGCTGAAGCCGCGATTCATATCTTCTGTGCAGCAGTGTTTGCTGTAAAGAAGATATGAATAATAGTGTTTAAAAGAAAGATCTATCTGTCCGACGCCCTCCCACCCCCTGTGCGCCCCCCCCGCCCCCTGTGCGCCCCCCCGCTGTTCTGAAAATACTCACCACTTCCCTCGTTGGCTGTCGCTGCTTCCTGTCCTGACCGCACCTTCTACTGTATGCGGTCACGTGGGGCCGCCGATTACAGTCATGAATATGCGGCTCCACCTCCCATAGGACAGATAGATCTTTCTTTTAAACACTATTATTCATATCTTCTATGCAGCAAACGCTGCTGCACAGAAGATATGAATCGCGGATTCAGCACCAGATGCTGGTACGTGTGGTACCCAGCACGGTGCGTGTGGTACCCAGTGGGCACACGGGCGGCACACGTGTGCCGCAAGTGTGCCACACTGATGTACACCAGAAACGTAGGGGCACACGGACACGGATAATTCCGGTACCGATTGTTTCCGGTACCGGAATTATCTGGACGTGTGGGACAGGCCTTAGTGAGTGCTGTCAGCCTTCTTATATGTGTTTTGTCTGGAGCACCGTCTGCAGAGAACACTCAGACCAGTACTGTCAATTACCACTGAGAAAAGCCTAGAAATGCAAAATCAATAGGTGGAATAGTGAACTGATTATTGGTGACGCCCAGAGTGTACCAATTACTCAAATTATCAAATGAAATTTTTATAGGGGTCATATGCCCTATAGGCTATGTGCTTAGTTTATACTTTTGCATCAACACTCAAAACCTGTTTCAGTCAAAGCAAAACTTTTTCTTTTCATTGCAGTTCCACTTTATATAGAGCAATAATTGAACTTTCATAAAAATCAGATTTCATATGTAGGTGTAGGCCGTGTTCACACAATGTCCTCTCGATGCATTTTTTTCTGAGAGTTTCCAAAATTGCTGTAAAACTGGTGTGTTTACCCCTCATGCAAAAAAATGCATTGTGTGAACACGGCCATATGTAAGTAGAGTGGTTAACAATGTTAAGCTGTCACCCTTATAAAGGGTGGGGGAGGGGGGTCTATGTCCAGTTTATGTTTTCTGCTGTAAATTCTTTCCAAGTATACTTAATGTTGCAATATAAATTGGAGACAGTGTTTAATGTGTGAAATGGAAGGTGATCTAGGATGACAAAAATATATATAGATGGTTGACATAGATGGCGGACAATTTCTTCTGTGTAAAACACAAAAGATTAGAGTTGCAAATGTGTATTTCTGCAACTAATAAAGTGATTGCATTGCCAAGAACCTGTTTTTCGGACTATTTTGAGAGTCACCTATTCCACACTGTATGTGGCAGCTTAACGTTTCATTCACATGTCCGATTTTTCCATGTACGAGAAAACGGACCCATTATTTTGATCAGATTTTGAGTGTCATCCATTTTTTTATGTGTGGAGGAATAAAAAATGTAAAAAAAAGTGTGTCCACCTTCTCCATTCTGACAATCTGTTAAAATTTAAAGTGTGGCATTATATTTCACGGATCCATTGACTACCACTGACAATTTTGATTTGACGCTCAAAATTGGACATGTCTCCGCAATTTTTTTAGAACATCTCAGTCCGTGAAAAACCAAAGACATGTGAATGGCCCCATAGACTATCATAGGAACAAGTGCTAGCTATGAAAACCAAGGATAGTACTCATATGGAAAAATCGGACGTGTGAGTGAGCCCTACGGCTGTGCTTTTAAGGTAAAAAGCTGTATTTTTGGACCCTAAAGGGTTAGTGGACCTTTTAAAGTGTGTGGTCCTTGGGTCAAGGCACGTGCATTACGATACCTGTTATTGCTGAACCCTATCTTTATCTTTTTTTAAAAAGTGGAGTGCCATATATCTGCGGGAACAAGAAGTAGAATTACTTTTGAACAGTTATTATTGTACTGCTGTTTTAACCCCTAAGGATATGTTTACACATTATGTGTTTACTACGTATTTTGTTGCTGAAATTTCTGCAATTGTCCAATTTCTCCCCCCCTAAAAAACCCTTTATATGAATGGAACTGATTTTCAGACACAAAAATTTTTGCAACAAAATCTGCAACATGTGCTTTTTCCCTAACAGTCTATTTTCCTCCAATTTATTAAAAGCTTTTACACAGTAGCGATGCTTTGTGTATTTATTTTTACATGACTTGACTATTTCTTCTTGGCATTAAGCTGAATGCGTGTGAAAGCCTCAATTTGTGGTAGTTTTGTTACTTCCATGATACTAAATCCAATAATCCATCACTTTCAAGACCAGATGGCTTCTAGATTATCACCTTTTCTGGGTCATCAGACTGAGATTAGGATACCAATAAAATAAATCTGCCCTGGAATATACAGTAAATGATGGACATTTCCTACAGCTTATAACTTTAAAATTCCTGATATTTTTGTGACGTGTCGTTTCAGGTGACTTTCAGAAAAAGCAATGTGTGTACATGTGTGTATTTACCTGCACCAGTATAAGTTGCTTCTTTGGACATTAGGTGAGGGCAACTTCATTTTATTTTTCTAGTATACGCTGTATATAGTTGTGGCCAAAAGTTTTGAGACTGATACAAATTTTGCTCTTTACAACGTTTGCTGCATTCGTGTGTTAAGATCTTTTAGTCAGATGTGTGTATGGTATACTGAAGTGCAATTATAAGCATTTGAAAAGTTTTAAAACTTTTTTGACAAAGTTTATGCAATGACGCAAAATTTATTATGTTGGCTGTTATGTTTCAAGAATTCAGCAATTCTACATTGCATGCTAGATATCAGCTTTTAGGCCAAATTCAGACTGATGGCAACCTTTTCTTGACTAATTAGTGCTTGGAGTTTATCACAATTTCTGTCTTATTATTTCTTCACCTGCTTTTTGCGGATTGACCACAGAAGGATTGATATCTGGGGCCTTTCCTGGTAATAGACCCAAAATTTCAATGTTTTGTTCACCGACCACATATTTATCATGCCTTATGACTTGTTGTTTCATTATGCTGGAAAAAGCAAGTTTATAGACCATTATTTACTATAGAATTGTTCTTAGGCAAAACCGACAGTAAGCCTATTCCTTTGAATGGAAAGCAATCACATACAGTGGGGGAAAAAAGTATTTAGTCGGTGAACAATTGTGCAAGTTCTCCCACTTACAAAGATGAGAGAGGCCTGTAATTGACATCATAGGTAGACCACAACTATGAGAGTCAAAATGAGAAAACAAATCCAGAAAATTACCTTGTCTGATTTGGCAAGATTTTTTTTGCAAATTATGGTGGGAAATAAGTATTTGGTAATTAACAAAAGTTCATCTCAATATTTTGCTATATATCCTTTGTTGGCAATGACAGTGGCCAAACCCATTTCTGTAAGTCTTCACAAGGTTGCCACACACTGTTGGTGGTATGTTGGTCCATTCCTCTATGCAGATCTCCTCTAGAGCAGTGATGTTTTGGGCCTGTCGCTGGGCAACATGGACTTTCAACCCCCTCTAAAAGTTTTCTATGAGGTTGAGATCTGGAGGCTGGCTAAGCCACTCCAGGACCTTCATATGCTTCTTACGAAGCCACTCCTTCGCTGGTCTGGTGGTGTGCTTTGGATCATTATCATGCTGAAAGACCCATCCACGTTTCATCTTCAATGCCCTTGCTGATACATGGCCCCATTCATTCTTTCACGTACATGGATCAGTCGTCCTGGTCCCTTTGCAGAGACACAGCTCCAAAGCATGATGTTTCCACCCCCATACTTCACAGTAGGTATAGTGTTCTTTGGATGCAACTCAGCATTCTGTCTCCTCCAAAAAGGACGAGTTTTGTTTCTACCAAACAGATCTTTTGCCTGCAGCACTGAGTACTGCCTGCAGGACTGAGTTACGGTGGCCTCCAATTTACCCACACTCCTCGCTCCGGCAACAGACATGGTGGAGGAGTGGGTATCCTTCTTTCTAAAAACTGCTCCTTCAACCCTATCCAACCCCCACCCTCCCTTATCCTCCCTTCTTTCGAGGTTCACTCTGTCCGTATTTACGCTCCCACCAATCTCCAAATGGCTGTCATACCGACCACCGGGCTCAGCCACTGCCTTCATCGACCAATTCTCCACCTGGCTCCTTCACTTTCTCTCTGCCGACATCCCCACCATCATCATGGGTGACTTTAATATCCCTACTGACACCCACCAGCCAGCAGCCTCCAAACTACTGGCCCTTACTTCATCCTTTGGACTCACCCATTGGTCCACCACAGCCACCCACACAGACGGACATACACTAGACCTCATCTTCACCCGCCTTTGTTCCTTATCTAATCTCACAAACTCTCCCTTCCCCCTATCTGACCACCATCTACTCATCTTCTCATCCTTGTCCTCCTCACCTGCCCCCCATGTCCAGCCATTACCACATCCTCGCAGAAACCTCGCACATCTAGACACTCACAGACTCTCAGACTCTCTCCTACCCCTGTCCTCCATATCTTCACTGCACGACACAGACAGCGCCACCGCTTTCTATAACTTGACCCTCACATCAGCCATAGACTCAGTCGCCCCTCTCACGCATGGCACAGCGCGACAAACCAATAGGCAACCTTGGCATAACAATGTCACAAAAAAACTTCGACAAGCATCCAGGGTTGCGGAGCGGCGTTGGAAGAAAACACGCCTGCCAGATGACTTCACTGCCTTCAAACAAGCTACATTTGACTTCAAATCAGCCCTCACCTCTGCTAAACAGACCTATTTCACTAACCTTGTATCTTCACTATCCTACAACCCAAAACAACTGTTCAGCACATTTAACTCTCTTCTCCGCCCACCACTACCACCTCCAACTCCCTTCATCTCTTCCGAGGACTTTGCCACCTACTTCAAAAACAAGATCGACCAAACAAGGCAAACCTTTACTTGTCCACTACCCCAACCACTCCATATACCAGACCTCTGCCCTTCCCTAATAACCTCCCTCTCCAACATCACTGAAGGAGAGCTTACTCGCCTCTTTTCCAAATCACACCTCACCACCTGTGCACTTGACCCCATCCCTTCCCACCTGCTCCCCAACCTCACTAACACGCTTATTCCAGCCCTAACCCATCTCTTCAACCTATCGCTCTCTTCTGGTACCTTCCCCTCTGCCTTCAAACATGCCACCATCACACCCATCCTCAAAAAAACTAACCTTGACCCAACTGCTATGCCCAGCTATCGCCCCATATCACTGCTCCCGTTTGCTTCAAAACTCCTTGAGCAGCATGTCCATGGTCAACTTTCCTCCCACCTCTCATCTAACTCTCTCCTTGACAACCTCCAATCTGGCTTCCGCCCCCACCACTCCACCGAAACTGCCCTGCCAAAAATTACTACACTGTGTTCCAAATTATTATGCAAATAACATTTCCTCATATTTTCTCTAAATTACCTATCTGAATTGCAGTCATTGTTATTTTCCAGTCATCTACTATTCTAGTATAATTGAAATGCTTTGGAACAAACTGCCTATGAAAACAGTATCTTTTTAAAAAAAATAAACACTGAAAATGCATGTTCCAAATTATTATGCACAGCAGAGTTTTCAACCTTTTTTATTTTATTTTGAACAAAAAAATGGTCAATTGTGAAGTTGTAAGCATTATCAGCTTATTAAAAAATTAAATCAAACAGTTTTCAAGTGAAAACTTTATTCTAGGTGATGTTACATTTGCACATAGGACCCTTTGTTTGAAAGAAGCTTCTGAACTCTCTCGTCCATTGAATTTGTCAGTTTTTGGATGGTTTCTGCTTCAATTGTTTTGCATGTGGACAGAATACCCTCCCAGAGCTGTTGCTTAGATGTGAACTGCCTCCCGCCATCATAGACACTCCTTTTGATGATGCTCCAGAGGTTCTCAATGGGGTTGAGGTCAGGGGAAGATGGTGGCCGCACCATAAGTTTGTCCTCTTTTACGCCCATAGCAGCCAGAGATGCAGATGTGTTTTTTGCAGCATGAGATGGTGCATTATCATGCATGAAAATGATCTTGCTGTGGAAAGCACGGTTCTTCCTCTTGAACCATGGCAGGAAGTGTTGTTTTAGAAACTCCACGTAGATTATGGAGTTCATCTTTACCCCTTCAGGGATCATAAAGGGGCCGACAATCTCTCTCCCCATGATTCCAGCCCAAAACATTACTCCACCTCCTCCGTGTTGGCGCCTTAGTCGTGTTTTCATGGGGTGTCCATCAACCAGACATCCACCACTCCATCCATCTGGACCATCGAGCTTTGCACGGCACTCATCGGTGAACAAACAGTTTGGAAGTCAGTCTTCATGTATCGTTTGGCCCACTGGAGCCGTTTCTACTTGTGTGCAGTGGATAGAGGTGGTCGACAGGATGGCTTACGCACCTCTGAAGGACCCTGCATCTTGTTGTTCTGGGGACGTTGGAGGCACCAGCAGCTTCAAAAACTTGTCTGCTGCTATGACAAGGCATTTTTGCAGCTGCTCTTTAAACCTTACGCAATTGCCTGTTGGAAAGAGTCCTCAATTTTTCCTTATCAGCACACACACGTGTGTGCTGAGAATCAGCTACATACTTCTTGATTGTGCGATGATCACGATGAAATGTCTTGGCAATGTTGATTGTAGTCATGCCTTGACCTAAATACTCCACAATTTGTTGCTTCTCAGCAGCCGACACATCCTTTTTCCATTTGGCCAAAAATGTAGGCTGCTTAATAATGTGGAACAGCCTTCTTAAGTAGTCTTGCCTTTATTTGGACACACCTGCCAAACTAATTTGCACAGGTATCTGCAATTGCTTTCAGTGATTTAAAGAGCCCTGACACACATCATCATCAATGAGTTTAAATGACAAACAAAAAAATTCTAACCTTATCACTCCTAAACTCTTTGTGCATAATAATTTGGAACACAGTGTAATGACCTAGTCACAGCCAAAGCTAACAGACAGTTCTCCATCCTCCTCCTTCTTGACCTGTCCTCTGCTTTCGACACAGTCGATCACTGCCTACTGCTACAGATTCTTTCTTCCCTTGGCATCAAAGACCTTTCCCTGTCCTGGATTGCCTCATACCTATCTAACCGCACATTTAGCGTTTCCCACTCCCACACTACCTCCTCACCCCGCCCCCTCTCTGTTGGAGTCCCTCAAGGCTCTGTCCTAGGACCCCTACGTTTTTCCATCTATACCCTTGGCCTAGGACAACTCATAAAGTCCCATGGCTTCCAGTACCACCTGTATGCAGACGACACTCAGATCTACCTCTCTGGCCCAGATGTCACCTCCCTGCTGTCCAGAATCCCGAAGTGTCTGTCATCCATATCCTCCTTCTTCACCTCTCGCTTCCTAAAACTCAATGTAGACAAAACCGAATTCATCATCTTTCCCCCACCTCACGTATCCCCCCTACCCAATCTATCTATAATGGTGAACGGCATTAAATACTGATCCTGTAATGAAAAAAATATTGGAAAATGGGGTAAAATTTGTTTCGAAAAGGGGTCTGACTATCGGGAATGAATAGGGTTAATTTCAGTACAGCAGATCAAACAAATTGGTTGGCAACAAAAGGCTACTATGGGTGTAGCTATAAAACATGGGGTGCTGGCAGGGATATGAACAATACCAAACAGTTTGTTTCTTATCAGACAGGAGAAACTTTCAATGTAAAATCGATGATGAATTGTGAGAGCACATATCTAGTGTACCTTATCTCATGTGAGAAATGCAGAGTGCAATATGTTGAGTGCACCACCAGAACACTGCACAAACGGTTATCAGAACATAGTTATGATGCACAAAACCGTTCAACATGCAGTTTGTCTGGTGTTTCTAAGCATTTTCTGCATGCTCACTCCGGTGATGTGTCTGATTTAAAAATCACTGCAATTGAAAAAATAAATATAAGACACCGAGGAGGGGACATAGTGCATGAAAAAAAATGCTGGATTCTGCGTTTAAACACAAGAGCTCCCTTAGGTTTGAATCAGAAAACAGATTTAAATTATTTTTATTAATAAAAATAAATAAAGGGCTTTTTTTTGTTTTTTTTTCTTTCTCTGCAGAAATAATCTTTGGCATGTTGCTCCATAGTTTTTGATCTACATGTGATATGTGGTTTCTTGTGTGTATGGTGTTCCTTATTGAGTGTATGTGTTCTAACATTGATTATTCATCAGATGTTTCACAAATGTCATTTCCTCTCCTGAGCAGGATATCAAGTCAGGAGTTTTTTGTTTTTTTTTTTACTTATTATGATTAAGACCCACTCATGGGTCAAAACGCATAAAGTTTTATTCTCATGTGGGACTAGCTATCCCATTCTGTCTTGATCTCCAACAATGATTTTAAGAGGATTTGAATAAAGTTAAAAGCTTTTTATTATCAAGAAGATGTGCTGGATTATTATGGATTAACTTTGCATGCGGGCTTGAACGCTATTCCATGAACCTTCGTGGATAACTGCACCTACTGTGGACAATTCAAAGGTGAGCTGATTAACTTTTTTCTTATATTTCACTTGGAACAGAGTCTCCTTATATAGTTCACTATTGTCCTTCAAGCCATCATTCATAGGTCAAGGGGTAGGTGTGATCAGGTTAACTCACATTGTCAGATTATTTATAGTTTATCCTTCAATGTTTGTAAGTCAACAAACTGCATGGCCCGGTACAATGTGTAATCAACATATTAGCAAACATTATTGTTCAGTGACCCTGCATCCCTATTTTTGCAAAGATAACAGTACAATAAACTGTAGGAGCTTATATAAGAGATAAATAACAACCATTCATCCATTTACAAATATCAATACAACCTACAAGAAGAGTCAATACTTCAGACAACAGTTTATGATTCTGGGCCTACTGAATTTACATCTGGCATAATTAAGAAGAAATGCTGTATCATCACAATGATGCTTCCGAGTAGCGATCAACCTCAGAGATGACCCATTCTTCCTCCCCTTGCAAGGACACAAAAAGAGACTACCACCATCAGAGTCTCTTCTGATTCTGTCCGGTCCATCCCAACTCCCACCATTGGCCCGAGCTCCATCCTCCTTAAAAGAGAATCGATCACACACACGTATAATAGCTGGCCAGAGGACAACTCTGTCGGACTCCAAACACAACTTCAAAAGCGTCATTAATCCATTCGTTCACGAGTAGAAAAGTTTCTGCCCCTCTGTACCATACTTTTAACTAATCGATAAACCTCCCAGGCAGACCATACCCCAGAAGTACGGGCCAGAGGTACTCTTGATTCACCCAGACAAAAGCCTTTGCCTGGTTTAAGGTCTAAAGGTCTTAAACTCAGATGTTAATCCATCTGGACCTGGTGCTTTTTGGGCCGGAGGCCATCAATCGCCAGTCTCACTTCTTCTTCCCTGACTGCCTCCACAAAAGTGAGAAGAGAGGGGTTATCTCCTGGCTCAGGAATGGTTTCAGCTAAGAAAGCCAACATCCCATCCTGATCTAGATACCTCCTTCCGAAGAGGTGTGAGTAGAAGGACTTGACCACTTCAAGGATCCCTGATTTGGATCCATCCAGGGAACCTGTATTGTCTATCAGTCCTGTAACCAGCTTACAACTCACTGACATCCTACAGTTTCTGTAAGGGTCGGTTGATCGGTATCTCCCAAAATTCCTCTAAAAACCAAGCATGTGCCACCCTTTCTTTAAAGATCTTCCACCACTCTGACTTATTGCTACAGAGATCCAAGAGTGGTACCTGACTGAGCAAACTCCTCAAAAGACTGTCTTACTTCCACTTCTTCCAAAATTGATGAAATCAGCTCCTGTAGAAACTTTCCCTGGGTCTCTGCAACATTGAAAGAAAAAGAAATTAAACAGTGTTTGCCGGACACTGCCGAAGAGATGGCTTTCTCCTTTAAAAAAAATCCTATCTATCCTAGTCTTACTGCTACCACTATGAAAGGTGAAACCACTGTGACCAGGGGTGTGCCGGATGATGACATCCACTAGGTGAGCTTCACTTACTATGCTATTTAGAGCTAGAGCTATGCCATCATAAGCCAGCCAGTCCTTGGAACCTCCCCTATAATAGGATCTAGTTACTGTGTTAAAATCTCCTCTGGAGACCACCTGCTGGATTGTAAAATGATAGGGCTTAATCTTCAGGAAGAGACACTTACTTGTTATGATCTGGTGGCCTAGGAGCAGCATGAGACGTACTCTGGAGAAGGTGGTACCTGTACTGACCGCAGACCCTGAACTTAACACTGCAACTAGAAGTAGCCGTGGAATGTACCTAACACTCCCTAGACATCTCGACACAGCCGGAGGACTAAATACCCCTAGAGATAGAAAAGGGAAAACTATCTTGCCTCAGAGAAAATCCCCAAAGGATAGACAGCCCCCACAAATATTGACTGTGAGAGGAGAGGGAAATAACATACGCAGACTGAAATCAGGATTTAGCAAAGGAGGCCACTCTAGCTAAATAGAAAGGATAGGACAGAGTACTATGTGATCAGTATTAAAACACTAGAAAATATCCACCACAGAAAATACAAAATCTCCACATCTAACTAAAGATATGGAGGGTATATCTGCATCTCCAGAGATACCAGCTTGGCTGAACAAATCCTTATGCAGACCAAGCTGGACAAGACAAAAACATGGAAAAGAACTGAACAATAAAGCCCACAGCATGTGGACTGCAAAAAACAAAGCCAGAACTTATCTTTGTTGAAATGAACAGCAAAGCAGGAGAGACCAGGCAGGGATGTGAATCCTCCAGGAACAATGGACAACTGGCACTGACTAAAGGGTCAAGCAAGACTAAATAGCCCAGTCAGAATTGCAATAAGTGAACACACCTGATGAATGCAGCGATCCAAAGACAGCAGCGCTACCACTTATAACCACCGGAGGGAGCCCAAGAGCAGAATTCACAACAGTACCCCCCCCCCTTGAAGAGGGGTCACCGAACCCTCACCAAAGCCCCCAGGCCGATCAGGACGAGCCAAATGAAAGGCACGAACCAAATCGTCAGCATGAACATCGGAGGCAACAACCCAAGAATTATCCTCCTGGCCATAACCCTTCCATTTGACAAGATACTGAAGCTTCCTCCTCGAAATACGAGAATCCAAAATCTTCTCAACCACATACTCCAACTCCCCATCAATCAACACCGCGGCAGGAGGATCAACAGAGGGAACAACGGGCACCACATATTTCCGCAACAAAGATCTATGAAAAACATTATGGATGGAAAAAGATGCTGGAAGGGTCAAACGAAAAGACACAGGATTGATAATCTCAGAAATCCTATAAGGACCAATAAACCGAGGCTTGAACTTAGGGGAAGAAACCTTCATAGGAACATGACGGGAAGACAACCAGACCAAATCCCCAACCCGAAGTCGGGAACCAACACACCGACGAGCCTCCTCCTGAGACAACACCAAATTGTCCACAACATGAGCCCAAATTTGCTGCAACCTGTCAACCACAGAGTCCACCCCAGGACAATCAGAAGGCTCAACCTGCCCTGAAGAAAAACAAGGATGAAAACCAGAATTACAAAAGAAGGGTGAAACCAAGGTAGCAGAACTAGCCCGATTATTAAGGGCAAACTCGGCCAATGGCAAGAAAGCCACCCAATCATCCTGATCGGCAGACACAAAGCATCTCAAATAAGTTTCCAAAGTCTGGTTAGTTCGCTCGGTTTGGCCATTTGTCTGAGGATGAAATGCGGAAGAAAAAGACAAATCAATGCCCAGCCTAGCACAAAAGGCCCGCCAAAACCTAGAAACAAACTGGGAACCTCTATCGGACACAATATTCTCCGGAATGCCATGCAAACGAACCACATGCTGGAAAAACAACGGAACCAAATCAGAGGAGGAAGGCAATTTAGGCAAAGGTACCAAATGAACCATCTTAGAAAATCGGTCACAAACCACCCAGATAACCGACATCCTCTGGGAAACTGGAAGATCTGAAATAAAATCCATAGAAATATGCATCCAAGGCCTCTCAGGGACCGGCAAAGGCAAAAGCAACCCACTAGCGCGGGAACAGCAAGGCTTGGCCCGCGCACAAGTCCCACAGGACTGCACAAAAGAACGCACATCCTGTGACAAAGAAGGCCACCAAAAGGACCTACCAAACAAATCTCTGGTACCAAATATCCCAGGATGGCCAGCCAACACAGAACAATGAACCTCAGAAATCACTTTACTAGTCCATCTGTCAGGAACAAACAGTTTCCCCACTGGACAGCGGTCAGGTTTATCAGCCTGAAATTCCTGAAGAACCCGTCGTAAATCAGGGGAGATGGCAGAAAGAATCACCCCTTCCTTCAGAATGCCGACCGGCTCAAGGACCCCAGGGGAATCAGGCAAAAAGCTCCTAGAGAGGGCATCAGCCTTAACATTCTTAGAACCCGGAAGATACGAGACCACAAAATCAAAACGGGAGGAAAACAGGGACCATCGGGCCTGTCTAGGATTCAGCCGTTTGGCAGACTCGAGGTAAATCAGATTCTTATGATCGGTCAAGACCACAATACGGTGCTTGGCCCCCTCAAGCCAATGTCGCCACTCCTCAAATGCCCACTTCATAGCCAACAACTCATGATTGCCGACATCATAATTGCGTTCCGCAGGCGAAAACTTTCGAGAAAAGAAGGCACACGGTTTCATCAAGGAACCATCAGAATTCCTCTGAGACAAAACGGCCCCTGCCCCAATCTCAGAAGTGTCAACCTCCACCTGAAAAGGAAGAGAAACATCCAGCTGACGCAACACAGGGGCAAAAGTAAATCGGCGTTTAAGCTCCTGAAAGGCAGAAACAGCCGCAGAGGACCAATTTGTCACATCAGCGCCTTACTTCATCAAATCGGTCAGGGGTTTAACCACACTGGAGAAGTTGGCAATGAAACGGCGATAAAAATTAGCAAAGCCCAAAAATTTCTGAAGGCTCTTCACGGATGTGGGCTGGATCCAATCATGAATGGCCTGAACCTTAACCGGATCCATTTCTATAGATGAGGGAGAAAAAATGAAGCCCAAAAAAGAAACCTTGTGTACTCTAAAGAGGCACTTGGACCCCTTCACAAACAAGGCATTATCACGAAGGATCTGAAATACCATCCTGACTTGTTTCACATGAGACTCCCAATCATCTGAAAAAATAAAAATATCATCCAAATATACAATCATGAATTTATCAAGATAATTCCGAAATATATCATGCATGAAGGACTGAAACACAGATGGAGCATTAGAGAGTCCGAATGGCATCACAAGGTATTCAAAATGGCCTTCGGGCGTATTAAACGCAGTTTTCCATTCGTCACCCTGCTTAATACGAACAAGATTATATGCCCCTCGAAGGTCAATCCTAGTAAACCAACTAGCCCCCTTAATCCTAGCAAACAAATCAGAAAGCAAAGGCAAAGGGTATTGGAATTTGTCCGTGATCTTATTCAAGAGGCGATAATCAATACAGGGTCTCAAGGAGCCATCCTTCTTGGCAACAAAAAAAAAACCTGCTCCCAATGGTGAAGAAGATGGCCGAATATGCCCCTTCTCCAAAGACTCCTTCACATAGCTCCGCATGGCGGCATGTTCTGGCACAGACAGGTTGAAAAGTCGGCCCTTAGGGAACTTACAGCCTGGAATCAACTCAATAGCACAATCACAGTCCCTATGCGGTGGAAGGGAACTGGATTTGAGCTCATCGAATACATCCTGGAAATCTGACAAAAACTCAGGAATTTCAGAAGAGGGGGAGGAGGAAATTGACATCAAAGGAACGTCACCATGAACCCCCTGACAACCCCAACTAGTCACAGACATAGATTTCCAATCCAATACCGGATTATGCACCTGTAACCATGGGAAACCCAGCACAATAGCATCATGCAAATTATGCAACACCAGAAAACGACAATCTTCCTGATGGGCTGGCGCCATGCACATGGTCAGCTGTGTCCAAAACTGAGGTTTATTTTTAGCCAACGGTGTAGCATCAATGCCCCTCAAAGGAATAGGACTCTGCAAAGGCTGCAAGGGGAAACCACAATGTCTGGCAAATTCTAAGTCCATTAAGTTTAAAGCGGCGCCTGAATCCACAAATGCCATGACAGAAAATGACGATAATGAGCAGATCAGGGTCACAGATAACAGAAATTTGGGTTGTACAGTACTGATGGTAACGGAACTTGCGATTCTCTTGGTACGCTTAGGACAATCAGAAATAACATGAGCAGAATCGCCGCAGTAAAAACACAACCTATTCTGACGTCTGAATCCTTGTCGTTCAGCTCTAGACACAATCCTATCACACTGCATAGGCTCAGGACTCCGCTCGGAAGACAATGCCAAAGTGTGCACAACTCTGCGCTCGCGCAAGCGCCGATCAATCTGAATGGCCAGAGACAAAGAATCACTCAGACTAGCAGGCATGGGGAACCCCACCATAACGTCTTTAACGGATTCAGAAAGACCCTTTCTGAAAATTGCCGCCAAGGCATCCTCATTCCATTTAGTCAGCACAGACCATTTTCTAAATTTCTGGCAATACGATTCTGCCGCTTCTTGACCCTGACACAGGGCCAACAAGGTCTTCTCAGCATGATCCACTGAATTAGGTTCATCATACAATAACCCTAGCGCTTGAAAAAAGGTGTCTACATTAAGCAAAGCAGGATTCCCAGATTCCAGGGAAAATGCCAAATCCTGAGGATCGCCACGCAGCAGAGAGATGACTGTTTTAACTTGCTGGGTGGGATCACCAGAGGAACGGGGTTTCAGAGAAAAAAACAGTTTACAGTTAATTTTAAAGCTCAAAAATTTGGACCTGTCCCCAAAAAACAAATCAGGAGTTGGAATTCTAGGCTCTAAAACCGGAGTCTGAACGATATAATCGGAAATATCCTGTACTCTAGCAGCAAGTTGATCCACACGAGAAGCCAATCCCTGAACATCCATGCCAGCGCCAAACTCCTGAGCCACCCAGAGGTAAAGAGGGAAGAAAAGACACAACAGACTACAGAAAAAAAAATGGCTCAGCACTTTCCTTCCCTTCTTCTGAGATGCGATTAACTCATTGTTGGCCAGTTGTACTGTTATGATCTGGTGGCCTAGGAGCAGCATGAGACATACTCTGGAGAAGGTGGTACCTGTACTGACCGCAGACCCTGAACTTAACACCGCAACTAGAAGTAGCCGTGGAATGTACCTAACACTCCCTAGACATCTCAACACAGCCGGAGGACTAAATACCCCTAGAGATAGAAAAGGGAAAACTATCTTGCTTCAGAGAAAATCCCCAAAGGATAGACAGCCCCCCACAAATATTGACTGTGAGAGGAGAGGGAAATAACATACGCAGACTGAAATCAGGATTTAGCAAAGGAGGCCACTCTAGCTAAATAGAAAGGATAGGACAGAGTACTATGCGGTCAGTATTAAAACACTAGAAAATATCCACCACAGAAAATACAAAATCTCCACATCTAACTAAAGATATGGAGGGTATATCTGCATCTCCAGAGATACCAGCTTGGCTGAACAAATCCTTATGCAGACCCAGCTGGACAAGACAAAAACATGGAAAAGAACTGAACAATAAAGCCCACAGCATGTGGACTGCAAAAAACAAAGCCAGAACTTATCTTTGTTGAAATGAACAGCAAAGCAGGAGAGACCAGGCAGGGATGTGAATCCTCCAGGAACAATGGACAACTGGCACTGACTAAAGGGTCAAGCAAGACTAAATAGCCCAGTCAGAATTGCAATAAGTGAACACACCTGATGAATGCAGCGATCCAAAGACAGCAGCGCTACCACTTATAACCACCGGAGGGAGCCCAAGAGCAGAATTCAACACCTACTATCCTACTTGGACTGTGGGCCATAGATGTTGATGAACCAAAGCTCCTCTTCTCTCATGATGATGTCAAAAGACCAGGCACCTCCCATTTCTAACTTGATTACGTGTCAGCATTCCACCAATGTAGCCTTAAAAAGGACCACCACCCCGCTATACGGCTCGGCAGCAAGAGATCAGTATGAGGGCCCACTCCCTCTTTGCTTTATAAATGGACCCCATGTCTGTTAGTCTGGTCTCCTGCAAAAACAAAATACCAGCCTCAAGTCGGGTGGAAAAATCAAAGGCCATATATCTAGCTGCATCCAAATTTAAGCTGGCTACATTAATTGATGCCAGAGTCAACAGGGTGGGTTTCCCATCTTGAGTATCCGAGTTAGATGGCCTTTTCCTTTACCCCACCCCGTTTTTCTTTCTCTCAGTGGTGAAAACAGACCCCCCCTTCCTCTTTAAGGATACTGAGACATCCATTGCCTCCCCCGACACTTTTTTGCATCCTTACACAGGGATAGCCCCCCCAGAGAAATGAATGCCTCCGGAGGACAGTCCCCACCACCCTCAAACGACCCCTTGGTGTTGCCCCCAGAACCTTAACCCTGACCCTTCTCAGCAGAGTCGTCGAGGTCTTGAAACCAATTGTAGTGAGCGATCAGAGATGAAATTGTGAGCCTTTCCTCAGGCACCCTCTCAGTCAGGGGTTGAGACTTTTTAGCTCCCTTCTTTTTCTTTTTGAGGAACCTGAGTCATCCTTTTTTCTAGGTTGTTCCACAACCTACTCATCCAAACTTTCATATCGGGAGAAATCCGTAGGATCAGCCAACTCTTCCTTCTCCATCCTCCTGAACTCCTTGCACACTCCTTCCTCCCCTGGGGCCTCAAAAACACACATCACTGTCTCCAGGGAGGGAACAGACATCACCCCCAGGTTTCCTGGGGCTCCGTGTCCTTTCCTGATCCTCCTGCCACCTCTGATAAGCGGTATTTCTGGTCTTGTCCTTCTTTACTTGACCCTCAACCCCCTCCCCGCTGCCATCGCCAGCCTCAGAAGTTGTACCGCCAGGGACCCCTCTCGGCTTCCACCTGCCTGGCCAGAGATGACATTAGAGAAGCAACTGTATAGGTGACCTAGATCACCACAACTAATGTCACCAGAGGATGCAGCTAGATGGCCTACTCCCCACTCAAGGCATATTTTTGTACCTTGTATCTCACACTAAAGTGGTGGGGATCGCTGCACCTGTGGCAAATCTTTAGCTGCCCCTATTAGAAGACCAGGATCCTATCCCTCCCTAGGACTGCCAAGGAAGGGATGTGGGTGACAGCACCACCTGAACATTTTAACCTCATCATGAAGGTCCAATCCCTGACCAGATGCCAAATTCGTTCCGATTCTTCTTTGGGTCTTCCTTGACTTTCCTGTACTGGCTAAGCCACGTCATTATATCGACTCCAGAAAGTGGCTCGTTACTTGTCAGCACGGTTGTTCTGCCCATTAATGTGCAGCAAGTTAATTCACAATGTAATACCAGTTGTCACCATTAGAGGTCATTTGGCACACATTTATCCTGCTCCTGTATTCAGGAGAATTTCGCTTTAAGCCCTGTGTTCTGACTAGAACCGCCCCCCTGGTTTCCCGGGCAAGAGTAGCCATTTTCCCTTGAGTCTTACACACATGTTCCTGGCTCTTTCTTCCTGTAGATCATTGCTCTTGATAAGCGTATTCCGGTGAGGCACAAATGTACTTACATGTGTGTGTTATGTAAGAAATTAAGAATCTGTATATGCAGTCACCATGCAATGTACTGCGTAGTTAGGTATATTGTGCAATGTATCCTGCACTTTATTATAATGCCTTTGCACTGCTTACAGATAGATTGCATTTCTGTATAGAGCAGAATAGTGTTGCAGCATGTATTTGCCTTTGATATTATAACTGGATTCCTGTGTTGTAATGTTACTGTGTACCCTCTGTAATGTGAGTTACTGATATAATTGCACTCTGTATCATGCTTTTGTCTCTGTTATCTGCCAGTACTGATACATTGTTTATTCCCTTTGTAGTTTGTACCCATTATCGTCCACTGTTCGTCATCTCAATAAATATAGACTTAAGAATCCATACAGTCTGTTTACTGGGAAGTGGATGAGGGTTAGCTGTATGCTGAAATCCACACGGCACCATAAGTGGAGGAAGGCAGAACAACGGTCACTATCTTTTTCCCACTGCCTGTATGGAAGTCTCGCCAGCCAAGCTTTTCTTTCACCAGCTCATAATTCCACCAAAATAGCTCCAGGTTCTCCAGTCGAATAAAGCTGATGTTGAAAGTAGAGGTCCCAAAAGGATGCATCAGGGCAAAGATGTTGGTTGCTTGAAATCCATCTTCAGGAGAAGCTCCACCACTTTAGCCCTTGGCAGACATGCTTCACCACCCCTCCATCAAAGATGGACCACATTCCTCCTGGTGGCCCCTGGCCCGGTTGTCGGAAGGGACCATACGGTTCCCCTCTCTTTCTTCTTGGAAGGCAGCCAATCCATGCCTCTCTTTCCAGAAACACAAGTTCATCTCTCTTCTCCCTACATTGATCATATGCTATCCTATTTTGAGGGCCTGCAAGAAATGACTGTGCAAAACATTGCCCCCAGAGTCTGGAGATGAGGAAGACCTCCCGAGACCCTCCTGGAGCCCCAGCTGTGAGATCTGAAAAACTGCAAGGACCTGCAGCTGGGGGGGGGGGGGGCAAATGGACCAGCTCCCCCATCCCCACCCTCTGATACCTCTCCGACACTCTCTTCTATCACCACCTCTTCCACCCTACCCACATCCCTACTCACACCCTTGGATATTTCAATGCCAACATTATCAAGATCATCCTCTTCATTCATTCCATAGGCCACATTCTTAGCCGTGCTTACACAAGGCATACCATTTACATCATTCACACTAGAATCAATTCACCACCATTAATCTTCCTCATCTCATTTACACTACTACCCCCACTCACACCAGTGACAGATGCCCCACTCATGCCACTCCTTTTATCAATACCACATTTATTCACCACTTCAATTACAAGATTGCCACCCTCCAGTGACTTTGTTTTTGCTTTTCTTGGATTTTTACTGTAATGAGATTTTTAAGTGTTGCGGCTCTTTTAAGAGCTACACTGCAAGCTTTCAGCAACCTGCCCTGAACCTGGGACACTGCACTCACAGCAGAGGCAGGAACAAGCTTCACTCCTGCTTCCTCACTTCCACCACAGGACCTGACAAAGGTAAGGTCATGGGCAAAGTGGACACCACATCCATCGCAGAGGGTGCGGTCTTATATATTTTCACAGCATCTTCAACAGCCGCCTCTGGTTTCACAGCCGAAACCACACCTCCATGAATCAGCTGCGCCGGGGCACCTGACACCGATCTAGTACTAGATTTGTGTGCAGGGGGCCCTGGCACAGTGGCACACACCGCCAGAGATGCAGCCCTGACCATGCTCACTGCGGCCATGACAGCTACTGACCCCTGGATAGATGCCGCCCCTTTAGCATCCATCAGAGCTAGAGGGCCTGACACCGATATAGCTGTGGGTCTGCATGCAGGGGACCCCTGCCCTGTGGTAGATTCCAGTTGGAAATGCGGCCCTGGCTATTTTTGTTGCGGCCATGACGGCTGCTACAGACTCTGCCCTTTTAATTTTTTTCTGGTGTCGGGGTCTCTGAAAGTGATCCAGCAGCGGATCTAATACTTTACCACCCAACACCGGGACACTCTCCACGCCACACTCCATGCAGCTGTACACCCATTGCAGCCCTCTCTGCTACTGCCAGCAGAGACAGTGTCCTGCACAAGGTGGTCTGTATTCTTCACTCCCCCTTACTGCTGTACCCTGGGGGTACAACAGGGTCTGAGCTGGGGTGGGTAGGGGGGTCAAGGGGCCCAGGGAAGGGGATATAAACAAATTTCACCTCCGATGTTTTCTTTTTCTTCTTACTCCTCTTCTTTCTCTCTCCTGGGTGCCTCGTCAGTACAGACCTTGTCCACAAATGCTAACTGGTCAAAACAAACAGGGTATTCAAGTTGCCTGATCTGCTGCATGATGAGGTAGTTCCCCCCCCACTATTACTATCATCAGTGCCTTCCCCATCACTCCCTCTGCCCTCTGAAAAGCTGAAGTCAGATGGGAGAGCCGCTTGCTTAGGACTTATCCCGCTGAGCGCCGCCTGGAGATCGCTTACAAGGGTCCAGGGTGGGACCATTTCATTCTAATCCACCTATGTGGGACTCTGCGACCCCTCTGAAGTCCTTGATCTGTCCATGGCTCTTCTCTTGCAAGGGGCTGCTACCAGCCAAGATGAAGCTCCTCCTGTCCTTCAGCCTCTGGATTAACCCTTGCAGCCTTTTAACTATGGCTGAGTGCTCAGTTCTTCATGAGCTGGAGGCCTCCCACTTGTTTACCCACCTCTTCGTACTCACAGGGGTATGTATGCATGTGTGAACTATAGCTGGTTACAGGCTCCTGCAAGGTCTTAGTGCCCCAGTCATTAGGCACAGCCTCGGTACCTCTGCTTGTACCTGGCTTAGCTCCGGGAGGATCCACTGTGGCCATAGCTTCAGGCTCTGGGGGCTTGCAGCTCCCCGAGGTTCGTGTCCGGGGCCCCCAGCTTGCACCATCACAGTGTCAACAAGATCTTGTAGGTCCCCTAGCTGGTTCTTGTAGCCTCCCACCACCTACCGGCCTAGACCCGGAGGTGGAAGTCGGGGGCCTAGCTCCAGACTCCAGCCCCCAACACACTCTCTCCTCCTGGGAAGGTAGGGGTGAGTCCTGGATCCATGGGTTTTCTCCTTCCTAGGCTCGTTTGCACAGCAATTCGGTAGCTCCACCTCTTCCATCCACCCCACCTGCCAGCTGCTGGCAAACAGACTTGCTCTCCAATAGATCCTTGTTAAGGGATTTAAAGTACTCATTCCAATTACACAGCCATTCTAAAGAGTCCTGTTATTTAGTCTTAGTCACTACCTTACCGTGTCGGGAGTGGGAAATTTGCTTGCCTGCTACCTTGAATGAGGTAGCCATTTCTCAGGCTTCCCCTTTGGAAATTAACCCCGATTCTCCATTACTCATGGTCACCATGTAAGGGAGGGCATAGGGGGGTGCTCTGAAAGGAAAGCAGCTCGCTGTGTGGGGAGGTCCCGAAGAGGCAGGCATCTGAAAAACACCCTTTGCACGGGGAGGGCGAGGTGACTGGCCTTCAGAGGACCACACAACTGCCCTACCTCATCACCCGCTGCAGCCAAGGTGACTTAGGATCACTTGGGAGAGGGGCACGGGCATGGGGTCCTATGCAGCGCCTCTGTCAGGCTCAGACCTGCCTCAGCAGTGGGGGGTCCTTGACCCACCAGCAGATAGGTGCAAGGATTTGAAAAGGGGGTCTAGCTGTCAGGGTCCATTGTGCATTTAGCAAAAACAGAGTAAATGTAGTGGCACTGGGCATGAGGCGGAAAGCATTTTGGCACATGTTCTACTATCACCAACCATGTTGGTCATGTTGCGCTGCTTCATGTACTCCACCAACATGACCAGTGCTGATGATGCTATTCCACTTCTATGCCTGCTTGAAAAAACGCTCCAGGCGATGATGGATGAGGTTGTGGCACAGAAGGAAGAGGAGGGAAAAGGCCAATTCACACCATTATCAGGCCAGTTGTCCACACATGGTTCAGAGGGTGGGTTCCTGTACCAACAGCAGCCAGGTATACAACTGTCCAGCCTAGTGACAGCTTTGGAGGATGAGGCGGAACTGTTTTCACAGCACGTTGGCCTCAAAGCAGCCGTTGGGCATCACTGTAGTGTGGCTGGAGGGTTACAGAGGACCCAGACAATACACTTCCCACTGAGGACAGCTTGTTGTTGCCTCTAGGCAGCCTGGCACACATGGGCCAATACATGCTGCTGTGGCTGTGCATTGCATAGTTACCAGTGCTGATTACTGGGTGGCCACACTGCTGGATCCGCGCTACAAGAACCATCATTATTACCATCATGGATCAGAAAATGCGGGAATACAAGCACACATTGGTAGACACACTACTGATGGCGTTCCCACCTGAGAGCGGGGGCTCAGTGGAAGAACAAGGCAGAGGAGGAAGTCACCAATGCAGCAGGGGCACTGACACCACCTCGAAAGAGAGTGTTAGCATGGCCAAAATGTGGAAACCCATCCTCAGCATAAAACATCCGGCACCACAATCTGATACTGTCTGTATGAGCAGGAGGCAGAGCTTCAACAACGTGGTGTAAGAGTACGTGTCCACATGTCTCCACGTACTGAGTAATGGTTCTGCCCCATTTAACTTTTGGGTCTCCAAATTGGACACGGCCCAAGCTTGTCCTTTACGCCTTGAAAGTGATGGCATGCCCTGCAGCAACTGTACTGTTGGAACATGTGTTTAGGATGGCAGGGGGTGTGATTACAAAAAGGTGCATCCACCTGTCCACAGCCAATGTGGGCAAGCACAAATTCATCTAAATGAACCAGTCATGGATGTTACAGGACTTGTCTGTATCTTTGCCTGATTAAAGAAGTGTACCAGCCACACCTGGTCATTGTTATACTCCACCGCAGTTTGTTCGTTCTATTTGCCATTCACAATGTTTTGGGGCCTCCCCATATTAAAAAATAAAAAGAAGCAAACAAACAAAAAAACATAACACAAAATCAGTGTTGGCCACCTCATTCTCAGCCTCTTCTACCTACATGTCCACTTCCACCTCCTCCTCCTCCACTGGACCTCTGCCTCCTGCTTCAAGATAATTTATTTTATTCTATGTTATTTTAACCCCTTTACCCCCAAAAGTGGTTTGCACGTTAATGACCGGCCAATTTTTACAATTCTGACCACTGTCACTTTATAAGGTTATAACTCTGGAACACTTCAATGAATCCCGGTGATTCTGAGATTGTGTTCTCAGGACATATTGTAAATCATGATAGTGGTAAAATTTCCACAATTTTCCAACATTGAATTTTCATGCCCTTAAATCACAGAGATAATAAAATAGTTAATACATAACATTTTCCACATGTCTACTTTACATCAGCACAATTTGGAACCAAACTTTTTATTTGTTAGGAAGTTATAAGGGTTAAAAGTTGACCAGCGATTTTTCATTTTTCAAACAAAATTTACAAAACCATTTTTGTTTTTGTCATTTCTCTTGAGCATGCCGATACCCCATATGAGGGAGAAAACCACTGTTTGAGCGCATGGCAGAACTCGGAAGGGAAGGAGTGCCATTTGACTTTTTGAATGCAACATTTTCTGGAACAATTGGCGGACACCATGTCACGTTTGGAGAGCCTCTGATGTGCCTAAACAGTGAAAATCCCCCACAAGTGACACCATTTTGGAAACTAAACACACAGGGAACTGATCTAGATGTGTGGTGAGCACATTGAATCCCCAGGTGCTTCACAGAAGTTTACAATGTTGAGCCGTAAAAATAAAAAAAATCTAATTTTCTCCCCAAATATGTTTTTAGCCCAAAATATTGCATTACCATAATGGTAACAGGAGAAATTGCACCATACAATTTGTTGTGCAATTTCCCCTGAGTACACTGATACCCAACATGAGGGAGAAAACTACTGTTTGAGCGCACGGCAGGGCTTGAAAGGGAAGGAGCATCATTGACTTTTTGAATGTAAAATTTCCTGCAATCAATAGTGAACGTCATGTCCCATTTGAAGAGCCCCTGATGTGCCTAAACAGTGGAGCCCCCGACAAGTGACCCAGTTTTGGAAACTCGACCCCTCAAGGAATGTATTTAGATGCATGGTGATCACCTTGAACCCCCAGATGCTTCACAGAAGTTTATGACATTGAGCCGTGAAAATAATGAGATCACATTTTCCTCACAAAAAATTTATTTTAGCCCCAAATTTTGCATTTTCAGAAGTGTAACAGGAGAATTGTCACCATACAATTTATAGTGCAATTTCTCCTGAGTACGCTGATACCCCATTTAAGGCAGAAAACTACTGTTTGAGCAAGCGCTCAGCAGCACTCGGAAGGAAAGGAGCATCATTTGACATAAACCCCCAGGTGCTTCACAGAAGTTTATAACGTTGAGCCGTGAAAATAATAAAATCACATTTTCCTCACAAATAAGTTGTTTTCTAAGGGCTAATAAGAGTTCTTTTTTACAGCAAACTGAGGTCTATTTTTCCTGAGTGCGCCAATACCCTACATGTAATCAGGAAATATTTTTCAGACACAGTGCAAAGCTCAGAAGGCAAGGCGCACCAGATTTTACGGTAATGGTTTGCAGGTGCCGTGTCCTACTGGGAGAGGTTCCAGAACAGCAGAACCCCCCCATAAGTGACCCCATTTTACAAACTACACATTTCAATGAATTCATCTAAGGGTGCAGTGATCATATCAACACCATGGGTGTGTCACAGAATTTTATACCATTGAGCAGTGAAGAAAAAATAACTACATTTTTATCATCAAAATTTAATTCTAGCTACAGATTTTACATTTTCAAGCAAAAAGTGGGTAAAAATGGCACAAAATTTGTCCCACAATTTCTACTGAACGTGGCAATACCCCATATGTGTCTGTACAGTGCTATTTAGCCATACGGAGAGACTCGGGAGGAATGCAGCGCTATTTGCCTCCTGGAACGCAGATTCTCCTAGAGTTTGCGGACTCCATATACAGAGACCCTAATTGCTAGAAGACCAGAATTCCCCATCAAGTGACCCCATTTTGGAAATTATACCCCTTTGGGAATTTATCTACAGTTGTAGTGACAATTTTGACTCCATGGGTGTTTTCCAGAAACAAGCAGCAATGAATGTTCCCAAGTGAAAATTGTAAACTGCTGTTGTAGTGACCAGTAAGCTATAGTGACCAGTACCTTGCAGTCACCAGTACGTTATGCCCAGCCCGTGCTTCTGGTGACATGCACCCGGAAGTTAGGTGGGCTCTCATTGCTTCAGAAATGCCAAACATCTGAACGCTATATGTGGTTTAGGTACACAGTGAGGCTCAAAAGGGAGGGGGCATTTGGATTTGGGAGCACAGAATTTGCCGAATTTCTTTTGGAGGGTTATGTAGCTATTTCACTTTCCAGAGCCTTTGTACTACCAATAACGTGGAAGCTCCTTATATTTCCGTTAACATATGACAGACCTGAGTGAGGGCTTGCTTTTTTGTGGATTGAGTTGAAGCTCTTATATGGAACATTTTACATAAAGTTTGGGATCACATTTATACGGCGCTCTACGCTGAGCACTTACTTTGGAGTTTCTATCTAAATCTCTGAGTGATGTGATTCAGATGAAACCCTGGAGGGATTAATTCACTATAATGAGGCAGCAGAGTTACTCTTGAGTCCGTCAGGCCTCTCTCTGTTCAGCAGTATCTTTTCAGAAGTTTACAAAACCGTGACCGAGAGCACTTTTATGCAATCCTAAAAAGATGGACACCGCTGGATCACAGGTCAGACAGAATCCACAGTGCATCCATCTGCCTCATTATAGGGAATCTTCCGCCTGAGGTTCCATCTGAATCACGTATTTCAGAGATTTACACGGAAACCAAATGTGCGCCATGCCTTACTGTGATCTTTGGAAGGCAGAATCAAAAAATGAACAGTAGGTGAATTGGTTTTATTTCTTTTTGCAGCATTTCAGGAGCTAAAGTTCCGGCAGCTGACACCCGGCAGTGATCTCCCACACATCACCTGTGTGCGTGGGCGATCGCGCAGACATAATAATCCATCCGTGATCAAATAGGCCCAGGGTCACATGGGCGGATTATTATGTCCGATGTCAGAAAGGCGCTAAGTCATTTCACATCAACATTTATTTGCAGGGCAATTATCCTGCTTTTGTCCCCATTTTGTAATCCCCTAGTCCTTACTATGACCATTTTACAGCACGAACATTCGGGTCAGCATTGACTTCTATTGGGTTCGATGTCAAGTTCTGATTCCTGAACCGAACTTTGGACAGTTCAGCCGAACCCAGTCAACCCGAACATCTGCTCATCTCTAGTCACAACACCAGAAAGGAAAGGGGTAGGTACATAGGTACTGTATACTAAGAAAACAAATTTCTTCAAGGCTTTCATTGATGCCTGTGGGAGCTAATATTTGGAATTTATATATATTTCTTGTTTTCTTTAGGTGGCTAAATGAGGAATGTTGGAATTAATTTGTTCAATAGGGGTGATGTAAAAATCTCCAAAATTGCAATTGTGATGGATTGCCCTATATCTGGAAACACTACGTAGTGGATACATTAATCCTGTGTTTGTTATATGACTTCCTAGAGGTTGAATGGTACAACCTATATACCCTATATACTGAAGGCCACATGTACAGTCTAGGAGATATAATCTGATCGACAGGTGACCCTTTCATGACAGGGCTACATTGCGCTCTCTTTTATCCAATTCTTCCAAGAGTCATAGCTTTTTTTTTTTTTTAAACACGTAGTTATTTGAGGGCTTGTTTTTTTGCGGGACTTTTGAATGACAGCCATACTACTACATAGTGTACTGGAAAAGTGGAAAACAATTCCAAGAATTTTGAAACTGCAAAAAAAGGTGTAATTTTACAATTTTTGTTTGTTTTTTTATTCACCATGTTTACGATATGGTAAAACTGATGTAGCTTTTTTTTATTTAAGTGGTGAAAAAAATTCATTACTTTGTAAAAAAAAAAAAAATGTTTTGCTTTTGTTGTCATTTTCCGTGACCTGTAACGTTGTCATTTTTCAGGATATATGTCACGCACAGTGTGGGAAAGACTACGTGCAACACGAAGGGATAAGGGGAAGGAAGCTCAGACACTATTGAAAGGGTGAGTGGAGACCCCTAGGCAGATATAAAAACACCCTACCATCCCTAAATTTGTTCCTCACCAATCGCTGAACAGAAAACCTAAGCCCTGTATCTCCCTAGAGCTAAACCCTGCATAGGGAGGCGGTGAGATGAGCACTAGTCAGTCCCCACTGTAAACCAAAGACAAAAAGGTAGACAGAGAAGGGAATGAACTTAGCTTGAGCAGACTCCGAGAGGTAACACCAAACGTCCTCAAACAGCTCCAGAGAGGAAGCCGACTGCTAAAGCTCCAAGCCTTCATAAGGGAAAAATGTTAATATCACCTGCGACTCTCTGCAGCAGACTGGGGATTTATAAACTCCCAGGTCCAGGTGTGTCAACCAGAGCCAGAAGAGGTTGCCACTGGGTCCAAGAGTCAGAAACATTAAGGAGGTATCTGTAATGCCAAACGCAGAGACCTTCTGCAGCCAGATGCAGAGTGACAGTCTGTTGCATCTGACACACCCGTGACAGTACACCCTCTTCTACGAGTGGCCTCCGGACACTCAGGACCAGGTTTCTCAGGATAAGACGTGCGGAATGAATGAACCAGCCTGGGTGAATTCACCTCTGATGCTGAAAGCCACATCCTTTCCTCTGGAACATAACCCTTCCAGTGCACCAAGTACTGTAAGGAACAACATTGGAGACGAGAATCTACAATTCTTGAAATCTGAAACGCCAAATTACCATTAACCATTATTGGGGGTGGTGGTAATTGTGAGGACTCAAGAGGTTCCACATATTTCTAGAGCAGAGACCTGTGAAAGACATTGTGGATCCTGAGGTAGCTCAAGACAAACCGCTGCTGGGTTAATGATGGCGGTTATTTCATAGGGACCAATAAATCTAGGTCTCAACTTCCAGGAAGGAACATTCAACTTGATATACCTGGTAGACAACCATACAAAGTCATTCACATTCAGGCCCGGACCTGACAAGCGCATTCTGTCAGCCATACGTTTGTAAGTGTCTCATATGATCTTCAAATTACTCAGAACCCCCGCCACACTGAGATGAGCAACGAAGCAAAACATTCCTCTTCAGGAACTCCTGAAGCCCCTCCCCCACTAAAAATACTAAACTGTGGATGGTAACCTTATGCAGCAAAAAACAGTGACCTGCCAGTAGACTCTTGACGATAATTATTTATAGCAAATTCTGCCAGCGGTAAGTAGGCTGCCCAATCCTCCTGATTTTCAGAGACAAAACACCTGAGGTAAGTCTCCAAATTCTGATTAACACTTTCGGTCTCTCCATTCGACTGGGGATGGAAGGCAGAGGAAAAGGACAGCTGCATCTCCAGTCGAGAACAGAACGCCCTCCAGAATTTGGAAAGTTGGTCCCCTGATCTGACACCACATCGGAGGGAACCCCACGAAGCTTCACGATCTCATTTATAAACACCTGAGCAAGAGTCTTGGCATTCGGAAGTGCTGATAAGTGATACATTTTACTGAACTTATCTAAAACCACCAAAACCACAGTCTTGACTGCACATATCAGTAGGTCAGTAATAAAATCCATGGACAAGTGTGTCCATGGCCTGCTAGGAATAGGTAGCGGAAGAAGAGTACCAGATGGGCGGGTATGCGATACTTTAGAACACGTGCAGATACTATAAGAAGACACGTGTTCAACCACATCCCGATGCAACCCCGGCCATCAAAAACGAGGAGAAATGAGGCCCACAGTTGACTTACCACCTTGATGACCAGCAAGCACAGAGTTGTGATGTTTCTTAATTACTTTGCGCTGCAGATGAGATGGTACAAATAGACCTTCTGCAGCCAGATACAGAGTGACAGTCTGTTGTATCAAACACACCGATGACAATATGAGGCTATGTGAGGGTGATTCTTTGAGCCCTGAGCAGACTTTTTTACTGATACCATATTTCTGTTGCCTGATACTGCACTTTATTCCAATGTTGTGGTGGACAAAAAAACTGTAATTCTGAGGTTTAGATTTTTTTTTTACTAAATATGTGTATTTTATATTTATTGGGGCAAAAGGGAGGTGTGAAGCAGTGACTGGTGCTACCTGTAGGGGTTGCTGTATGTTTCCCCCAGGAGGCATATTAAGGTCATGAGAGGACATTGCAGTCACAGGCACAACTGTGGTTGCAGTCCGTTTCATGCCTGGCTGGGTTTTCCATGTGGCCTAAGGCCACAGGTTTATTGGCAAAAACCCCTGCAGCAGAGCATTGGGTGTGTCAGAGTGGAGTTTGCATGGTGGAGAGCAGACAGCCCTGCAAGAGCACAGCCTGTGGGAGAGTAGCACAGAGCCCAGCAGAGCAAACTCCTGGCACCTGTGAAGAGGTGCATGGGAATATACCTAAAAAAAAAAAATGACACTGGATTTGAGGTTATGTTTAGCTGTTATCATTCAGTGGTGTAGAGAAGTCTGGCCCAATCCAGCATCCAGCAATCCAGTTTATTTTTATAAGAGTCAGCCTGTCAGCATTTTTAGTTGATAGGCGGATGCGCTCATCAGTTTTAATTCCACCAGCGGCACTAAAAACCCGCTCTGACAAAATGCTAGCGGCAGGGCAGGACAGGATCTCCAAGGCATAGAGAGCCTGATCATGCTACGTGTCCAGCTTGGATACCCAATAATTAGAAGGCACAGAGGAATCACAGAGGACGTTGGTACGGTCAGCAAGGTACTCCCTTAGCATCTTCCCAAACTTTGCACTCCTTGTGACATTACCCCATGCCTCAGTGCCTATGCGATGGGAGGGTCTGGGAAAACTCTCCCAGAACTTTGACAGTCTTCCCCTGCCTCTGCTGGATTGGAGTTGTATCTCTCTCGCCTGTACTCTATGGTTGTCCAACGAACTGAGACATCTGCCGCCAGCGTTTTCAGATGGGAACTTTTTAAATAATTCCGCAACAAGGGCTTTCTGGTACTGCCCCATTTTAGAAGACCTGTCTGCCTCTGGAAGAGATTGAAAGTTCTTGTAGCGTGGGTCTAGAAGTGTCACCAACCAGCAATGACTGTCACCCAAAATTTTGAGAATACGAGGGTCATGGGAAAGGCAGCGCAACATAAAGTCAGCCATGCGTGCCAGACTGCTAACAGGCAAGACTTCCGTGTCCTCACCAAGAGGATGACTGACCATGCTCTCGTCCTCCTTCCTGTACTCAGGCCATCCACACTGAACAGAAGGTATTACAGTTGTGCTTGTAGTACAGTCTATAGCGCATGAAAGTAGCTCATGTTCTTCCTCCTCTTCCTCATTGTCACCCAGTCCATGTTGGGATGACATGTGGCTGGGCTGTGTGTAATCCCCCTGTATGGTTCCTTGCTCTATCTCATCGTGCTCTGCCTGAAATGCATCCTCTTTGATGGTGAGGCTAATTATGATGTCATCGCCGCTCACCATCTTGGTGGACTCCTCAAAGTTTTGGAGGATGGAACAAATTTCTGACATCCATGTCCACTCCTGAGGTCTTATGCGCGGAGTCTGAACTAAATACCGATGGGATGGTTAATGTTGGTAGTTAACAACTGCCCTCTTCTGCTCACAAATTCCAATATATACAGTGTAGAGTTCCAACGTGTGGGGACATCACACACCAGTTGGTGAGCCAGAAGCTGCAAACACTGCTGACGCACAGCAAGGGTGGCGGAAGCTGTAGCTGACTTTATAAAATGGGCACACAGGAAGCGTACTTTCACAAGCAGATCCAGCAGCTCCGGGTAGCTTTTGAGAGACTGTTGAACAGCGAGGTTAAGCACATGGAACAGGCATGGTACGTGTGTGAGCTCACCTCGCTTCAGAGCCACCAGGTTCCGACATTGTCAGCCACAGATCTGCCTGCTCTTTCAGAGCTGTCCACAACTCTTAAGCATTGTGCGGTTTGTCACCTAAGCATATTAGCTTCAGCACAGCCTGTTGCCGCTTGGCTGAGGCAGTGCTGCAGTGCTTCCAGCTTGTGACTGATGTGGTCATCTTGGAGATGGAGGCTGAAGAGGAGGTGCAGGAGCTGTAGACTGTGGGGGCAACCCTGATTGACATAGGGCCCGCGATTCTTGGTGTTGGGAGGACGTGTTCCATCCAAAGGTCTGACTAGGTCCCGGTTTCCACTATGTTAACCCAGTGTGCCGTCAGTGAGATCAGTACTGTCAGTACTGTCCCTGCCCACAAGCACTTGTCCACGTGTCCGTGGTTAGGTGGACTTTCCCAGTAACAGCATTGATGAGGGCACGGCTAATGTTGTGGTAAACGTACTTGTGTAATGCGGAGATGGCACACTGGGAGAAATAGTGGCGGCTGGGAACCGAGTACCTTGGGGCGGCCACCGCCATCAGGTTGCGGAAAGCTAACGTCTACACGAGCCGAAAAGGCAACATTTCAAGACGAAAAATGTGTGAATTTAGTAGTGTGGCCTGTGGGGCGTTGGCAGTGTATTTCCGCTTGCGCTCCAAGGACTGGGGTATAGATAACTGAACACTGCGCTGGGACAAGGACGTGCTTGATGATGGTGCTAGTTGAGTGTGCGACAGGTGCAGGGCAGGAAGCATCTTCGCAGGCACCATGGACAGGGGATTGGCTTCCACGCACAACAGCGGAAGCAGTGGTGTCACCCGCAGTGTTCCTGGACCCTGGGGTTTGGCCGACAAAGTCGGGTGCTTTGCTGCCATGTGCCTGATCATGCTGTTGGTGGTCAGGCTGGTAGTTTTGCTACCCCTGCTGATGTGGGCATGGCAGGTGGTGCAAATGTCCTGTTTGGAGTTATCGTCAGAGTCTGCCGTGTACAGCATGTGTATTTTTTTTTGGTAACTACTGCAGCAATATGATTACTTTTTTCATAGTTTACAGTTGTGGCCAAAAGTATTGACACCCCTGTAATTCTGTCAGATAATACTCAGTTTCTTCCTGAAAATGATTGCAAACACAAATTCTTTGTTATTATTATCTTCATTTGTCTTAAATGAAAAAACACAAAAAGAATTGTCATAAAGCCAAATTGGATATAATTCCACACCAAACATAAAAAAGGGGGTGGACAAAAGTATTGGCACTGTTCGAAAAATTATGTGATGCTTCTCTAATTTGTGTAATTAACAGCACCTGTAATTTACCTGTGGCACCTAACAGGTGTTGGCAATAACTAAATCACACTTGCAGCCAGTTGACATGGATTAAAGTTGACTCAACCTCTGTCCTGTGTCCTTGTGTGTACCACATTGAGCATGGAGAAAAGAAAGAAGACCAAAGAACTGTCTGAGGACTTGAGAAACCAAATTGTGAGGAAGCATGAGCAATCTCAAGGCTACAAGTCCATCTCCAAAGACCTGAATGTTCCTGTGTCTACCGTGCGCAGTGTCATCAAGAAGTTTAAAGCCCATGGCACTGTGGCTAACCTCCCTAGATGTGGACAGAAAACAAAAACTGACAAGAGATTTCAACGCAAGATTGTGCGGATGTTGGATAAAGAACCTCGACTAACATCCAAACAAGTCCAAGCTGCCCTGCAGTCCGAGGGTACAACAGTGTCAACCTGTACTATCCGTCGGCGTCTGAATGAAAAGGGACTGTATGGTAGGAGACCCAGGAAGACCCCACTTCTTACCCCGAGACATAAAAAAGCCAGGCTGGAGTTTGCCAAAGCTTACCTGAAAAATCCTAAAACGTTTTGAAAGAATGTTCTCTGGTCAGATGAGACAAAAGTAGAGCTTTTTGGGCAAAGGCATCAACATAGAGTTTACAGGAGAAAAAAAAGAGGCATTCAAAGAAAAGAACACGGTCCCTACAGTCAAACATGGCGGAGGTTCCCTGATGCTTTGGGGTTGCTTTGCTGCCTCTGGCACTGGACTGCTTGACCGTGTGCATGGCATTATGAAGTCTGAAGACTACCAACAAATTTTGCAGCATAATGTAGGGCCCAGTGTGAGAAAGCTGGGTCTCCCTCAGAGGTCATGGGTCTTCCAGCAGGACAATGACCCAAAACACACTTCAAAAAGCACTAGAAAATGGTTTGAGAGAAAGCACTGGAGACTTCTAAGATGGCCAGCAATGAGTCCAGACCTGAATCCCAGAGGACACCTGTGGAGAGATCTAAAAATGCCAGTTTGGAGAAGGCACCCTTCAAATATCAGGGACCTGGAGCAGTTTGCCAAAGAAGAATGGTCTAAAATTCCAGCAGAGCATTGTAAGAAACTCATTGATGGTTACCGGAAGCGGTTGGTCGCAGTTATTTTGGCTAAAGGTTGTGCAACCAAGTACCAAGTATTAGGCTGAGGGTGCCAATACTTTTGTCTGGCCCATTTTTGGAGTTTTGTGTGAAATGATCAATGTTTTGCTTTTTGCTTCATTCTCTTTTGTGTTTTTTCATTTAAAGGGAACCTGTCACCACGTTTTTGGAAGATGGGATAAAAATAGCGTTAAATAGGGGCAGAGGTGGGCGTTACATTAGTGTGTGTGTTATGCGTTTATTACCCACCTAAGTTGCCGAAATAACTTTGCAAAGTCTCCGTTTTCGCCTGTCAATCAGGCTGGTCAGGTCACATGGGCGTGGTGTCTTCACCCAGATTTGGCGTAGTTTTCCGTTGGTGGCGTAGTGGTGTGCGCATGCCCAAAGTCCGGAATCCTCTTCCAGGGGATTTAAAATAGCGCGGTGTTCGTTATTGCATTGGTGATCGGTGGGCGCGGCCATCTTCCTTTGGCCGCGCGTGCGCAGAAGCGGCGCTCTGCTGGCCGCGGCTTCAGGAAAATGGCCGCGGGATGCCGCGCGTGCGCAGATGGATATCGCGGCGGCCATTTTCCTGAAGCCGCGGCCAGCAGAGCGCCGCTTCTGCGCACGCGCGGCCAAAGGAAGATGGCCGCGCCCACCGATCACCAATGCAATAACGAACACCGCGCTATTTTAAATCACCTGGAAGAGGATTCCGGACTTTGGGCATGCGCACACCACTACGCCACCAACGGAAAACTACGCCAAATCTGGGGGAAGACAACGCCCATGCGACCTGACCAGCCTGATTGACAGGCGAAAACGGAGACTTTGCAAAGTTATTTCGGCAACTTAGGTGGGTAATAAACGCATAACACACACACTAATGTAACGCCCACCTCTGCCCCTATTTAACGCTATTTTTATCCCATCTTCCAAAAACGTGGTGACAGGTTCCCTTTAAGACAAATTAAATGAAGATAACAATACCAAAGAATTTGTGATTGCAATCATTTTCAGGAAGAAACTGAGTATTATCTGACAGAATAGCAGGGGTGTCAATACTTTTGGCCACAACTGTATATACTGCACATTTAATGTTAGCAAAGCTATGCACTGACATAAACTTCAGTACTACGCAGTTTATATCAACCTCCAAGCTAAATCTTGGTCATTTCTTTAGATTGAAACATTGTAGATGGTGGCTTTTCTTTAAAAGTTCTATGTATCATATTATAGGAGTACCTTTTTTGACACAATAGTCAATATAAAAGCAGCTATCGTTACACAATGTAATGCAAGGAGGATGTGATATAGCAGTTTGTATCATACATTGATTTTTATCACTATTGAGCCAATATTTTCCAATACATTAAGAACAAAATATTTGTGGATGTATAGTATGACAGCGAACTAGAGGCCAAAGAACACTTTCTAGCATATGTCAGACTCATTATAAGGATGGAAACGTGACCGTACACAACTCTGGTGGGAAAAGAACAGTGACTTCCACTTCATATGTGCACATTGATTTTTTATGTATTCAATCAAAATATACTGATTCATATAAACAGAATTTACTGTAGTTTTGTTGCAGAAGACTTACATTTAAAAGTTACAGGCAATTGTTATCAGCTTTTTATATTTTGACCACAGCAATAAAAGGTCACATACACAGAAACACAGAACACGTGAACAGGGCTGCAGGTAAGTTACCGCTAATATTTCAGATACACACTGAGCATCAGAGACAGACACACATCCATAAAATCAAACAACATCTAATCCCTCATCTAAGAGCAATGCAGTGGAGTATGATAATGCCTCAGGCAGTATATCACTGAAATCAATGGATTTTCATATTAAGATAGATCAAATCTTCTGACGAGTCTTAACCGACTTATTACAAAATATGAAAATTGCTCCCCTATTTTAGGACATGTACCCACCACATACTTGATCTGTTTTACATCACATTTAACCAAGGGCAATTTGTAAATTATTATGTTAATCCTAAATACCACAAATCGAAGAATGCGCAATCCTCACGCTGCAGACTAGCACAAACCTCAGCCGCACACTACAGAGTTACCAGCAAACACTCACATGAAGACCAAGCCCTGCTCAGTACAAATGGTGCACGCAGGGACGTCCGTGGAGTCACTATTGGACAAACAATCTGTAGATAAATGGCATCAATCTGTTACCAGATTTTTGCACCATAATCTGAGTGTAGCATAATGTAGGGTCAGAAGCCTTGCTTAAAGTAATGCGCCTCTTACTGGGCTACTTGCTGCAGTTTTGATAAATTCACTGTTTTAGTAGCAGATTAACACTAGAGGACTAGTACACCTGCTGCCATGTAGTCCTCCATATTCATGAGCTCTGCATAACCCCGCCCCCACAGTGTACACAGAAAGCTGCCAATTATTGATGTGAACGGAGCTATACAGAGCTCAGCATTCAGAGAACTGGTAGATCTACAGCAGATAAAACAGGGATTTTTATCAACACAACAACAGGAAGCCCAGTAAGTGACAAACTCTGCTGCTCTCAGATGGCGCCAACCAGGTAGCAGATTCCCTTAAGAAGGCTAAGGTACATGCCAATCGTGTAAAGAGATACTTGAGGCCAGGACTTAGAAGGTTGTCCAAAAAAACCCCTTATGTCATATGTGTATATCAGACATGTGAAGGACGTGCCTATCTTACAAGCACATGAAAACATTACCGCATCACATAGCAGCAGATCTAGTGATCTTGTATAAATGGGAGTGAATATCTGCAAACAATTCCTGTCTATGGGGCTTGTATAAAGCCACAAAGTAAAGCACATCTCTAAAGCTGTTAAAGGGAATTTGTCAGCACGTAATCTGACAGCAATATAGTGTGGGAACAGAGACCACCCTGATTCCAGAGATGTACCACTTAAATTACTGGGCGCAGCTGTTTTGATATAATCACAGTTGTCTCTGGTCTGCATGCTGTCATTTTGAGACAATCATTGATTTCTAGCAGAGCTTGAATGCTGAGCTCCATGTAACCCCGCCCACACCTCTGGTTGGCAGCTTACTGTGCACATTGAATAGTGAGAGGCAGCTGCTAATCAGTGCTGGGGGTGTGGTTGGACTAGGAGGCATGAGGCAGCTAGTCCTGTAGTGATAACAATTGTATTAAATCAGCAAACAGATCATAGTAAGTGACAAATCCATAGAATCATGCTCTCAGCCCTTATATTATGCTGCTCTCTCATTACATAGCAAAAACCTGCTGAGAGATTCCCTTTAACAGTAGCTAAGGCAAGATGGCTGCCTACATAAAGATGTACAGAAAATAGAATACAAGCACTAAAAACAATATTTTACATTCCCCCTAATGGGAAGCGGGTCATCCAAACAAAAATATCCCTTAAAGTTTATTTCTTGCCCAGGTAATCCATTTAAAATTAATTTGAGGATACAACCTCTACTGAACCTCATGCATAATTGTAAACCTCTGAGGCAGGATTACTCTTAGTTCTCTACTATTCTGAAGTTTTCCTTTAAATGAGATTGTCCACAGGGAGTGCTGATGTTCAGCCACCCAATCATCTCTCTTGTACGGTCTACATCCATTTCTGCAAGTACTACAATGGCCAGATTCATAGTATAATTTTCCCCCAATCACAAGTTATGTCCTATCCATGGTACTGCTGGAGGAAGACGAGTGCTTTAACTAACAATTCCTGACAATCCCATTGCCAACAAATGGAGAAGAGGCCGCCCATGCGCATTACTGCTGCTCCGTTTGAGATGGGGTTGCAGAGCCGGTTCTCAGGCTTCCACAAGTATCGGTGAGGACCCCAGCAGTCATATCACCAGCGATCCAAGCGAGTTATCCCCTATATTGCCAATAAGTTGTAACTTGTGATTTTAGTAATAACCCTTTAATGCTGGAATATAATGTACACTACAAATGAAACTGTTCTTTTTCAATGGTTTGTCTTAAGAGGGTCAACAATAAATGCCAACATTTCCATTACCAAACTGAAGTAACATAAAAAAACAACAACAACAAATCATTTATCCATTTCAACAAACATACAACGGTATCACAAGGTTAATGACATATTTCAGGATAGTCGAAATGTTTCCAGTGGTGTCTAGAGAAAACACTGCAACAGCTCTTCTGTAAAAACAGGTGAGTAGTCTAGGTTGGCAAGATGAGGTGGAGGCACCAAATGTAGTAAGTCTGAGCTCTTCGTTTTCTCAAATTCCTCTCCATATTCTCCCACCAGCCAATCAAAGTTCAAATGCAGGAAAGCGTGAAGTCTCTGGTGTCATCAGGTCTGACAAGAAATGAATTGTGCCAGCCATTCCTGCAAAAGGACAGAGGAAATGAGAATTTTGTAATTCGAAGATCATGAAAAAAAAATAAAAAAAAATGGGAAAAATACTGTATTTTTTACCATTTATTTTTGTATATGAGCAATATTAACAAAAGATAAAATACTGTCCCAGATTCCTCCTTTTATGTAATACACCTCTATAGTACCTTATGAACTGTTGTTTCCTATTAAAGGGAATTTGCCAGCATGTTTTTGGTATGTAATCTGAGGACAGCATGAGGTAGCAGCTGACACACTGAAGTCTGTGATGTGTTATTTATTAGGCTGTGTGCTCCTTTCCATACAATGAAGGTTTTATCACCAGTAGATTATCATTGCCCTGATCAGTGCACATGAGCACTGGGCCAACTCCGCCTCTCTTCTGATAAGCAGCTTACTGTTAATAGACAAACTACATAGAGAGCCTGGTGTGGGTGGGGTTAGCTTTATGAGCTCTGCTGCATTGCTAAATATAAAAGAGCTTTCTGTCACAACTGCTGCACAGAGTAATCTAGGCGATGAATGGCTTCAATCAGGGTCTCTTTTCCTACACTATGTAACTCTCAGAGCACCGAGTAATCTAGGCGATGCATGGCTTGAATCCAGGGTCTCTTTTCCTATACTATGCTACTCTCATATGTGTAAGATGGGAATGTGGAAAACCACATAAAAAACGACCAAACTGGGTGCTAATACAACAACATCTTTATTAATAATCAACATAGACAAGTTTTTTTTAAAAAAACCTACTTAGGCTCAAGACAGAAGACAGAACAAGGTGCAATAATGGTGGCAATAAACCCATCAAGTAGCCACCATGCCTAGAAGACGTGCGGACCAGTAACCTAAGGCTACCCTCTCCAAGAATACATCAAACCTGTAACATATATATCATTACCCCATGGTCCTCTAAGACCGTACAACTCGCCATGTAAATGCCTGGAAAACCAGGACTAGTCGCCGCAATTGCGGCCGGGAGTTTACCTGTAAACGGGGGGATGTTGAGAAGGAAGCCCGGACCGGTCCCGCACGAGCACCCGACGCGCGTTTCGGAGCGGAAGCTCCTTCGTCATACTCTCATATGTGGTACAAAACATGGTGACAGATTCCCTTTAAGTTAAATAACTACCATATTTTCTGGACTATAGGGCACACTTTACTAAAGGGTGCACCCAGAGTTTAGACAGCAGAAAAAGGGAAAGGCATACTGTATTTCCTACTGCCCTGAGATGTAAAGAAGTTGAAGGGTAGATATCACTAATTTTAATACAATGGGGTAGAGTATGGAGGTAATAGATCGATTGTTAGTGTTTCTCTGCAGAGTATGTGTTATACACTGTGAGGCAATGACCGGTATGACATGTATGGGTCGCTGTGTGTTCCCCCCAGGATGCGGACGGAGCCCTATTAGACCCGCTGGAGTGCCTTGTGGTCACAGCAGGACACCTGTGAGTCACAAGGCAAAATAAAAGTAAGCGTGGGCCTGGTCAAGCTATCTCGCCTGGGGTTGTTCAGAAAAAGTCCGGTATGGGCTTTTATTCTTGAAACGCACTGCGGGAAAGAAGTGGGGCCGGTCCGTTTCCTCCAGGCCGGGTCTTACAGGTGGCCTAAGGCCACAGATTTTAGTTTAAAAATCCCTACAGTAAAGAGTTTGGGTGTGTCAGTATCGGAGTGGAGTTTGCAGCAAGCAAAGCAGACGGCTCTGCAAAAGCTCAGATCTGGGTGACAGTAACACAGAGCCCAGCAGAGCGAACTCCTGGCACCCGCAGCGTACACAGCGGTGCAGTCGCCCATGGCAACCGGTCAGAGCTGGACTGGCATATTTAAGGACTGTAATATGGAGGATATGGTTCCCGGCTGCGATCCAGAGGATATCGTTTACTATGTAGAGCTGTGAGTTGGACATTAATGCTGGGTTGTTTTTTTTTTGAGTTGGACATTTAATGCTGTGAAGTACTGTAAATGCATTAAAGAGACTTTTTGTTTGAACTGTTTTGGGTCACTGCCTCATCATTGCGCACATGTGCTACCACTGCACTACAACACATATAGCTTTACAGAACAAAAATTAAGTGCGTCTTACTGTCTAAAAAATACTTTTGCATAACCCCAAAAATACCAATAGATAGGTACTGTTTACCCCTCACACTTGTTCTTTCCCCACACTTTCCCCTCTCTCATTAGTCAAAGGTAAACTATTTAAAATGTCATTGTTCTCAGTTCACATTGTTGGCTTTTTGTATCCCTGTATTTTTGCTCAATTAACGAAAGCAAAATGTTTACAAAAAACATGAATGAATGGCTATCAATGTACTTTACTACATGTAATCCAGGTTGCTAGAACTAGAGTAGCCCTTACAGAGGTGCAGGGGTGGGATTCAGCCGGTACGACCCGGTACGGGGCAGCCGTTTACTAAAATTTCTATCTGCCAGCGTTCCGGTAATCAGGGCCGTATTTCCCACGTGCCTAGGGGCGGGAGGATGCGGGGGGGCGGCGCCTGAGCAAGGTGTGTTTTTTTTTTTTTTTTTTAATAATGCGGGGTAGCGCCCATCCAAACCCACCCGCCCTCCCTATCTCTCTCTTCCCTATCTCTTCCCTATCTCCCTCTTCTGGCCCCTGCGCTGCGCTATCACATATGCTGCAGTGGAGGCCGGGAGCTGGAGGAGAAATACGTCTCACTGCAGGCCCCGCCCCCTCCTCGCTGTGGCGCCAAGTTCAGTTGGTTCCTGCCTGAGCACCAGCTGCGGGGGAGGATGGTGTGAGGATTGTTGTGTCCAGGTCAGTTGTCCGGTGCTTGGTGTGTAACTGCTGGTCCCAGCATATCCGACAGCTTCAGCGCTAGCAGGAGAGGCCGGCCCGCTTAGCTACAGACTGCACAAGATTATGCTGACAGCAGGGGCCCTGTTCTTGTTGATGCTGCCGTCTGCGGTGAGGGAAGGAGCATCACACGGAGCCTCACGCTGTGATTCCCTCTGCTGCTGCCTGTGCCCTGCTGCTGACATGAGGCTGTGAACAGAGGGGGAGGTGCTGAGAGGAACATCACAGTGATCAGGACATGGTTAATGTCCTGCTTCAATTAGGGGGCCTCTGCAGTATGTGGCCGCCCTGCCCCATGTACACCTTCCAGCAAGGCTTGTTTTTATTATTCTGGAGCTGCTGTAGAACCATAAATTCCAGCATTCCCAGCCTTTGTGTAAGGGGGACTTGTACCTTCACGCCCTGACTTTTTTATTCTGTAGCTGCAGAATAACTACAGGTTTAGGTTACATGTCCTGTCGTTCTAATTATGGAGATGTAGGACTGCAAATCCCAGCATGCCCTGTGGTTGGTACTGTAGGGACTGCAAATCCCAGCATGCCCTGTGGTTGGTACTGTAGAAACTGCAAATCCCCAGCATGCCCTGTGGTTGGTACTGTAGGGACTGCAAATCCCAGCATGCCCTGTGGTTGATTCACTAGGGACAGGTAGTGATGGCTACTAGCCAACATGTGCGGCACTTGCGGTGTTTTTTTCCGTTGCTGCAAGTGCCGCACATGTCCGCAAGTCCCATAGGGAATGAATGAGGCCGTGTGATCTTACTGTACACCGGACATGAATTACCGGCTTTTCAAAGGACGCCGGTGCATAAAAATCGGACAGCACTCGCATGGTGCGAGTGCTGTAGGATTTTTTTTCTTTGCACCCATTGACTTGCATTGGCGATTCTCAGCTGATATACGAGTGAATTGTCCTGTGCAGTACATTTGCTTTAGTCGTTTGTTTCTTTGAATGACTTTAATACCGTATGTCACAACGTATTCTTGTCATTAAGGGAGACAAACTGCTTCAAAAAATATGAATCGTGCCACTGGGCGTGGCTTATTAGTATGGGCGGGGTTATTGAAAATGGGCGTGGCCAAAATTCCGGCCGCCGCGACTTAGAGGACCTGTTGTTAAAAATTTGAATCCCACCCCTGCAGAGGTGGTCTCTGGTCTAGCTCATGGAGGATGATACTGAGTGGTGACCCCATTCTATGTATCCATATGCCCAAACAGAGCTCCCGGGAAGAAGATAATCAAGTCTTCATAAGGTAGCCACATTACACTAGCACACAGATGGTTGGGTTACCTTCAAAGAGAGAGTAGGGTCTGTCAGGGATCCGGCATCCATGTGTGCCATAATCTAAACACCATTCTGCAAACTTAAAAGAGAAAACAGACGCATGTGTTAGTTAAGATAAGGTTGAAAGGAGCACACAGCTGTCCACACTACATACACCAGGGCCAGTAGCACAGTCTATCCAAATACAGCACTGAAGTTTTAAGTTCAATATTACAAAATTAACAATTTGGATATAAATCCGTCAAAAATATAAAATGAAATAAGAAACTCATTTTGCCAAAGTAATGTGAAGACATGAAAAAAGTTCTTCTGTTCCCATGTAGGTAAAATGAACTATAAAATTCTGTGAGAAAATAAATTATTTCTTCTAGCTTTACTTAAGAACACGAAATTCAAAGAAAAGGTTGTCCCTCCTCACCACAAAAGCCTGTTACAACCTTCCCGACAGAGCGGCGTTTTTCAAATCTGACTTGTGTAACTTTATTCATTTCAGTGAAGGGATCACGTGATCGCTCCACTGAAGTGAATTTCTATCTAGAGGAATTTTTCCTCCAGCCACGGGGCTCTTATTGGATCTGCGTCCATACACAACCACCCTCACCCTCTCTCATTTCTCTTGCCCTTTTGTGCGCTTCTATCCTAACCAGACCTCAGCATATGTCACTTTATGAGGTAATAACTTTGCAATGCTTCTTCCAATCCCAGTGATTCTGATGCTGGTTTTATAATCACTTTAGGCCAGATTCATCAAAGCTTTGAAATTTCTAAAAATGTTGGCGCTGTCACAATTCCTCCTATTGGTGTGTCTGGACACAGTGAGTGACAGCTCAGCATTCCAATCTAGGGCTAGGATGTGCTGAGCTGTCAGTGTTTTTAGTGACAGTCCAGATGCCAAATCAAAGCTGAGCGTGCAGGGTTTCCTCCATGTGCCTTCAGTTCAGAGTCATTATCTAGCAATTGCCTACAATTACTGCCAATTGTAGCTTAGCTCACGTGGTGTGTGTTGGGTTTGTTCCCTGAGTTCTTTTATTCTGATCTTTGTTGTCCAACCTTGGATTTGCCTTTCACCATCCGTTTGCCTAGCCCCTTTGTCTTCATCTGCTAGCTACTTTGAATTCTGACCTCGGACTGTGACCTGACTGTACCTATGTCTTTCCCCTTAGTTTACGACAAGCTCTCTTGGTATCTGACCCCTGCAATCTCGACTACCCTGCCTCACAGCATGTCCGTGAGTAGTGACTAGCGTCACAGGCAAAACTCGAGGCTGCATTAATTTTTTCCTTTTTTTGGCCTTCTCACACAATTTTCATCCAGCCCTGATAAAGTGAGAGGAGCTGGGGAGTGGTGACTGCCACCGTTCACATTTTTGATAAGAGGTGGCGCTCACTACGAAACAAATCTTACTCCAGCATAATTGTTAGGAGGCTTACATCTCTTCATGAATCAGGAGTGTCTAACTCCAGCACATCTCGTGATCAAGACCGGTGTGAAGACAGCCAATCTTTATGAATCAGGCCCTTTGTATTTCATGGTAGTGGCGAATTTAAATAGATGAAAATTTGTGTATATTTATAGAAATATTTGAAAAAAAAATAGAAAAAATAACCAATTTTCAAACTTTTAATTTTTATGCCCATATAACAGACAACTTTACAAAATAGTTATTAAATAACATGTACCATGTCTACTTTACATCAGAATACTTTGCCAAACTTTAATTTTTTGTTAGGGCGTTATAGAAGGGTTACGTTTATCAGAAATTTTTCATTTTTACGGACTTGTTCAGTTTTGAAGTGACTTCGAAAGGATAATATGTTAGAAAACCCCAAAAGTACCACCATGTTATAAATGGCAACTCTTGAAGTATTCAAACCACATTCAGGAAGTTTGTTCAGATGCTTCATAGGAATTAACACAGCAAAATGGAATGAAAAAAAAAATTATATTTTTTCAAATAAAATATTGCTTTAGTCTGAAATGTTTCATGTTGACAAGCTGCAATTAGAGAAAATGCACCAAAAATATGTTCATGCAATTTTTACTGAACACTGTCGCACGCTGTATGTGGTCAGAATAGATTGTTTGGGCTCACAACATGACACGAAAGAGAAGATGTGTTATTTAAATTTGGAGGGCAAACTTGTCTGGATAGTGAAAACCATGTCAGATTTTCAGTTACCCTGAGGTTTTGAACAAGCAAAACTCTCAACTCAACCCCCAACAAGTGAACTTATTTTAGAGCCTACCCCCATCAAGGAATTCATCTAGAGGTGACGTGAGCATTTTTGACACATACAAGTGCTTCAAAAAAGTTTATAACATTGGGAAGTGAATTTGAAAAATTTAATTTATTGCTGTAGTCCCAAATTTTTTCATTTTCACGAGGTTCGGCTGGAGAAAATAGACCAAAAAATGTGTTACCCAATTTCTCCTGAATGCTGCAATACCCTATGTGTGTTAGGAAACTACTATTTGGGGACATCACAAAGCTCAGATGAGAAGGAGCGATATTTTGTGCAGGTTTTGTGAAATGGTTTGTGGATGCTATGTCACATTAACCGAGCCCCAGAGGTGTCCGAACAGCTATAACCAACAAAAAAGTAAGTCCATTTTACAATTTACAAATTTTGAGAGCACAGGCGTTTCACAGAACTTTATAACACTGGGACGCAAAAAAGAAAAACTAACTTTTTCCAGTAAAATGTTGTATCAGACTAAAATGTTTCATTTTCGCAAGGAGTGGTAGGAGTAAATGAAACCCACAATTTGTTACCCATTTTCTCCTGGCTACACCAATACCCCAATATGTGATTGAGAAATACTATTCGGGCACACTGAAGCGTTCAGAAAAGAAGGACCGCCATTTAGTAGTGCAGATTTAGCTGCAATGGTTGGAGGTGTCAGAAAAGCAGACCCCCATTCAAAAGTACATCCCTCAGGAATACATCTAGAGTGGTGCATAGATGGCCCAATTTTACAAACTACACCCATCAAGGAATTGATCTAGGTGCCTAATGAGCTTTTCTGAATATACGTGGTGGCATATGTAATTTTTGCAGTATGTCATAAAAATGTATTCACAAGGTTAATTAGAAATGTGATAATTCAAGGAAGTACGGTATGCTTTGAAGCGATTTTTAAACAGTCAATCACCCACAAAATCCATTTTAAATGGGCTATACAGTTTTGTAGGGGACATAGGGGGCTTCTCTGAAATATTCTATAATTTTTTAGCATTAACTAGTCCCAGTCTTCTATTTTGTTTAAGATTTTCTTAAGGTTTCATATTTGGCTAATATTTTTCTATCTCTTACCGTACTCAATATTTTGAGAAAACTGTGTTATAGGCAATATTCTCAGAAAGACAAAATAGGTAAAAAAATAACACGTTTGTTTGAAGGAGGCAGCTAATGAAAATTTTCAATAGAAACTACATTTGTCTGTAAATGCTATTACAAACCTGCTCATGGGAATAGACAGAATTGTTATGCAAACAATGGTGTGCACTTATTTCTTCCGCGCGCTCGTGACAGAGGGCAGAGTACCACAATTTGGCTGGTGATCTCGTAATCTGACTTTGAGTCAGAACAAACAGCTACAACACCCCTATAACAACCATACTAGCACAATTACTGCTACAGGTACAGTGCCTGAGAAAGTTACTTAATTCAGAAGCAAATGAGGAGGCTTAATGCATCTCTGGCATAGCCAAGCGTTTGGTGCATTGTTAAGCCTCCTCTTTTGAATATTGGGGGCTTTTCTTCACTTCTGATTTACAGTGCTCGCTTCACAGAGTGAGCACTGTCCAAGTACACTTCTGGTGGTATCACTGTAGCCATCAGCATCAGAAGAAAAGAGACAGGAGGAGGTGTTTTTTTCTGCCATTTTTCCATGTTTTTTTTTATAATTTGGTAAAGTTTGTACTATGCATGTGCAGTGCAAATGACCGGTGATTGGGAGGCAGTCAGCAGAAGCAGAGTTCTAGTGGGTGTAGATTTCACTTATCCAATGGCTGCACTTCTTGTAACTTCTCTGGAGCAGGCCTAGCAGAGTCTGCATAAAGGACTAACACCACATGGCTCATGAGTGTCATGCTAGACAGTCTTCAGTAAGAAAGGGGGTTCCTCAAACTGTCCCTGGAACTGGGACCCTAACTATCCCTTTCCCAGGGGTGCTCGAGTGCTCCTTTTTATAGAAAGAAACCTCAACCTTACTATGCTCCTGCTAATGTCACAACCTGTCCCATCCCCCTCCCCAGGGAGGCCTGGGACAGGTGTGTTAGTGTATATACAGGTAAGATAAACAGGGATAACAAAAAAGCAACTTACATACAAAAACACTCACCAAGGGTAGAGAGGAATAAAGGGAAAGATAGGAATGTACAAACCAAATGAGAATAGGATAATAACGGAGAAAGCATATCAGCAGACAAAACAATCTCCAGCAGGAACTACGAACTCCAACTTCAGCACAACCCCAGCAAGCCAGAAAGCAAAACTTTCACAGGCGGGGATGAGAAGGTCTAGCCAGGTTTTATAGAGAGAAAAGGAGTAGGTCAGGTGCAGCTGGGAGATGGAGCTGCATGTCTTTAACTAGCATACAAAGTTGTTAACCTCTTCAGCACCAAAGGAAACAAAGTCCATTTAATATGAAGAACAAAACACACAGGCGATATTTACATACTGTGATTCGCAGATCTTCCATTTAGCCTAACCCCAGATCTCCCAGGAGGACGTGACAGACTAGTGACAATGTGATGAGGAGACAACTGAAGCTTGCTCTAGTGTGAGAAAAGGTAGTGTAAGTGACCTGCTGGATCTGGATCTGGATCAACGTAAATCACAACTAATATCACACGGAGGTCTGGAGTTGGAATGAGGCTCAAAATCAAACTGGAAAATGAAGTTACAGGCTGATCCAACTTCAGTGGAAATGCCTCAAGACAAGGAAATGATGCTCAGTAGTGTGTGTGGCCTCCATGTGCCTGTATGACCTCCCTACAACACCTGGGCATGCTCCTGATGAGACGGCGGATGGTCTCCTGAGGGATCTCCTCCCAGACCTGGACTAAAGCATCCGCCAACTCCTGGACAGTCTGTGGTGCGTGACGTTGGTGGATGGTGCCAGACATGATGTCCCAGATGTGTTCAATCGGATTCAGGTCTGGGGAACGGGCGGGCCAGTCCATAGCTTCAATGCCTTCATCTTGCAGGAACTGCTGACACACTCCAGCCACATGAGGCCTGGCATTGTCCTACATTAGGAGGAACCCAGGGACAACCGCACCAGCAAGTGGGTCTCACAAGGGGTCTGAGGATCTCATCTCTGTGCCTAATGGCAGTAAGGCTACCTTGGCAAGCACATGGAGGGTTGTGCGGCCCTCCAAAGAAATGCCACCCCACACCATTAATGACCCACTGCCAAAGCGGTCATTCTGAAGGATGTTGCAGGCAGCAGATTGCTCTCCACGGCGTCTCCTGACTCTGTCACAACTGTCACATGTGCTCAGTGTGAACCTGCTTTCATCTGTGAAATTTACTATTAACGTAAAGTACAATACATCATGAAAAAACAATGTCAGAAAAAGGGGGATATGTAAAGGCATTCCAAAATTATTGTTATGCAAAGCCAGAATTTTTGTGTTTCCAGTTCTAATGATTTTATAAAGATATATAAAATGTAGGTGGTATGTATGGGCTCTGCACATGTTACACTTTTATTTTAAGGAGGCTTGGATTATCTAATTCTCAGTTTGGCTCACACTCTTTAACCACTGATATTACATTCTTTAATGCATTTTTTTATTTCAGTTTGTTGCATGAAGAACTAAGAGTATAAAGTGCTGAGTGGCAATTTGACAAAGTGCCAGGTGTCCATATTAGTGTTTTCGATTAATATCAATGCATTATTTACGGATTCAGGTTTCATTTGTACACGTGATAATGTCCAATTTGAAGAGATCACTGGCAGCGAAAAGGTTAAAGCATCATTACTTACTGAACCTACAGAAATGTTATGAACAAATTGTAAAAGACGACTTTTCCCTTCCATAGGCACTCCTAAATAGGACCAAACAGATGTAAAATGCAATACATCAAAAGGCATAAAACAAACAATACATAACAACAGAAACAATACATAAATCCACACTGCAACTCCGCCATCAAATTATTCATGTGCCTTTTTATGATGCCTCTTCTTTGAAGTGACAGCACCTGAAGGAAAACTCTTGCATTTTTAATAGTATGGTGCTAGCGGTGAACCGGTTAATGCAAGTCAATTTCACAAGCTGTCTACTAAAGCGGGAATTTTTAGACCCAAATGCATCCTGAAGGATTGGGGATTTCCCCATAGAGTTATTTCCTTGATCATAAAATATAGTGTATGAGCTTTCAGATGCAATTTACATTGGCCAGGCAGCCATGAAACACCTCAGAGCAGCAAAACATTTAGATACTCATTACAAGTTTGGGAATCTAGGTGCTTTAAGGGCCAAGAAAACACAGGTCAACTACAAGAGGATTTTACCGAATCGTAACATTACAGCACAAAAAAAGGAGACTTAAAAATTGAATGTAGACATTTCCTTGTAATTAATCGATATGCATTTCATTTTCTAAAGTTAAAGGGTTCTCCAGAATATAAAAATTTACTGAAGTCATTAGGACTTGTAGTATTTTTTTTCTAATTTACAGTCATTAAAATTACAAATTACGGTACTTTCAGCACTCTCAGGTCCCTCATCCAAGAAGTTTTGTACTTTTCCTTTGTCTCGACACCGTTTCGTACAACCCCTTCTGAGTCACCATCTGCCACCAGTAAAATAATAACACTTAGGTAAGTTCACACTGGATGTTTTTTTTTCTGCAGCAAAACCTGATTTCTTGGTAGGAAAGAAGCTAAAACGCATGTTATGGTGCGTTTTTGATGCGGTGTTGCTGCTGTTTTGGTGCTTTTTTGTAATGCATCTTTGGGGCTAACTTGTGTCTCTTTGTGCATGCTACTAAAGTTGAGTTCGACCAGAGAAGAAAAAAAAAACTACTTCCTGTACAACCATACCTCTAGATCCTTTGAAAAGCCGGCAATTCAGCAGCTGCGCACAGTAATATGACATCGGGACTCGACAGAATAGATGGATTACATACAGTTTATACACATAGAATAGGTAGATATATAGATGTCAGTGACATACACAATTAGTGCAGTGTGTGTGCAGCTTACTGTACGTGTATTTAATTATTAAAAGATTATTTTTCTGAAAAAAATGGCGTGTGCGCCTGTGTAATTTTCTTAACCAGCAGAGGGAAAGACGACGGCTAGGGACAGATGTTTATAGCCTGGAAAGGGGGGGGGGGGGGTAATACCCATGGAGCTTCCCAGGCCATTAATATCAGCTCACAGATGTATACTTGCCTTTACTGGCTATTAATTGGGGGACCCCCCCCAAAAAATGAAGTAGGGTCCCTCTATAATTAATAACCAGCAAAGGCTATGCAGATAGTTGTTTTCTGATATTAATAGACTAGGAAGGGGCCATGGATATTGCCCCTCGGCTAAAAACATCAGCTCTCAGCCACCTCAGAAAAGGCCAATGTGCCAATTCTGGCCCTTAGTCTCGCTCTTCTCACTTGCCCTGGAGTAGTGGCAAGTGGGGTTATAGTTGGGGGGTTGCTGTCACCTTCGTATTGTCTTGTGACTTCCAGCCCAGAGGTTAGTAGTAGAGAGGCGTCTATAAGATACCCCTATTACTAACCCCATAGTCATATTGTATAAAAATAAAAACACACACTCAGAGTAAAGTCCTTTAACTGAAAGAATGACACAGATTCCTTTAATAAATTTTAATTAAACCATACTTAAAGCATCGCCCATTCCAGTGGCGTCATTGTAGCCTGCCAAAGAATTAAAATAAAAAACAACAATATCCATCACCTGTCCGTCGTTCTGTCCCATGCCGTAATCAAATAAAGTTTTCAAGCTGGACGGTGCCAAGATGCGACCATCCAGGCTGAGAACCACTGGGAAATAAGCCGTAGCGAGCACAGTGTCAGTGACTAGCAGTGACATCATCGAGGTTACCGCAGGTCACTGAGGCTGCGTTTCCAGCCGGGCTGAACTGCGGTGACCTCGGTGAGATCCTCACTAGCACCGTGAGAAAGTTGAAAGGTGCAGAGGCGAGTTCACAGGGAGAATTTCACTGCGGTGAATATGAACTGGGGTGAACTTGACTCTGCACCAAGTGACTTTCTTATGGTGCTAGCAGGGATCTCACCGAGATCACCGCAGTTAAGCCCGGCTGGGAATGCAGCTTCAGAGACCTGCAGTAACCTCGATGATGTCACCGCTGGTCACTGATGGTAGGCTCACAGTAGCTCATTCATCAATGGTTCTCAGTCTGGACAGTCGCATCTTGGCACCATCCAGGTTGAAAACCATTTCTCCCGAGACATGGATTACGGCGTGGGGACAGAACAACGGACAGGTGAGGGATGTTGTTTTTTTTTATTTTTGTTTTATTACAGAATACAAGGGATTCAGTGGAATTAGGCGTTAGGTGAGAATGTTTGTTATTTTTAAATAAAAAAGTTAAAGTTTTGTTTTACTTCAAATAAAAGACTTTATTCTGGATTTGTCTTTATTTACAATACAACTATAGGATTAGTAATGGATAGGTGTCTTATAGATGCCTCGCCATTAGTAATCAATGGGCTTGATGTCACCTGACAATATAAAGGTGACATCAACCCCACAATTATGAAACCCACTTCACATCGCTACAGGGCAAGTGGAAAGAGCTGGGCAAAGCGCCAGAATAGATGTAATAGATCTAATACATGTGCCTTTTCTGGGCGGCTGCGGGCTGCTATTTTTAGGCTGGGGGGGACCAATATCCATGGCCCTTTACCAGCCTGAGAATACCAGCCCCCAGCTGTGTGCTTTAGCAAGGCTGGTTGTCAAAAATGGGGGGACCCACACAATTTCTTTAATATATTTAAATAATTAAAAAATACAGCATGGGGATTTCTCTATTCTTGATAACCAGCCTTGCTGAAGCTGACAGCTGAGAGTTGCAGCCCGCAGCTGTAAGTTTTGCCTGGCTGGTTATCAAAAATACGGGGAACCCACGCAGGGTTTTTTAAAATTATTTATTTACAGTGCAGGAGTCGGCTGATGACTACTCCCATCATCCGCTCCTGCTCTCACTGTTATTAGCGGCAGCAGGTGTTGGCTGAAGGTAAACTTTCCTTCACAGCTGCTGGCTCATGCCTGTTCAGAGAAAAAGAGGACTTGAACTCTATAGTGCCAAATGTTGGAAGTAGCGATCCTACAAGTCACAATCAACCCTTTAAGGAGTCTTGCAATATGACTCAGGATAAAAGCCAAATCAGTATCTCAATTCGCAGACACGGTGTTTCGGGCTGTTGGCCCTTGTCAGTGCGAAGCATGAGAACTGATGTGGCGCTATAGAGTCCTCTTTTTCTCTGAAGAGGCAATTTGCATATTACATTTCCCAGAGGAGCATTGCACGGCGAATAAGCCTCTTTACCTTGACAAGCCAGAGCTGGTTTGTCACTCTCCACAAGGAGAAACCTTACCCCTTAGACCCCAGTCCAGAGCCTCTCACCTAGGCAAATCAGTTCTCATGCTTCGCACTGACGAGGGCCAACAGCCTGAAACACCGTGTCTGCGAATTGAGATACTGATTTGGCTCTTATCCTAAGTCATATTGCAATTGTATATTACATTTCCCTGTTTATGGGGGAATCGAGAGAGATAGCCATCAGCTGAAAGTTCATTTGGGAAGACAGCTATCTAATATGTACGAGAAATTTATAGAGAATATGAGAGCAGATACATGCTGCCTGATCTGTGGGCAGCATGTATCAGACACTGGCTGTATAATTTAAGCCGTATATGTTTAACCCCTTAACGACCACAGATAAACATAAAAACAGCGGTCACTAAGGGGCCTAATTCCTCATTACCGTTTTAAAACGGCGGTAAGAAATAAGTGAATAGTGCCCCACCCGTGGGAGAAAATCCAAAGGGTGACAGCTGTGTATGACCACTGACACTCTGTGGCATCAGTCCCAAACAGCTTTAGAAGATCGAGGCTCATTAACCCTTAAAATGCCTTTGTCGATTGCAATAGAGGCATCCAAGTGGTTAACAGGGGGTTAAACACTATTGCCATCTGTAATCGTGATCGCTGGTGTAGATAATTGTCTTGGCACAAGGGTGCGGTGGCCTGTTAGACCCAGCTATAAGCCAGATCTCACAGGCTATGTCAGTGAAAAACTGACAGGTCTCATGCACAGTAGTCCACAAGCATTGCAGTGTATGAGACCAGCGAGCAAAGTGAAAAATATTAATGTCCCACATTCATATCACCACGCCCAGAACGACCCAAACTATAAAACCGTTATGTTATTTATTCCATAAATTCAACACTGTAAAAAAAACATGCCAAAATGGAGCTGTCACCACACACAAAGAATTGATAAAAATAAAAAAAAGAGATCAAAAATTCATATGTAAAAAAAAAAAAAAAAATAGTATAAATGAAAATAAAATAAAATTCTTCAGGAGTGTAGTTTAAAAAATTGCTTCAGCGGTGGGGGGGTGTCTGCTGTTTAGACACCTTAGGAGACACCTTAGGGACCCTGCAAATGTGAAATTACATCTGCAATCTATTTCAGCCAAACTTGTGTTCCAAAATTCAAATGGTGCGCCTTCCCTTATGAGCCCTGCTGTTTTTCCAGAGGATTCTGACCACATATGAGGTAACAAACTGTAGGGTTTTCTCATGCTTATCCCTTGTAAAAGGGAAAAATTTAGGCTAAAGAAACGTTTAAGAGGAAAAATTACAATTTTTCTTTTTTTCATTCCAATTTGCATTAATTCCTGTGTAGCACCTCAAGGGTTAACAAATTTCCTGAGCGCAGTTTAGAAAAATTTGGAAGGTGCTTTTTTTTTAGAATGGTATCACTTTTGGAGAGTTTACAATATAAAGGACCCTCATAGTTCATTTAAATCTGAATAGGTCTCTAAAGAAACAAGTGAAAAATTGCTGCTAGACTTTTAACCCTTCTAACATCCTAATAACGTAAAATGACATTTGAAAAAAGATTATGTAAATACAAAAATTTTACATTATTCATTATTTTGTACAGCATGACTATAAAAATAGAAAATTTTAGCCAAAATGTCGATATTTTCACCAATAAACACAAAATATATGGATCTAATTTTACTTCTAAAATAAAGTACAATATGTCTCGAAAAAACAATCTCAGAATGTTGAAGCATTCCCGAGTTATTAACACAAAGTTAATAAAGTTTTTCAAAAATTGGGCTTGGTCATTAAAATTGGCCCTGTCACTAAGCGGTTAATTCTGAAATGCTATGGGGTTTCAAAGAAAACCATAGTTCAATGTCCGCCAAAGACCGAACCAAGCTGGAAGCTAGTCAAACAGTAGGGTCTATGGTGGCTTCTCTCCCCCTCTTTGAGTGACTGCTCACTTCCTGAGTGCGAGCATAGGGCAAGACATATCAATCAAGGGCAGTAGGCGGGGAGAAACCGATGGAGATCCACCTGTCTGACTAGTCTCCAGTTCAGCTATTAAATTATGTTCTTCCCTGAAAGGTCGCAATGTTTCAGAGTTAAACACTAGTGATGAGCGAATATACTCGTTACTCGAGATTTCCTGAGCATGCTCAGGGGTCCTCCGACTATTTTTTAGTGCTCGGAGATTTAATTTTTCTTGCCGCAGCTGAATGATTTACATCTGTTAGCCAGCAAAGTACATGTGGGGGTTGCCTGGTTGCTAGGGAATCCCCACATGTAATCAAGCTGGCTAACAGATGTAAATCATTCAGCTGCGGCAAGAAAAACTAAATCTCTGAGCATATATATAGTATATTCGCTCATCACTATTAAACACATATGGCTAAACTCATACATACAGCCAGTAACTGATTAATGCAGCCCATGTATCGGTTAGCATGCATGAGCTGCCAGGTTCTTTTTAAGTGTTTTAAGACTCATAGCTTGGTGGTCCATAATAAAATAATCATCTCTATTACTGGGCACTGATACTACTTGTACAATTCCCAAGTCCCCATACCTTGCAGGCTCTGTAGAGATACTTTTTATCTTGGGTGTGGTGGAAGAGCGATAGGAAGGCATATGCATTCCCTGAAGTTCCATGACAAATGCCATATCCTTTTCTAAGGAGGCCTCTTTGCCAAATAACATCACCGCAATCGACAGCATCTTTCAAGTACTTCTCTTCTTTGAACAGCTTAAAAAAAGCCCAAAATTTTATGCAATTAGGAAGTAAAAAAACAAAACAAAAAGAAAACACAGAAACCAACATTTATTTAACATGAAGTTAATATTATTTCGATATCTATAACCTTTGTGTATCTGCAACAAGAATTTCTTATGATATCTATAACTTAATTTGTGGTAACATTTTACTATAATTACAAAAAAAAGTATATATTTAAAAGCTTTCTTAAATCTCTAATTTTCAAAAAAATGCATGGAAAAAATGGTAAATAATCAGACATATTACCAAATTTTAAAAGAACTTTCAATAGTTGGGAAAAAATATAAAAAATGAAAGTGGATGAAATAAGACTTTTCTCAAATATGTGAGATTAGTAACTCAGGAATAACGCAATAGATAAGACAAGTGACTTGAAGCAGAACTATCAGTATGGGAAGGGGAGAAACAGTTGTGGCCATAAATATTGGAACGGTTCATAGATCAGGAGTGTGAAAGTGTTATTGTCCTGTGATTGAGGTCTGGTCAATGGTTGTGATGTCCCCAAATGGTCCGAGGAGCACATTCCTTAGTTGATGATGTAGAAAGACAAAAATCCATGTGACACATTCATTACTACTGAGTGTGTCAAAGGTTGTCATAATCTTTCCGAGATTTGAAGTTGCCTTTTAATATGAGTACTTTCATGTCTATGATGCTTCGTGTCCGCATGTGAAGAAGGAGCTTGACCTTCGGCTCATCAGTTGATGTCAGGTTTCTTTTCAGCTTCTGAACATGCATAGGGCGACTCTAAAGCCGGGAAGAGTACATCCCAGCTTATGAGGCGCAATGACTTGTATGAAAAGAAGTCGCATGACGCCCGCTCTTGCAAATCATGTAATCATGCCCACAAGGGCGTGATGACATGCTGAGTAGGGCAACTAGCCTGAAGAAACAAACGCCCCATCGACTAGTCAAAAGATTAATTTGCATATGAAAAATGGACTTCAGAAATGCTTTTTCTAAAGATCTGTTAATGCGTCAAAAGTAATAAAGGGCTTGTTAGGCAGGGTGTTTACAAAAAAAAAGATACAAATGCTGGGGAGCCAGGGAGCATGGGGAATCTGTGAGGTTCCCTTTAAAGGGCCAGAGATTTTATCACTACATTTTTACAGGAATTTTTTTTAGCTATCTTAAATACGGTATGTATATTGGAGAAAGATTTTATATTTTGGTCTCTATACATCATGAAGTTTTCCAAGAGATAACAGGTCATCTTTAAGCCACAAAACATATTACTATGGTCTACATATAGTACTACTATTGCCTTTTTTTTGGTGATTGCTATCCTTCCCTGTAAAGAAAGCAATCAGGGTACTAATAAGTATAGTGGTCAAGGACCTGATAAAGTGAGTCTAAAAGGGCCACACTATTCTTAAAGGTGTCCCCACCAATCACAATATACAACAAAGACTGTAAGTAAAGATCATATTATCCCCTTTACAACCCTTTAAGGTAGCAAACAGATTACAAAAATGCTCTAGTCTACCTCAGGAGAACCAAGTATACACTAGACGCATACTTTATGACTATAGAAATTGCAGCATTGTGATGTGTACCTTGTGGGCCTGAAGAAGCATGTGTATCACTCCTGGTGCTCCATGGCACCAATGTACCAACCGATCTGTTTCATTGCTTAACGATGAAGGATAATTGCCAGACCTGAACTTCTTGTGGCGGACGTAGTCAATGCTTGGCTTCACAAGCTCCGTCAATGTTTCTTGGTCTACCTTTGCTAGTGGCTGTAAAGAAAACACACCATAATAATAAATGTAATACGAGATTCCACAATGCAGTAACTCTGTGTGCTGCCACATAATCCAATTGATGGATCTGTATAAACATGCAACAATTAGGCAAAGGATAAAAGAAGCTTTCTGATTTTTTTCTGGATTCCCTCATTTTCATGACACAAATAAAAGTTTTGAACATTCAAATTAGAGTACCTAAACATTGTGCTCAGTAGCCACACTCCAATGCACTCGCCATCTTAGTTTATTCCTGTGGTCTTCTTCACCTAAAGTAGACTTACTTACCTTCCCTGCCAAGATCTGCACTGAATATTTCTCTTCAATGTCAGAAACTGTTTATATCTACACACAAACCTCAGAGCAGACAGTAAAATACATAGTTTGGATCCCCAGGACGATTTCCCCTGAATTGTGTTACTGCTATTTAGAAGATAAGAGGAGAGAAGCACTATACAGAGCATGTCAAGCTTTTACACCTGATGGAGCTGGATCTCAAGAGAAACGCAAGTTGAGGACATGATCTTGGATTCGCATCTACTGTAATGTTGCGGTGTAAGCTAGAGTCATACATAGAAATTATGGAGCCCCATAGCAGAAGTTTTAATTGGGGCCCCCCTTCCCCAACAAAAATAATACAATAATAATATTCAGAAGGGTCACAGAACAGCATATTTCACAACTTTGCAATCCTTACAAAGTAATTTTCTTGTTACTGAAGCCCTCGATTCCCTTTCATTGCACCCATAAAGTATGATGCCAACATAAGTACCCCGCAAACACAGTATGATACCCCAACAGTACCCTCCACACACACGGTATGATGAACCTACACTGTACCCCCCTCAAATGGCAAATATATGGTAACCACAACACAGTATGATCCCCCAACTGAGACACCCACACAGCCTTCCACGCAGTATAATGGACCTACATGCAGTATAATGGCCTCACACCTCCCCACACTGTATAATGACCCCCACTATCTCTCCAAACAGTATAATGGCCTACACAAAACATGATGCAACCCACACAAACCTTCACACTGTATGATTGCTTGCATACAGTTTAATGGCTCCCACATAGCCCTCCAAATATTATAATAGCACCCACGTAGCACTCAAATAGTGTACTGGGCCCATAGTCCTCCATATAGTATACTGAAACCCATAATCTTCCATTAAGTATACTGCAGCCTCTAATCCTCGATACAGAATAATGCACTTCCCATTGGTCTCCAGGTAGAATAATACAAACCAGAGTGTAGACAGTACAATGCCCCCCATAGTCCTCCATACAGTATAACACACTCCCTATAGTCCTCCTTATAGTATAATGCACCCCATAATCCTGCATGAAGTATAATGCACCCAATAGTCTTCCATATAGTATAATCCACTCCCCATAGTCCTCCATAGAGTATAATGCACCTCACAGTCCTCCATACAGTATAATGCATTTTATAGTTATCCATATAGTATAAGGCACTCCTGATAGCCCTCCAAATAGTATAATGAACTCCCCATAGTCCTCCATACAATATAGTGCACTCCCTATAGTCTTCTATACAGTAGCACTCGCCATAGACCTCCAAACAGTATTATGGCCACCACAATGTCCTCGCTAATTTAAAAAAATAAAAAATAAAAAAAAATAAAATAAAACAATACAATACTCACCTCTTCTCCTTGTCTCTGCAGCGAGCGTTCTGAAGCGCCGCACATCCTGTAGTGACGTCATTGTGCCCGCTGGACTGAGATGTCAAACGCAGAGGGGGAATGATGGGAGATAGAGTCAGCTGACGTTCCCTCTCTCATCTGAGATACCGATACAGTTGAATGTGCAATGACAGGCGGGGGATCTGGTGCCAGCGCTGGCACCGGGCCCTCCCCTGGCTCACGGGCCACTGGGGTAAGCTATGAAGACTATGTGCCTGAATTATCAATGCAACTCAGCAGCAGAATTCAGCCTATAAAGGGTCAGCTGCAACTGGATCTGCATCATTGTATAATGTTGCTGTACAGCGGCATTAGCCATTAGCATTATTTATACCTAACTGCATTATTATTATTATTTTATTCAGGTTTGGAACTAATTTTAGCATCTTTATTGGGTTTTTGTAGTGAGACACTAATAATATTTGGAAATTATTGCATAACTCTGTGTACATCTCTATGGAGGTGTATTCTAATATATTTTCACTTATGCGAGTCCCTGTGACATTGGCAAATTTTCATATTGCTTTAGATTAGACCAGCTTTCTGTATGTTAGTGACGAGGACACATGTACCGTATATGTTCTTGGATCCACTGTGCTATAATGTTGTTATACATGGATAATATTTTAAAAGAGAATAGGAATCAGGATTGCATCAAGTAAAATTTACATTTTTTAAAAACAGAATGTACGTAAAAACCAATATCCAAAGGAATAAAAACCAAAAGGCAAGGAGGTGGTGGTGAAGTACACAATAATAAGGGACAGCGCATCATAGACTGTAATCAGGCCAAAGAAACTGTTGGTCTCAAAGACAAAGCTAGTCACAAGTGCAACATGATTCGTCAGGCAATAAATGCAAAAAAGGTCACAATTTAGCAGACAGCATGATCCTACAAGAAAATAAAATACTAGTGCATCATATATTTGGCAATACACGGTGTTCCAAATTAATATGCAAATTGGATTTAAGTGTCATAAAGAATTAATTGTTTTGTGTTTCAAATAAACTCGTGGATGGTATTGTGTCTCAGGGCCCAATGGATCACTGAAATCAATCTTAAACACATGTGATAATTAGTTTTCCAGGTGATTCTAACTAAAGGAAAACTACTTAAAAATGATGTTCCACATTATTAAGCAGACCACAGGTTTCAAGCAATATGGGAAATAAAAAGGATCTCTCTGCTGCTGAAAAGCATTAAATAGTGCAATGCCTTGGATAAGGTATGAAAACATTAGATATTTCACGAAAACTTAAGAGTGATCATCATACTGTGAAGAGATTTGTGACTGAAACAGAGCACAGACAGAGTTCGTGCAGATAAAGGCATAATGAGGAAGGTTTCTGCCAGACAAATTCATTGGATTAAGAGAGCAGCTGCCAAAATACCATTACAAAGCAGCAAGCAGCTATTTGAAGCTGCTGGTGCGTCTGGAGTCCTTCGAACCTCAAGGTATAGGATCTTTTAAAGGCTTGCTTTGGTGCATAAACCTACTATTCGGCCACCCCTAAACAGTGTTCACAAGCAGAAACGGTTGCAGTGGGCCCAGACATACATGAAGACTAATTTTCAAACAGTCTTGTTTACTGATGAGTGTCGAGCAACCCTGGATGGTCCAGATGGATGGAATAGTGGATGGTTGGTGGATGGCCACCATGTCCCAACAAGGTTGCGACGTCAGCAAGGAGGTGGAGGAGTCATGCTTTGGGCCGGAATTCTGGGGAAAAAGCTTGGTAGGGCCCTTTAAGGTTCCTGAAGGTGTGAAAATGACCTCCGTAAAGTAAATAGAGTTTCTGACTGATAACTTTCTTCCATGGTATAAAAAGCAGAAATGTGCCTTCAGGAGCAAAATCATCTTCATGCATGACAATGCACCATCTCATGCTGCAAAGAATACCTAGCAGAGTCATTGGCTGCTATGGGCATAAAAGGAGATAAACTCATGGTGTGGCCACCATCCTCCCCTAACCTCAACCCTATAGAGAACCTTTGGAGTATCATCAAGCAAAAGATCTATGAGGGTGGGAGGCAGTTCACATCAAAACTGCAGCTCTGGGGGGTTATTCTGACTTCATACAAAGAAATACAAGCAGAAACTCTCCAAAAACTCACAAGTTCAATGGATGCAAGAATTGTGAAGGTGATATCAAAGAAGGGTTCCTATGTTAACATGTAACTTGGCCTGTTAGGATGTTTTAGAGTTAAATAGCTTTTTTGTTCAGTGAATGTGACCTCCTATTGATACAAATTCCACAAATGAGCATTTTCCGTTCTTTAAAACATATCAGATGTTTAGAAATTCTACTGTGCCTAATAATTTGGAACAGTGCATTTTGAGTTTTTACTCATTTTGGAGATTATACTGTTATCATTGGGAGGTTTCTCCAATAAAATTCGACGTACTGTATACTCTAACGGGTGATGACTTTTATTAGACTGACTATCATTTGCACTGACCATTTAGGAAAATCCGAAAAAAAATGTCATTTGCACAATAATTTGGAACACGGTGGCGTGGCTATGTAACAGGAGCGAGAGGACGTACCCGGGGAGAGCTCCTGCTATCCTGAACAAATCCTGGCACCTAAAACCCCTTCCAATGTGGGCTTCTCACAGCTTGAAGACCCTCTAGGACCCCGGAGGGTGAGCGGCTGCTGTAGGGAGCGTTCCGGTGCAGGAAGAGGAGCGGAGATCCCGGAAAGCTAGTGAGAGCGGTGAGGCACACACGAGGCGGCGGCCATTTTCTATACACACGCGCTCAGGAACCACAGAGCGGTGCCGGCCTCCGTCGCCGCTGGGACCCTTCTGAGCCTGGGAGGCTCTGCGGAGAGTGGCTGGACTTGTGTACACCGAAGGTTGGAGGGAGCTGGGCGGCGGTACCGGCGGTCATTTCATAAGCGCGCTCCTAATCAGAAGAGACGCGGCGCTGAACGCTATCCTTAAAGCGCTTTCTGGGGGTGTGCACACATCCTGATCTACGCTGTGGGGATAATCGGAGTGTGCCCTGAGAAATTGGGCCCCGTGCTCCATTTACTCAGCAGTCACCTATCCTTATCAGCACTAAAGACTTTGAGGGATTGGCTCCCCTCTTGGCTGCTTTCTCTGCGGGGGCTGCAGGCTCTCCCCTCCTTGCCCTAGTGTACAAAATTTAACCTGAACTGGGCACTGCTGTGTTTAATGAACTCCATTGCCACTATAAATATCCTGTTCATTCTGTGCTGCCTGCCAGGCTCTGTATACGGGACTCGTATTACTCTGTCATCTCTGTGAGTGTAGTTGCCTCTTTTGTTTTCCTGATTATCCGGCTGTCCTTCATCTCTGTCAGTAATGCAGCACTCAAAGAGTTCGGGAGCTGCTGACAAATTGAAGAAATTTGCTAGAGAGGAACATTTGAATGGAGGGCGAACCCTTAGAAATAATCCTGCACAGGCTCCACGGAAAAGCCACCTGTCAGACAGTGTTGAAGAGGGTGAACAAGAAGATCTGACCCTCAAGCAGGCTTCTGAACAATTAATGCAGGCCATCTCTTTAACTAGATCTTCTCTTACGGAAAAATAGAGAACGTGCACACTGAGGTTGGCCGCCTGAGACATGATATGCAAACTATGGGTGGACGTATCACAGAGGTGGAGACAAGAGTGTCACAAGTGGAGGACATCATTCCTCCCATGGAGGCCAACTTGACAAAGGTGGCTGGCTCCATTAATGCTTGGAAACAAAAAGCGGATGACCTGGAGAATAGACTACGTCGGAATAATATCCGTATTATTGGTCTGCCGGAACGCTCCGAGGGTCAACGTCCTGAAGAATTTCTGGAGGAATGGCTCAAGACCTCTCTGGGAGGTGAATTCTCCTCAACCTTCTCCGTGGAAAGAGCCCATAGAGTTCCTACGAGACCCCTCCCGCCGAGACCCTTTTTGGCACGTCTCCTTAACTGTAAAGACAGAGACACTATCCTGCGCCTGGCGAGGCAGAAGAGCCCTATTAAATTTCACAATGCTACTACTATTTCAATCTTCCCAGACTTCTCAATGGAACTACAGAAACAGCGGGCACGGTTTTTGGATATAAAGAAACAACTCAGACACCGAAATGTTATATATTCCATGATTTATCCAGCTCGTTTGCGTGTTGTTCACGATGGCACCTCTGTATTTTTCACTGATCCGGAGAAGGCGACTGAATGGCTGCGAACCCACGGGATGTCCAATGCAAAAAAATCCTAATGTAGTTGTGCTAATCATTTCATATTGGAGCTCTCTATGTGGACGTCCCACTTAACAACAATACCGGACGCTGAATCTAGCGAGGGTATCCCCGTTTTTGCTTGTCAGTAGGAGCACAGGATTTTACTCCTATAATGTTTGGTTTTCGTTCTGTTTCTGTTTTTATTCTGGTTTTATTTGTTTTGTAGGTAGAAATCGCCGCCAACAGTTCTCCTGCCTTGTATGGGTTGTCCCCAGTCTCAGCCCGGACGCCACTCCTTTATTACATTTCAAAATATCGGTATGGGGTCTGAGGTAGTCTGCATGACCTGGAATGTACGGGGTATTAAATCACCTCGGAAAAAGATTAAGGTCTTTTCTCAGATCAAGAGGCATCACCCTCACGTGGTGGCGCTGGTGGAGACACATTTGACTAGAGACTCGGTCCGCTGTGTACAGAAACCATGGGTGCAGTGGTCCGCCCACGCATTTCACACTAGCTACTCTAGAGGGGTTTCGCTGCTCATTCACAGGGACGTTAGATGGGAGGTCAGAGAAACTAGAAGGGACACCGAAGGCCGTTTTGTCTTTGTACATGCTCTAATGAACTCTTGTGAATATGTTATACTGTGTGTTTACAACCCCCCTCCGGCTGGCATCTCGGTTCTTCGGAAGGCACTGAGTTTTGCTCTAGGCTTCCCGGAAGCTAACGTTATCCGCATGGGGGACTTTAATCTGGTTATGGATAATCGCCTGGATAGACTGAGACTGGGTGACGAGACGACTGGGGAGCCTCCTTCACGAGCCCCTTCCCAACTAGCTTTGTTTATGGAGAGAAGTGGACGGCTAGATCTGTGGAGAGCGCGCCACCCCGGGGTGAAAGGATATACCTGCCATTCATCTACCAGACGCACCCTCTCCCGCTTAGATTACATATTTGGTTCCGAGAAGGTGGCAATGTGGGTTGACAGTATTGAACATGGTAATAGGGGAATATCTGAGCACAGACCAATTATCCTTAAACTTAAATTTGGACACCCTAATAATGGCATACTTTGGAAATTGAATCCGTTTTGGCTTAAATTACTGGATTCTAATGATAGAACTGTTGATCAGCTGGAGTGTTTTCTCTCATCCCACCCGGAGCCCCAGGATACTAATATATTCTGGGATGCCCTTAAGGCATATTTGCGGGGATGTCTGTCGTCCACAATTTCCTATATAAAGAGGGTGACCTCAGGGGAGGATGACGAGGTTGAGCGGAGACTGAGAGATTCAAAATCTGCATATATATCTGATCCCACTAATGGCAATAGACTTGAATGGCTATCCTCTCAGAGACTATATGTTCAACATATGGACACTAAGTCCAAGCATAAGCTATTCTTTACGCGTCAATCTTTGAATTGGGCAACCAAGCTAGTAAATTCTTAGCCTTTTTGGTACGCCAACATAATACTGTATATCCAATACTATATTGCAGATCCGAACAGCTGACAGACTACTGGTGTCCTCGACCGAGGAGATACTCCACTGTTTTCATGAATATTATAGGGCACTATATTCATCCAAGTGTGACTTTGATGTCTCGGAAAACCTAAACTACCTATCGGATATAACGTTTCCCACACTAAGCTCAGCACAGCGAGACTATATGGACGCTGAGTTTACCTTGGAGGAAATTGAATGTGCCATGACAGATATGGCTTCCGGGAAAGCTCCTGGTCCAGACGGGTTTCCCATTGAATTATATAAGAAATATCGGAGTATATTGGCGCCACTTTTGTTGAAAATATTTCGGGGGTTGTGGGAGGCAGGCTCTATGCCTGACACCTATTACAAAACATTATTGGCAAACATTATTGTACTTAAAAAAGAGGGGAAGGACCCTTTGGAATGTGGATCTTACCGTCCTATATCTCTGGTGAATGTGGACTATAAAATTTTCACTAAAATTCTAGCTACCAGACTAAACTCAATTATACTAGATCTTATATACCCAGACCAAACAGGTTTTATGCCAGGCAAGAATACCTCTATTAATATTAGGCGAGTTCAATCGGTAGTCCAATACAGTTCATTAGTATTAGATAACTCCTGGGCACTGGCATCGCTGGATGCGGCCAAGGCCTTCGATTCCCTCGAATGGCCCTTCCTCTTAGCATGTTTACAAAAATATGGCTTTGGAGACAAATTTCTAAAATGGGTGGGTCTATTGTATATTAAACCTAGAGCCCGTCTAATTGTAAATGGTACAATTTCTGCACCCTTTTCATTACATCGAGGAACCCGCCAGGGGTGCCCCCTCTCTCCGGCCCTCTTCGCTCTGGCGATAGAGGCTTTGGCGATACGCATGAGGTCCTCTCCAGATATTAAAGGCATAGACATAGCTGGTCGGGTGGATACCATCGGTCTGTATGCTGATATGGTGATTTTTATGGATAAAGCGGAGGAAACATTACCACAGGTGATAGCTACTATAGACGTGTTTAGTAGATACTCAGGCCTATGTATTAATTGGGATAAGTCCGCATTGATGCCTCTCTCCCACATTCCAACACCTCGCCTTGGGACCCTGTCTCCCCTTCCCATCGTAACCAGTTTTAAATATCTAGGCATACATATTTCTCAACGTAGTGGGCTTGATTTACAACTTAATATATTTCCCCTGATAGAACTGGTTAAACTTAAATTTGCAGCTTGGTCTAAACTCCCACTTTCTGTAGCTGGTCGCATTAATTTAATTAAAATGATATTACTCCCTAAACTCAATTATTTCCTTCAACACAGCGCGGTGCCGATCCCTAAACCCTTTTTTACCACTTTAAATTCTCAAACCACAACCTTCATATGGGGTACTCCCAGACCCAAACTTAATCTGTCCACGCTACAGAGGCCAAAACAGCGGGGTGGGGCAGCGTTACCGGACTTTTATTTCTATTATTTGGCAGGTCAAGCTAAAGCTCTCAACGAGTGGATGCCCAATAGGTCCCCTCCCAACTCTGAAAATCACCTTTTTCAGTCAGCTCAAATTGATTGTCCACTGCACTTTCTGGAAATGGAGAAAACCAATGCCCCACGTTTGCTACCTTTGCTCCGTTTGGCGCGATTAGTCTGGAGGCAAATTAAAAGATCTATTAAATTTACAGCCATTATAGCGGAGATGCCCCTGTGGAATAATGGCTATTTCCCAGCTTTATCTAACCACCCGTCCACTGACTTCTGGGTGGCACATGGCGTCTTCTCCATAGGTGATCTATATGACGGGGGAATTTTTGTATCGTTCGAACAATTACAAGCTAAACACAATATACCGCGATCCCAATTTTTTAGACATTTACAATTAAGGTCCGCTATTCAATCGTATATGAGACATTCGGGTGTGGGTCGTGCTATCTCTTCTTTGCCCTTGATAGGGATCCTCAAATCCCAAGGCCCTCAAGGTCTTATCTCCTCCCTCTACACCTATTTGCTATCTTCAGGTGCCACATCTGCTCTTACTTCTATTAAGGGAAAATGGGAGGGTCTTCTTTCCAATATACAGGAGGAGGATTGGGAGGACGTTCTTGAGTCTCCAGTTGGGGTGTCTCCATCGGTTAATAATAGGATGATCCAGTTATATATATTGCATCAAGCATATTTAACTCCGATACGGCTTTATAAAATGGGTCGGTATCAAACGTCAGAGTGTCAGCGATGTCACTCATTGGATGCAGACTTTATTCACATGATTTGGAGTTCTCCTGTTCCTCCAATAATGAGAAGTGAGGTGACATCCTTACTTACTTCGCTGTTATCGCTTCCTGTTCCCCTTGATCCACTAATTTGTATATTTGGAGTATGGGAGGAAGAGACTTGGGATCACTACACTGGGATCCTCCTACGGGAAACCCTTTTTATGGCAAGAAAGGCACTGGCATTGCGGTGGATGGGGGGCTCATTCCCCTCTCGGAGAACCTGGATTGATTTGGTAAATTCAATCATCCCATATGAACGCACATTGTATCAGAACAGGGGGTGTCCGGGAAAGTTTGAAAAAATTTGGGGTAGATGGAATTCTTCCCATCTTACTCTATAATTACAATATGACTGGTTTTGGGGATGAGTGGGGACTCCATGCAGGCGACAGGTACGAGGTAATGCGGCGTATTAGTAGTTAGAATAGAGATAGGTACAATTTATGATTCATATTTCTATATGTTACCAATAACTTAACGCCTTTACTTTACAGTTTCAAAAAGCGCTGGTCATAACTGAAATATTATTCTACTGTATGCTTGTCAATGCATGATTCTAATGCACTGTTTATTGTAATCAGACTTTTGGGAACAAATGTATATGTAACATGATTCATTTTGCTGTTAATAAACGAATTTAAAAAAAAAAATTTGGAACACGGTGCGTATATAAAAAATGTTAAATGCATCATTGCAATAGTACTACATGCAGCCTCAACCTCCATGACACCAGTATTCATACAAAAGCTATAATAGATATATTCAAAATATATGAGGCAGCTATATCCAAGCAGTCCAGTACATAAAGTGAATGTGCTGAACAGTATCATTAATAGCAACATCTTGGATAGTACCATACAGAGGATAAGTGTGTAATAAATTCTTATAACAAAATGAATGAGCACATATCAAATTGATACATAGAGGATCAGAAATCTGGTAAATATTTGCATGTGCATAAACCAAACTAAAGGATAATACATATAATATAGCATAAAGATCAAATCCCAACTGGTTGTGGAGCAGTCTACATAAGGGTATATAGGACATAGTAATCTCACTTGCCCATAAAACAGAAAAAAAACAGTATGAGCGTGGAGAGTGGCCCCAACGTGCGTTTCGCCTTCTGGCTTCTTGGGGGGTGGAATAACAGTCTATGATACACTATCCCTTGCCTTATTATTGTGTACTTCCCGTTTTGCATGGCACTTGGCTGTCACCACCTCCTTGCCTTGGTTTTTATTACTTTGGATATTGTTGTTTACATACATTCTGTAATTATTCCCATAGTCCTTATATTTAGCAGTGGCTAAAGTCACTCCAGCATAAATCAAAATACATTCTCAAGTGGTGAATGCCACTGAGAAAAATGAAGTGAAGGAGAAAATGCTAGTAAAAGCAAAATATTTATTATGAAACTTGTTCTAAAAGCATGTAATACATGAGACAATTATAAGAATAGACAAAAAGGGGGGGAACGGAAACCTCCAAATACCAGGGGAGACTAAACACAGCACTATGCCCGAAAAACAGAGAGCTAAATTATACAAATATCATAGAGCTCATAGAGTTATACACAAGAGTAGGTAGCACACAGACTCAGTTTTGGCATATGATAGTAGAGGCAAAAATCACTGAATGTGCAGCATTAAATCAGATGTACCCAGAGTGGTAGCAAGAATTTGCTGTAAGTCCCTGGGGAGTGAATAGACACACTATGTGGCCTGATTTATGTGCGATGAAGCCAAAGAAGGTAGCTAGAGATAGCTAGAGAGGGACGCCCCTTTTGAAGAAGCTATTTGCGAAACGGCGCTTGTCGGGCGCAGGGGAGCCCTCACAGCACCTTGTCTTAGGCGCACAGATCCGGAACATTTAATTGCAGGTAAATCACTATCTCTAGCTACCTTCTTTGGCTTCATCGCACATAAATCAGGCCACATAGTGTGTCTTTTCACTCCCCAGGGACTTACAGCAAATTCTTGCTACCACTCTGGGTACATCTGATTTAATGCTGCACATTCAGTGATTTTTGCCTCTACTATCATATGCCAAAACTGAGTCTATGTGCTACCTAATTTTGTGTATAACTCTATGAGCTCTATGATATTTGTATAATTTAGCTCTCTGTTTTTCGGGCATAGTGCTGTGTTTAGTCTCCCCTGGTATTTGGAGGTTTCCGTTCCCCCCCTTTTTGTCTATTCTTATAATTGTCTCATGTATTACATGCTTTTAGAACAAGTTTCATAATAAATATTTTGCTTTTACTAGCATTTTCTCCTTCACTTCATTTTTCTCAGTGGCATTCACCACTTGAGAATGTATTTTGATACATTCTGTAATAAAATGTTAAATTTTACTTGATAAGCTCCGGATTCCTATTCTCTTTTGGATTATTAGTTTACGTGGAAGCGCGCTTACTAAGACCGGTTCTCTCTTTTTGGATACTTATATGGATAATATTTCATAGTATATTAATAAATCTTTCTATCTTTACAAACACTTCTTTTGGTGCTGTTTTTAAATTATAGACTATGGGGCCGATTTATCGAGACTGGCATAGCACACAGTCGCACTCTGCCAGTCTTGATGGAGTACTGAGTACTCAGTCTAAGTGGCGTGCACTGCACCAGAAATGGTACTCCAGTAAGAGACTGGAGTAGCATTTCTGCCGTGCAAAACGGCAACAGTTTTGTTGAATTGGATCCTCCTCTGCTCTGTGCATTTAGTGGAGCCGATTCAAACGGGTGTGAAAACTGAAAAAGTTGCAACATTTCTGCACAACTCCAAGTTGTGCAAAAATGTATCCACTTGATGGAAAAGATTTCATTTTTGGAAGACGTGAAGGGAATTCATAGGCAAGGGGATGGGGTATCAATGATCATCATGTAGGAGGGCTGAGAAACAGATGCCTTTTACAAGTGACATCACATTCTAGTTCAATGGAAGTCAAGCACGTTGTATGAGACGGACGACTAGTTTGTACGATGACTCACAATGCTGCCGAGTGGCGACATGACAACACACAACTGAGTTCTCTGACCACAAAATGGATAAAAATTGGTAGAACACAAAGTTAAGACCTCTTCTCCTCCACCCAGCTCTCCCGCCACACACTAGGATGGTCAGTAACATTGCTGTGGGTATCCTCCCACTGCGCAGTGACATTGATTGACAGTGGTCCCGGACTAGTCTGCTACCCGCAGGCACTCTATAGCTATCAGCTATTGGACAGCTAGCTCTTGCATCCTTCCAGCTAACAAGGAAAACAAATTGAAATAATTACTAGGCCTAAAGAGTCCACTCAGTCATGCAGATCGACGAGCGTACAAATCGAATGTGTGATATCCGATTTTTAATCAGATGGCACACGAACAGCACACTCACCCATGTTATTCTATAGGGCTGTTCTCATGAACAACTTTTTTTCTTCTTCTGACTGCCTGTGAGCAAAAAAAAAATAAAATCCCAACATGCACTACTTTCATATGAAACTCGGATGAGTTTCACACATTCAAGTCTAAGGGGTGCAAGGAAAAAAAAAAAGGAAAAAAAAAAAATCGGATCAGAGTGGCATCTGATTTTAACAGATAGATTTCTATTGTAAACCTAGGAAACTGTATAGGATCATGTTCATGTTTTAATGTAGTTGTATGAAAATGAATGATTGTACATGGACATAAAAAACAGGTACAAAGATGGCACATAGATAAAAATCAGACAAAAATTGTCCAAGTTTTGTAGCTAAAACTAGGAAAAATTTTCATAAATTTGTCTGCAGGCACCCTTATAAACACTTCTGTGTATGGCCAATAATCCATAATATTTGACCATTTGGCACTAGGAACACCAGATTAATGGAAGGGTCCTGCAATATCTGCCGGCCTACATATGGCTTACCTGCATCAGTATGTAGTAGATTCCAGCCAATCCATGGGCCGCCCCCACGTACTGCTTCTTGTGCCACTGATACAGCAGAGGACATCGCTCTGTCTTGTGCTCGTCTTTGGACAGATTCTTCCCAGATTCAATGATAGCATCTACCAGCTATTGATAGATACATGGTTGATTAGCATAGATATAAAATACCTTTTTTTTTTTTTATTTAGAAACATACAATGATGAGATAGTAGCTCCAAAAACTTCAGATATTTGGTGATCACCTTCATTCAATACTTTTCCCCTAGCTATGGTGGGCCATCTCCGTCTTCATCATGCCTTTTTTCTGACAGAAGGCTCGGTCACCGCTGATAACCTTGGATTTACACAGTATAGTGACTGAGTTATAAAGCCGCTTTCACCTCCCTGCTAGTAGACTCTCACAATGAAGGACGATTACAGCACTGAACAGTAGTCAGTTTAACAAAAAGGCTATTAATTCTGACATTTCTTTTATCCCATTCGACCTCCAAGCCTCAGAAAGCAATGCAAGCATTCTTCAAAGGTGGGACAACTGCCATTAATGTGATTAGAAATAAGAAATGCTGCGTCAACTCCTCACTACTAACCTCTTTGATTGTAGCTTGGGGCACGGTGTCCGGACCGATCTCAGCATTTAGGTAGAGTAAAGCATAGAGGTAACCAGCTCTCCCATACAGCAACTCATCCGGGAGCTCAGAGTCCGTGCTGACCACCCCTCGATGCAACGCCAGTAACCTGAAGGGTAAAAATCACAAGCAAGGCTATGAATTGTGTGGAAAAGGCATTCTGACAGCACTGTAATACTTGTGATTAGTAACAATGTATTATTTATTTATTTATTTTCCAATAATTTTTATTGATTTTATACATTTTTATAAGGGAGAGGGAAAAGGGGAGGGAAAGTGTGTAAGGGGGAAGGGTAAGTAATTCCCTGTGAAACAAGAAACAATGTATTATTTTAAACACTTTTTCTACTACTGATTTTGGATTATTTTGTGCCAGTTTTTTCATGAGATCAGTCCATTATCCAAAGCTGCACTGCTCTGGCATTCTCTCAGCATAAGTAGATTTTAGAGTTTCCTTCTGTGGCCCTCGCACTCATTATACTACCTTGTGGCATGGAAAATTAAATTGAAAAAAAAAGAATAATTATAAACGGTGCAGATTTTTTTTCCCACACCTGCCTAAAATGTTTCCAAAGTAAGTATACGGTCAAAGATAGAAAAAAAATAATAACATTTCAATCAATTAACAAAATACAAACTGAATGAACAAAAGAGTAATCTAAATCAAATGAATATTTGGTGCGAGCACATTTTCACCTTCAGAACAGCATCAACTCTTCCAGAATCACTTGCACAAAGTCAAGGATTTGGCAGGATTATAATCAGGTGTATGTGGATCGCCCCCACGTAAGGGCAATGGGGTACTCGGCACCGGGTCCTACGGTTCGGGGGATGTCACGGTGGCCCGACCTGGTCCGTGGCCCTTCGAGGGGCGTCCGATAAAAGGAATAGTGAGTTTTTATGTTTTGGGAAAGGTCTTTAAAGGGGAAGTTCGTGACGCCACCTGTGGTATTCGGTCAGGGTGACCGACGCTGCTTAGGGGTCCGCTGGGGTGATGTTATGGCAGCTTGATGGTATACCTTCCCACAGGTGAAGTGTATCCCCAGGGCTTCCCAGAAGTGTAGATGGTGATGGTGGATGATGTACGGCGCAGAGAATAACGAGGAAACAAGGTTGAAGTCTCTTTACCTTTATTGGGGGCTTCAGCATCCACAGTCCAGGGTACAGACCACAGGGCAGGCAGAGTCCAGCCGGTCTGAAGGCAAATCCAGAGTCCCCTTATCCAGGTGGAAATCAGTAGCCTTCTTACTAGCGCCTGTGTGTTGTAGTACCTCCCTGCTGAGCTTGTCGGTAAGGTCCTCACAACTGTTGTAGATGTTCTAGATGTTATTTCTTCCTCTCTGTCCCCCAGATGGTGTGGATAGGACAAACCCGTATGACTGATGGCCTGAGGCTTGTTTATAGGGACCCTAGAGACGCCCCGACCCCCACAAGTTGCCACCGTGTCTCCTAGGTATTAAGGTCGGGCAGCCAACTTGGAATTGACTGTCCTGCCGGTCTCTGGAGCAAGGCTTAGAGAAAGTTGCTCCCTCGGTGTTCCGGCCACCAGCTTCGCGCCTCAGAAGGAGGCAGCCTTTACAGGGCAGAACTCCCTCTGGTGTATTCTCCTTGTGCTATGACTTCGTTTCTCACCCTGTACAACACAATTCTCTTCGTGTCCTTTCTTAGGATGCTGCCGCACGTGGGGCAGGCGCAGCTCCGTGTATTTCTGTCTAGCTAGGCCTCTGTCAGGATCCCACCCCTGTCAGGGACCCTCTGTCTGCAGCTCCGATGTTCCTCCTTTCCCCCTGTCTGCCTGACAGGTGTTGCCTGGGCAAAGCCCAGTCAGCTTCTCTCTAACTTTCTATCCAGCCCACCAGTTTTACCCTTCTGTGAGGAGTGCCCTAGTAGATAGGAGCAAGGCTCCCCCTGGTGGACTGGAGTGTGAAGTGTGGTGTATGGTTTGTGATACCTGGTAGGTAGATCTCCTTTATTGCCATCAGACGTAATATCACTCCCCCTGGTGGAAGAACGACATTACTGCAACGACCAGGACTCTGGGGTGCTGTATATGAGTAACCAGTTATACCAAACAGGTGATCCCGGTCATTGTTTTCCTTTGTAGATTGAGTCATTACAGGGGTTGTCCGATACATAAAATGTCCTTTACACACTAACCAAATGCCCTACTGTTCTCCCTATACAGCTAATCCCTATGGCTATGTGCACACGTTGCGGATTTTGCTGCGGATCTGCAGCTGCGGGTCCGCAGGAGCTTTCCATGCATTTACAGTACAATATAAACCTATGGAAAATGCAATCCGCAGTGCCCATCTTGCGGAAAAAAACATGCGGAAGCGCTGTGGGTTACTTTCCGCAGCATGTCAATTCTTTGTGCGGATTCCGCTGCGGTTTACACCTGCTCCTCTATAGGAATCCGCAGGTTGAATCCACACAAAATCCGCATAAAAACCAGGGTAAATCCGCAGGTAAAACACAGTGCCTTTTACCTGCGGATTTCTCAAAGCTCCAAAATAAATGTGCACATACCCTTAAGCTGTTTTTGTACCTTACTTGCTGTGACCTTACTTCCGAGCCCCAGCTATCACTGTGTATTCTCAAGCTACTCTGCAGTCACTTCCTCGCAGTATCGTTATTCACCTCCTCCTCCAAAAAAAACCCTAAAGCCAAAATGGGGGTGCGCGGTGCTCACTAACCACAGCTTCTTTCATCTACGCCCCCTAGTGAAGTACTGAATCGATCATTGTGAAAGAAGCAGAAAGGACTAACTGCGGTGCTGCCCCACACCTTTTAGACCAACCTGAAATGGTTTGTCATCGGGGGGCACAGCTGCGCACACTCACCCTGCTTCTATCACCGCTGCACCCTGATGATGATCCATTTCATGGCAGTGACAGGAGCTGTGTGGCGGTGCTGCGGTCACTCCTCCCTTCTTCTTTCACTGCGATTGATCTGAGAGGTCATCACGTCGAAGGAGGTGAAAAAATTTGTGGTAAGTGAATGCAACGCTCAACCATGATGATGTCCTGCGTCAGGGAGTGGGTGATCAAATTTAAAATTCGATATTTCATGTATCGGACAAACCTAATAAGTGAAACAGTTGAGGCTTAAAACTGTGCGAGGAAAAACCAAACTGACAAAGGGGAGGTTGTTTTGAACACATTCTTATTTTTCTGAATTTTTTCCACACTTCTAGAGAAAACACCACAGAAAAAAAAAGGCAAAGGTACTTACCTGTCCAGGCCTCAAATCAAATGCACTAACATGGTGCTGCGGGCCCAAGTAAAGATGGCGACTGCACAGGTGCGTTAATACCAAATGAGACAGCCAGCCTACAATCTGGGATTGGCCGCTTGGCACACCACTGCAAATAGATCTGCATGCGGCAGTGTTCACACAGAGAATGCAAAGCATCTGGATCATAGCCTATTAGTAACGTCCTGTGGCGGACTGCCCACTGCTAACTGTAATGCGTCCCATGTGAACAGAGGCCACAACTTAAAAACCACACCTGTGCAGTCGCCATCTTTACTTGCACCATGTTAGTGCATTTGATTTGAGGCCTGGACAGGTAAGCACCTTTGCCTGTTTTTTTCTGTGGTGTTTTCTCTAGAACAGTGGAGGTTTTTTCCTCCTTTTTTTCCTCCTGTTGTGGTTTTTGCTGTTAGAGTAGGACTGGCAAGCGTGAGGACCCGTGACGTTGGTTGCCAGCTTACATATTGTGGCCATAAAATTAACTAATACCTTACATATTTTGATATGTTCTTGTGCACTTTTTTACTTTTACTTTTTGAGGTGCAGTTGGGCCCTGATGGCTTTGTAAGTTGTGGCCTCTGTTCACATGGGACGCATTACAGTTAGCACTGGGCAGCCCGCAATACTAATAGGCTATGATCCAGATGCTTTGCATACTCTCTGTGAACACTGCTGCAGATTATTTATTTGCACTGGTGTGCCAAGTGGCCAATCCCTGATTGTAGGCTGGCTGTCTCATTTGGTATTACCGCACCTGTGTAGTCGCCATCATTACTTGGGCCCGCTGCACCATGTTAGTGCATTTGAGTTGAGGCCTGGACAGGTAAGCACCTTTGCTTGTTGTTTTTTCTGTGCTGTTTTCTCTAGAATAGTGGAGGTCTTTTCCTCCTTTTCGTCCTCCTGTTGTGTTTTTTTCCACACTTGCCTGAACCCCTTAGACAGTTTAATAACATATACATTATATACTCAATATAAAAACACAATTCAGGTCCCCTTCAACTAATTTTTTTTTATAAATATCCATATAAGCAAATTATAAGATGTGTGTGCCTAATGTATGTAGGGCTTAAGTTTATTAGGAATACTAGGAGACATAGTTACGTAATATAAATCTATGGAGCAGACTGCACTAACACAGTCAACGGTAATTTCTTCCCTCTTAGACAGTATGATCTGCTACTAGACAGTAGTAAAATTTACTAAATTTATCACAGTGGCTCATGGAGGATGAAATATTTGGCATACGTTTACACCACCTATTAGTTGGTGCCAATTTTCAATTGCTACCAGAAGTTTGGGGAATTGTTGTATCATGGGCCATACCCCTTAATGTGTGTAAGACCACTTCTTGCTAACCCATGCCTGATTTTTCAGCATTGAGCAAAAACTACACAATGTGATGTAAATTTTTGTACCCAAATTAAGCCCGATTTTAATGAACTTTGTTTATTACATCTCCCCACTGTATGTGTAAAGGAAGACAAGGAATTTTGTGACATGGAATAGTATCAGGCAATTTGGTGCTCTATGACAGCGAATTGGACTTCTGACCCTCATATAGAGTATGAAATTATATATATTATATATGAAAAAACGTTGGAGGTGATAGGGCTTACAACTAGGAAGTCCTAAGGTTTAGCTAGAGGTCGGAAGGCCTAGGACTGTCTCTGTGAGATTCACGTGAATTACTGTGCATGTGGGAGAAGAAAAATAAACTTGTTTAAGGGCAGTTATAAATGATAATCCACTGTGATAGGGAGCAGTTAGAGGGCCATAAAACACGGACATCGGTTACATCACAATTGTCGGACTGGCCGGTACCTCTCCTGACTCGAGTGTGATAGCTCCATAGAAATACAGGCCGTCATGTTCAGGCCAGGAGAGCTGCCGGTCAGTCCGAGCATTGTGATTCGAATCTTGTCATCCGTTGTAGACGGTCGCCTGACTGTGCCCTTAAGGTGAAAGTTATCTGTACCAACCAACTAAAGCATCTTCTCCCGACAGTGAAATAGTTAAGATGTAGAGTGGTTCAGCTACAGGTGACAGTGAAAACCAGCAAGAATTTACATGCCAGGTTGTGAAATCCCTCTTCCCAGAGGGACAGTGCTGTCTTTTAAATAAAAGCATCCTTAAAAGTCTCACATTTCCATTAGCTAGAACAAACGTGATGTTACCCAATATGAGACAGGTTCTTTTTTCTTTTTAACGACTTGCCTTAACGTAACTAAGGATTCACATTAAGGATATAAATGGGATGTTCATGGATTTAGCTGCACTGCCGTGAAGGAAAACCACTAGGGAAATTAATGTATGTCAAAGCATAATTAGCAACACCAATAACAAACATGCCCAGTCACTTCAGATTACTAAATAAACCAAAACAGCATTATGGGCAAAACAGGGCAGGGCATGAGCCAGCAAACTGTGCCTCTGTCCATGCAGTACTACTGATCCCTCTACCACAGAGATGTCCAACTCAAAAAGACAAAGGGCCAAAATTAAAAGATTGGATAAAGTAACGGGCCAACCTTGATATTTATTAAAAAAAATGTCTACAACTGAGGAAGTACAAAGTATATTTTAAGTAAAAGATCTTAGAGTAAATATTGGAATAATACAATATGCCATATAAGAGCAGTAAAAGGCATATGGCCTAATTTAAATATCTAATAATAAAAGGATAAAAAAAACCTTGATTAATACAAATAATAAAGCATGATGCCAAGAAAAATGCCCCTCCCATGAGTTTCACATCCAGTGGGACCTGTGCCCACATAGTGCTCCATACAGTATAACGAGCCCTGCATTGCCTTCCATACAGTATAATAGCCCCCAAGTAGTGCTCCATACAGTATATTGGCCACAAAATGTGCTCCATACAGTATAATAACCCCCACATAGTGCTCCATACGATATAATGGCCTCACATGGTGCTCCATGATGTTGCTGCTCCCTCCTTCATCATTGCTTTCCATTGTATCGGAATCAAGGATGCCGATAAAGTTGAAAATTCGATGCAAAAACAGGGACCTGCCCGGTGTTGTAGGCCAAATATACTCACACTGAGGGCCAGATTTGGCCCACAGGCCAGAGTTTGATATATGTGCTCAACCAGCTAGGTCTGCAAACTGCAGATTCCCAGCATCCCCTCACAGGTGCAGGCTGTCAAGGTATGTTGGGAGCTGTAGTCTTACAAGGTGGAGTAACCCCTGCTCTACAGGATACAATGGTACTGAAGACTGAAAAACACACAAATATTTGACAGGAAGGGGCTTTGACAGAAAGGGGTCTCTCCACACAATGCATCTTGCTTGCTGTGTAAACCACTGCCAAAAAAGCCTACAATGGGTAAGTGATCATCAGAAATAGATCACCAAGTGATGGAAAAGCAGATACACATACAAAGTTATATTTAAAACTTGCAGAGCGCAAAACTTATAGCTGAACTCAATACAAACCTCTACTACCTCCCAAACTGCAGATAAAGACAAGACACAATAAAAGAGCTATTACTATTAATAGTAGGCTTGGAAATAGTGTGGGAAAGTTTATCAATCTGCCCAGTTAGTAAGAGTCTAACCCCGCAGTGATCAGAAGCCTAATGGATTTTTTTCTATCTAATTCCACTTTACAATTTTTCTCACCACTCCTTGTCGGAAGCAGCTCCCTGGCTTTTGCCAAGTGTCCTTCCCCGCTATTCCAGACTAGGAGCGATACTTCATCCCTATCTGGTGCAGACTGACACCACACAGTGGATACACGTTTGTCTCCAAACTAATCAAACAGTTCAAAATAGAGCAGTTCTCATTGTTGTAAGTGCAATAATTCTTTTCCAAAAGCTGGTGCCATTTTATTTTGAACAGCTGTAGTTCACAGAAAGATGATAATGGAAATAGAGAGGACAGAAAGAAATAAACTGCTTAGATCCTGATTAAAAGTTACTTCACCATACCTTAAATGTAATACAAAATCTATATATATGAGGCATCGTGATTACTCGCTAATCCCGCCCCCTGCACAGTAGCTCCGCCCCCACATTACCACACACAATCCCCCCACATTACCACACATAATCCCGCCCCCCACATTACCACACACAATCCCGCCACCCCACCACATTACCACAGATAATCCCGCCCCCCACCACATTACCACAGATAATCCCGCCCCCCCACCACATTACCACATAATCCCGCCCCCCACCCCATTACCACAGATAATCCCGCCCCCCACCACATTACCACACATAATCCCACCCCCCACCACATTACCACACATAATCCCGCTCCCCCAACACATCACCACACATAATCCCGCCCGCCCACCACATCACCCATCATCCCGCCCGCCCACCACATCACCCCACATCATCCCACCCGCCCACCACATCACCCCACATCATCCCGCCCCCACCACATCACCACACATAATCCCTCGCCCCCACATCACCACACATAATCCCGCCCCCCACCCCATTACCACACATAATCCCGCCCCCCACCACATTACCACACAATCTCGCCCCCACCACCCCTTTACCACACATAATCCCGCCCCCCACCCCATCACCACACATAATCCCGCCCCCCACCCCATCACCACACATAATCCCGCCCCCCACCCCATCACCACACATAATCCCGCCCCCCCACCCCATCACCACACATAATCCCGCCCCCCACCCCATCACCACACATAATCCCGCCCCCCCACCCCATCACCACACATAATCCCGCCCCCCACCCCATCACCACACATAATCCCGCCCCCCCACACCATCACCACACATAATCCCGCCCCCCCACTCCATCACCACACATAATCCCACCCCCAACACATCACCACACTATTGTTATTAACTTAATTTTAAGTTAAATTACCACCTGCGTAAGCGCTATTGAATGTTGTCATTATTTACTTTAGTTTAATCACCAGCAGCATTAATTAGATAGCAATGACCGTGCCGAGCGTTAGCTGGCTGGAAACATCTAGTCTATATATATGAGGCATCGTGATTACTCGCTAATCCCGCCCCCTGCACAGTAGCTCCACCCCCCACAACATCACCACACACAATCCCGCCCCCACACCCCATTACCACACACAATCCCACCCCCCCCCATTACCACACACAATCCCGCCCCCCCACCCTATTACCACACAATCCCGCCCCCCCACCCCATTACCACACATAATCCCGCCCTCCCACCACATTACCACACATGATCCCGCCCCCCAACCACATCACAATACATAATCCTGCCCCCCCACCACATTAACACAGATAATCCCGCCCCCCACCACATTACCAAACATAATCCCGCCCCCACCACATTACCACACATAATCCCGCCCCCCCACCACATTACCACACACAATCCCGCCCCCCCACCCCATTACCACACATAATCCCGCCCTCCCACCACATTACCACACATGATCCCGCCCCCCAACCACATCACAATACATAATCCTGCCCCCCCACCACATTAACACAGATAATCCCGCCCCCCACCACATTACCAAACATAATCCCGCCCCCACCACATTACCACACATAATCCCGCCCCCCCACCACATTACCACACATAATCCCGCCCCCCCACCACATTACCACACATAATCTCGCCCCCACCACATTACCACACATAAATCCCGCGCTCCCAACACATCACCACACATAATCCCGCCCCCCAGCAATTTATGTTTCGTTATGAAATTTAATTAGATGCTGGAATTAATAAAAAACGCACATCTTACTGAATCCAGTTTGTTTTTTATTTTACACTGTGAATAAAATGTATTATTAGTATTATTCAGATTTTTAATGAGTATTATTGTTATTAACTTAATTTTAAGTTAATTTACCACCTGCGTAGGCATATTGAATGTTGTCATTATTTACTTTAGGTTAATCACCAGCAGCGTTAATTAGATAGCAAAGAGCGTGCCGAGCGTTAGCTGGCTGGAAACAGCTAGTATGTAACAAAAAGCAGCTCACTTCACAAAAACTACAACTACTACCCTTGAGAAAGCATGGTGAGGCGAAACCAGTTGAGGTGTTCTCTAAGGTAGTAGTTGTATTTTTTTCCCCTTTAATAACATTTGTATATGCTTATCTTCTTATTCTATAGGACTAATCTATGAATCCTGATCTGGATATAGATGAATTAATTGTAAGGTATACATACAAAAAAAAAACAGGGAAGAGAAACTTGGCTTAATTTTCTCTATGACGCAAAGGAATTTTACTTTTGTTTAGTTGAATCTTTATTACTATGTAAATAATATCACGTGTTGTACAGCACACCAATATTGTATGTATAAACCAAACAAACAAATATGGACCTCAGAGCAATATATATTCGAAATCTTAATGCATTTTCATTGAGAAAAATATGTTAAAAATGTATAAAAAAGCCATAATACATAAACAATGAAAGAGAAAGGGGTAGTGACTGATTTAATAATATTGTATGTATTTGTTTTACAGTGAGGTTTGACAAAGACCCAGGCAGGGTCGAAACGTTACCTTTCCATCACTATTTCACCTTGCTGTGGTGTTTTGTTTTGTTTTTTTCTGCACATGTAACAAACAAGAGATAACTTTTGCAAATTATATCAGTGTATCAGTGCAGCTGTTTCCTTCTTACTTGGATTTGTAACTTAGACAAAAGACCTCTCTTGGACTGAAAGGGCTCCACCCTATGGTACCAATCTGAACTTGTAGGGGAGGAAGAATGGCTTGCAGTCTGGCACAGGGGGGAAAGGCCAAAGACTGCTTCTGACGAGGAGTGGTGAGAAAATTTCAAAGTGGAATTACATAAAAAAAAATTCAATAAGAAAGCTTACTGCTGCAGGGACGACCCGGTGCAAAGATAGTGGGCATTAGGCAAATCAAATACACATGATTCACATAAATAAAAAATTATAAAACTTTTTAAATGCGGAAAAAAAAAAAACATTTACAAAAAGTGAAGCAATGGCGAAATGATCATCAGAAGGAAGTGTAATAAAATGAAGTGTAATTCAACAAGTGCTAAAACGTTAGTAATAAAATAACACCATAACAGGTCACATGCACGTCATTACTAATATAACTCCATAATAATGTGGTGAGATTGTGACTCCCAAGGAAAGAAATGGGGAGATGTCACAGAAGATGTATCAAGAAAGTGCAAAACATCAGGGCAAATAAAAAAAAAATATATATAATATTATTATTATTATCATCATTATTATAGTACCGACAGAGTGTCTACCTCCTCTGGAATGACACCACCCTTTATTGCTGCAGGGAAGAGATGATTTCTATTTAGACTGATTGATATAATTGCCAACACTAACACCAAGCCTACTATTAATTGTCTTCTTTAATGGAAAAAGCAGGTCTAGTTGATAAATCAGGTTTTCTTTCCCCATTGTAAAAGTGACCCCACATAACTTAACGGGAACCCGTCACCTCGATTTTAGCTATTAAACTGGCCCCAGTGCACAGTTAGTGATGCGATGTGCCCAACATCACTGCAACCACGTACAAATCCTGTGCGTGCGCACTGCCCATCCAATCTCTGGGCATGCGCACTGACTGTGGATGTACAGCTCTAGCCTCCTATCAGATGGACGCATGCTCTGGAGTGCAGAGACACAGTGACGCGTATAGTGTGCGCCCCCACCCGTCATGTAGCCGCTGACTCAGAGCAGCTCCAGCGCATGCGCATATCTGACATGAAGCTGGGGCTGGGGCAGGAAGAAGAAGAAAATAAGAAAGAAGAACTGCCATGTTGCTTTATTCAGTGCAGATAACACAAACAAACAGCACCATGTGCACAACCAGTATGTTCTCCCATTGAAATATATAGGAAGCTTATTCACATCATATGTTAATTTCTTTTATGGATTTTGGAGCAGAATAGGTTTCAAAATACCTATCAAAAAATGACGAACATAGCCTGCAAGACTTAAAGGATCCTTTGCTAATGTCTTAGTGCCAGACACTCCCTTAAAAGATCTTGTAGACTCCATGCCTGAGTGGGTCAAATGTGTTTCAGCTACATCAGGGGACCTACACAATATTAGGATTTAATGTTATGGCTTATCAAGGCATATTAAGACTTTTGCGAGCATTGACAACCACATAAACGTCCGGAGTTGAACTCGCAAAGTAATTAATCAGTGTCTGGTCATTGCGCTTGTGTCAGCAGGATTAGCTATGGAAATAATATTGAGCTTTGAGATTCATTCCTCCCTTGATGTAGAAGAGAATAATCTATGCAAGTGTATAGAATGTAATGGTTTTTCCTTTGCAGGATGTCGGTAAATTTTGGTCAGTATTCTCCTACTGTAATTTGTAAGCCAAATCTAGGAATTGATCCAAATCTTTTTGCTGTAGGTTCCACTACTGGTGTCGGAGACATAGTACTGACCAAAATATGGCTATGGAAAAGTGCTTTTAGTTTGTATGTTAGTAATCTTGTGGAAGTTAGTCCTTACTTTGTAATGCAATCCTTGGATTCCACTTCATTTTGAAGTTTGTGATGGACGACAGCACCTACAGCGAGCGGCCCGGCATCGCCACACAGGAATGTCACTCTTCGGCCATTCAGGTTCCGCAGAATTCTCTTCACATAATCAAGAGAACGCAGCAAATGAGCCTGGTCCTTGGTGACACGATACAGCTGCAAGTAGAGCAAGGCTATGCCTAGGAGAGAACAGCAATAATAATAATAATAATAATAATAATAATCATTCTACTGCAGTCCCAATCAACCAAGATGATCACCAACTATACATGTTATATACACGAGACAGACATGTATATCCCCTCCAGATATTTTTGTTCAGCACTGACATACTGCTGTGTTAGGTCCCGAAATGAGATGCCACAGGCCTCACAATCACACGGGAGAGGCCTATCTAGGTTTTTAACGCATGAACCTTTTACCTTCAATATTTTCTTTCTGAGCATCTATATATATATATATATATATATATACTAGCTGTACTACCCGGCTTCGCCCGGGTTAATGACTGCTGTTAGCAAAATAGAATGTGATAACAAAAATTTATTCTGCACACAAAAACCACAAAACAAATAGATAGAAATGTAATTATTAAAAGGCAAAAACTAAGCTAATAGAAGAATTTCACAACATATATTAGCTTTGTTATACTGAGAATGTCTTTGTTGCCTATATTAACCAATCAGAGCTCAGATTAATTAACTGTAGCAAAATAGAAGCTGTGCTGTGATTGGTTGCTATTGGCAGCCTGATAAATCCCCAGCCAACAGTAAGCCCTCCCCCCGGGCAGTATATATATGCTCACACATACACATAATAGACTGGTCATGTGACTGACAGCTGCCGGATTCCTATATGGTACATTTGTTGCTCTTGTAGTTTGTCTGCTTATTAATCAGATTTTTATTTTTGAAGGATAATAACAGACTTGTGTGTGTTTTAGGGCGAGTTTCGTGTGTCAAGTTGTGTGTGTTGAGTTGCGTGTGGCGACATGCATGTAGCGACTTTTTGTGTGTCGAGTTGCATGTGACAGGTTAGCAAAATAGAATGTGTTAACAAAAATGTATTCTGCACAAAAAAAACACAAAACAAATAGATAGAAATGTAATTATTAAAAGGCAAAAACTAAGCTAATAGAAGCATTTTACAACATATATTTCAACACCAGATATATTCCACACAGATTTAACTAAATTGGCCAAGTAATGTGAAGTAATCTTCTACTACTTATTCGAGAGCCTTTTGATAAACGACATTCTTAGTTTTTCCTTCAGGTGCAAAGACAAACAGATTTTTGGCTGTTCCAACTCTTGAACAGGCCACATAAAGTTGACCATGAGAAAAGCATGGAGATTGTAAATCTAAGCTAGCTGAAGAGCCCGGCGTTGCCTGGGCATAGTAAATATCTGTGGTTAGTTATAGCACCTCACTTCTCTTATTTTCCCATCACGCCTCATTTTCAACTCACACCTCTCATTTTCACCTCAGTATATACATGTTTGTCATCTCCCTTGTATATAGTATACACCTGTATGTCATCTCCTGTATATAGTATATACCTGTATGTCATCTCCCCTGTATATAGTATATACCTGCTGTGTGTCATCTCCCCTGTATATAGTATATACCTGTAGGTCATCTCCTCCTATATATAGTATGTCATGATCTCAATGGCAAGAGAACATAGCATCAGCATATATAGGAACTAGCTCTTGGAAGATGGGAACTGAGCTGACCATGAACTAAACCTAACACACAACTAGCAGTGGCCGGGTAGCATGCCTACGTTGATTCTAGATGCCCAGCACCAGCCGGAGGACTAAATAATGCTAGCAGAGGAAAATAAGTCCTAGCTCACCTCTAGAGAAATACCCCGAAAGGAGACAGAGGCCCCCCACATGTATTGGCGGTGAATTAAGATGAAATAACAAAACGTAGTATGAAAATAGGTTTAGCAAATTTGAGGTCCACTTACTACATAGCAGAAGACAGAAAGAACACTTTCATGGTCAGCTAAAAACCCTATCAAAACACCATCCAGAAATTACTTTAAAACTCTGGCATTAACTCATAACACCAGAGTGGCAATTCCTGTTCACAAGAGCTTTCCAGACACAGTAACGAAACTACAGCTGTGAACTGGAACAAAAATGCAAAAACAAACATGGACAAGAGTCCAACTTATCTAGTAGTTGTCTAGGAGCAGGAACAAGCACAGAGAGGCTTCTGATAACATTGTTGACCGGCAAGCAACTAACAAAGCAGCAAGGTTATATAGCGACTCCCACATCTTGATGGGAACAGGTGAACAGAGAAGATGAAGACACCAGTTCAATTCCACCAGTAGCCACCGGGGGAGCCCAGAATCCAAATTCACAACAGTACCCCCCCCTCAAGGAGGGGGCACCGAACCCTCACCAGAACCACCAGGGCGATCAGGATGGGCCCTATGAAAGGCACGAACCAGATCAGAGGCATGAACATCAGATGCATTCACCCAAGAATTATCCTCCTGGCCGTATCCCTTCCACTTGACCAGATACTGGAGTCTCCGTCTGGAAACACGAGAGTCTAAGATTTTCTCCACAACGTACTCCAACTCACCCTCAACCAACACCGGAGCAGGAGGCTCAACGGAAGGCACAACCGGTACCTCATACCTGCGCAATAATGACCGATGAAAAACGTTATGAATAGAAAAGGATGCAGGGAGGTCCAAACGGAAGGAAACAGGGTTAAGAATCTCCAATATCTTATACGGGCCGATGAACCGAGGCTTAAACTTAGGAGAAGAGACCCTCATAGGGACAAAACGAGAAGACAACCACACCAAATCCCCAACACAAAGCCGAGGACCAACACGACGGTGGCGGTTGGCAAAAAGCTGAGTCTTCTCCTGGGACAACCTCAAATTGTCCACCACCTGCCCCCAGATCTGATGCAATCTCTCCACCACAGCATCCACTCCAGGACAATCCGAAGATTCCACCTGACCAGAGGAAAATCGAGGATGAAACCCCGAATTACAGAAAAACGGGGACACCAAAGTGGCAGAGCTGGCCCGATTATTGAGAGCGAACTCCGCCAATGGCAAAAAAGCAACCCAATCATCCTGGTCAGCAGACACAAAACACCTCAGATATGTCTCCAGGGTCTGATTAATCCGCTCGGTCTGGCCATTCGTCTGAGGATGGAAAGCGGACGAAAAAGATAAATCTATGCCCATCCTAGCACAGAATGCCCGCCAAAATCTAGACACGAATTGAGTCCCTCTGTCAGAAACGATATTCTCAGGAATACCATGCAAACGAACAACATTTTGAAAAAACAGAGGAACCAACTCGGAAGAAGAAGGCAACTTGGGCAGAGGAACCAAATGGACCATCTTAGAGAAACGGTCACACACCACCCAGATGACAGACATCTTCTGAGAAACAGGCAGATCTGAAATAAAATCCATCGAGATGTGCGTCCAAGGCCTCTTAGGAATAGGCAAGGGCAACAATAATCCACTAGCCCGAGAACAACAAGGCTTGGCCCGAGCACAAACGTCACAAGACTGCACAAAGCCTCGCACATCTCGTGACAGGGAAGGCCACCAGAAGGACCTTGCCACCAAATCCCTGGTACCAAAAATGCCAGGATGACCTGCCAACGCAGAAGAATGAACCTCAGAGATTACTCTACTGGTCCAATCATCAGGAACAAACAGTTTATCAGGTGGGCAACGATCAGGTCTATCCGCCTGAAACTCCTGCAAGGCCCGCCGCAGGTCTGGAGAAACGGCTGACAATACCACTCCATCCTCAAGGATACCTGTGGGCTCAGAGTTACTAGGCGAGTCAGGCTCAAAACTCCTAGAAAGGGCATCCGCCTTAACATTCTTAGAACCCGGTAGGTATGACACCACAAAATTAAACCGAGAGAAAAATAATGACCAACGCGCCTGTCTAGGATTCAGGCGCCTGGCGGTCTCCAGATAAATCAAATTTTTGTGGTCCGTCAATACCACCACCTGATGTCTGGCCCCCTCAAGCCAATGGCGCCACTCCTCAAAAGCCCACTTCATGGCCAAAAGCTCCCGATTCCCAACATCATAATTCCGCTCAGCGGGCGAAAATTTACGGGAAAAGAAGGCACAAGGCCTCATCACGGAGCAGTCAGAACTTTTCTGCGACAACACTGCCCCAGCTCCGATCTCAGAAGCGTCGACCTCAACCTGAAAAGGTAGAGCAACATCAGGCTGACGCAACACAGGGGCAGAGGAAAAACGGCGCTTAAGCTCCCGAAAGGCCTCCACAGCATCAGGGGACCAATCAGCAACATCAGCACCCTTCTTAGTCAAATCGGTCAATGGCTTAGCAATATCCGAAAAACCAGCAATAAATCGACGATAAAAGTTAGCAAAGCCCAAAAATTTCTGAAGACTCTTAAGAGAAGAGGGCTGCGTCCAATCACAAATAGCTTGAACCTTGACAGGATCCATTTCAATGGAAGAGGGGGAAAAAATATATCCCAAAAAGGAAATCCTCTGTACCCCAAAAACACACTTAGAACCCTTCACACACAAAGAATTAGACCGCAAAACCTGAAAAACCCTCCTGACTTGCTGGACATGAGAGTCCCAGTCATCCGAAAAAATCAGAATATCATCCAGATACACAATCATAAATTTATCCAAATAATCGCGAAAAATATCATGCATAAAGGACTGGAAAACTGACGGAGCATTTGAAAGACCAAAAGGCATCACTAAATACTCAAAGTGGCCCTCGGGCGTATTAAATGCGGTTTTCCACTCATCCCCCTGCCTGATTCGCACCAAATTATACGCCCCACGAAGGTCAATCTTAGAGAACCACTTGGCCCCCTTTATGCGAGCAAACAAATCAGTCAGCAACGGCAATGGGTATTGATATTTAACAGTGATTTTATTCAAAAGCCGATAATCAATACATGGTCTCAAAGAGCCGTCTTTTTTTGACACAAAGAAAAAACCGGCTCCTAAGGGAGATGACGATGGACGAATATGTCCCTTTTCCAAGGACTCCTTTATATATTCTCGCATAGCAGCATGTTCAGGCACAGACAGATTAAATAAACGACCCTTTGGGTATTTACTACCCGGGATTAAATCTATGGCACAATCGCACTCTCGGTGCGGAGGTAACGAACCAAGCTTGGATTCTTCAAAGACGTCACGATAGTCAGACAGGAACTCAGGAATTTCAGAGGGAATAGATGATGAAATGGAAACCACAGGTACATCCCCATGAGCCCCCTTACATCCCCAGCTCAACACAGACATAACTCTCCAGTCGAGGACTGGGTTGTGAGATTGCAGCCAAGGCAATCCTAGCACCAAATCATCATGTAGATTATACAGCACCAGAAAGCGAATAATCTCCTGGTGATCCGGATTAATACGCATAGTTACTTGTGTCCAGTATTGTGGTTTATTATTAGCCAATGGGGTGGAGTCAATCCCCTTCAGAGGAATAGGAGTCTCCAAAGGCTCTAAATCATACCCACAGCGTTTGGCAAAGGACCAATCCATAAGACTCAAAGCGGCGCCAGAGTCGACATAGGCGTCCGTGGTAATAGATGACAAAGAGCAAATCAGGGTCACAGGTAGAATAAACTTAGACGGTGAGGTGCAAATGGAAACAGATTTACCAAGCTTTTTAGTGCGTTTAGAGCATGCTGATATAACATGAGTAGAATCACCACAATAGAAACACAACCCATTTTTCCGTCTAAAATTCTGCCGCTCGCTTCGGGACAGAATTCTATCACACTGCATACTCTCTGGCGACTTCTCAGTGGACACCGCCAGATGGTGCACTGGTTTGCGCTCCCGCAAACGCCTATCGATCTGAATAGCCATTGTCATGGACTCATTCAGACCCGCAGGCACAGGGAACCCCACCATAACATCCTTAATGGCATCAGAGAGACCCTCTCTGAAAGTCGCCGCCAGGGCGCACTCATTCCACTGAGTAAGCACAGACCATTTACGGAATCTTTGGCAGTAAATTTCCGCTTCATCTTGCCCCTGAGATAGGGACATCAAAGTTTTTTCTGCCTGAAGCTCCAAATGAGGTTCGTCATAAAGCAACCCCAAGGCCAGAAAAAACGCATCCACATTGAGCAACGCAGGATCCCCTGGTGTCAATGAAAAAGCCCAGTCTTGAGGGTCGCCCCGGAGCAAGGAAATCACAATCCTGACCTGCTGTGCAGGGTCTCCGGCAGAGCGAGATTTCAGGGACAAAAATAATTTGCAATTATTTCGAAAATTCTGAAACCCAGATCTATTCCCCGAGAAAAATTCCGGCAAAGGAATTCTCGGCTCAGATACAGGTGCATGACAAACAAAATCTTGCAAATTTTGTACCTTCGTGGCGAGATTATTCAAACCTGCAGTTACACTCTGAAGATCCATTACAAACAGGTGGACACAGAGCCATTCAAGGGTTAAGAGGAGGTAAGAAGCAGCTAGACAGCAATTAAGGGCTAGACAGCAAAACTCTGAAGGGAAAAAAAAAAAAAAAATTTTCCTTAAACACTTCTCTATCTCCTGCTTCAGCCCAAACAATTAACACTTTGCGGTCCGGTCAAACTGTCATGATCTCAATGGCAAGAGAACATAGCATCAGCATATATAGGAACTAGCTCTTGGAAGATGGGAACTGAGCTGACCATGAACTAAACCTAACACACAACTAGCAGTGGCCGGGTAGCATGCCTACGTTGATTCTAGATGCCCAGCACCAGCCGGAGGACTAAATAATGCTAGCAGAGGAAAATAAGTCCTAGCTCACCTCTAGAGAAATACCCCGAAAGGAGACAGAGGCCCCCCACATGTATTGGCGGTGAATTAAGATGAAATAACAAAACGTAGTATGAAAATAGGTTTAGCAAATTTGAGGTCCACTTACTACATAGCAGAAGACAGAAAGAACACTTTCATGGTCAGCTAAAAACCCTATCAAAACACCATCCAGAAATTACTTTAAAACTCTGGCATTAACTCATAACACCAGAGTGGCAATTCCTGTTCACAAGAGCTTTCCAGACACAGTAACGAAACTACAGCTGTGAACTGGAACAAAAATGCAAAAACAAACATGGACAAGAGTCCAACTTATCTAGTAGTTGTCTAGGAGCAGGAACAAGCACAGAGAGGCTTCTGATAACATTGTTGACCGGCAAGCAACTAACAAAGCAGCAAGGTTATATAGCGACTCCCACATCTTGATGGGAACAGGTGAACAGAGAAGATGAAGACACCAGTTCAATTCCACCAGTAGCCACCGGGGGAGCCCAGAATCCAAATTCACAACAGTACCCCCCCCTCAAGGAGGGGGCACCGAACCCTCACCAGAACCACCAGGGCGATCAGGATGGGCCCTATGAAAGGCACGAACCAGATCAGAGGCATGAACATCAGATGCATTCACCCAAGAATTATCCTCCTGGCCGTATCCCTTCCACTTGACCAGATACTGGAGTCTCCGTCTGGAAACACGAGAGTCTAAGATTTTCTCCACAACGTACTCCAACTCACCCTCAACCAACACCGGAGCAGGAGGCTCAACGGAAGGCACAACCGGTACCTCATACCTGCGCAATAATGACCGATGAAAAACGTTATGAATAGAAAAGGATGCAGGGAGGTCCAAACGGAAGGAAACAGGGTTAAGAATCTCCAATATCTTATACGGGCCGATGAACCGAGGCTTAAACTTAGGAGAAGAGACCCTCATAGGGACAAAACGAGAAGACAACCACACCAAATCCCCAACACAAAGCCGAGGACCAACACGACGGTGGCGGTTGGCAAAAAGCTGAGTCTTCTCCTGGGACAACCTCAAATTGTCCACCACCTGCCCCCAGATCTGATGCAATCTCTCCACCACAGCATCCACTCCAGGACAATCCGAAGATTCCACCTGACCAGAGGAAAATCGAGGATGAAACCCCGAATTACAGAAAAACGGGGACACCAAAGTGGCAGAGCTGGCCCGATTATTGAGAGCGAACTCCGCCAATGGCAAAAAAGCAACCCAATCATCCTGGTCAGCAGACACAAAACACCTCAGATATGTCTCCAGGGTCTGATTAATCCGCTCGGTCTGGCCATTCGTCTGAGGATGGAAAGCGGACGAAAAAGATAAATCTATGCCCATCCTAGCACAGAATGCCCGCCAAAATCTAGACACGAATTGAGTCCCTCTGTCAGAAACGATATTCTCAGGAATACCATGCAAACGAACAACATTTTGAAAAAACAGAGGAACCAACTCGGAAGAAGAAGGCAACTTGGGCAGAGGAACCAAATGGACCATCTTAGAGAAACGGTCACACACCACCCAGATGACAGACATCTTCTGAGAAACAGGCAGATCTGAAATAAAATCCATCGAGATGTGCGTCCAAGGCCTCTTAGGAATAGGCAAGGGCAACAATAATCCACTAGCCCGAGAACAACAAGGCTTGGCCCGAGCACAAACGTCACAAGACTGCACAAAGCCTCGCACATCTCGTGACAGGGAAGGCCACCAGAAGGACCTTGCCACCAAATCCCTGGTACCAAAAATGCCAGGATGACCTGCCAACGCAGAAGAATGAACCTCAGAGATTACTCTACTGGTCCAATCATCAGGAACAAACAGTTTATCAGGTGGGCAACGATCAGGTCTATCCGCCTGAAACTCCTGCAAGGCCCGCCGCAGGTCTGGAGAAACGGCTGACAATACCACTCCATCCTCAAGGATACCTGTGGGCTCAGAGTTACCAGGCGAGTCAGGCTCAAAACTCCTAGAAAGGGCATCCGCCTTAACATTCTTAGAACCCGGTAGGTATGACACCACAAAATTAAACCGAGAGAAAAATAATGACCAACGCGCCTGTCTAGGATTCAGGCGCCTGGCGGTCTCCAGATAAATCAAATTTTTGTGGTCCGTCAATACCACCACCTGATGTCTGGCCCCCTCAAGCCAATGGCGCCACTCCTCAAAAGCCCACTTCATGGCCAAAAGCTCCCGATTCCCAACATCATAATTCCGCTCAGCGGGCGAAAATTTACGGGAAAAGAAGGCACAAGGCCTCATCACGGAGCAGTCAGAACTTTTCTGCGACAACACTGCCCCAGCTCCGATCTCAGAAGCGTCGACCTCAACCTGAAAAGGTAGAGCAACATCAGGCTGACGCAACACAGGGGCAGAGGAAAAACGGCGCTTAAGCTCCCGAAAGGCCTCCACAGCATCAGGGGACCAATCAGCAACATCAGCACCCTTCTTAGTCAAATCGGTCAATGGCTTAGCAATATCCGAAAAACCAGCAATAAATCGACGATAAAAGTTAGCAAAGCCCAAAAATTTCTGAAGACTCTTAAGAGAAGAGGGCTGCGTCCAATCACAAATAGCTTGAACCTTGACAGGATCCATTTCAATGGAAGAGGGGGAAAAAATATATCCCAAAAAGGAAATCCTCTGTACCCCAAAAACACACTTAGAACCCTTCACACACAAAGAATTAGACCGCAAAACCTGAAAAACCCTCCTGACTTGCTGGACATGAGAGTCCCAGTCATCCGAAAAAATCAGAATATCATCCAGATACACAATCATAAATTTATCCAAATAATCGCGAAAAATATCATGCATAAAGGACTGGAAAACTGACGGAGCATTTGAAAGACCAAAAGGCATCACTAAATACTCAAAGTGGCCCTCGGGCGTATTAAATGCGGTTTTCCACTCATCCCCCTGCCTGATTCGCACCAAATTATACGCCCCACGAAGGTCAATCTTAGAGAACCACTTGGCCCCCTTTATGCGAGCAAACAAATCAGTCAGCAACGGCAATGGGTATTGATATTTAACAGTGATTTTATTCAAAAGCCGATAATCAATACATGGTCTCAAAGAGCCGTCTTTTTTTGACACAAAGAAAAAACCGGCTCCTAAGGGAGATGACGATGGACGAATATGTCCCTTTTCCAAGGACTCCTTTATATATTCTCGCATAGCAGCATGTTCAGGCACAGACAGATTAAATAAACGACCCTTTGGGTATTTACTACCCGGGATTAAATCTATGGCACAATCGCACTCTCGGTGCGGAGGTAACGAACCAAGCTTGGATTCTTCAAAGACGTCACGATAGTCAGACAGGAACTCAGGAATTTCAGAGGGAATAGATGATGAAATGGAAACCACAGGTACATCCCCATGAGCTCCCTTACATCCCCAGCTCAACACAGACATAACTCTCCAGTCGAGGACTGGGTTGTGAGATTGCAGCCAAGGCAATCCTAGCACCAAATCATCATGTAGATTATACAGCACCAGAAAGCGAATAATCTCCTGGTGATCCGGATTAATACGCATAGTTACTTGTGTCCAGTATTGTGGTTTATTATTAGCCAATGGGGTGGAGTCAATCCCCTTCAGAGGAATAGGAGTCTCCAAAGGCTCTAAATCATACCCACAGCGTTTGGCAAAGGACCAATCCATAAGACTCAAAGCGGCGCCAGAGTCGACATAGGCGTCCGTGGTAATAGATGACAAAGAGCAAATCAGGGTCACAGGTAGAATAAACTTAGACGGTGAGGTGCAAATGGAAACAGATTTACCAAGCTTTTTAGTGCGTTTAGAGCATGCTGATATAACATGAGTAGAATCACCACAATAGAAACACAACCCATTTTTCCGTCTAAAATTCTGCCGCTCGCTTCGGGACAGAATTCTATCACACTGCATACTCTCTGGCGACTTCTCAGTGGACACCGCCAGATGGTGCACTGGTTTGCGCTCCCGCAAACGCCTATCGATCTGAATAGCCATTGTCATGGACTCATTCAGACCCGCAGGCACAGGGAACCCCACCATAACATCCTTAATGGCATCAGAGAGACCCTCTCTGAAAGTCGCCGCCAGGGCGCACTCATTCCACTGAGTAAGCACAGACCATTTACGGAATCTTTGGCAGTAAATTTCCGCTTCATCTTGCCCCTGAGATAGGGACATCAAAGTTTTTTCTGCCTGAAGCTCCAAATGAGGTTCGTCATAAAGCAACCCCAAGGCCAGAAAAAACGCATCCACATTGAGCAACGCAGGATCCCCTGGTGTCAATGAAAAAGCCCAGTCTTGAGGGTCGCCCCGGAGCAAGGAAATCACAATCCTGACCTGCTGTGCAGGGTCTCCGGCAGAGCGAGATTTCAGGGACAAAAATAATTTGCAATTATTTCGAAAATTCTGAAACCCAGATCTATTCCCCGAGAAAAATTCCGGCAAAGGAATTCTCGGCTCAGATACAGGTGCATGACAAACAAAATCTTGCAAATTTTGTACCTTCGTGGCGAGATTATTCAAACCTGCAGTTACACTCTGAAGATCCATTACAAACAGGTGGACACAGAGCCATTCAAGGGTTAAGAGGAGGTAAGAAGCAGCTAGACAGCAATTAAGGGCTAGACAGCAAAACTCTGAAGGGAAAAAAAAAAATAAAAAATTTTCCTTAAACACTTCTCTATCTCCTGCTTCAGCCCAAACAATTAACACTTTGCGGTCCGGTCAAACTGTCATGATCTCAATGGCAAGAGAACATAGCATCAGCATATATAGGAACTAGCTCTTGGAAGATGGGAACTGAGCTGACCATGAACTAAACCTAACACACAACTAGCAGTGGCCGGGTAGCATGCCTACGTTGATTCTAGATGCCCAGCACCAGCCGGAGGACTAAATAATGCTAGCAGAGGAAAATAAGTCCTAGCTCACCTCTAGAGAAATACCCCGAAAGGAGACAGAGGCCCCCCACATGTATTGGCGGTGAATTAAGATGAAATAACAAAACGTAGTATGAAAATAGGTTTAGCAAATTTGAGGTCCACTTACTACATAGCAGAAGACAGAAAGAACACTTTCATGGTCAGCTAAAAACCCTATCAAAACACCATCCAGAAATTACTTTAAAACTCTGGCATTAACTCATAACACCAGAGTGGCAATTCCTGTTCACAAGAGCTTTCCAGACACAGTAACGAAACTACAGCTGTGAACTGGAACAAAAATGCAAAAACAAACATGGACAAGAGTCCAACTTATCTAGTAGTTGTCTAGGAGCAGGAACAAGCACAGAGAGGCTTCTGATAACATTGTTGACCGGCAAGCAACTAACAAAGCAGCAAGGTTATATAGCGACTCCCACATCTTGATGGGAACAGGTGAACAGAGAAGATGAAGACACCAGTTCAATTCCACCAGTAGCCACCGGGGGAGCCCAGAATCCAAATTCACAACAATAGTATATACCTGTATGTAATCTCCTCCTGTATATAGTATATACCTGTGTGTCATCTCACCTATATATAGTATATATCTGTGTGTCATCTCCTCCTGTATATAGTATATACCTGTATGTCATCTCCTCCTATACATAGCATATAACTGTATGTCATCTCCTCCTGTATATACTATATACCTGTAGGTAATCTGCTCCTGTATATAGTATATACCTGTGTGTCATCTCCTTCTGTATATAGTATATACCTGTATGTCATCTCCTGCTGTATGTAGTATGTACCTGTATGTCATCTCCTCCTCTATATAGTATATACCTGTGTGTCATCTCTCCTGTATATAGTATATACCTGTGTGTCATCTCCTCCTGTATATATGTATGTCATCTCCTCCTGTATTAGACCTCGTTCACACGTTATTTGGTCAGTATTTTTACCTCAGTATTTGTAAGCTAAATTGGCAGCCTGATAAATCCCCAGCCAACAGTAAGCCCACCCCCTGGCAGTATATATTAGCTCACACATACACATAATAGACTGGTCATGTGACTGACAGCTGCCGGATTCCTATATGGTACATTTGTTGCTCTTGTAGTTTGTCTGCTTATTAACCCCTTCATGACCCAGCCTATTTTGGCCTTAATGACCTTGCCGTTTTTTGCAATTCTGACCAGTGTCCCTTTATGAGGTAATAACTCAGGAACGCTTCAACGGATCCTAGCGATTCTGAGATTGTTTTTTCGTGACATATTGGGCTTCATGTTAGTGGTAAATTTAGATCGATAATTTCTGAGTTTATTTGTGAAAAAAATGGAAATTTGGCAAAAATTTTGAAAATTTCGCAATTTTCACATTTAGAATTTTTATTCTGTTAAACCAGAGAGTTATGTGACACAAAATAGGTAATAAATAACGTTTCCCACATGTCTACTTTACATCAGCACAATTTTGGAAACAAATTTTTTTTTTGCTAGGAAGTTATAAGGGTTAAAATTTGACCAGTGATTTCTCATTTTTACAACAAAATTTACAAAACCATTTTTTTTAGGGACCACCTCACATTTGAAGTCAGTTTGAGGGTTCTATATGGCTGAAAATACCCAAAAGTGACACCATTCTAAAAACTGCACCCCTCAAGGTGCTCAAAACCACATTCAAGAAGTTTATTAACCCTTCAGGTGTTTCACAGCAGCAGAAGCAACATGGAAGGAAAAAATGAACATTTAACTTTTTAGTCACAAAAATGATCTTTTAGCAACAATTTTTTTATTTTCCCAAGGGTAAAAGGAGAAACTGGACCACAAACGATGTTGTCCAATTTGTCCTGAGTACGCTGATACCTCATATGTGGGGGTAAACCACTGTTTGGGCGCACGGCAGGGCTTGGAAGGAAAGGAGCGCCATTTGACTTTTTGAATGAAAAATTGGCTCCAATCTTTAGCGGACACCATGTCGCGTTTGGAGAGCCCCCGTGTGCCTAAACATTGGAGCTCCCCCACAAGTGACCCCATTTTGGAAACTAGACCCCCCAAGGAACTTATCTAGAAGCATAGTGAGCACTTTAAACCTCCAGGTGCTTCACAAATTGATCCGTAAAAATGAAACAGTACTTTTTTTTCACAAAAAAATTATTTTAGCCTCAATTTTTTCATTTTCACATGGGCAACAGGATAAAATGGATCCTAAAATTTGTTGGACAATTTCTCCTGAGTACGCCGATACCTCATATGTGGGGGTAAACCACTGTTTGGGCACATGGTAAGGCTCGGAAGGGAAGGAGCGCCATTTGACTTTTTGAATGAAAAATTATCTCCATCGCTAGCAGAGACCATGTCACGTTTGGAGAGCCCCTGTGTGCCTAAACATTGGAGCTCCCCCACAAGTGACCCCATTTTGGAAACTAGACCCCCCAAGGAACTTATCTAGAAGCATAGTGAGCACTTTAAACTCTCAGGTGCTTCACAAATTGATCCGTAAAAATGAAAAAGTACTTTTTTTCACACAAAATTTCTTTTAGCCTCAATTTTTTCATTTTCACATGGGCAACAGGATAAAATGGATCCTAAAATTTGTTGGGCAATTTATGCGGAGTACGTTGATACCTCATATGTGGGGGTAAACCACTGTTTGGGTGCACGGCAAGGCTCGGAAGGGGAGGCGTGCCATTTGACTTTTTGAATGGAAAATTAGCTCCAATCGTTAGCGGACACCATGTCGCGTTTGGAGAGCCCCTGTGTGCCTAAACATTGGAGCTCCCCTACAAGTGACCCCATTTTGGAAACTAGACCCCCCAAGGAACTTATCTAGATGCATAGTGAGCACTTATAACCCCCAGGTGCTTCACAGAAGTTTATAACGCAGAGCCGTGAAAATAAAAAATAATTTTTCTTTCCTCAAAAATGATTTTTAGCCCAGGATTTTTTAATTTTCCAAGGGTAATAGGAGAAATTGGACCCCAAATGTTGTTGTCCAGTTTGTCCTGAGTACGATGATACCCCATATGTGGGGGTAAACCACTGTTTGGGCGCACGGCAGGGCTCGGAAGGGAAGGCACGCCATTTGGCTTTTTGAATAGAAAATTAGCTCCAATCATTAGCGGACACCATGTCACGTTTGGAGAGCCCCTGTGTGCCTAAACATTGGAGCTCCCGCACAAGTGACCCCATTTTGGAAACTAGACCTCCCAAGGAACTAATCTAGATATGTGGTGAGCACTTTGAACCCCCAAGTGCTTAGCAGAAGTTTATAACGCAGAGCCGTGAAAATAATAAATGTGTTTCCTTTCCTCAAAAATATTTTTTTAGCCCAGAATTTTTTATTTTTGCAAGGGTAACAGGAGAAATTGGACCCCAAAAGTTGTTGTCCAGTTTCTCCTGAGTACGCTGATACCCAATATGTGGGGGTAAACCACTGTTTGGGCACATGCCGGGGCTCGGAAGGGAAGTAGTGACGTTTTGGAATGCAGACTTTGATGGAATGCTCTGCGGGCGTCAGGTTGCGTTTGCAGAGCCCCTGATGTGCCTAAACAGTAGGAACTCCCCACAAGTGACTCCATTTTGGAAACTAGACCCCCCAAGGAACTTATCTAGATGTGTGGTGAGCACTTTGAACCCCCAAGTGCTTCACAGAAGTTTATAACGCAGAGCCGTGAAAATAATAAATGTGTTTCCTTTCCTCAAAAATATTTTTTTAGCCCAGAATTTTTTATTTTTGCAAGGGTAACAGGAGAAATTGGACCCCAAAAGTTGTTGTCCAGTTTCTTCTGAGTACGCTGATACCCCATATGTGGGGGTAAACCACTGTTTGGGCACACGTCAGGGCTCGGAAGGGAACTAGTGACGTTTTGGAATGCAGACTTTGATGGAATGGTCTGCGGGCGTCACGTTGCATTTGCAGAGCCCCTGATGTGCCTAAACAGTAGAAACACCCCACAAGTGACCCCATTTTGGAAACTAGACCCCCCAAGGAACTTATCTAGATGTGTGATGAGCACGTTCAACCCCCAAGTGCTTCACAGAAGTTTACAACGTAGAGCCGTGAAAATAAAAAATCATTTTTCTTTCCTCAAAAAAGATGTTTTAGCAAGCAATTTTTTATTTTCACAAGGGTAACAGAGAAATTGGGCCCCAATGTTTGTTGCCCAGTTTGTTGTGAGTACAGTGATACCCCATATGTGGGGGTAAACCACTGTTTGGGCGCACGTCAGGGCTCGGAAGGGAAGTAGTGACATTTGAAATGCAGACTTTGATGGAATGGTCTGTGGGCGTCACGTTGCATTTGCAGAGCCCCTGATGTGCCTAAACAGTAGAAACACCCCACAAGTGACCCCATTTTGGAAACTAGACCCCCCAAGGAACTTATCTAGATGTGTGATGAGCACGTTCAACCCCCAAGTGCTTCACAGAAGTTTACAACGCAGAGCCGTGAAAATAAAAAATAATTCTTCTTTCCTCAAAAATTATGTCTTAGCAAGTAATTTTTTATTTTTGCAAGGGTAACAGGAGAAATTGGACCCCAACAGTTGTTGCCCAGTTTGTCCTGAGTACGCTGGTACCCCAAATGTGGGGGTAAACCACTGTTTGGGCACACGTCGGGGCTTGGAAGGGAGGGTGCATCATTTGACTTTTTGAATGCAAGATTGGCTGGAATCAATGGTGGCGCCATGTTGCGTTTGGAGACCCCTGATGTGCCTAAACAGTGGAAACCCCTCATTTCTAACTTCAACACTAACCCCAACACACCCCTAATCCTAATCCCAACTGTAGCCATAACCCTAATCCCAACCCTAACCCCAACACACCCCTAACCACAACCCTAACCCCAACACACCCGTAACCCTAATTCCAACCCTAATCCTAACCCTAATCCCAACCCTAACCCTAATCCCAACCCTAACCACAACTGTAACCCCAACACACCCCTAACCCTATCCGTAACCCTAACCACAAGCCTAATCTTAACCCTATTTCCAACCCTAGCCCTAATTCCAACCCAAACCCTAAGGGTATGTGCCCACGTAGCGGATTCGTGTGAGATTTTTCCGCACGACTTTTGAAAAATCTACAAGTAAAAGGCACTGCGTTTTACCTGCGGATTTACAGTAGATTTCCAGTGTTTTTTTGTGCGGATTTCACCTGCGGATTCCTATTGAGGAACAGGTGTAAAACGCTGCGGAATCCGCACAAAGAATTGACATGCTGTGGAAAATACAACGCAGCGTTTCTGCACGGAATTTTCCGCACCATGGGCACAGCGGATTTGGTTTTCCATAGGTGTACACAGTACTGTAAACCTGATGGAAAACTGCTACGAATTCGCAGCGGCCAATCCGCTGCGGATCCGCGGCCAATCCAATGTTTGGTGAATTGGAAAGCGCGGGGTTAAAATTTCACCTCACAACATAGCCTATGACACTCTCGGGGTCCAGACGTGTGACTGTGCAAAATTTTGTGGCTGTAGCTGCGACGGTTCAGATGCCAATCCCGGACATACATACATACATACATACATACATACATACACACATTCAGCTTTATATATTAGATATATATAAAATTTATTAACCTCTTTCTGCCAGCTGACGGAATAGTACGTCAGCTGGCAGATCCCCCGCTTTGAGGTGGGCTCCGGCGGTGAACCCACCTCAAAGCCGCGACATGTCAGCTGTTTTGAACAGCTAACATGTGTGCGCAATGAGCGCGAGCGGAATCGCGATCCGCCCGCACCCATTAACTAGTTAAATGCCGCCGTCAAGCGCTGACAGCGGCATTTAACTAGCGCTCCCGGCCGCGCGGCCGGAGGTGCTGGCACCGCTGACCCCCGTCACATGATCGGGGGTCAGCGGTGCATTGCCATAACAACCAGAGGTCTCCTTGAGACCTCTATGGTTGTTGATGGCCGATTGCTTTGAGCGCCACCCTGTGGTCGGCGTTCAAAGTACACCACCATTTCTACTACATAGAGGTGACCTGTACTTCACCTCTATGTAGCAGAGGCGATCGAGTTGTGCATGCTTCTAGCCTCCTATGGAGGCTATTGAAGCATGCCAAAATTAAAAAAAGAAAAGTGTTTAAAAATATAAAAAAAATAAAAAAAATATAAAAGTTCAAATCACCCCCCTTTCGCCCCAATCAAAATAAAACAATAAAAAAAAAAATCAAACCTACACATATTTGGTATTGCCGCGTTCAGAATCGCCCGATCTATCAATAAAAACAAAGGATTAACCTTATCGCTAAATGGCGTAGCGAGAAAAAAAATCAAAACGCCAAAATTGCGTTTTTTTGGTCGCCGCGACATTGCATTAAAGTGTAATAACGGGCGATCAAAAAAACGTATCTGCACCAAAATGGTATCATTAAAAATGCCAGCTTGGCACGCGAAAAATAAGCCTTTGCTTTTTTTTTTTAGCAAAATTTGGATTTTTTTTTCACCACTTAGATAAAAAATAACCTAGACATGTTAGGTGTCTATGAGCTCGTAATGACCTGGAGAATCATAATGGCAGGTTAGTTTTTAGCATTTGGTGAACCTAGCAAAAAAGCCAAAAAAAAAACAAGTGTGAGATTGCACTTTTTTGCAATTTCATCACACTTGGAATTTTTTTCCCGTTTTCTGTTACACGGCATGGTAAAACCAATGGTATCGTTCAAAAGTACATCTCGTCCCGCAAAAAATAAGCCCTCACATGGCCATATTGACGGAAAAATAAAAAAGTTATGGCTCTGGGAAGGAGGGGAGCAAAAACCGAAAACGAAAAAAATGGAAAAAGCTCCGGGGGTGAAGGGGTTAATATTGACTGTAATTGTACTTTTGCTGGTAAATGTTGCACCTGATCCTTCCATTGGAATAGAGTGGCCAGGACATACATGAACCTTAAGGGCTACCATGTGTATCAGGCATAGGACTCACCTGTATATCCAGTATAAGTAGAGCAGTCATGTGGATCTGCGGTCTTTAGACCTTCTTCCATTTGTTGTAGCAAGTCACTCATTTTTGACTGGATACGTCTTGAAAATCTTCCTGTTATCTAAAAGAATGTATATTACATCAGTATTCAGAAAAAAATTAAAAGATTTAAGAAGTTGTGATCGGTGGTGATCCAGTTACTAGGGTCTCAAAAGATCACTAAAATGAAGGGGCAGAAGCTCTCAGCCATGGGCTGCTTTCCATGGAGACTGAAAATGGGCACATAGAAAGTCTATGGAGTCAATCTTCTGCTAACCCAATCTACCAGATTGGAGCAGTGCTTGGCTGAGAACATCTTAAACAGGCCATACATGCAAGATGGCTGTTGGACCAATGATGCTTCCACCGACTGTTTGGCGGACAGTTGTCTCAGCTAATTCTCCCATATGCAGGAGTGCTTTGGCCGAATGCTCCCAAGTTCAATATGATAAAGCTGCAGGTTGACATTGTCGGCTGGCTGTTTATCTCATGGGGAACAATGCAATCAGAGGTTTGGAATCGGACATGCACGATCAACATCTCTTCTGACTATCGAAGCACCAAAACCCATTAGGCCGCCGGCCAAATCTGTCAATATCGGCAGCCATTAGTCTATTGTGTATTTGGGCCTAATACCTTGTTGCCGCAGTCAGTGGAGATCTTCGCGCATGGACGCTCAACGATCAGAATTTCTGACATGTCATGATGAGTTACAAAATGTTTCTTTTTACATGAGAGTTACGTATCACTTTGTCCATTATTAACAGTACCAATGAGATTTCTTTTTTAGCTATAATGGGAACTCTTACAGTGAAATACACAGATAAATATCCCTCACCATAGAGAATTAGTAGTACAAGGCTAGATTCACGATTGTATTGTGGCCGCATTTTACAGTCCGCATAATAGCTGCTATGCCCGGCCTGACCATGGCACTCCTGATCTGAACTCAGTGTCATATAAGACTTTGAGGCTGTTAGTTCACATCAGGAGATCCGTGGCTGGTCCAAGAATTTTAGCTGTGACACAGACCACAAAGAATGGCCACTATATGAACATGTGAATCTGGCCTTACAAAAATTTTGGGTTTCAGTATTGCCCAATATGTGACCATCAAACATTTTGAAGAGTGAACACTAGTTGCAGATATAAAGTGGCAATTTTTCAGTAATTGGGACCTAATGTTTTAGTACCATAGAAATAATAATGATCATTATCAACAGGAAAAACATTAACATTAATCTCCCCATGTCACTTGTCACTTGTGTAAAACTGAAATGTGGCAACATTTGTGCATCGATTGCAGTTGCATAAAATTTACGACTCCCTCAATGCCCGCTGATCAGTTGTTCTCGGTGCCGGACAGATGTGCTCAGTTGATGATGGCAGTATACTGCTCTAATGAATAGGCGTGGATGTGCAGTACCTGACTGCGGCCATTATACAGTTGATGGAGCTGTGCAGTTCTGCTCTGCAACTGAGCACATTTGGCAGTCACCATGAACAGTTGATAGGCGGGGTGGCGAGTGTGGTGAGTGTCCCACCTCCACCGATCTGATATTGATGCCCTATCCTAAGAAGACTATCCATATAAAGTACTGGAAAACCACTTTATCAGTTTATTTGGATGTGGTTAAAAATGTTATTTGCTACTGATATGAACCCAACGTATCTGTATCTGAGCCACTGTGCACAGGCATTTTACATCTCCCTAATAGTGTCCTGAAGAAATGTAAATTAATATTTGTATTTTTATTCTTTTATAAATATGTTGCAAATAATAAGTCCCACATTGCTGAAATCCGGTCTAAAGCCTTCTGTGCTGCCTGATTCACATGTGTGGCAAATTTGGGGCAGATTGGCCCAGTTGGCTACTCGTTAACTAATCTTTTCTTTTATATTCTGTTGTTTTGCGAATGTATGGTTAACAGTACATCCTGAAGAACTGAAACCTGGACTAAATCTTTCTGAAGCGCCTGACTTACCTATGAGAAAAATTTGTGCCAGTTGTTTGACAGTAATCTTTTCTTTTAAAGTAACCCTCCTTCCATCAAAGTTTTTATCCTCGTAATATACTGCAGTCATCATATTATATAGCACGGTGTACTTACAATTGCTCATTTTGCCTTAATTGTTCTCTTTTCACTGCTCGATGTAGAAACAGGAAGTCTGTTATCCCTGCAGAAATCATTCCCCTCTTCAACTCTGTCCTGACCCAGTTGCTCTGCCCCTCTTCTGCCAGGGACTTTTGCAGAGATGACTCACGCAGGTAAAATTGACCTCCTGTTCCTACATAGAGCTTAGATGGATTCAGCTAGTCAGTTTTTAATCACCTGATGTCATAGACCTTATAAAAAGAGAAGAATTAGCTGGGTAGAAAGGCAAAATGAGCAATTGTAAGTACACAGTGCTGTATAATATGATGATTGCAATATACACTGCTCAAAAAAATAAAGGGAACACTAAAATCCCACATCCTAGATATCACTGAATGAAATATTCCAGTTGTAAATCTTTATTCATTACATAGTGGAATGTGTTGAGAACAATAAAACCTAAAAATTATCCACGTAAATCACAACAAATATCCCTCGGAAGTCTGGAGTTGGAATCATGCTCAAAATCAAAGTGGAAAATGAAGTTACAGGCTGGTCCAACTTCAGTAGAAATGCCTCAAGACAAGGAAATGATGCTCAGCAGTGTGTGTGGCCTCCGCGTGCCTGTATGACCTCTCTACAACGCCTGGGCATGCTCCTGATGAGGCGGCGGATGGTCTCCTGAGGGATCTCCTCCCAGACCTGGACTAAAGCATCCGCCAACTCCTGGACAGTCTGTGGTGCAACGTGACGTTGGTGGATAGTGTGAGACATGATGTCCCAGATGTGTTCAATCAGATTCAGGTCTGGGGAATGAGCAGGCCAGTCCATAGCTTCAATGCCTTCATCTTGCAGGAACTGCTGACACACTCTAGCCACATGAGGTCTGGCATTGTCCTGCATTAGGAGGAACCCAGGGCCAACCGCACCAGCATATGGTTTCACAAGGGGTCTGAGAATCTCATCACGGTACCTAATGGCAGTCAGGCTACCTCTGGCGAGCACATGGAGGGCTGTGCGGCCCTCCAAAGAAATGCCAACCCACACCATTACTGACCCACTGCCCAACCAGTCATGCTGAAGGATGTTGCAGGCAGATCGCTCTCCATGGCGTCTCCAGACTGTCACGTCTGTCACATGTGCTCAGTGTGAACCTGCTTTCATCTGTGAAGAGCACAAGGTGCCAGTGGCGAATTTGCCAATCCTGTTTTGTGGCAAATGCCAAGCGCCCTGCACGGTGTTGGGCTGTGAGAACAAACCCCATCTGTGGACGTCGGGCACTCAGACCATCCTCATGGAGTCGGTTTCTAACCGTTTGTGCAGACACATGCACATTTGTGGCCTGCTGGAGGTCATTTTGCAGGGCTCTGGCAGTGCTTTTCCTGTTCCTTCTTGCACAAAGGCTGAGGTAGCGGTCCTGCTGCTGGGTTGTTACCCTCCTACAGCCCCCTCCACGTCTCCTGGTGTACTGGCCTGTCTCCTGGTAGCACCACCAGCCTCTGGACACTACGCTGACTGACACAGCATACCTTCTTGGCACAGCTCGCAATGATGTGCCATCCTGGATGAGCTGCACTACCTGAGCCACTTGTGTGGGTTGTAGAGTCCATCTCATGTTACCAAGAGTGTGAAAGCACAACCAACATTCAAAAGTGACCAAAACATCAGCCAGAAAGCATTGGTACTGAGATGTGGTCTGTGGTCCCCACCTGCAGAACCTCCTTTATTGAGTGTGTCTTGATAATTGCCAATAATTTCCATCTGTTGTCTATTCCATTTGCACAACAGCATGTGAAATTGATTGTTAAACAGTGTTGCTTCTTAAGTGGACAGTTTGATTTCACAGATGTTTGATCTACTTGGAGTTATATTCTGTTGTTTAAGTGTTCCCTTTATTTTTTTGAGCAGCGTATTAACAGGATAAAACTTTGATAGGAGAGTTTTTTTAAACTCTTTTTTTTTGCGATAACATCAAGAACAGTAGGCAGAATTTAAATGTAAAACTTTCCAAAGTGCCTAATTTGCCCTTTTTATATGGGAAAAACCTGGTGATAGGTTCCCTTCAATTAGATTCTGGGATCAGATATGACAGTTCTGGGTGAAAAGTTTGGTCATAGAATATAATCAAAACCTCTTCTTAAGGAAAAAAAAACTGAACTAAGTTCCTATGTTTTTTTCAGTTGACGCACCACAATGTATTCTTGTAAGTTAATCATTCATGATTCACTGCTATCAATCTGCTCAATATTAATAAAGGAAATGTCAATTCTGAGTACATCTTAAAAATCTGACAGATCCTTTTTGGGGAAAGACAGCTACAAGGGTAGAATACCTCCTGGGGTGGCAGGAAGTCAGATCAGTTTCATTTCACAGATGCTCATCCTTGGAATCCAATCAAACCACCAGGATATACTGATGCCAAGATAAAAGCCTCATTGAATTGGTAGCATAAAGGTAATGCACGGAGATTAACTATTCATGGCCTGTTCTCTTTCTAATGAGCTCCAGTGAACTGTTCATGCACCAAAGCAGATTTTTAAATATTCATCTCCTATGGAGACTATGTATTAATGCACACAGCTCCAGAAAATCACCAGAATTGAAGAGCAAAAATGGTGATTTTTCAGGGTAAAGTGTAAGAGAAAAAAAATTACACTTTAAAAAATAAATAACATTAAGCCAAGAAAAGTGTATGTACTCATGCAAAATCTCTTCTACAGTGCTGATACTGTAAGACCGTGAGCTTACAGTACGTTTTTGCTCGCATTTTTCCGTGCATAGTTGCCCTAAAAAAGTTGGGGAATCCTTATACCAACAAAGTCAATGAGAATCCTGAAGAGCTGTACATTTTCAGGCTGCGGCCACCGTCATTAGGGGGCTTATCTACACTACAGCATTCTGTAATGCTGTAGATAAGCCCCCCCTTGTGTATTATACTCGGTGAGTATAATCTAACTTGCTTTTCTTATATTTCAGGTTACATCAGGTGCTTGTCTACAGCATTACAGAATGCTGTAGATAAGCCCCTAATGGCAGTGGCTGCAGCTTATATGCGAAAAATGAGGTGACAGATTCCCTTTAAATCCGCAGCATGTCAATTCCTTGTGTGTTTTTGCCATGTTTTTCACCCATTGATTTCAAATGAGCCAGTCAAATACGCAGAAAAATGCAGGTATAAAAATGTTTTGAGGCAGATTTCCAGAGTTTTTGCTTGCATTTTTCGGAACTTATTTGGGTTTTTCCCACACTGTTATCTGTGCGACAATGTGAGAAACACCAGTGGCTCTGATCGGCGATAAATCATCACACTGTCAGATGTGAGCCTACAGCTGTTACTGTGACCAACGGTAAAAAGCTTACCACCAGTCACAGGCATCGGCTGATACTACTACTCCCATCAGCCTACGCCTGCTGTCGCTGATAACAGTGAGAGCAGGTGCCACTGATGGGCGTAGTCATCAGTTGGTGCCTGTGCTCAAAGTAAAGAAAGAAAAAGTTAAAATAAAGAAATATTGTAATAATAATAATAAAAAAAAAACACAGTATATACTCACCGTACACCTAATCCCTAAAGCCTTTGTCTCCTGAAAAAGATGAAAAATAAAAAGCCAATACTCACTTTAACGCCTAATCCCCAATGCCCATGTCACCTGGAAAAGAGAAAAAATAATAAACCACCATATCCCTCATGTATCCAACATAATCCATACTGTCCCACGATGATTCGGATCACTTGCAGAGAAGTCACATTAGCTGATGCAAATGCTCTACAAGGCAGCTGGCTACACACTGACAGGAGCATGTAATTGCTCCTGCAGTGTGTAGCGCTGAGCTGTGGTAGGAAAGTTCACCAGAGTTCACCAGCTGATGAGCCCTGGTGATCTCCCTTGTGGCACCACTTCTGTGTGAGAAAGTTCTCACGCAGCAGCAAAGTCAGTGAGTTCATCGGGGTTCATCAGGTGATGAACTACGGTGAACTTTCCCACCCCATCTCTGCGCTACACACTGCAAGAGCGATTCCCTCCTGAGTCAGTGTTCGCCTGTTGTCCTTGAGAGCAGTCACATCATATATTGCTCTCAACGTCATCAGGGTCATCGTGGGATTTTATCTCTTCACTTCACACACGTGAGTATATGGTTGTTGTTTTTTTTACAGTGGACAAGGGCATCGGGTGTTAAAGGGAACCTGTCACACCCCCCCCCAGGCGGTTTTAACTAAAAGAACCACTAATGCTGCATTCTGTCAAGGTGGCTCTTAGTTTGGGTCCCTGCCAACGCTGAAATAATCGTTTTTAGAATTTGCCCCTCATACCTGCAGTTTGTCAGGGGGGCATGTCTTTTCCCCCCTGACACAAACGCCTCCCAGCCGTCACTCAGGGCCTCCGTGCGCCGCCTCCATTTCCTTCCTGAATGTCCCCGGCGCCTGCGCTGTAAGTTTTTTTTCTGGCATGCGCAGTTTGAGCTGCCCTTCATCTCCCCTCACATGATGGGAACTTACAGCGCAGGTGCCGGGGACGTTCAGGAAGGAAATGGAGGCGGCGCCCAAACTAAAAGAGTCACCTTGACAGCATGCAGCATTAGTGCTGCACAAGGTGGCTCTTTTAGTTAAAAACACCTGGGGGGGGGGGTTTGACAGGTTCCCTTTTAGGTGTTAGGTGTTAAGGGAGCATAATATGTTTTTTTATTTCTTAAATAAATGTGTAACACCCTGTGGTCATTTATTTTAAATAAAAGGACTTTATTCTGGGTGTTTCTTATTTACCATTTGAATATAGGGTTAGTGATTGGGTGTCTTATAGACACCTCTTCTTTACTAATCCCTGGGCTTCATGCCAGCTGCCAATACAAGATCGTCATGAACCCCCACAACTATCACCCCACTTGCACAACATAAGAGCAAGTAGGAAGAGTGAGGCTAAGCGCCAATTTGACACATCTTATTGATGCACCATTTCTGGGGCGGCTGAGAGCTGATATTTTTAGTCTGGGAGAGGGCCAATATCGATGGCCCTTTCTTAGGCTATTAATATCAGACTTCAGCTGTCTGCCTAGCCTATGCTGGTTAGAATTTATAGGGGACCCTATGTCAATTTTTTCCTGCTGTCCCCCTGTAAACTAGCCAGTATAGGCTAAGCAAACAGCTCTGAGCTGATATCAATAGCCTGGGAACCTTTGGCTATTGGCTCCTTCCCAGAATATTAACATCAGCCTTGGCTTTCCCTCTGCTAGTTATGAAAATTCCGCAGGAGCCCACACCATTTTTTTCACTTTTTAATAAATTAAAAAAATAAATGTCAGCATGTGGCAGCCCACTAATATGAGCTGGAATAACCCCATGCGCATCACTGCCGCCAGGTATCGAGGTGTGCACTGAGATCTGACAGTAATGAGCATACCTCTTAATGGAGTTGGTACACCTTACTCCAGCGTACCCTGGATCAAGAATGACATACAAAATGACAGTCTCGATAAAATCTATAACTACATGCACATGTCTTGCCATCCAGCAAAATTGCAAGAATGAAAATCTGGTATTTTTATCTTTTTTTTTTTTTTTAATAACTACAACCTACAATTTTTATCAAGAAAAAAAAATCTTGCTAAAAAAAAAAAAAAAAAGGTGAGCTTCCCATGGTCGAGGAGTATGCCGAGACAGGATCCATTCCGCTTAAGGAATTAACAAAAGCAGCGGCAAAGTTCTTGTTACTCCATTCCAACACTGATCAGTCTGATCGTTGCAGGGCAGAAGAGAAAGCTACCAGGACCTACATATCACTAGTGCTGCACAGGTGCTGAAAGTCCAGTCTAGCTGAAGGATCTATCAGGTCATGGGCTCGGTCACATACCTGGAAAGAATTTTAAAATGTGGTAGTGTATACACAGTGTGCAGGTTGTAGCAGAGGCGAGTGTGTGTGTGTGCAAATGCAGCAGAGTTGTTTGTATACTTAGAGATGCAGGATTGCATGTATGTGGCAGAGCTGTGCGTGAATGCATGTAGCAGGGTAGTGTATACATCTACAGCAGAGCTGAATGTGCATGTACTGTGCATGAAGCAATGCTGTGTATATGTGTGTGCTGCAGAGAGCATACATAATGTGTGTGTGCTGTAAAGCTCTATATAGACATTGCAGAGAAACAGTAAGAATAAATCTATTCTACCATAGTGTTTCACCACAATTCTATTCTACCATAGTGCGTTACCCCTCCACTTCTTTTCATCAACATCAAGTTAGAATTAGTATGAAATATATTTTTTGCTATTTAAATCTGGGGTGAGTTCTATATTTCTATATTTATTTCCTTGCAGAATTTAAAGACTCCGCTACGCAATACATTATTTTGACATGCTAGAAAATCCCTCAACGAGCTTCAATTCACGTGACAACCACTGGGTGGCCACATGGACACACATAGCGCAATGATATCTTTACTTCACGCCTGATCACCTCCTGCCACTCACCTCAAAATATGTCTAGGCAAGAGAAATAGTAAAGACACATTTATCATCTCATTTCCATATTCTGCAAGAGGATATTCCTTAGAGATCTTTATCAGTCAGAGGTATTTTTATAATTTCCATTTCGGGAGGTACAAGCACTTCAATTTGTGTGCTACTATTATAATATTAGAATTACTAGACATTGAGTAGAAAGGAAATGAAAAGCAGCACAATACACAGGGTAATACTCCTACATTAATAAATGACACTCAATATATTCCCTATGGTGATTTACTGCAGATTCTCATACACGGTAATATTCATAGGAGATCTGCATGGACACTTATGTTATAGACATATCTGGTGTAATGCTGGAGCTCCAAGAGATAGGTATGCCTAGAATAACAAAGGACATGTATATAAGATTTTACATAAAAAATTGGTTTGAATTTTTTTTCAGACATGAAAAGAATTTTTTGGCACTTCAATACTGATCACCTTATGGGTCAACAAAATTAGATCCATGGGGGTTTACGTCCCAGCTCCACCTCCAACTGGGTTAGCTAGCTGCTATGTTGTCTCCTATACAGGACACAAACAGACATACGGAATTCCTGCTCTCCTATCTCTCAATAGCAAATGTTCAGAAGCAGCACCAGGGATGTCATTATCAACAGCAGTACTGAGCAGAGCAGCTGTGAATCCAGTGACATTGGTCTCTCTTTCTTTGCTTCTCCCTCCTCCTCCTGTCTCCATATAACTCAGTGGTCAGGAGTAATCTGATCTTTACTCTGCTGGAAGTCTATTTTATTTTGTGCAAGATAAATTTTAGCAATTTTTCAAAATGGATGATGAATTCAGGATTCAGAAATAGTGGCTCAAAAATGGAAACAAACATATCTCAGATTAGAGATTACAAAATTACCAAATAAAATGGATGTACGATTTTATTTTTTATACCTGAAAAACCTCTATTATGTAATCATTTGAATAGAAGGTGAACAGATATGTAGTCACTTGGTTTTCTGGGGATCACTTGCACCAGAGTAACATGTGCCGAATCACCTCCAGTCACACAGATCCTGAACCTTATCGTACACGTTACTATTAAGCTTAGATCACGCAGTTCTAATGTTTTAAAGGGAACCTGTCACTATGAAAATGCAGTCTAATCTGCAGACACCGCGTTATAGATCAGGGCAGACTGATATCTACACTACTGTTCAAACATTTTGGGTCACCCAGACAATTTTGTGTTTTCCATGAAACCTCATACTTTTATCAAATAAGTTGCCAAATGAATTGAAAATCTAGTCCAGACATTGACAAGGTTCGAAAAAAAGATTTTTATTTGAAATAATAATTTTCTCCTTCAAACTTTGCTTTCGTCAAAGAATGCTCCCTTTGCAGCAATTCCAGCATTGCAGGCCTTTGGCATTCTAGCAGTTAATTTGCTGAGGTAATCTGGAGAAATGTCACCCCATGCCTCCAGAAGCCCCTCCCACAAGTTGGTTTGGCTTGATGGGCACTTTTTGGCACCATAGGGTCAAGCTGCTCCCACAACAGCTCAATGGGGTTGAGATCTGGTGACTGCGCTGGCCCCTCCATTACAGATAGAATACCAGCTGCCTGCTTCTTCCCTAAATAGTGCTTGCATAATTTGGAGGTGTGCTTTGGGTCATTGTTCTGTTGTAGGATGAAACTGGCTCCAATCAAGCTCAAGCACTGACCACAGGGTATGGCAGGCGTTGCAAAATGCAGTGACAGCCTTCCTTATTCAATATCCCTTTTACCTTGTACAAATATCCCACTTTACCAGCACCAAAGCAACCCCAGACCATCGCATTACCTCCACCATGCTTGACAGATGGTGTCAGGCACTCTTCCTGCATCTTTCAGTTGTTCTGCGTCTCACAAATGTTCTTCTGAGTGATCCAAATACCTCAAACTTGGATTCGTCTGTCCATAACACTTTTTTCCAATCTTCCTCTGTCCAATGTCTGTGTTCTTTTGCCCATATTAATCTTTTCCTTTTATTAGCCAGTCTCAGATATGGCTTTTTCTTTGCCACTCTGCCCTGAAGGCCAGCATCCCGGAGTCGCCTCTTCACTGTAGATGTTGACACTGGCGTTTTGAGTGTACTATTTAATGAAGCTGCCTGTTGAGGACCTGTGAGGCGTCGATTTCTCAAACTACAGACGCTAATGTACTTGTCTTGTTGCTCAGTTGTGCAGCCGGGCCTCCCACTTCTCTTTCTACTCTGGTTAGAGCCTGTTTGTGCTCTCCTCTGAAGGGAGTAGTACACACCGTTGTAGGAAATCTTCAGTTTCTTGCCAATTTCTCGCATGGAATAGCCTTCATTTCTAAGAACAAGAATAGACTGTCGAGTTTCACATAAAAGTTGTTCTTTTTTTTTTCTGGCCATTTTGAGAGTTTAATTGAACCAACAAATGTAATGCTCCAGATTCTCAACTAGTTCAAAGGAAAGTCAGTTTTATAGGTTCTCTAACCAGCCAAACTGTTTTCAGCTGTGCTAACATACTTGCACAAGGGTTTTCAAGGGTATCCTCAGGGCCGTATTTGCCACTAGGCACTTGAGAGCACGTGCCTAGGGCGGGGATGATATGGGGGGCGGCACCTGAGCAAGGTTTTTTTTAAGTCCTGGGTCGCCTCCTGACCGACCGACAACAATATCCCTCACCTCTCCGTTGTTCTATCCCACACCATAATCCATGTCGGGGGGATAATTGGTTTACAACTTGGATGGTGCCAAAATGCGACCGTCCAGGCTGAGAACCACTGATGATTGAACTGCGAGCGCAGCCTCAGTGACTGGAGGTGACGTCATCGAGGTTACCTATGGTCAATGAGGCTCCGTTCCCAGCCGGTTTGAACAGCCATGAACTCGGTGACTTCCCCACTAGCACCGTCTCACGGAAACTTATCTATGGTAGAATAATGTGATAGTCAGTCTGAAAGCATACATGCCCGACCAACATCCCTCCCGACCATCAATTGACAATCAGACTGTCTGCCAAACCTGACGATATTATCACATTCAGACGACATTAGTTTAATGTGTATGAGGGATTTACTCCTGCCTACTGTCTTCCAGTATAATAAGTTAATAAATAATAATGCTGTCTTCTCTGTAATAAGGGCTGATCTTGCAATCAATGATAGCCAGGAGTGGTATTTTACAGTTTTTGCCTCTCTGATCTCTCTATACAATGGAAGCAGCGGCAGGCATTGCTGCTCTATTTGCCCCAGGGATCATTTGACCATGCTGCTAGGACCGTCTTCTCCCTATAAGTGGAGAAGATATCACAGCTCCAATTATAAGGGAAACAAATCAGTAAAAAAAAAGAGTCATAATGATAAAAAAAATCAGAAAAAATGCCAAATAAGTGTTTAAAAAAGTAATACTCATCCTCCAGGTATGTCAACCCCTTGGTGACCGCTGCAGTACATGTACGTCTGGCACCACTATATGGACCTCCGTGCACTGCGGGTGCAGACTGTGCTACATACCCAGCACCCAAGAGTAAGAGGCGCTTTACCTCTTAAATGTCGCTGACCAACATGATGACGGCACATACAAGGATTCAACAAGGTGGCCACCAATTCTGACAGCCTTCTTCTCCCACCCCGAAGGAATGTGATTAAAGGGGTCCGACTGTGCTAAACTTCACAATCTACTGTGTAGGTGATCAAACCACAGGTTCAAGTCCATTAGCACACTAATTAGAAATGTAAAAAAATATATATATATATATATTATCTATAAAAGGGTTCAAGTCGCCCCTCCCCCAAATGTGAATAGCTAATGGTAAAACATAACATGCGAATTGCTGTTTTTCGGGTACTGATAAAAAAAAAAAGCAATTAAAGATTCTGAAAACGCTGTATGTACCCCAAGGCTACGTTCACATTTGCGTTTTGTGACGCATCCGTCCATTTTTGGGGCAAAAAAACTGCATCATGCAGCATCCTCTGCGCCCTGACGCTTGCGCCAAAAATGACGCATGCGTCACAAAACGCTAGACAACGCATGTCCATGCGCCCCCATGTTAAATATAGGGGCGCATGACGCATGCGTCGCCGAACCTGCGCCCGACGCAGCGCAAATGTGAACGTAGCCAAAGTGTGGTCAGGAAAAGCATCAACGCACCAAAAAAAGGTTCCCATCCAGCGCCATCGATGGAAAAGAAGAAATGTCCCGAAATGTCCTTCATCCGGACTGTATTGTAACCAGTAAATACATATAGGATAATCGGACCGCGCTGGAGACTCGGCAGCTCACACGTACCGCACAATGAACGCTGCAAAAACGAACATCTCAAGACAACGGCAAAATTGCTTATTTTTTCACTGCACTTGTAATTGTTCCGCCATCTTTCTCTGGTAAAACTATGTCTATGGACCTTATTGGGTTAAAAAAAAAAATGCTGTATTTATAACAGAAAAAGGAAATGCAAAAAAAAAAAAAGTCACAGATAAAAAAAAAAACAGCAAACAGAACCTGTCATTAAAATGCAGGAAGGAAGGGGTTAAAGGCCATTAGTGGTAGTGTCTGGAGGGAGGCGGGGCTCGTGACGTCACGTGGTAGTGCACAACCACGATACACAGGCGGCGCGGCGGGCAGAGATAGCTTACCTTCCCGTCTCTGTCACACGGCAGCTCCAGTCCCTCCGGCTCGGCCGAGGCGGCTTCTGCTTCTTCTCCCTCTTCCTGCTCCACAGTGTCGGGTGGAGGCCGGTAGTCCGGGTACGGGTTATTAAACGAGCGCTCCTCCATCTCCGCCTCCCCGCCGAACTGCAGCTTCAGCCGCTTAGACATGCTCTCTCCCATCTCCCCAACGGAGAGCAGGCAGGGACAAAACACCCTGCTAATTACTGCAACGCGTCCCGGCTGAGCTGTGCGCCGCTGTCTGCCTGCTGCAGCTGCTGTCACCACACACAGCAGGAGGGCACGGTGCCACACGGGAAGGCTGGCATCTATGCCGAGAGACCTGCTGCACACGTGTCAGGGTGTTGTGTATAGGAGCCGCGCTATCGTGCTGCAGCTATAGTGCTATGATATCGTGACAATCATGGTCGGTGCATGACAAGAGGAAGGGAGTGTTGTGGTGACAGCACACGTCTCACACTGCACCGATGAGCAGCCAGCACACATCAGGCTCCATCATCCAGCACACATCAGGCTCCATCATCCAGCACATATCAGGCTCCATCACCCAGCAGCTAGGAGGGCACCACACCAGTGCCAGCTATGTGCAGCATCCAGGGCAATTCAGCCAGAAAAGTTCTTCATCCTCAGACCTTCCAGCACTGTGTACCCCACCGATCGTCCCTCTGTACAGGGAGCCCCAACATCCACAGCAGGGTTCACTGATGCATACAAGTCAATGCAAGAGAAGGCAGGCGAAGGAGCAGATGCCAATGTCAGAGATGTCCAGCCTTCATTCAGGCAAATGAGCAGCAGCACCAGCACAGCATTCCCCCATTCATGAATCCAGCAGCCCTGCAGAGACTTCCCCAAATCCTCAGTTCTGTGCCTTTGTCTTTGGAGGGGCTGTGTAGAATTTGTGTTCCCTCCCTGTGATCCACAGATGAATAAGTGGGTAGGACAGGCTCAGGGGAGGAGGGCTGCAGCCACACACAGTGCACAATTGTCCTCCATGGCAGCTTTCAGCAGATGTCGGAGCCATCATCACCTCTTGGCACGCGGGGCATTGCTCACAGCCTCTACCTTTCTATGAGGGTGGTACAATGAGGTGATACCAGGGTTCTGGCGGTGCGGTGCCAGGCGCAGATGCTCATGGCTACAGACAATAAGACATGACACTAGTGCCGCCAAGTGAGAATACGTCTTCAAGATCATTTCATCTCTTGACAGTTCTATAAATGTTTTCAACGATGAAAAATATTCTTGGACTTGTGGTAAAAGCACAAAAGGACATTTTTTCCCCTTGAAGAAGACACCGTCACTTGTCATAAATATGTGATTTTTTTTTGCATTGTGTGAATTGCGCTTTCTCTTGAATCTGGCATTGATTTTCTTTTGTTCCCGAGCCCCTCCGTCCCCGAGAGAGCGCCCCCACTAATTTGTACATAAATTTGTCTTCTGGACTAGATTGGATCTCAACGCTTCCCTATGGGAGTCTTCTTGAGGACCACACTCAGTTGTTGCAAGGCTAGATTTATATACAGGAGAAAAAATAATTGTTACAGAAAGGAGAACACATTTTTAAATGTATTTTAGTGTTACATTTTGGCCATCAAAAAGTTGAAAACTAGCACGAATTTCACTCATTTTCTCACCTGTATCATCCAATATTATACAAAAAAGAGCATGACAATAATATACAAATAAAGTGAAAATGAAGTCCCATATATCAAAAACGAAAGATGCAAAAATTATTGGAATAGTCGAACGAGAAAGAAATTTAAACCACATTTACGAAAGATGTGCATGGTCAGGAATGGGGTAAATGGCGCGGTCTTGAACACCTGTCACTTCCTATAAGTATGCCTTTTTTACCTTGTGGAAATGCTCATTTTTTGATCCTAAAATGAATCCCCTTTTTAATATCAGACAAGATTTTTTTCAAATGCTATCAAATTGTCCTCAAATTCATAAGTTATGGCACTTCAATACAATATACTACCACTTGCGGACTTAAATTATTTTGGCCGCATGAAGAGACCCATATATATATTTAAAATTACAATCTTTATTGATCTGTATCACATAAAAACAAAACAAGACCAGACATCAGACATAGTGTCCAAAGAATGGATAGATATAGCTCAAACCTGTTTTTGCTCACAATATATAGCCCAAATTGGATCAATGCCTAACCACTGCTTATTACGGTATTATTGTTAATATCCTTCACCCTAAAGACATACAGGTTATAGTAAACCATATACAATGTCTCCCTTGATAGTAAATGGACACCAGATATTAATTATAAATCCAACATATGCAGCCGCTGTGTATCTAATGCTATGCATGTATTACCAATGTCCACAACATTGGATCTGTGGGCTCTCACCTGGTACCGCTGCTTTTCCTTGGGGATTTCACTCCGTAGGTAATTATGGCTTTGGATTTATAGTAGCCGCATATACTTGATCATGTAGGAAATCTCTCTACTATGTTGTGGACATTGGTAATACATGCATAGCATTAGATACACAGCGGCTGCATATGTTGGATTTATAAATAATATCTGGTGTCCATTTACTATCAAGGGAGACATTGTATATGGTTTACTATAACCTGTATGTCTTTAGGGTGAAGGATATTAACAATAATACTGTAATAAGCAGTGGTTAGGCATTGATCCAATTTGGGCTATATATTGTTAGCAAAAACATTTTTGAGCTATATCTATCCATTCCTTGGACACTATGTCTGATAATGTCTGGTCTTGTTTTGTTTTTATGTGATACAGATCAATAAAGATTGTAATTTTAAATATATATATGGGTCTCTTCATGCGGCCAAAATAATTTAAGTCCGCAAGTGGTAGTATAAGATTTTTTTCAAGTTGTACTAACAATAGCAGGATAAGACCGTGTCGTAACTATGTAATAGTAAGTGTCACTCACAGCATTCTGCAGTTTATTTTTTTCATGCCGAATCAACGTGAGAACCCCCCCCCCCCCCCCCCGCAAATCTGCACTGCCCCATAGTATAACATAGAATGCAGCATCCCATAGAATAACATTGGTTTGAGTGCTGTCCTATAAAACATCGGATAGCACGCATTTAAGTAAGAAAGAAAAGTTGACCCCAAAAAGGTGGACAACTCCTTTAGGCTGGAGTCACATGGTCGTAAAAAAATCACTCCAGTGTTGATCCAGGAGAGTAGGACGAGTGTCATGCGAGTAGAATTTTTCTCACCTAAGATCTGTATGACGTGTATGCAATCAGTATGCAGTGCGTTTTTAACATCATCTTTTGCATACTGTAGTTTCCTATCTAATTTACAGCTACAGCCTAATAAAGCATTCTTATATACAGATATAGCTATAATAGATAAATAGAATATATAGATATCCTGTAGACACATAATTTCATTAACCCCCTACATGTAATAAACTTGCACACTTTAGTGCATTTCACATGGCCCTATTTAAACTTAAATTAAACGATGTGGGTCCTCCCTATTTTTGATAACCAGCTAAGGTAAAGCACACAGCTGCAGGCTTATATTATCAGGCCTTGAGGGTCCCTGGTTATTGGGCCCTTCACAGCCTAAAAATACTATCCCGCAGCCACCCCAGAATTGATGCATCACATGAGATGCACCAATTCTAGAGATTTGCTCGGCTCTTCACAATTACCCTGGTGCGGTGGCAATCAGGGTACTGGTAATTGGGGTTGATGACAGCTGTGATTTGTCAAAAATCACATCTGCCATCAACCCCTGGGTTTAGTAAAGGAGAGGTGCCTATTAGTGATGAGCGAGTATACTCGTTGCTCGGGTGGTCTCCGTGTATTTGTAACTGCTTGGAGATTTGGTTTTCGTTTCCTCAACTGCATGATTTACAGCTGCTAGACAGCTTGTATACATGTGGGGATTCCCTAGCAACCAGTCAACTCCCACATGTACTCAGGCTGGGTAGCAGCCATAAATCATGCAGCTGCTTCAACAAAATATAAATCTCTGAGCAGTTACAAACACTCGGAGACCACCCGAGCGTGCTTGGGAAAACCCGAGCAACGAGTACACTCGCTCATCATTAGTGCCTATCAAACACCCCCATTTCTAACCCAGTAATAAAAAATAAAATCATACACACAGAAAAAAACAATTTATTTGACTTAAGACTCTCCCATACTATCCCTTGTTCATAAATTTATTGAAAGAAAAAAAAAATTCCATGCAGGTCCGCCAGAGACCACCATATCTGAAGTAGTCCAAAAAAGGATACCTGAAAAACATAAAAAGACAGAAACAAAAACAAAAGACAGTCCCTTGTTCACCAATTTATTACCCAAAATGTTCCCACAACGCTCCGCCGTAGTCCATGTTCCCCGATGTTCCCTGCATCTGTGAATAGCAGTAAAGTGACCGCTATTCACAGGCGCTGGGTAGTGATGACAGCATTCATCAGCCTTGTTGGGTCTCGCTGAGCGCAGCGGGATCCAGTGACGCTGATGAGCACTGTGAGTACCCAACGCCTGTGAATAGCAGTCTACTGCTATTCACAGACACCGAAGACATTGGGGAACGTAGAATACGGCAGAGATTTGTATGAATGTTTTGGGTAATAAATTGGTGAACGATGAACTGTCTTTAGTTTTTTCTTCTGCCTTCTTATATTTTTCAGGTATCCTTTTCTGGGCTACTTTGGATTAGATGGACTATGTCGGACCTACATAGGATTTTTATTGTCAATAAATTGGATGAGAGAGAAGGAGAGCCATTATTCAAATAAAGTGTTTTTTTTCCTTTGTGTATAATTTTATTACTGGGTTATTAATTTAATGGGTGTGTCTGATAGACACCTCTCCATTACTAACCCCAGGAGTTGATGGCAGCTGTGATTTTTGACAAATCACAGCTGTCATCAGTACTAATACCATTACCCCGATTGCCACCGCACCAGGACAACCGGGAAGGGTGGGGAAAAGTACCAGAATTGGCATATCTCATGTGATGAGCTAATTCTGGGGTGGCTGCAGGCTGGTATTTTTTGGCTGGGAAGGGCCCAATGACAAGGGACCTTCCCAACCTGATAATATAAGCCCTCAGCTGTTTGCTTTACCATAGCCGGTTATCAAAAATATGGGGGACCCACTTAGTTTTTTTAAAATGATTTATTGAATAGGTTAAATAAGGCTAACGCCCTTTAGTGCCACATGAAATGCACTGTTTAAATGTCAAATACTTTGATTGCTTATATCTTTACAATATAAAAGCACAATTAAAAAAGTATTCTTCTCTGCAGTGTCTATTATAAATATCGCATGTCCAGTTCAACATGAAAAATTTGGTGAAAGATCTTCATTAAATGGTTGATGAATTAAATTATTAATTGATAAAAATAAGCTAACAGCACTTCTACTTTTGTAACGATTCATATTTTGCAGAATTTTACCAACAACTGCCTAAAACTTTTGCTCAGTGCTGTGTGTGTGGTGTGTAAGGTATATGTATATACCATCTAATGCAAATCACAAGAATATACTCTGTCCTGTCCTTCATCCAAGCTTTTACCACCACCTCCTGCCTTCAACTCAAAAATAGTTACAGAATTCATCCTTTCCTCAATCCCGAATCTACTAAAATCTCCCACTGCATTATCCTCCTGTGGCCTCCCAAGTAAGGCTGGGGTCACACATGGCGTAAGACAATACGCCACGTATTATACGTCCGTACTACGGCCGTAATACGGAGAAATGTTCCCAAAATAGTGATCCGTAGTCAGGGTGTGTCAGCGTATTTTGCGCATGGCATCCTCCGTATGTAATCCGTATGGCATCCGTACTGCGAGATTTTCGCGCAGGCTTGCAAAACCGACATCTAATGGATTTATGTGCTCAAATGTTCATTAAAACATATATACAGTATATATATATATGTCATTGAGACACATATATATATATATATTCTGTATTTAGATTTCATTCAGCGCGATATCTGTGAACAGCCGGTAATACAATTGCCGGCTTTTCATTTCTCCTTCACAAACCCGACATGATATGAGACATGGTTTACATACAGTAAACCATCTCATATCCCCTTTTTTTTGGCATATTCCACACTACTAATGTTAGTAGTGTGTATGTGCAAAATTTCAGCGCTGTAGCTGCTGAAATAAAGGGTTAAATGGCGGAAAAAATTGGCGTGGGCTCCCGCGCAATTTTCTCCGCCAGAATGGTAAAGCCAGTGACTGACGGCAGATATTAATAGCCAGGAGAGGGTCCATGGTTATTGGCCCCCCCCGTGGCTAAAAACATCTGCCCCCAGCCACCCCAGAAAAGGCACATCTGGAAGATGCGCCTATTCTGGCACTTGGCCACTCTCTTCCCACTCCCTGTAGCGGTGGGATATGGGATAATGAAGGGTTAATGCCACCTTGCTATTGGAAGGTGACATTAAGCCAGATTAATAATGGAGAGGCGTCAATGATGACACCTATCCATTATTAATTCAATTGTTTGAAAGGGTTAAAAAACACACACATGATTAAAAAGGATTTTAATGAAATAAACACAGCGGTTGTTGTAATAATTTATTGTTCTCGCAATCCATTTCCAGGCCCTCGCTTTGCAAAATAATAAACGCACAAGATACATACCTTCTGATGTCAGATCATGTCCCACGAAGTAATCCATCTGAAGGGGTTAACTAATATTACAGGCACGAGCTGCGATAAACCTCTCGCTCGTACCTGTAATCCCCGGGTACTGAAAGGAAAGCAGTGATCTATACTTACATGCAGTCGCGGTGAGGCGCCCTCTGGTGGATGTTCTCATGAACTGCAGCCTGGGAACTTTTTCCCACGCTCCAGGTCATATGAGGACATCCACCAGGGGGCGCATCACCGCGACTGAAGGAAATGTAGGTCAATGACCTACATTTCATTCATTCGCCGGGGATTACAGGCACGGAGCACAGCTGCATTTAGCAGGGCTCCTGCCTGTAATATTAGTTAACCCCTTCAGATGGATTACATCGTTGGACGTTATCTGACATCATAAGGTATGTATCTTGTGCGTTTATTATTTTGCCAAGCGAGGGTTTGCAAATGGATTGCGAGAACAATAAATTATTACAACAACCGCTGTGTTTATTTCATTAAAATACTTTTAAATCATGTGTGTGTGTGTTTTTTAACCCTTTCCTACAATTGGATTAATAATGGATAGGTGTCATAATTGACGCCTCTCCATTATTAATCTGGCTTAATGTCACCTTACAATAGCAAGGTGGCATTAACCCTTCATTACCCCATATCCCACCGCTACAGGGAGTGGGAAGAGAGTGGCCAAGTGCCAGAATAGGCGCATCTTCCAGATGTGCCTTTTCTGGGGTGGCTGGGGGCAGATGTTTGTAGCCACGGGGGGGCCAATAACCATGGACCCTCTCCTGGCTATTAATATCTGCCCTCAGTCACTGGCTTTACCACTCTGGCGGAGAAAATTGCGCGGGAGCCCACGCCAATTTTTTCCGCCATTTAACCCTTTATTTTAGCAGCTACAGCGCTGAAATTTTGCACATACACACTACTAACATTAGTAGTGTGGAATATGCAAAAAAAAGGGGGATATGAGATGGTTTACTGTATGTAAACCATGTCTCATATCCTGTCGGGTTTGTGCATGAGAAGGAAAAAGCCGGCAATTGAATTTCCGACTTTTCACTAACAGCGCTGCGTATTTCTCGCAAGTCACACTGCTGGTCCGTGTGGAATCCGTATTTTTCTCGCCCCCATAGACTTTCATTGGCGTATTATTTGCGCAGTACGCTGACAAACGCAGCATGCTGCGATTTTGTACGGCCGTAGAAAGCCGTATAATACTGAACCGTAATATACGGCTAATAGGACTAGACCCATTGAGAAGCATTGTGCCGTATGTAATGCGAGTTTTACGGACGTTGTTTATGCGCTCTTACGTACGTAAAACACGCATGTGTGACCCCAGCCTAACACTCTCACACCTCTCCAGTCTGTCCTAAGGCTATGTGCACATGTAGAGAATGGGATGCAGAATTTTCTGCACAAAATCCGCATCTCCTGGCAGAATCCGCAGCTGCGGATTTGCCGCTTTTTTTGTGCGGATTTGCCGCGGAATTGATGCGGATTTTCTGCGGTTTTTACCACTGATGAATTTCTATTATGGAAGGGTGCAGAAACGCTGCAGATCCGCACAAAAGAAGTGACATGCACTTCTTTTAAATCCGCAGCATTTCTGCACTGATTTTTCCGCACAGCTTTTTTTTGTACCCATTGATTTACATTGTACTGTGCAGCGTTTCTGCGCGGGAAAAAAAGCTGCAGATCTGCAGGAAATCTGCAACGTGTGCACATACCGTTAAAAGACTGTGTGCACACGATGTGGAATTTGTGCGGATCTGCAGCGGATTTTTCAGCGCAGAAACGCTGCAGTTCCGCACAATGATTTACAATACATTGTAAATCAATTGGAAAAAAAAGCTGTGCTAATGGTGCGGAAAAATCCGCATTAAGACCGCTGCGGTACAAAAGAAGTAGCATGCTACTTCTTTTGTGCGGTACTGCAGCGTTTCTGACCCCTTCCATAATAGAAATCCACACAGGTAAAAACCGAGAAAATCCGCACAAAATCCGCATCAAAACCGCACAAAATCCGCGGCAAATCCGCACCTGCGGTTTCTGCCAGGAGATGCGGATTTTGTGCGGAAAATTCTGCACCCCAATCCGCAAAGTGTGCACATAGCCTTACTCTGCTGCCAGACTAATTCACCCCTCTCCTATTCCTCTTCCTCTTTGCTCAGCAAATCGGGGCATTCCCCTCTCCAATATCCTATCCCAATATGTAGTAGGTATAATAATAATAGCAAATACCTCCTATTAGAAATGTAGTATAGTTCATCAGATTCGCTATCTCTCTTTCTGTATGTGCGGATATTGGAGGACCTAGTCCTAAGGTATCCATGGTTATGAAAACTGATATAGTGACAGCTAGTTGGTAGTGGTCGTAACCATGGATACCTAAGGTCCTGCAATCCATTCATATGAGGAAACAGATAGCAAATCAGAAAAACTATACTACATTATTGGAGGTGTTTGCTAATATTATTATTATTACATCTACTTCATATTTGGTTGGCATCTTGGAGATGGGAATACCCATTTAATTGACTCCCAATTTCCTAACATATACAGTTTATGCTTCTAACACTGACCTACAAGGCCATCCATAATCTGTCTTCTTTGTATATCTCCTAAATAATCTCCCAATATCTTCCCACATGTAATCTCTGGTCCTCCCAAGACCTCCTTCTCTCCTTCATTCTTGTATGTTCCTCACCCAATCACCTCCAAGATCTCTCCCGAGGATCCTCCATCCCCTGGAATTCTGTGACCCAACACGTCCAATTGTCTCCAAGACTCAGAACTTTCAGACTGAACTGGAAAACCCATCTTTTGGTGAAAGCTTACAGCCTGCAATGACCCCGCTAGTACGTCACCACCACTGGAGCTGCTGCAGCCCCCTCAATCTACTGTCTTCTTCCCCATTACCCTGTAGACTGTAAGCCTGTGAGGGTCATCTCCCTTTTGTACCAGACTGTCACTGTTAGTTTGTTCATTGACATTTGTATTTATATTTTGTATGTAAACCCCTCTCATATACAGCACCATGGTGCACTAAAAATAAATAATAATAATAATAATAGCTTACCATAGAAACAGGGTCGTGACCCATGGCAATAATTTTAGAATAGCATTGTCCAGAATTCTTCACTATTCCCCCTTTTTTGTTTTTTGGTTTTTTTTTTATCCTAAATTCCACATCCAGTTATGAATATTCACCCTGCTCCATCTGATTACTGCATTTTATACTGATAGCCAAGAAGCATGTGGCAAGGTATACACAGTATAGGCTTATTGTGCTGACATCTAGTGGTCACTAAGGTAAGTACACATTTTAATTTGTTATTTGCATGCACATATGTAATATTAAAGGGAGTCTGTCAGCCCAAACTGATGGTGATGGTATAAATTCAGCTCATAGCTTTGTAGTGAAGATATTTCCTCAGTAAAAATCAGAACTTTAGTGCTAACAACTAAGGCCGGCGTCACACTAGCGAGTTTTCCGGACGTATGAGCGCAGAAAATACGTCCAGAAAATACGCATTGCACACGGCCCAATGATTCTCTATGGGGCAGCTCCTATCTGCCGTATATTACGCATCCGTAATATACGGCATGTTACGGGCGTAGAAAATCGCAGCATGCTGCGTTTGTCAGCGTATTGCGCAAAAAATCCGCCAATGAAAGTCTATGGGGGCGAGAAAATTACGGATTACACACGGACCATGCGTGTGACTTGCGAGAAATACGCACCGGTGTTCTATAGTAAAGCCGGCAATTCAGTGCGGTGTACAGTAAAATCACACTGACAGAATAGAATAGGTAGAATAAATGTATACACATAAAATATATATATATATATATATATGTCAGTGAGACACACACATATATATATATATTTAATTCAGCGCTAGATAGCAGAAAGGCCGGTAATTCAATTGCCAGCTTTTCCTATCTCCTTCACAAAGCCGACAGGATATGAGACATGGTTTACATACAGTAAACCATCTCATATCCCTTATTTTATTACATATTCCCCTTTACTAATGTAAGAAGTGTCTCTGTGTAAAATTTGGGGTCTCTAAATATTAAATTAAAGGGTTAAATCCCGGAAAAAATTGGCGTGGGCTCCCACGCAATTTTCTCCGCCAGAGTGGGAAAGCCAGTGACTGAGGGCAGATATTAATAGCCTAGAGAGGGACCATGGTTATAGGACCCCCCCTGGCTAAAAACATCTGCCCCCAGCCACCCCAGAAAAGGCACATCTGGAAGATGCGCCTATTCTGGCACTTAGCCTCTCTCTTCCCACTCCCGTGTAGCGGTGGGATATGGGGTAATGAAGGGTTAATGTCACCTTGCTATTGTAAGGTGACATTAAGCCAGGTTAATAATGGAGAGGCGTCAATTATGACACCTATCCATTATTAATCCAATAGTACGAAATGGTTAATAAAACACACACATTATTAAAAAGTATTTTAATGAAATAAAGACACATGGTGTTGTAATATTTTATTATACTCTTAATCCACCTGAAGACCCTTGTTAAAAAAACAAACAACAATATTCCATACCTTCCGTCGTTCAGTCTTGTCCCACGCTGTAAATCCATCTGAAGAGGTTAAATCATTTTACACCCAGGAGCTCTGCTAATGCAGCTGTGCTCCTGACTGTAAAACTTGGTGAATGAATGGAATGCAGGGGAATGTACTGTAGTTACCTCGAGTCGCGGTGATGCGCCCTCTGCTGGATGAACTCATATGAACTCAAGCCTGGGAAAATATTCTGAAAAGTTCCCATTAATATAATTAAGATATTAATTAAAATATTAAGATATACAGTGGGAACAAAAAGTATTTAGTCAGCCACCAATTGTACAAGTTCTCCCACTTAAAAAAAAGATTAGAGAGGCCTGTAATTGACATCATAGGTAGACCACAACTGTGAGAGTCAAAATGAAAAAACCAATCCAGAAAATCACCTTGTCTGATTTGGCAAGATTTATTTTGCAAATTATGGTGGAAAATAAGTAATGGTCACCTAAAAACATGCAAGATTTCTGGCTCTCACAAACCTGTAACTTCTTCTTTAACCCCTTTATCCCATATGACTTACTATCCCGTCGAGGTGACCTGGGACTTAATTCCCAGTGATGGGATAGTATGTCATAGGCGATCGGCCGCGCTCCCCCCATTAGGGGGGAGCGCGGCCGATCGCCGCCGGGTGTCAGCTGATTATTACAGCTGACATTCGGCACTATTTGCCAGGAGCAATCACATGATCGCAGGGTTCCGGAGGCACAGGGAAGCATCGCGCAGGGAGGGGGCTCCCTGCGTGCTTCCCTGAGACCCTTGGAGCAACGCGATGTGATCGTGTTGCTCCGAGGGTCTCCTACCTCCTCCTCCATGCAGGCCCGAATCCACACATCTAGATAAGTTCCTTAGGGGGTCTACGTTCCAAAATGGTATCACTTGTGGGGGGTTTCAATGTTTAGGCACATCAGGGGCTCTCCAAACGCGACATTGCGTCCCATCTCAATTCCAGTCAATTTTGCATTGACAAGTCAAACAGCGCTCCTTCCCTTCCAAGCTCTGCCATGCGCCCAAACAGTGGTTTAGCCAGATAAATAAGAGGGGGTACCACAGAAATACACAGATCCAACCTGATCCATGCTACAACCAGTTGTATAAAGAGAGCAAGAGGAATAGATCACAACAAAGGGGATCACCTGAAACATGGATCAATATGAAATTTTAAATCTGTATTGAACACAAGAAACCTACACAACACATATTAAAAACATTTAAAACGGTCACACATGTGACCTGAACACATTTATCAAATGGCTCTTAATATAGCCTGCCACCTGAAATACTCCCAAAAGGTGGTATAATAAACCTAGAAAATGCAAAAAAATTGGTATCTATATGAACAGCCCTTCAAAAGCTCAAAGGAGCTAGATATGAGTCCAATAAGAGAGAATAAGCTGATGCAAATTGCTGATAATAAATGAAAACACCATAACTAGAGTTTGAGCAATTAACACAGCCAGGGCCGTATTTAGAGTTCCTGCTGCCCTAGGCACTTTTCGTGCTGCCTCTCCCTTTGGTGAGTATGACTAATGCAAACACTGTCAGCAGTGACTTAGGCTACTTTCACATCAGCGATTTTTGGCATTCACGGCAGATCCGGCAGTTTTTCTGCATCTGCCTTGTAACGCATCACTTACGGCAACACTGCTTTCGGCATCATTCATTCCCTATGGGACTTGCGGACATGTGCGGCACTTGCAGTTTTTCCGTGATCTGGCAAATGCGGTACTTGCAGCAATGGAAAAAAACGCTGCTAGCAGTGTTTTTTTTGTCTCACCGCAAGTGCAAAACTGCAAGTGCCGCACAAGTTCGCAAGTCCCATAGGGAACGAGTAAGGTGTCTGAATCTATGTATATGCCCATGTAGCTCTTTCAAAGACAATTCCAGCAATATTTTTACATGTTCAGTTCTTTCATCTGAAATAAGTTTGCATACATATGCAAATGAGGGAGTAGATCTGTTACTCCAGCTCTATACCCCCACAGTGCCACCTCTTCCTGATCGACTTACAGCTCTTTTTTCCAGAAGGAAACACAGCATAGAGGCTGTCAGTGAAGCAAAAGGAGGTGGCACTCTGCGGGAAATAGAGCTGGAGTGGTAGAGGGTTAAGATTCACGCCTAATTCCCCGAAGCCATCGATCACCTGCAAAAAATAAAAAATCATAAACCAAGAAAAATACTCCATGGTCCGACGCAGTCCAATTAATAACGTCCCACGACGATCTCCCATATAGAGCTGTTACATCAGGAGATGTGACAGCTCTATAGGCCTCCAGTGACACACTGACAGGAGACAATGGCTCCTGCAATGTTATCACTGAGGGTTCAATGGCCTCTCACTTTACGGCACTGCTGTGTGAGAATTTTCCTGTACTGTACTCACAGCGGCGGAAGGATACAGTGCGGAAGGATACCTCCCGTCATTGTATCCCGAAGCCCCTGGAGAGCGGTCGCATCTGCCGATGTGACAGCTCTCCGCGGGAGATTGTCGTGGGACACTCGTTATTACATGGATTACATCGGATCAGGGAGTATATTGTTGGTTTATTATTATTGGTTTTTTTACAGGTGATCAAGGGCTTCCGTGATTAGGTGTATGGTATGTACTGTATGTTGTATGTACTGTATGTATATATGTGTGTTATTTTTGTTTGTTTTTTAACCCTTGAACACAATATCCGGATGATGGGACTACTACTGTTTCATCATCCGGCTACCTGTCACTGTAGCAGGCATAGCCGGATGGGACTATTTGTCCCATCGGACGATACCTGACACACATACACAGCCCCGCACACACACACACAGCCCCGCACACACACACAGCCTCTGCATACCCACACACACAGCCTCGCACACACAAAGCCCCGCACACACACACAGCCCCGCACACACACACACAGCCCCGCACACACATGCATAGCCCCGCACACACATATACAGCCCCGCACACACACATACAGCTCTGCATACACACACAGCCCCGCACACACACAGCCCCACGCACACACACAGCCCCGCACACACACACAGCCCCGCACACAGACAGCCCCGCACACAGACAGCCCCGCACACAGACAGCCCCGCACACACACAGCCCCGCACACACACAGCCCCGCACACACACAGCCCCGCACACACACACAGCCCCACACACACACACACATACAGTTCCGCACACACACCTCCGCACACACACACACAGATGAGTCTCCCCGCCTGGGCCGTGGGGTACTCGGTACCGGGTCCTGAGTTCACAGGGGGATGTCACGGTGGTGACCCGGTCCGTGGCCCTGGGCGCCCATGTAAAAGGGAAAGGTCTTTAAAGGGAATAAAGTTTATGTTCGTGACGCCACCTGTGGTATTCGGTCAGTGGGGACCGACGCTGCTTTAAGGGGTCCTCTGGGGTGATGCTATGGCAGCTAGATGGTATAACTTCCCACAGGTGAAGTATATCCCTAGGGCTCCCGGTGTGTAGATAGAAGATGGTAAATGTCGCAGTAAGGAACGAGGACACAGGTTTGCAGTCTCTACCTTGTTTACTGAAGACTTCAGGCAGCCACAGTCCAGGATACCAGATCACAGGACAGGTAGGATCCAGCCATCTTGGAGGCAAGTTAGGAGTCCCTTTTTCCAGGTGGAAATCAAAGCCTTCCTCTAGCGCTGTGGTGTTTTCCCTTACTGCCTATGGCTTCAGATAAGGTCCTCACAGATGTTCTCTCTCTGTCCCCTGTATAGGATAGGACATAACCCGTATGACTGGTGACTTGAGCCTGTTTATAGGGACTCTAGCATGCCCCGGGCTCTATGGGTGTCACCGTGCCTCCTGGGTATTAAGGCGGAGAGGTAACTTGGAGTTCAGCTGTGCTGCCGGTCTCTGATGTAAGTTGTAGAGGGCCTTACAACCCGGTCTCTGCGCCTCAGAAGGAGGCAGACTTCTTGTGGCTGGTCTCCCACTGGTGCTCCTCTCCTGTGCTTCGCTCTCCTACACGCTCACTGCAATATATTTGGCTTTCGTATTATCTCTTTCCAGGAGCTGCAGCACTGCGGCTACACAGCTCCGTACACCTTCTTCTGCCTCAGACTGCTCCATTCTGTTTCCTGGCAAGAACTCACTAACATTCCCTACAAGCTACCATATATATGGGGAGTCACATAGTAAATAGGATCAAAAGCTCCCCCTGGTGGCCTGGAGTGTGAATGTGTTGCATGTGTCAGGGAGAGACTAGGTGAGCGAGAGCTAATAACCCGGGCTCCTGCAATTTCCCTAAGACTAGGGAAATCCTGACTGACCCTCTACCTGAAGTTTACACTGATGGTGTGCATGTTCAGGCCTCGAACCTCACCCTAACTCCTGAGCTCAGCCCTAGGCTAAAACCTCCACCCACCACCCAGTGAAGAGGTAATACTCACAGTTAGCACAGACAAGGATAAAGGAAAATATACACCACGCCGCAGACACTCAGGAATACACTATAAATGTGCAGGGCAAAATAAACACAAATATAGGAAGGAGTAAATAAGAAAAAAGGAATATACACCACCAGCAACGAATCTCCAACCACCAGCTCTCCACTCCAGACCGAGATAACAACGCAAGACAGAAGCTATAATCGGCGACGCCCAATGATCAGGAGAACTATTTAAAGGCCATGGAAATGGCCCAGCTTCCAATCCGAGGATCAGGTAAATTAACCCCGGTGTTCTGAAATTTGTCGGCATGTCGTAGATAGTAGGGATGGGCGAGGCTACGGAGTCACGTGGCGCAAACTGACCAATCACGGCCAAGCAACAGCTGAAGATGCAGGGTGGAGAGAAGAGGAGCTCTGGGCGGCAACATGCCTGAAAATTTCAGGGACGGGCGTGAGTATGGCACCTGGGGGCCTGGTTAAAACCACAATAGTGAGGGAGGGGGCGTGACAAAGGGAGGGGGGCGTTACTATGCTCAGAAATTTCAGGGCGTCTTCATTTCTGCAAAGGGGGGTGATTAAAGCAGCGGGGAGTGACTACATGCCGAGAAGGGGAGTGTATACATGCCCAGAAATTTCACCAGAGGGCGTGATTAAGGCAGGGGGGAGTATATACATGCCCAGGAAGGAATTGAACACTCAGGACAGATAGCCGAGAGGAGAAAAGCAGTTATGGAGGACGCTACGGCGGTGAGTGCGCTACGACTGCGATCATCGCTCCATCTGAATGAGCCCCTATCTCATCTCTCTCTGTGAATGTGCCCCTATGGTACGATGCTGAAGTTGGTTTCTTATTCGTTCAGTTTCTTATTCGGGCTGAAGTTGGTTTCTTATTCAGCAGTTTCTTATTCGGCTATTTTTTATTTTCTGTTTTTTTCAGTTTTTTGTATAAAAATAAACCATTCTGAGTATATAATAATATGCGGTCATGTGTCCTTTTGTGAATACACTTTAAAACAGATACAAAATTTAGAAGGCTGGCACAAAAATGGGCATCAAAGTGGGCACTGAGGTATGGTATTGAAGGGGTTAAATGCCTTTGTGCCACTGATCTAACACCTGATTTACATACCTACTGATGCCCCACATGAAATCCATGTCACTCCAGCCTGGCACACATGGGTTCTGGGCATCAGAACTGGCATCAAAGTGGGCAAATTGCACATTTTCACAGATTTGAATAAGTAACAGCTATTTTTGAGGGGTTAAATGCCTTTGTGCCACTGATTTAACACCTGATTAACATACCTAATGATGCCCCACATGAAATCCATGTCACTCCAGCCTGCCACAAATGGGTTCTGGGCATCAGAACTGGCATCAAAGTGGGCAAATCACCCATTTTCACAGATTTGAATAAGTAACAGCTATTTTTGAGGGGTTAAATGCCTTTGTGCCACTGATTTAACACCTGATTAACATACCTAATGATGCCCCACATGAAATCCAAGTCACTCCAGCCTGGCCCAAATGCGTTCTGGGCACCAGAATTGGCATCAAAGTGGGCAAACAGCCCATTCTCGCACATTTGAATAAGTAACTGATGTTTTTAAGGGGTTAAATGCCTTTAGGCCCCTGATCTGACACTTAAGATACACAGAAAGTGATGCCCTGCATCAAACCCAGGTCCCTTCAGCCTGGCCCAAATGGGTTTTGGGCACCAGAATTGGCATCAAAGTCGGCAAACAGCCCATTTTCACAGATTTGAATAAGCAACTGGTGTTTTCAAGGGGTTAAATGACTTTGGGCCACTGATCTGACGATTACAATTCACAGATAGTGATGCCCTGCATCAAACTCAGGTCCCTTTAGCCTGGCCCAAATGGGTACTGGGCATCAGAACTGGCATCAAAGTGGGCAAACAGCCCATTTTCACATATTTGCATAAGTAAGTGATTTTTTAAGAGGTTAAATGCCTTTGGGCCACTGATCTGACACCATTATTACATGCATTTTGATGCCCTGCATGAAATTCATGTCACTTTAGCTTTTCCCAAATGGGTTCTGGCCGTGAGAATTGGCATCAAAGTTGGCATTGATTTTAATGATTTGAATAAGTAACTGAATTTTAAGGGGTTAAATGACCTTGGCCACTGATCTCACACCACTATTACATACACAGGCTGGAGACACACGAGCGATTTACACACTAGGAAAGTCTGACGAGTGCAATGCAAGTGTCATGTGAGTGTCAGGCGTTTTTTGTGCGAGTACAATCTGACTTCTCACACCTAACACCCGATCTACATCCGACTGCAGTGCGATTTTAACATGAGATTTTACATACAGAAATGTTATTAATCATTTACACATAGTTTTAAAACGTAATATTCTTCAAAATGTATATATACAGTGGGGCAAAAAAGTATTTAGTCAGTCAGCAATAGTGCAAGTTCCACCACTTAAAAAGATGAGAGGCGTCTGTAATTTACATCATAGGTAGACCTCAACTATGGGGGACAAACTGAGAAAAAAAATCTAGAATATCACATTGTCTGTGTTTTTATCATTTTATTTGCATATTCTGGTGGAAAATAAGTATTTGGTCAGAAACAAACAATCAAGATTTCTGGCTCTCACAGACCTGTAACTTCTTCTTTAAGAGTCTCCTCTTTCCTCCACTCATTACCTGTAGTAATGGCACCTGTTTAAACTTGTTATCAGTATAAAAAGACACCTGTGCACACCCTCAAACAGTCTGGCTCCAAACTCCACTATGGTGAAGACCAAAGAGCTGTCAAAGGACACCAGAAACAAAATTGTAGCCCTGCACCAGGCTGGGAAGACTGAATCTGCAATAGCCAACCAGCCTGGAGTGAAGAAATCAACAGTGGGAGCAATAATTAGAAAATGGAAGACATTCAAGACCACTGATAATCTCCCTCGATCTGGGGCTCCACGCAAAATCCCACCCCGTGGGCTCAGAATGATCACAAGAACGGTGAGCAAAAATCCCAGAACCACGCGGGGGGACCTAGTGAATGAACTGCAGAGAGCTGGGACCAATGTAACAAGGCCTACCATAAGTAACACACTACGCCACCATGGACTCAGATCCTGCAGTGCCAGACGTGTCCCACTGCTTAAGCCAGTACATGTCCGGGCCCGTCTGAAGTTTGCTAGAGAGCATTTGGATGATCCAGAGGAGTTTTGGGAGAAGGTCCTATGGTCTGATGAAACCAAACTGGAACTGTTTCTTAGAAACACAACTTGTCGTGTTTGGAGGAAAAAGAATACTGAGTTGCATCCATCAAACACCATACCTACTGTAAAGCATGGTGGTGGAAACATCATGCTTTGGGGCTGTTTCTCTGCAAAGGGGCCAGGACGACTGATCCGGGTACATGAAAGAATGAATGGGGCCATGTATCGTGAGATTTTGAGTGCAAACCTCCTTCCATCACCAAGGGCATTGAAGATGAAACGTGGCTGGGTCTTTCAACATGACAATGATCCAAAGCACACCGCCAGGGCAATGAAGGAGTGGCTTCGTAAGAAGCATTTCAAGGTCCTGGAGTGGCCTAGCCAGTCTCCAGATCTCAACCCTATAGAAAACCTTTGGAGGGAGTTGAAAGTCCGTGTTGCCAAGCGAAAAGCCAAAAACATCACTGCTCTAGAGGAGATCTGCATGGAGGAATGGGCCAACATACCAACAACAGTGTGTGGCAACCTTGTGAAGACTTACAGAAAACGTTTGACCTCTGTCATTGCCAACAAAGGATATATTACAAAGTATTGAGATGAAATTTTGTTTCTGACCAAATACTTATTTTCCACCATAAAATGCAAATAAAATGATAAAAAAACAGACAATGTGATTTTCTGGATTTTTTTTTCTCAGTTTGTCTCCCATAGTTGAGGTCTACCTATGATGTAAATTACAGACGCCTCTCATCTTTTTAAGTGGTGGAACTTGCACTACTGCTGACTGACTAAATACTTTTTTGCCCCACTGTATATTCTAGATAGCTAGATAAAAAGCCGGCAAATGATCAGCCACGTACATTTTAATCAGAGTGACAGGTTAGATTACGATAGAATAGAGATATACACATAGAATAAATGTGTGGTGTGTGTGTGTGTATACATATATACAGTATATATATACAGTGGTGTTCAAAAGTCCTGCATAGGTATAGGATAAATTGATTTTTCAAGTTTTAAACGTTTTCTGTCGAATATCTTCAATGCTAATATGACATATTATATATGGTTTTGTTCAGAATACAATTTTGCATTCTCTCCCTGTAATATTTTTAGCTTTTAAAGCAGTTTTGCCTGATATTATTGCAACAATATGGGAATTGAAAGCACAACTAAATATTGTACAGCTTCAGATCCAAAATTAGCCAATCACAGATGAGGTTCTTGTGACCAATCATAACCTGGATATGGCAGCCAATCACATTACATCCCATCTGCTGCTTTGTTTGTTTGTTTTATCTGTTGGTCTATCTAGCTGAATCATACTGTAGAGTTTTATGATGGGAGCCTTCAGATTTTTTCAGCGGAGGATCGTGTGCGAGTTGTGGTGCTACATGAAGAGGGTTATACTGGCCCTCAGATCGCAAGGAAGGTCGGCTGTAATCAGAGTACAGTCGTAAGAATTTTGCAGAAACATAAGCAGCTTGGAATTACCCAGGACAGGCCCAGATCTGGTTGGCCCAGAAAGTCAACTAAAAGGGAGGATAGAGTACTCATAAGAACATCCCTTGCCAATCGAAAACTCACCTCTCCTCAGCTTCTGCGAGAATGGCAAGAAAAGTGCAATATTGAGGTAGCAACATCAACTGTTAGGAAGAGATGTTTGGAAGCAGGATTGAGAGGGTGCAAGGCCCAAAAGAAGCCATTGATGACAGCCATACAAAGACAAAGGCGAAAACTGTGGGCATTGAAATATTTAAAATGGAGGAAGGAGGAGTGGGAAAAAGTGCTATTTAGTGATGAAAGCACTTTCTGCATTTTAGGAAATGATGGCAAGTCTTATGTGAGAAGGTTCCCACATGAAGAGTACAAGCCAGAGTGTTTGAGCTTCTCTGTGAAACATCCGATGAAAGTAATGGTCTGGGGCTGTATGGCAGCCAATGGTGATGGAAGGCTTCATATTGTGGAGGGTATGGTTAATGCAAAAAAATACATAGACATCCTTAATAAGAAAATGCTTCCTTCTGCTCAACACCTCTTTTCAGGGGATTACATCTTCCAGGATGATAATGCTCCTTGTCACAGAGCTAAGACAGTAACGGAAAGGAAAAAAAAGAACAAGGTGGCTACTATTGACTGGCCAGCTCAGTCCCCGGACCTCAATCCAATTGAAAATTTGTGGCACAAGGTATCATTAGAGATATCTAGAAAACAGCCAAGGACCAAGAGTGAGGTGATTGAGGCTCTGATACAGGCCTGGAACCACATCATCACTCGTGAACATCTGCAGAAGCTTGTTCACTCAATGCCACAGAGAGATGCAGAAGTATGAAACATATAGTTTTCTTCACGCCTATGCAGGACTTTTGAACACCATTGTATATATATATATATATATATATATATATATATATATATATATATATATATTATAACGCTGATAGCGTCACTCTGTCCAAAGCCTTTATAGACTGCGCAAGCGCGACGCGTCTGCACAGTCTGGATCCCACAGTGTGACACATCCGGGGAGGAGGATTGTGGCCCAGGAGATCGCGGTATGAGTAAGCACTGAACGCATACCGCTATCTCCAACGGAGAAGCAGAGACGCACCAGGAGGGTGAGTATGAAGGGGGAGGGTGAGCCATGCTATATTCACCTGTCCCCGTTCCACCGCCGGGTCTTCCGCATCCTCTGGCTGTGACGTTCAGGTCATAGGGCGCGATGACGTGGTCAGTGCACGCCCCCTGCCTCAACAGTCACAGCCAGAGGACACGGATGACAGAGTGGCGCGCGGCGGTGGAACAGGGACAGGTGAATATCGCAAGTGCCGGGTGTGACGGGGCATGCGACAGAGCAGGAAGAGACACCACGCCAGTAATCAATCCAATAAAATTTATCGGAACAGGGAACTGGGACAACACAAATCAAAGTAATTCTGCAGCGTCCGTAATTAGTCTACAATGAGTCCACACAAAGGGAGCAGATCCGGGGGCGCCACCTGGCAATCCGAAGCCAGGGAAAAGAAAAATAATCCTGGGATGGGTTTACTGGATCCAGCAGATGAGGGACACAACACCATTCCACGTGGCAGCTTTTAATCCTCCACACACGGGCACCAGGATCTCGCCTCAGCATACGATCCCAGCCCTTCGCAAGTCACCACACAATTGAATCAGCCAACACATGAGTCTATTGTTCTGTGTCCTGGGATCCATCCCTCCATGAGGGAAAGCTCCCCCTTCTGGTTGTTGACTCAAGCCTGATTACATAGCAGTCCAGGGACACAGGCCGGGGGAGGGACAAGCTGTTACACCGGGGGCCTTAGCCAGCGGCGACTCCAGCACCTGACCCCCATAGTGCGCTGGTGTTCCCGCCTGCTTAGGCACTCGGCGCCCAGCGACGAGAGGTGAGTCTGTCATTTTTTTTTTTTAAATCGCAGCATCAGCATACGGGGCATATTATGCTATGGAGCATCTTATGGGGGCCATCAACGATGGGACAGAATGGGGGCGCAGAATGGGTGCAGCACATTACAGAATGGGGCGCAGGTTGGGAGCAGCACATGACAGAATGGGGGCACAGGATGGGAGCAGCACATGACAGAATGGGGGCGCAGAATGGTTGCAGCACATGACAGAATGGGGGCGCAGGATGGGAGCAGCACATTACAGAATGGGGGCGCAGAATGGGAGCAGCACATGACAGGATGGGGCGCAGGATGAAAGCAGCACATGACAGGATGGGGGCGCAGGATGGGAGCAGCACATGACAGGATGAGGGCACAGGAAAAGAGTAGCACATGACAAGATGGAGGCGCACAAAACAGGATGAGGGCGCAGGATGGGGCTGCACATGACAGGAAGGGGGCGCAGGATGGGAGCAGCGTATGACAGGATGGGGGTGCAAGATGGTAGCAGCACATGACAAGATTAGGGGGCAGGATGGAAGAGGCGCATACCAGGATGGAGACCATATACCAATATAAATGCTCGCCACCCGGGCGTAGAACAGGTTCAATAGCTAGTGGGTGTGTGTATATATATATATATATATATATATATATATATATATATATATATCTAACGCCAAGAAGACCAAAAACGAACGGCACTGTCTGTGAAACGAGGTTATCCAAAAATTTCGGGTTCAGGTATTAATGAATAATAGTCCTAGCATCAGCCATGCATCAAGATCATAGGTGCTCTTCTGAAAAAACACGAAAATCCATGACCATATGCAAGAAGAAAGAGAAGGCACTCACCGATCTAAAATTCCCAACTTTATTTCATCTTCATGTTAAAAAAATACTGACCCGTGGAAGCGCAAGCACAAACGGCCATCGTCTATCCCTGCTCACAAGAACTCCGCTCCTCACTCCCCCGGCCATGGAATTTTTTTAACATTAAGATGAAATAAAGTTGGGAAATTTAGATCGGTGAGTGCCTTCTCTTTCTTCTTGCATATGGTTTTATATATATATATATATATATATATACACACTGTATATATATATAGTCTTTATATTGCAGAGAGAGATACATAGAAGAATAGCCGGTAATTCATTTGTCAGCCTCTCTAAAATCACTGCTGGAGCCGACAGGATAGAAGACATGGTTTACATACACTAAGTAGATGCAGAATAGTTAGATATGTACTGTATATGTCAGTGATCAATACAATTAGTATAGTGTGTGTGCAAATTAGAGGACATGTATGTAATTAATAAAAGATTATTTTGGGGGGAAAAAATGTTGCGGGCTCCCGCATAATTTTCCAATCCAGAGAGGGAAAGCCAGCGACTGGAGGCCAATGTTTATAGCCTAAGAAGGGGTTAATACCCATGGATCTCCCCAGGCTATGAATATGAGCCCACAGCTGTATTTTTAGTGTTTACTGGCTATTAAAATAGGGTGGCCCCCCAAAAATGACATGGGGTACCCTTATAATTAAATTCCAGAAAAAGCTATGCAGACAGCTGCGGGCTGATATTCATAGCCTAGGAAGGGGCCATGGATATTGACCCCTCATGGCTACAAACACTAGCTCTCAGCCTCCCCAGAAATGTCGCATTTTTAAGATTCACCAATTTCAGCACTTAGCCTCTCTCTTCCCGCTGCCCTGTATCGGTGGTATATGGGGTAATAGTTTGGGGGTTGATGTGACCTTTATATTGTAAGGTCACATCAAGCCCGGCTTAGTAATGGAGAAGTGTCAAGAAGACACCTATCCATTGCTAATCCTATAGTTGTTACAGGTTCAATAAAGACGCAGCCAGGATAAAGTCTTTTAATGAAATAAAACACTAAACACAGTTTTTCATCCTTATTATGCAGCTAATACATACAACGCCCTTGTTCTCCTGTAATTAAAAAAAACCAAAACCAAAAACCCAACAATATACCATACCTGTCAGTCGTTCTGTCCCACGCAGTAATCAATATCTGGGGAAAATACAGTTTGCAACTAGGAGCGGTGCTGAAATGCAACCGCCATGGCTGCAAACTACTGGGGAATGAGGAGATGCTGCCAGTGCAGCTACAGAGACTAGTGCTGATGTCACATAGTCTGCCCTCCCTTCCGGCTTGAACTGCAATGAACTCTGCAGCGTGGGAAAATGAACTGGCATTTTCCCACGCTCCAGAGTTCAGCGCGGGTCAGGCAAGCAGGGAGGGTAGACTCAGTGACTTCACCGCTAGTCACTGAGGCTGCGCTGGCAGCATCTCCTCATTCCCCAGTAGTTTGCAGCTGGGCTGGTAGCATCTTAGCACAGTCCTGGTTGCAAACTGTATTTTCACCAGATATGGATTACTGCGTGGGACAGAACAACGGACAGGTATATTGTTGTTTTGTTTTTTTTTATTCATTACAGGAGATCTATAGGATTAGTAATGGACAGCTGTCTTATTGACACCTCTCCATTACTAAGCCGGGCTTGATGTGACCTTACAATTCAAAGGTCACATCAACCACCCAACTATTACCCCATTGCCACCGCTACAGGGCAGTGGGAAGAGAGAGGCTAAGTGCTATAATTGCCATAAATCATGCAGCTGCGTCAACAAAAACTAAATCTCTGAGCAGTCACAAATACTCGGAGATTTCCCGAGCAACAAGTATATTCGCTCATCACTATTAACTACCTGCAAAAAACACTTGATGAACTTTCGATAGTAGTTTGCAAACCCCAAGAAGCGTTGCAAATAGTGATGAGCGAGTATACTCGTTGCTCGGGCTTTCCCGAGCACGCTCGGGTGGTCTCCCGAGTATTTGTGACTGCTCAGAGATTTAGTTTTTGTTGATGCAGCTGCATAATGTATGGCTGCTAGCCAGCCTGAGTACATGTGGGGGTTGCCTGTTTGCCAGGGAATCCCCACATGTAATCAAGCTGTCTAGTAGCTGTAAATCATGCAGCTGCGGCAAGGAAAACTAAATCTCTGATCAGACATAAATACTTGGAGACCACCCGAGTGTGCTCGGGAAAACCCAAGTAACGAGTATACTCACTCATCACTAGTTGCAAACCCTTCAAGTCACGGGGCTGAACCCAATCACTAATAGCCTGCACCTTCTTGGGATCCATGCGAAACCCCTCATTGGAAACAATCAAACCCAAAAATGATAACTCCTGTACAAAAAATTAACATTTCAAATTTTGAAAAAAGTAGTTTTTCCCTGAGTCTATGAAGGACAGTACGCGAATAGTGAAAATGGGTTTCACTGTCAGGGGAGTAAACCAAGATGTCGTCAAGGTAAATAATCGCAAAGTGACCGATCAGATCAGCAAACACAATATTAATAAAATTTTGAAAAATGGCCAGGGGTGTTTGTTAGCCCGAAGGACGTAAAAAGATTCTCAAAAAGAACTTCTCACGTGAGAAACGCCGTCTTCCACTCGTCTCCCTCTCAAACACTTATCCAATTATAGGCTCCCCACAAATCCAACTTTGAAAATCATTTGGCCCCAGACAACTGGTTACACAAGTCAGGAATGAGAGGAAGTGGGTAAGTGTTTCTCACAGTGATTTTGTTGAGTTCCCGAAAGTCGAGGCAAGGACTCAAACCACCATCTTTTTTCTTTACAAAGAAAAAGCCAGCTGCCATAGGAGAAACATAAGGGCGGATATGCCCCTTACGAAGACTCTCGGCAATATACTCCTTCATGGCCAGCCGCTCAGGACAAGACAGATTAAATTGATGGCACAATTAAAAGATGGATGTGGCGGTAGAACCTCAGCCTCGCTTTCAGAGAACACGTCTTCAAAGACCTTCAGATACTCCGGAATAGCTTCCAGACCGACAGACAACACAGATACAGACTTCAAGGACTTAGATAAGGACCATTGAACAATTTCCTCAGTAACCTAACCCAGTTAATAACAGGGTTTTGATGCTGTAACCAAGGCATTCCCGACACCAACCCACTATATTTGCCCACTTTGATGCTAATTCTGGTGCCCAGAACCCATTTGGGCTAGGCTGGAGGGACCTGGGTTTGATGCAGGGCATCGCTATTTGTATATTTTAAGTGTCAGATCAGTGGCCCAAAGCCATTTAACCCCTTAAAAACAGCAGGTCCCTATTAAAATCTGTTAAAATTGGCTGTTTGCCCAGTTTGATGACAGTTCTGATGCCCAGAACTAATTAGGGCCAGGCTGAAGAGACCTGGTTTTATTGTGGGGCTCCCTGTTCTATATGTATGCACTCTGGTATCAGTGGCACAAAGGAATTTAACCCCTTAAAAACACCACTTACTTATTCAAATCTGTGAAAATGGGCTGTTTGCCCACTTTGATGCCAGTTCTGGTGCCCAGAACCCATTTGGGCCAGGCTGGAGAGACCTGGGTTTCATGTGGGGCATCAGTAGGTATGTAAATCAGGTGTTAGATTAGTGGCACAAAGGCATTTAACCCCTTAAAAATAGCTGTTACTTATTCAAATCTGTGAAAATGGGTGATTTGAGTACTTTGATGCCAGTTTTGATGCCCAGAACCCATTTGTGCCAGGCTGTATTGACATGCATTTCATGTGGGGCATCATTAGGTATGTTAATCAGGTGTTAAATCAGTGGCACAAAGGCATTTAATCTCTTAAAAATAGCTGTTACTTATTCAAATCTGTGAAAATGGGTGATTTGTCCACTTTGATGCCAGTTTTGATGCCCAGAACCCATTTGTGCCAGGCTGGAGTGACATGGATTTCATGTGGGGCATCAGTAGGTATGTAAATCAGGTGTTAGATCAGTGGCACAAAGGCATCTAACCTCCTCAAAATAGCTGTTACTTATTCAAATCTGTGAAAATGTGCAATTTGCCCCCTTTGATGCCAGTTCTGATGCCCAGAACCCATTTGTGCCAGGCTGCAGTGACATGGATTTCATGTGGGGTACCAGTAGGTATGTAAATCAGGTGTTAGATTAGTGGCACAAAGGCATTTAACCCCTTAAAAATAGCTGTTACTTATTCAAATCTGTGAAAATGGGCGATTTGACCACTTTGATGCCAGTTTTGATGCCCAGAACCCATTTGTGCCAGGCTGGAGTGACATGGATTTCATGTGGGGCATCATTAAATATGTAAATCAGGTGTTAAATCAGTGGCACAAAGGCATTTAACCCCTTAAAAATAGCTGTTACTTATTCAAATCTGTGAAAATGTGCAATTTGCCCACTTTGATGCCAGTTCTGATGCCCAGAACCCATTTGTGCCAGGCTGGAGTGACATGGATTTCATGTGGGGCATCAGTAGGTATGTAAATCAGGTGTTAAATCAGTGGCACAAAGGCATTTAACCCCTTAAAAATAGCTGTTACTTATTCAAATATGTGAAAATGTACGATTTGCCCACTTTGATGCCAGTTCTGATGCCCAGAACCCATTTGTGCCAGGCTGGAGTGACATGGATTTCATGTGGGGCATCAGTAGGTATGTAAATCAGGTGCTATATCAGTGGCACAAAGGCATTTAACCCCTTAAAAATAGCTGTTACTTATTCAAATCTGTGAAAATGTGCAATTTGCCCACTTTGATGCCAGTTCTGATGCCCAGAACCCATTTGTGCCAGGCTGGAGTGACATGGATTTCATGTGGGGCATCAGTAGGTATGTAAATCAGGTATTAAATCAGTGGCACAAAGGCATTTAACCCCTTAAAAATAGCTGTTACTTATTCAAATATGTGAAAATGTACGATTTGCCCACTTTGATGCCAGTTCTGATGCCCAGAACCCATTTGTGCCAGGCTGGAGTGACATGGATTTCATGTGGGGCATCAGTAGGTATGTAAATCAGGTGTTAGATCAGTGGCACAAAGGCATTTAACCCCTTAAAAATAGCTGTTACTTATTCAAATCTGTGAAAATGTGCAATTTGCCCACTTTGATGCCAGTTCTGATGCCCAGAACCCATTTGTGCCAGGCTGGAGTGACATGGATTTCATGTGGGGCATCAGTAGGTATGTAAATCAGGTGTTAAATCAGTGGCACAAAGGCATTTAACCCCTTAAAAATAGCTGTTACTTATTCAAATATGTGAAAATGTACGATTTGCCCACTTTGATGCCAGTTCTGATGCCCAGAACCCATTTGTGCCAGGCTGGAGTGACATGCATTTCATGTGGGGCATCATTAGGTATGTAAATCAGGTGTTAGATTAGTGGCAAAAAGGCATTTAACCCCTTAAAAATAGCTGTTACTTATTCAAATCTGTGAAAATGTGCAATTTGCCCAATTTGATGCCAGTTCTGATGCCCAGAACCCATTTGTGCCAGGCTGGAGTGACATGGATTTCATGTGCGGCATCAGTAGGTATGTAAATCAGGTGTTAGATTAGTGGCACAAAGGCATTTAACCCCTTAAAAATAGCTGTTACTTTTTCAAATCTGTGAAAATGGGTGATTTGAGTACTTTGATGCCAGTTTTGATGCCCAGAACCCATTTGTGCCAGGCTGTATTGACATGGATTTCATGTGGGGCATCATTAGGTATGTTAATCAGGTGTTAAATCAGTGGCACAAAGGCATTTAACCTCTTAAAAATAGCTGTTACTTATTCAAATCTGTGAAAATGGGTGATTTGTCCACTTTGATGCCAGTTTTGATGCCCAGAACCCATTTGTGCCAGGCTGGAGTGACATGGATTTCATGTGGGGCATCAGTAGGTATGTAAATCAGGTGTTAGATTAGTGGCACAAAGGCATTTAACCCCTTAAAAATAGCTGTTACTTATTCAAATCTGTGAAAATGTGCAATTTGCCCACTTTGATGCCAGTTCTGATGCCCAGAACCCATTTGTGCCAGGCTGCAGTGACATGGATTTCATGTGGGGTACCAGTAGGTATGTAAATCAGGTGTTAGATTAGTGGCACAAAGGCATTTAACCCCTTAAAAATAGCTGTTACTTATTCAAATCTGTGAAAATGGGTGATTTGCCCACTTTGATGCCAGTTCTGATGCCCAGAACCCATTTGTGCCAGGCTGGAGTGACATGGATTTCATGTGGGGCATCAGTAGGTATGTAAATCAGGTGTTAGATCAGTGGCACAAAGGCATTTAACCCCTTAAAAATAGCTGTTACTTATTCAAATCTGTGAAAATGTGCAATTTGCCCACTTTGATGCCAGTTCTGATGCCCAGAACCCATTTGTGCCAGGCTAAAGTGACATGGATTTCATGTGGGGCATCACTAGGTATGTAAATCAGGTGTTAGATTAGTGGCACAAAGGCATTTAACCCCTCAAAAATAGCTGTTACTTATTCAAATCTGTGAAAATGGGTGATTTGCCCACTTTGATGCCAGTTTTGATGCCCAGAACCCATTTGTGCCAGGCTGGAGTGACATGGATTTCATGTGGGGCATCAGTAGGTATGTAAATCAGGTGTTAGATTAGTGGCACAAAGGCATTTAACCCCTTAAAAATAGCTGTTACTTATTCAAATCTGTGAAAATGTGCAATTTGCCCACTTTAATGCCAGTTCTGATGCCCAGAACCCATTTGTGCCAGGCTGCAGTGACATGGATTTCATGTGGGGTACCAGTAGGTATGTAAATCAGGTGTTAGATTAGTGGCACAAAGGCATTTAACCCCTTAAAAATAGCTGTTACTTATTCAAATCTGTGAAAATGGGTGATTTGCCCACTTTGATGCCAGTTCTGATGCCCAGAACCCATGTGTGCCAGGCTGGAGTGACATGGATTTCATGTGGGGCATCAGTAGGTATGTAAATCAGGTGTTAGATCAGTGGCACAAAGGCATTTAACCCCTTAAAAATAGCTGTTACTTATTCAAATCTGTGAAAATGTGCAATTTGCCCACTTTGATGCCAGTTCTGATGCCCAGAACCCATTTGTGCCAGGCTGCAGTGACATGGATTTCATGTGGGGTACCAGTAGGTATGTAAATCAGGTGTTAGATTAGTGGCACAAAGGCATTTAACCCCTTAAAAATAGCTGTTACTTATTCAAATCTGTGAAAATGTGCAATTTGCCCACTTTGATGCCAGTTCTGATGCCTAGAACCCATTTGTGCCAGGCTGCAGTGACATGGATTTCATGTGGGGTACCAGTAGGTATGTAAATCAGGTGTTAGATCAGTGGCACAAAGGCATTTAACCCCTCAAAAATAGCTGTTACTTATTCAAATCTGTGAAAATGTGCAATTTGCCCACTTTGATGCCAGTTCTGATGCCCAGAACCCATTTGTGCCAGGCTGCAGTGACATGGATTTCATGTGGGGTACCAGTAGGTATGTAAATCAGGTGTTATATCAGTGGCACAAAGGCATTTAACCCCTCAAAAATAGCTGTTACTTATTCAAATCTGTGAAAATGGGTGATTTGTCCACTTTGATGCCAGTTTTGATGCCCAGAACCCATTTGTGCCAGGCTGGAGTGACATGGATTTCATGTGGGGCATCAGTAGGTATGTAAATCAGGTGTTAGATTAGTGGCACAAAGGCATTTAACCCCTTAAAAATAGCTGTTACTTATTCAAATCTGTGAAAATGTGCAATTTGCCCACTTTGATGCCACTTCTGATGCCCAGAACCCATTTGTGCCAGGCTGCAGTGACATGGATTTCATGTGGGGTACCAGTAGGTATGTAAATCAGGTGCTATATCAGTGGCACAAAGGCATTTAACCCCTTAAAAATAGCTGTTACTTATTCAAATCTGTGAAAATGGGTGATTTGCCCATTTTGATGCCAGTTCTGATGCCCAGAACCCATTTGTGCCAGGCTGGAGTGACATGGATTTCATGTGGGGCATCAGTAGGTATGTAAATCAGGTGTTAGATCAGTGGCACAAAGGCATTTAACCCCTTAAAAATAGCTGTTACTTATTCAAATCTGTGAAAATGTGCAATTTGCCCACTTTGATGCCAGTTCTGATGCCCAGAACCCATTTGTGCCAGGCTGAAGTGACATGGATTTCATGTGGGGCATCAGTAGGTATGTAAATCAGGTGTTAGATTAGTGGCACAAAGGCATTTAACCCCTCAAAAATAGCTGTTACTTATTCAAATCTGTGAAAATGGGTGATTTGTCCACTTTGATGCCAGTTTTGATGCCCAGAACCCATTTGTGCCAGGCTGCCGTGACATGGATTTCATGTGGGGCATCAGTAGGTATGTAAATCAGGTGTTAGATTAGTGGCACAAAGGCATTTAACCCCTTAAAAATAGCTGTTACTTATTCAAATCTGTGAAAATGTGCAATTTGCCCACTTTAATGCCAGTTCTGATGCCCAGAACCCATTTGTGCCAGGCTGCAGTGACATGGATTTCATGTGGGGTACCAGTAGGTATGTAAATCAGGTGTTAGATTAGTGGCACAAAGGCATTTAACCCCTTAAAAATAGCTGTTACTTATTCAAATCTGTGAAAATGGGTGATTTGCCCACTTTGATGCCAGTTCTGATGCCCAGAACCCATTTGTGCCAGGCTGCAGTGACATGGATTTCATGTGGGGTACCAGTAGGTATGTAAATCAGGTGTTAGATTAGTGGCACAAAGGCATTTAACCCCTTAAAAATAGCTGTTACTTATTCAAATCTGTGAAAATGTGCAATTTGCCCACTTTGATGCCAGTTCTGATGCCCAGAACCCATTTGTGCCAGGCTGAAGTGACATGGATTTCATGTGGGGCATCACTAGGTATGTAAATCAGGTGTTAGATCAGTGGCACAAAGGCATTTAACCCCTTAAAAATAGCTGTTACTTATTCAAATCTGTGAAAATGGGTGATTTGCCCACTTTGATGCCAGTTCTGATGCCCAGAACCCATGTGTGCCAGGCTGGAGTGACATGGATTTCATGTGGGGCATCAGTAGGTATGTAAATCAGGTGTTAGATCAGTGGCACAAAGGCATTTAACCCCTTCAATACCATACCTCAGTGCCCACTTTGATGCCCATTTTTGTGCCAGCCTTCTAAATTTTGTATCTGTTTTAAAGTGTATTCACAAAAGGACACATGACCGCATATTATTATATACTCAGAATGGTTTATTTTTATACAAAAACCTGAAAAAAACAGAAAATAAAAAATAGCCGAATAAGAAACTGCTGAATAAGAAACCAACTTCAGCCCGAATAAGAAACTGAACGAATAAGAAACCAACTTCAGCATCGTACCATAGGGGCACATTCACAGAGAGAGATGAGATAGGGGCTCATTCAGATGGAGCGATGATCGCAGTCGTAGCGCACTCACCGCCGTAGCGTCCTCCATAACTGCTTTTCTCCTCTCGGCTATCTGTCCTGAGTGTTCAATTCCTTCCTGGGCATGTATATACTCCCCCCTGCCTTAATCACGCCCTCTGGTGAAATTTCTGGGCATGTATACACTCCCCTTCTCGGCATGTAGTCACTCCCCGCTGCTTTAATCACCCCCCTTTGCAGAAATGAAGACGCCCTGAAATTTCTGAGCATAGTAACGCCCCCCTCCCTTTGTCACGCCCCCTCCCTCACTATTGTGGTTTTAACCAGGCCCCCAGGTGCCATACTCACGCCCGTCCCTGAAATTTTCAGGCATGTTGCCGCCCAGAGCTCCTCTTCTCTCCACCCTGCATCTTCAGCTGTTGCTTGGCCGTGATTGGTCAGTTTGCGCCACGTGACTCCGTAGCCTCGCCCATCCCTACTATCTACGACATGCCGACAAATTTCAGAACACCGGAACAGCTAGACAAAATCTAGCAGACGCCAATGAGTAAATAGTGGTCAAAAGCGGAATTACTGCTGTCTGTCGGACGGCCTGGTCTGAACAGCGTCCGACATGACAGTACCCCGCCTTCTACGAGGGACCCCAGGGCCCTCACGGCTTATAGGACCCGGCTTGTCCGGATGACGGCGGTGAAACAACCTGACCAGCCGGTCAGCATGAACGTCCGAGGCTGGTACCCAGGACCTCTCCTCAGGCCCATAACCACGCCAGTGTACCAAGTACTGTAAAGTGCGATGCACTACATGAGAGTCAACCACCTTGGAGACTTCAAACTCCAAATTACCATCCACCAAGACTGGAGGTGGCATAGGCGCCGCGTCCACAGAACCCACCACCTTCTTTAGAAGAGACCTGTGGAACACGTTATGTATCTTATACACCATAGGGAGCTCCAATCGGTACGCAACTGGGTTAATGACGGCGGTGACCCTAAATGGACCAATAAACCGTGGACCCAATTTAAGGGACGGTATCTTGAGTCTTATGTTTTTTGTGGATAACCACACCCAGTCATCCACACTCAGGTCCGGACCTGGCACATGCCTACTGTCAGCCACACGTTTGTACCTAGCACCCACACTCAACAAGCGCTGTTTAACTCTCCTCCAGACTGATGACAATGGTGTTCCTAACTGTTCCTTCTCCGGAACGCCGGAAGAGCCCCTCTGACTCAAGGTACAAAGGATGTAGCCCGTAAACACAAAAAAACGGAGACTCCCCAGACGACTCCTGGCGGTGATTATTGATGGCAAACTCAGCCAAAGGAAGAAAGGTAGACCACTCCTCCTGGTTATCAGAGACAAAGCAGCGTAGGTACTGTTCCAAATTTTGGTTCATACGCTCAGTCTGACCATTTGACTGAGGATGAAACGCCGAAGAATGAGATAACTTGATTCCCAGCCGTGAGCAAAACGCTCTCCAAAATTTTGCCACAAACTGAGACCCCCTATCAGACACGATGTCAGACGGAACCCCATGAAGTCTGACCACCTCCTGCACAAATACCTGAGCCAGAGTCTTAGCGTTAGGCAACACAGGCAAAGACACAAAGTGCGACATTTTAGAAAAACGATCAACAATCACCAAGATGACCGTGTTTCCAGCTGATGAGGGCAAATCAGTGATGAAATCCATGGAGATTTCCGTCCATGGTTTACTAGGTACCTCAAGAGGAAGTAGTGTGCCAACAGGACGGGAGCGGGGCGTCTTAGCCCTAGCGCACGTGGTACAAGCTGACACGTATGAGACCACGTCCTGTCGGATCTTGGGCCACCAAAACCGACGTGACACCAACTCCAAGGTACCTCTAACCCCTGGGTGACCAGCCAGGACGGCATCATGATGCTCCGCCAAAACCTTTAGGCGGAGATGAAGCGGAACAAAAGATTTGTTGATGGGAAGCTCAGATGATACCTCCTCCTGAGCCTCGGCAATCTCAGCCTCAACCTCGGTAGTGAGAGCCGAAACCACAACACCCTTTTGGAGGATGGGTACTGGATCCTCCCGAGGTTCTCCCCCCGGAAAACACCTGGACAGAGCATCCGCCTTAGTGTTTTTAGACCCCGGTCTGTAAGTGACCACAAAATTGAACCGCGTGAAAAACAATGCCCAGCGAGCCTGCCTGGGGGACAGACGCTTGGCTGACTCCAAATACAGCAGATTCTTATGATCTGTAATAAGTTACCTGATGGACCGACCCCTCCAAGAAGTGTCGCCATTCCTCAAAGGCCAACTTAATTGCCAACAACTCCCTGTTGCCGATATCGTAGTTACGTTCGGCGGACGACAGTTTCTTGGAGAAATAGGCGCACGGACGTAAACCACTCAAAGATGAGCCTTGAGATAGTACCGCCCCCACACCAACCTCAGACGCATCGACTTCCACAACAAATGGTTTAGATACGTCTGGCTGCACAAGAATGGGGGCTGAAACAAAACTGTTCTTAAGAAATTCAAATGCGCGCACAGCAGCCTCAGGCCAAACAGAGAAATTGGTACCCTTTTTAGTCATGTCAGTTAGCGGTTTAGCAATGATGGAACAATCCTTGATAAATTTCCTATAGTAGTTAGAAAACCCAAGGAACCGCTGAAGTGCTTTCAGGTTATCAGGACGTTCCCAATGCAGCACCGCCTGCACCTTAGCGGCGTCCATTTTAAAACCAGAAGCAGACACAATATAACCCAAGAAAGACAACTCTTGAACAGAAAATACACATTTCTCAAGTTTAGCATACAGCTTATTCTCTCTGAGAAGCTGTAACACCTGCCTGACATGATCTAAATGAGCCTCACGGTCGCAAGAATATATGAGAATGTAATCTAGGTACACGATAACGAATTTCCCCAAAACATGCGAGAACACATCATTGATGAAATGTTGGAACACTGCAGGTGCGTTAGTCAACCCAAACGGCATCACCAAATTTTCAAAATGACCCTCAGGGGTATTAAAAGCCGTCTTCCACTCATCACCTTGACGGACTCTTATGAGGTTGTACGCCCCCCTGAGGTCAAGCTTGGTGAACCACTTAGCACCTGCCACCTGGTTGAACAAATCTGGTATCAGAGGCATAGGGTATGGATCACGAACCGTAATCTGGTTCAACTCCCTGAAATCCAAACACGGGCGTAATCCGCCATCTTTCTTCTTCACAAAGAAGAACCCTGCTGCCACCGGTGAGGATGACGGCCTGATGTGCCCTTTGCTCAAGCTTTCCGCAATGTAATCTTTTAACGCTTGTCTCTCCGGACCGGAGATGTTAAACATCCTTGCTTTAGGTAATTTGGCCCCTGGTTTAAACCTGATAGAACAGTCATAAGGACGATGTGGCAGCAACTCTGAACAACCCTTCTCAGAGAACACATCCACAAAATCCTGAAGTGACTCCCGGAACGCTTGAGGTCACCGCAGCCACACATGTGGCCAGGCAATTCTCCTGGCAGAACTCGCTCCACCGAATTATGTCCTGAGTTTTCCAGTCAATTACCGGGTTGTGCATAGACAACCAAGGAAAACCCAAAACCACCTGGGCAGGAAGATTCCTGAGCACCTTACATGTAACCCGCTCAAAATGTAGAACTCCAATGTGGAGTTTCACCTCAGCCACAAATTCAGTAATCTCCCCCTGAGAGAGAGGAGCAGCATTGATGGTGACCACGCGGATAGGATGAGACAGTTTTTCAATCCTAAAACCTGCTGTGCGCGCAAACCCCTCATCAATGAGATTTGTGGCTGAACCACTATCCACAAAAACAGTAATTGGCAGCTCACTACCAGCAACAAAAACCTTAGCAGGGAGCATGCACTGAGAAACCACCATGGAGGATATACATAAGCTCAGACTGGTCTCCTCCACACCCTCTGAGCTCAGAAGTTTTCCGACGTTGCGTTTTTCTTAGGCAGCAGAGGACAGATGTTAATAAAATGACCAGTTTTACCACAGTAAAAACAGGCTCCCTGCTTCCTGAGCTCAGGGGCTCGATGCTTGAAATGTGACACCCCTGCAATTTGCATAGGCTCTGTGGGCTCACCTGCAGCAACCTCACGTGAACCTAAACCCTCTCCCATAGGCGGTGTCTCATGCTCCCCCTGACGCAAACGGCGATCAATGCGGACCACCAGACTCATAGCGGAATCTAGAGAAGTAGGAGTCTCGTACATCAGAAGGGCTTTTTTAACCCTTCCAGAAATCCCATGTATAAACTGACTCCGCAATGCTGCATCATTCTATTGGGTATCGATCGCCCAGCGACGAAATTCAGAACAGTAATCCTCTGCAACTCGCTCCCCCTGGCGAATAGAGCGTATCTTAGATTCTGCCAGAGCCATTCTGTCAGGTTCATCGTAGATTTTCCCAAGAGAAGAAAAAAAACTCTCCACAGAGACAAATGCCGCAGAATCAGTTGGCAAAGAAAATGCCCATGCTTGGGGATCCCCACTTAACAATGACAACACCAGGCCCACATGCTGAGCCTCATTACCCGAAGATATCGGGCGCATACGGAAATATAGTTTGCAAGCTTCACAAAAAGAAACAAATTTACTGCGTTCCCCAGCAAATTTTTCAGGCAACGGAAATTTAGGCTCAGTAACGCTTCCTGTCGCTCCAGCTTGCACATTGGACACTGCTAGTCCCTGTTGCTGCACTGCCCCCCTCAACTCAGTGACCTGTAGGGACAGTGCCTCCAACTGGCGGGTTATGGAAGTCATGGGATCCATGACAAAAAAAAAAAAAAAAAGAAACCCCCCTTTTTTTTGTTGTTGTTGTTGTTGGGCCGATTATAATGTCAGGGAGAGACTAGGTGAGCGAGAGCTAATAACCCGGGCTCCTGCAATTTCCCTAAGACTAGGGAAATCCTGACTGACCCTCTACCTGAAGTTTACACTGATGGTGTGCATGTTCAGGCCTCGAACCTCACCCTAACTCCTGAGCTCAGCCCTAGGCTGAAACCTCCACCCACCACCCAGTGAAGAGGTAATACTTAAATACCCACAGTTAGCACAGACAAGGATAAAGGAAAATATACACCACGCCGCAGACACTCAGGAATACACTATAAATGTGCAGGGCAAAATAAACACAAATATAGGAAGGAGTAAATAAGACGAAGGAATATACACCACCAGCAACAAATCTCCAACCACCAGCTCTCCACTCCAGACCGAGATAACAACGCAAGACAGAAGCTATAATCGGCGACGCCCAATGATCAGGAGAACTATTTAAAGGCCATGGAAATGGCCCAGCTTCCAATCCGAGGATCAGGTAAATTAACCCCGGAACAGCTAGACAAAATCTAGCAGACGCCAATGAGTAAATAGTGGTCAAAAGCGGAATTACCGCTGTCTGTCGGACGACCTGGTCTGAACAGCGTCCGACATGACAGCATGCTGGTGTTTACTTGGTGACAGTTATGCCTTCTTGCCTCCAAACATAACATCACTCTCCCCGTGAGGAAAGCAATGCTACTGTGATGCCCAGGACCCTGGGGCGCCACACATACAGCACCACACACATACATACAGCCCCGCACACACACAGCAGCACTGTCAATGTTATACACCCCCACTCACTTTCTGTGTCTGACTCCTGGGAGCAAATATCAAACAAACATCAGACATTCCAGTGCGCTGCGTTTGCATGAGTGGCTCCTCCAGCCTCAGGCACTGCAGGCAGAAAGGAGGCTGAGAAATCTGAGGGAAGGTGTGAGGTGAGTCAAGGACAGCCATGCAGCAGGCAGCAGGAGGGAGATCATTACAGTACTACTTACTGTGCACTGCTCTACTGCGAGTCCAGGCCAGCAATGTGTGTCCCAGGGTTGGGAGACAGGGCGCCACCGCTCCACCTCAGCCACGGTAAGTGGACTGGTAAAAACAGTCACCTTCCGGCCAGGCACGAGTGAAGCTGTGAGCAGGGGCATCACTGTGTCTAACTTAGCAGGGAGTAGGGAGTGTCAGAATCAGCACCACATATTCTGACTGCTGCTCTGCCGCCCCCTGTCTGCAGGAACGGATGCAATGGACTAATTAAGAAAAAAAAAACTTGCTCAGGTGCCGCCCCCCCTGCATCTTTTCTTTTTATCCTAGGCACATGCTCTCAAGTGCCTAGTGGAAAATACGGCCCTGGCCATAGGCCACATGGAAACCCGGCTGGGGAGGAAACGGACTGCCCCGGTACCTTCCTGTAGTCCTTTTCAAAGATAAAAACCCATGGCAGGTTTTCCTAAATCAGATCTTGACAAATAGCTTGCTCAAGACTGCATTTACTTGTATTCTGCATTGCAATCACAGCTACGTCTCTGACTGCAATGTGTAACACCCCAGGGTCCTTGTTGTTACAATGGCATTGCTTTCCTCACGGGGAGAGTGATGTCACGCTTGGAAGCAAAGGAGGATAACTTTCACCAGGTAACCACAATGTACACATGTTCACCCTCCAGGCCAGAAGGGGGAGCTCTAAACCCGGATTAAGGGTGGACTCCTGTTATGAATTAGACTTTTTTGGCTCCCTCTTGTGGTCACTAGTGATATGACTCTGGGATTCTTTCCTCAGTTTGGCACCCACCTGGGTCGTTAGTCCAGGGGTGTTGCTATTTGAACTTCCTGAATTCTCAGTCTGGTGCCCTGCATCGTTGTAATCAGTCCTTTCTGTTTGCTCCTGTCTGCTGGTCCGGGTTCTTGCAAAATTAAGCTAAGTCCTGCTTCCTTGTCTTTTGGTTATTTGCATTGCTCTTATTTTTTTGTCCAGCTTGTACTAAATGTGATTCCTGATTTTGCTGGAAGCTCTAGGGGGCTGGTATTCTCCCCCCGGGCCGTTAGACGGTTCGGGGGTTCTTGAATATCCAGCGTGGAAATTTTGATAGGGTTTTTGCTGACCGTATAAGTCATCTTACTATATTCTGCTATTAGTCAGTGGGCCTCTCTTTGCTAAATACCTAGTTCATTCTTACGTTTGTCTTTTCTTCTTACCTCACCGTTATTATTTGTTGGGGGCTTGTATCCAACTTTTGGGGTCTTTTCTCTGGAGGCAAAAAAGGTCTATCTTTTCCCTTCTAGGGTTAGTTAGTTCTCCGGCTGGCGCGAGACGTCTAGAACCAACGTAGGCACGTTCCCCGGCTGCTGCTATTTGTGGTGCTAGGATTAGATATACGGTCAGCCCAGTTACCACTGCCCTATGAGCTGGTTTTTTGTGTTTGCAGACTTGGTATTTATTTCTGAGACCCTCTGCCATTGGGGTCATAACAGACTCCCATATATATAGATTCTGGATTGGAGGGAAAAGGCAGTTGGAGTCAGAGAGAGAAAAGAGGGAGTTCGAGACACCAGACTGGAGCAGTCTGAGGCAGAGAACAATGTGAGGGGCCGGGCAGCCGGAGTGGCTGCAGCTCCTGAAGGGAGAGAGAATACAGAAGGAAGAACAGTGTGAGTGAGCATGCAGGAGAAAGAAGAGCAGGAGAGTAACACCAGGGGGATGACAGCAGCGATTAGACTGTCTCCCTGGCAGAGCGCAGATTCCGGTAGCCAGAAGACAGAGGCTGTGTTGGACTCTAGGAGTCACAGCAGAAACTGGCAGGACAGTTGGATTATTACAAGTAACCTGTCCACTTCAGGACCCAGGAGACACAGTGGCGTGTAGAGCCCGGGTCATGATAGAGACCCTGTAAAAAGGCTCAAGCCGCCTGTCATACGGGTTTGTGTCCTAACCTTTATGAGGGACAGAGAGAGAACTGTAAGGACCTTGATAGAAGCCACAGGCAGCAAGGGACTACAACGCCAAAGCGCTGGGGTAGGAAGGCTTTCATCTCCACCTGGTAAAGGGGACTCTGAACTTGCTTCCAAGTCGGCCGGACCCTGCCTGTACCTGTGATCTGGTGCCCTGGACTGTGGATACCTGAAGTCTTCAGTAAACCAGGTAAAGAGACTGCAACCCTGTGTCCTCCATTCTTTATTGCACCACAAACCATCCTCATCCTTACACCGGGAGCCCAGGGGACCTACTTCACCTGTGGGAAGTTATACCATCCTAGCTGCCATAACATCACCCCAGAGGACCCCTTTATGCAGCGTTGGTCCCCACTGACCAAATACCACAGGTGGCATCACGAATAGTGTTGAGCATTCCGATACTGCAAATATCGGGTATCGGCTGATATTCGCTGTATCGGAATTCCGATACTGAGTTCCGATATTGGATACCAGAATCGGAAGTTACCATAGTGCAATTATGCACTATAATGGAGTGTAGGCGGTGCGTGGGCGGAGACTGCGTGTGTGTGTGCGGGCGGGGTCTGTGCATGCCTGCTGGGGCTCTGTGCGGGCGTGCCAGGGCTCTATGCGGTGTCCCAGGGCTCTGTTCGGTGTCCCGGGGCTCTGTGCGGCGTGCCGGGGCTCTGTGCGGCGTGCCGGGGCTCTGTGAGGCGTGCCGGGGCTCTGTGCGGGGCTCTGTGCAGCGTGCCGGGGCTCTGTGTGGCATGCCGGGCCTCTGTGCGGCGTGCCGAGGCTCTATGCGGGGCTGTGTGCAACGTGCCGGGGCTCTGTGCGGCGTGCCGGGGCTCTGTACAGCGTGCCGGGGCTCTGTACAGCGTGCCGGGGCTCTGTGCAGCATGCTGGGGCTCTGTGCGGGGCTCTGTGCGGCGTCCCGGGGCTCTGTGCAGCGTGCCGGGGATCTGTGCAGCGTGCCGGGGCTCTGTGCGGGGCTCTGTGCAGCGTGCCGGGGATCTGTGCGGGGTGCCGGGGCTCTGTGCGGCATGCCAGGGCTCTGTGCGGGCTGCCGGGGGTCTGTGCGTGTGTGCAGGCATCGTCCGATGGGACTGTCCCATCGGACGATGCCTGCAACAGTGACAGTGATTGACACATTAGCCAATGATGGGACAGTAGTAGTCCCATCATCCGGCTAATGAGTTGAATGTAAAAAAAAAATAATTTACATACATACAACATACATACTACATACAATACATTCATACATTACATACAATACAGACATACAGACATACAGTACATTAAACATAGATTTCATACTCACCATTACTTGTCACTTTGTTCCCCGAAGCCAGTGTCATCTGTAAAAAAGATTAAAATAACAAACAACCAATATACTCCCTGTCTGCAGAAATCCACGAGTGTCCCACAACGATCTCCCGTGGAGAACGGCAGCATCAGCTGATGCGACCGCTCTCTAGGGGCTTCAGGAACACAATGACAGGAGGAAGGTATCCTTTCGCACTGTATTCCTCCGCCGCTGAAAAAAAATAGTCCCTAGTCTCACTTTATGCATTGCTGTGTGAGAAATTTTCCCACGCAGCAATTGCCATAAAGTGAGACTTTGTCCTAAGGTAAATTCTCAGTGATGCACTGCAGGAGCCATTGTCTCCTGTCAGTGTGTCACTGAGGGTCCTATACAGCAGTGACATCACCCGATGTCACTGTTCTATAGGGGAGATCGTCGTGGGACACTCATTATTAATTGGACTACGGCGGACAGGTAGTATACGGTTTATTATTTTACGTTTTTTGCAGGCGCTGAAGTATGGTAAGTATGGTTAAATGAAGAATATTAAAATACTTTTCCTAATGTGTGTGTTTTATTAACCCTTTATTACTATTGGATTAATAATGGATAGGTGTCTTATTGACTCCTCTCCGTTATTAACCCGGCTTAATGTCACCTTACAATAGCAAGGTGACATTAACCCCTTATTACCCCATATCCCACCGCTACACGGGAGTGGGAAGAGAGGGGCTAAGTGCCGGAATTGGCGCATCGTACAGATGCGCCATTTCTGGGGCGGCTGCGGACTGGTATTTGTAGCTGGGCGGGGCAATATCCATGGCCCCTCTCTAGGCTATGAATATCAGCCCACAGCTGTCTGCGTAGCCTTTCTGGCTATAAAATACAGGGGGACCCCATGTCATTTTTTGGGAGGTCCCTCCTATTTTAATAGCCAGTAAAGGCTACGCAGACAGCTGCGGGCTGATATTCATAGCAGGCTACAAATATTGGCCCCCGGCCGTCGGCTTTCCCCCTCTGGTGCAGAAAATTGCGCTGGAGCCCACGCCGTTTTTTTTATTAAATTCAACGCTCATTAAGGAATCTTTCACAATTGCCTAGGTACGGGTGCGTCGCTATGCGTCGGGCCGACGTACCGACGCACGTTGTGAAATTTGTGCACGACATGGGCAGCGGATGCAGTTTTTTAACGCATCCGCTGCCCATTCTGAAGTCCGGGAAGGAGGGGGCGGAGTTTCGGCCGCGCATGCGCGGTAGAAAATGGCGGACGCGACGGACAAAAAAGCATTCACTTGAACGTTTTTTCGTGCCGATGGTCCGCTAAAACACGACGGATCCGTTGTATGACGGACGCGACAAGTGGCCATCCGTCACGATCCGTCGCTAATACAAGTCTATGGGTAAAAAACGCATCCTGCGAGCAAATTTGCAGGATCCATTTTTTTCCCAGATTGCTAAAAACGCAAGTGTGAAAGTAGCCTTAGAAACATAGGCCTTTCTATTATATGTCTATGGATATATCTATCTATAGATATATTTATAGATAGATATATCTATAGATACATAGATGTATCTATCCATATATCTGGCTGCTTTCACACATCTGGTTTTTGCCGTCAGGCACAATCCAGCGAGTTTTGAAAAAAACGGATCCGGCGTAAAAAAATGGATCCAGCATAAAAAAACTGATCCAGTGAAAAAAAAATGGATCCGGCGGAAAAAAACAGATCCGGTGGAAAAAAACCGGATCCGGCGGAAAAAAACGGATCTGGCGGAAAAAAAACGGATCCGGCAAAAAAAAAACAGATCCGGCGGAAAAAAACGGATCCTGCGGAAAAAAAAGGATCCTGGAAATGTGCTCGCAGGATGCGTTTTTTACCCATAGACTTGTATTAGCGACGGATCGTGACGGATGGCCACACGTCGCGTCCGTCGTGCAACGGATCCGTCGTGTTTTGGCGGACCGTCGGCATGAAAAAACATTCAAGTGAATGTTTTTTGTCCGTCGCGTCCGCCATTTTCTACCGCGCATGTGCGGCCGAAACTCCGCCCCCTCCTCCCCGGACTTCAGAATGGGCAGCGGATGCGTTGAAAAACTGCATCCGCTGCCTACGTCGCGCATAAATTTCACAACGTGCGTCGGTATGTTGGCCCGACACATAGCGACGGACCCGTACGGACGCAAGTGTGAAAGATTCCTTAATGAGCGTTGAATTTAATTAAAAAAACGGCGTGGGCTCTCGCGCAAATTTCTGCGCCACAGGGAAAAAGCCGATGGCCAATATTTGTAGCCTGCTATGAATATCAGCCCGCAGCTGTCTACGTAGCCTTTACTGGCTATTAAAATAGGGGGACCCCCCAAAAAATGACATGGGGTCCCCCTATATTTTATAGTCAGAAAGGCTACACAGACAGCTGCAGGCTGATATTCATAGCCTAGAGAGGGGCCATGGATATTGCCCGCCCCTCCGGCTACAAATACCAGTCCACAGCCGCCCCAGAAATGGCTCATTTGTAAGATGCGCCAATTCCGGCACTTAGCCCCTCTCTTCCCACTCCAGTGTAGCAGTGGGATATGGGGTAATAAGGGGTTAATGTCACCTTGCTATTGTAAGGTGACATTAAGCCGGGTTAATAATGGAGAGGCGTCAATAAGACGCCTATCCATTATTAATCCAATAGTAGGAAAGGGTTAATAAAACACGCATACATTAAGAAAAAAGTATTTTAATATTCTTCATTTAACCGTACTTACCATACTTCAGCTCCTGCAAAAAACGTAAAATA